>NW_027555847.1:206533596-207133596 GCF_003287225.1 Phascolarctos cinereus
ACTTAGCTATTCTAATTATCTAAGAAAAGTCTGAATGATTTATAATGACAGATACTGCTCATCTCCAGAGAATTGTGGGTGGATATTGAAATTTTTTTTTTTTTACTTTTTTGTTTGATTTTGGTTGTCTTTGTCGTAGGCATTGTAGTCATGGAAATATGTTTTGCATGGCTGCACATGTATAACCTACATCAAATTTCTTGCTTTCTCAATGGCATAATTTGGAACACAAAATTTAAAAAAAAATTTATTTTTACATGTAATTGGGAGGGAAATAAAATATTAAATAAAAATGAAGGAAAAAAATGGATGTCCCCAAAGTCTTAGCTCATTTTTAAAAGGTAAACTTTGAGAAGCCTGTTTTCTTGTTGAGATAGTTTAACAGCTAGACTCAGAAGTTGTCTTTGAAACTACAAAAAAATGCTGAGTAGGTTAACCCTGGATAAACCCGTGACATTGAAAGTTTACTTAAACCTCTCCAGGAAATATGTATTATATTGTAGGCAGCTGACACCCCAGGCAAGAGGCAGAGAATCCTGTGAATTAAAGCTCTTTATAATTTTTTAAAAGTTTTAAAAGGTTTATATTCCTTGGTAGGACTGAATAACAAATTTTTGTACAGGTACAGCTGGTTTTATGTTACACACACACACATATAAACACCTCATAAAATTCCATGTTACATCCTAACTTCTATTACATTATTACATTATAGGATATATGACTTTGTTTTCCAAGTGGTGGCTTAGCCAGCCATTTCTCATCTGTGTGCCCTCTGGCACTGTGATTTCTTGGCCTTACAAAGGAAAGGTGAGGAAGAATTCTGTGTCTGAAACATTGCCTGGCCAGACTCCTGTATCTCTTTGGGGAGCCTGCTTTGGCCTGGGAAGGAATTCTCATCTCCCAGCATGCAAAATGGATTGTACTGCCAGCATCATCACTGGCATCCCTCCCTGTTGTGAAGGCCTTGAAACCTGAATGTTGATTCTATTACTGTTTAACAAATTGAGCTCCAAATCTAACTGTCCATGGTTATTAGAAATTATGTGTGGTGGTCTCAAAGTTCTGCTTAATTAAAATTTAATTTGAAAACCTATTTTTAAAGGAATTCAATCCTAGCTGTCAAAAATCGTCTTAAAACATTTTTAGTACCTATTAAGTGTATTGAATCTAATTGAATTTTTCTTTTTAGCAATGCTAGTCTCCTCACTCTTCCCTCAACCTATTGTCCCATTTCTGTGCCTTTGCCCATGAACAATTCATTTGGAACACTTTCTCTATGGCCTTTAGTACCTATATGAATCCCATCATTCTTTAAGGCCTACAAGTGCCACAAAATCCATTTCGCATGTTTTTTTTTTCTTTGTCTGAATAAAAGTATTGTGTGTTATACGCATTCTGCAAAGGCATCTTGGCATTATAACAAGAGAGCTGGCCTTGGTGTCAGGAATGGGTATTAAAAACTCAAGCTAGAATATAGGAAAGTCTGGAATCAGTTTGGTTGTGTGACCCGAGGCAAGTTAGTTAAACTCTTAAATCTGCAATGGGGGAACCTTAGTCTTTGATTCTCACTTCCTAAGTTCAGCCTTTTGATGGAACAGAAATTTTACAGAAGCCTAAAGGATTTGTCATGTAAAATTTGGATCTATTCAAAAGGCTGGACTCAAGCAGTATTTTAGATAACTCTCTAATATCATAAATCATAGAGAAAATGCCAGTGTGCTTTTGTAGATGAAGTTTGCTTGAGGAAGTTTCCCACAGGAAGGAAATTACATGTCCAGTCCTTATCACCTGCAGTATGAAACCCCATTCACTATGCAGACTTTTAAAAACAGCCAAGTGTGTCCATAACCAAATTAAAATGTAGGTTCTATCTGATTTTCAAGTATCTATGTATTAATAATAAAAATTTACAAACCTGTGTGGTTTTTAATTCAATATTTTCCACACAGATTCTTTCATATGATTCAGTGGTCTTATGTTTCTATCTGACCAGTGCACTACAGAAATTGTAGCTTACAACTGCAAGTATAGCTAATTCCCCTCCTCAAACTGCTTCATGTAACCGGGTTAGTGTTAATTGTCCATGTTTTATGCTCTTTTAATGAAGATGGCCATGACTATTTTACCTTCCTTCCCTCTCTCAAAAAAGGTCTTCAACATTTTCTAGTGGAACCTAAACTTTTATGTACTAGAAGTGTTAACATCACTAGACTAGGAGGTTAGTCGGTATGTTCATTAAGGGGGTTAGGAAAGATATGTGGATATAATTTTTTGGTCATACCCTTTTCCTTCTAATAAGTGCTTGTATATTTATGAAAGGGGAATGTGGTAACAACATCAACCTTAGTCAATAATTTTAGGCTCCAGTGTGATCCTGTAGTGTCAGAAGGACAGTCATAATACTTGTAAATTTGTTAAATGAATAATGAGCCAGTGCTTCTCACCTCTATTCCAGACATGGATTTTTATTATATTACTTTGTTGGCCATGATGACTATTATTGAATTTCACTTTATCTCAACAAATTCCCTGGAAAATATCCCATTATTATTTATTGACTTCTTAATTTCAGGTCGTTTTCTGCACCCCCTGCACCCCATTCCCACCCAGTGAGTTTTGTTTTCTCTTAGTAGAAAAAGAATACAGTTAATTGATGGTTCTCTTTCAGTGATTTCCTGTTAATCAAAATTTCATGCTACTTGTATAAATTGTCACCTCTCCTCATCTGGGTATTGGCTGTCGTCTCTTTACTCCTGTTCGCCGTGGTGTTAAATTTCATTTCAGGTTTCTTTTCAGTGGATTTCTGATTTACAGACAGGTAAGGTGTTTGCAGATGCACTACTAGAATGTCAGCCATTTTGACAATGTGGACAGCCCAAGGAAATGAAACTGTTTGAGATAGCTACACATTAGACCAGCCAAGGCAATTAGATTTGTAACAGTCTTGACTTTATCATTTATACAGATTGTAGGATTTCAATGAAAGAACCTCTGGCAATGACTAACAATAGCCACCCTGACTAGTCTATTTTGTGTGGCTGTTATCCTATTCTCTCCCAAAGTATTGTTTGTCACTTGCAGAGGCAGAGTGGTGTTATAAGTAGGGAGCCAGCCTTAGTGCCTGCAATGGGTATTAAAAATGCTTGCAAAAATCTGGAGACCTTGATTGAATTTTTTAATTATGACAGGAACTGATTGTGTTACTCCAGGCAAGTCACTTAAGATGTAGGCATTCTAGATAATTCTGTAAGATTACAAATTTTTGAGAAAATGCATTTATTTCATCCTTAATTTTTCATTTACCCCCATTAGAGTATTGCCTTCTTTTATATCTCTTACTCTTAACATAGTGACTAGTAAATGGTATGTCATCAACTGTCTTTTGGGGAGAAGCTCCATATAATTTTCTTTTATTTTTTAGTCAATTGGATTTAAGTGGTCACACAGCTAGTAAGTGTCAAGTGTTCAGTTGGAGGCGAGATTTGCAGAATCCTCCTGACTTCAGGTGCAGTGTTCTGTCCAGTGTGCCACCTAGCAGCCCCCATAAGCATAATTTCTAAGGAGCATGAGGTTAATACAATTTGCTCTTCTCTGCAAATGGCGAAAAGTACATCAGGCGAAGCTACAAAACTGGTAGTTATGGTTTTATTTTTGTGTTTTTGTAATGGAGATAGGGAAGGGAAGGATACGTGTGTGCGGTAAATGAAAAGAGCATCCTTTGTTAGAAATGTACCAAATAGAATGAAGGCTAAAATGAAGTATATCCAAGCTAGGAAGTTTTGGAGCTATAGGTTACTCATATCATATTCTTAAAAAGAAAAGCAAACCGTATATAATAGAGATTTGTGGTTTCATCCTATAAGTCTTTTATTACTGTGTCTTTTGAAATGCCCATTTTGTTTGGCGTTTACGTTAAGAATAAGAACAGAAATTAAAAAAAAATCTGAAATGTCCTGTCTATGTGCTGAAGACAATTATTAGAATTTCTTATAACCAAATACGTCTGGGTTTTGGCTTAGGAATGGGATAGAAAAGAAGTCAAGCAAACAATCCTCTCCACCCTCGAGTAAGAATCAAGGATAGAACTATCTGATATTATTTTATTTTAAAGCTTTTAACAGAAAACAGATGTGGCAGCTGAGTAAAAGAGCTTTCACAAGCGAAATCCTGACCATTTGGCTTTTCACGTACACTTTCCAATGACTTGATTAGGATTTAGATTGCTCGGCCAAAGCAAGACATTGACTCATTCTTTTTTACTGAGTCAACTGACAAGACTTATTTTTTTGAAATGCGTGGTCTCCACCCTTGTTGATATAAGCCTGTAGCATGTAGACTTGCTTTTTGGATTAATGAAGATGACTGCCAGGAAGAAGGAGTCCAGTGGAAGACAGGAGCAAGGGATTGTAGGTAGCACATTTATAATTGAGGCATTCCATTGTCTTTTTTCCAGTAACTCCATTTTCCCGATCTTGATTACCTTGTTGCCTTTACCCATGGGCATATCTTGCCTTCAAGGTAAATATGAAGTTTCTCCACTCCTGGGATTGGTAACAATGTTACAGAGCCAATGGAATCTGCTTCATGTTGGTTTCTTCCTCCCTGCTGCACCTGTTGGCCCACTTCACTTCTGGAACTCACAATTCTTTCCTTTCAGGGGCAAAAGTCCTTTTCAGAAACTCCAGGAAAAATGTGTTCTATGAGTTTTCTGTTCACCATTAATTGTCACTGAGTTCTAAAGATTTGTTTATGATGCCATTCATTGAGCATTATACTTAAAGAGCTGCTAAGTTGGCTGTTTGCAGCCATGTCCAGTTTCACCAAGATCCATAAAGCTATCTTCTGTGTTCATATATTCCACATGGGATTCTTCCGACATGCTTCTGTCTTTGGCTGAGTCATGATGTTGAGTACTGTGGTTGTTACTGTTACATAGGGAGGCCACTATGTAGCAAAAAGTTTTTGAATCTCCCCTGACTTTTGCTCACAAACTTTCTTTTTGTTTGAGGGTTCAATAAAGGTTCAGTTTTTAAGCACAGTGTTACACAGTTATTAAATATCAGGTGTCTAAGGTCCAAATTTAACTCATGTCCTCTTTCCTCCAAGGTCAGAGGTCTCTCTCTAATGTACCATCTGGTACCCTTGCTCACAAACTTTTTAAGATTTTGATAGATTCTCACAGAATCTGTGTGGTCGCAGAAAAATCATTTCATTCAACCATAGATTTAGACTAAAAAAAGCCTAGATAGCATTTAGCTTAGTGACTTCAAGCATCCCTGTTTTAAAATGTAACATATGTTTCATTCTTTTTTTTAATTTTTGTTAAATATTTTCCAATTACATTTTAATCTTTTTTGGGTCCCAATTGGGAGTTTGCAACACTGCATACAGACTTCATGTTTCATTCCTCTGATGTAATCCAGTACTCTAGTTTTGTGAATGAGGAAATTGAGTCCTAGAGGGGTTAACTAGCAGCTAGAATGTACCAGTTAACTGCGTTATATTTGATCCTTACAACAAACTAATGACATAATTATCTCCATTTTTCAGATCAGGAACTGAGGGAAACAAACGTTAAATGACTTGCCCAGGGTCACAGAGTTAATAAGTACTGTACTTGAAGTTGTCCTGATCATTCAAACAATAAGAGACAGTTGTCCAGGATGCAGTTTTATCATGGAAGGAAATATTTTTCTTTATATTGCGTATTTTCTCAACATCTTAAAACTAAAGTACACTAAGACTAAAACTTATTTCAGGTTAAGCATTCGTAATACTGTATTGGAATATAGTTAATATCCTTGTGTTTGATCTTGGTTTTTATCTCTTTTGACATTTATTATGTGTTGTCAGTTGAGGCTTTCTGTTTCTTATATTTGGGGCTGATAAGACTTAGAACTGAAAGGGCCAATGGGGAGACCATCTTGGTATCAAACTCAAATAGAAACTGTACTTAAGGGTCCTTGCAGTCTGAATATTGACTTCATTTTAAAGTGTATTTACTAAACATTTCCTGATGAAATTTTAATCAGGCAACAGTAATTGGTATCCTCCTCACAGTGAAAATAAGTTGGCTAAAATTCCACAGGAGAATCAGGATTCAAACATAAGTTCTTTTACTAATCTCTTCATTCTGTGCTCTGGGTTGGTAAAACCAGGTAAATAAGCTGTAAAATGTGTTAAAAATATCTGGGAGATGGCCTGTTATGCAACAATTTTCTTTTGTTCATAGCTTTTTTCATCAGTTTGAGACATTCAGAAGAGTATTTGTTTCTGTTTTCTTAGATATGTCCTAGATAGATGAAATTGCTGTATAGCAAAATTCTAACACATCCATGAAGTTTGTTTTCTTTCATTGCATTTGGAGGGGAAAAAAACAGTTTAGAACTGTGGAGAAACACAGTGCATTTTCCTCTGTATCTTTGCCAAATTTTCCCAATTGTTATAGCTCTGATTTGTTTTTCAATTAGGAAAGGAGAATAGGGGAAAAATCTGAGAAAGCCCGCCATTGTAAAAATGTAAGGTTCTCTTCAAAAGTTTTAATATTTATCACAGGTATTAGTGACTGAAAAGCTGGTTAAGCTGCAAGACCAGGAAAATTCCAATCATATTCATGAAAAATAAACATCTTTTCATGATTTTGGAAAGTTGAAGAAAGAGGACCATTTGTTTATTGGCTAATAGTTTTTACATGCCCATTCAGTTTTTCTCTCAGTAATTTTATCCTACAAGCCTTGTTTCTCATCTGTACTCCCTGCCCCTCTTATTGACCTCTAACAACTCACAAAGACTTTTTTCGCTTAATCTGCATTACCAGTAGATTCTCCATCCCTTTCTTATTTGTAGCATGTAACTTCATAATTTACTCTGTTAAGCTAGTCCAGCACAACCCCCAGTTAGTCCCTTGCATCAAGATTATCTAGCATTGTTCTGGATTTGTGTTTTGGATAGCTGGGATCACTTGTAAGTAACAGAAAATAGAAAATGTAATTTTAAATCAAATGAGGTATAACTAAAAGACATTTTAAATTCATAGAGAGATAATTTTGAATCCTCCAAGATTCATCAGTATGCTTCTCTGTGGTGTTTGTAGTTTGTAGTCCTGTCTTGACTCTTCATAACCCAATTTGGGGTATTTTTCAGCAAAGGTAATGGAGAGATTTGCCATCTCTGCTTATTTTACAGATGAGAAAGCTGAGGCAAACAAAATTTTAAGTGACTTATCCAGGGTCACCCAGAATTAGCAAGATGACCACCTGATTCCAAGGCTACTGCTCTATCCACAGTGCTACCTAACTGTCCTCTCTGCTTGTGTGTAAATAATCAGAAACTGAATGCACACACGAGTTGTCTATAAATAGTATAACATTGTTGGGTCAGCTAAGTAGGAATTTGTTACATACTTATTATGTACTATTGTGATTGTGATTCTAAGGTTATGAAGAGAAAAAGGAAATAGTCCTTCAGCTTAGGGCTTCTAGTATCTAAGTGGTGCAGTTGATAGAGTAGTGGACCTGGAATTAGAACTGAGTTCAATTATCCTCCATTTACTAGGTGTGTGACCCTGGGTAAGGCATTTAAACTGTGCCTCAGTTTACTTATCTCTAAAATGAAGATAAGTGACATAGGCAGTTAGGTCTGGAGTGAAGAAGTCAACTATCTTCCTGAGTTCATAGCTGTATGACTGACAATTCACTTAATTTTGTTTGTCCTTTTTTCCACATTTTGAAAATGACATCAGGAAGGAAATGACAAGCTACCAAGAAAACCCCCAATGATGTCACAAAGAGTTGGACACTACTGGGAAGCATTTGAACAAAAATGGTTTCTACCTCCCATGGTGATTAAGAGGATAAAATGAGATATTATTTGTAAGACAGCTTGCAAACCTGAAAACACTATATAAATGTCACTGCTAGTTATTAGAAGGAAATAAAATACATATTCAATAAATACATTAGCAAAGTACATATTAATAATCATTACGTTCTATGTGTTGTCTCCTTTGATCCTTAAAACCAACCACACTAGGAGGAATTTTACAGAGGAACTGTTCACAGAAACTGAGGCAAAGAGAGGTTGACTTGCACATGGTTAATATGCATTTGAGGCCAAATTTGAAGTCATGTTCAGGAATCCTAATCCATCCTAATGTGAATACAGTTAGAGAAAATAAGCATGAAGTAATTTTGGAATTTTGAGATGGCATTGGTAACTGAGGGTATCCTGCAATGAATATGATGAAATTGAAGCAAATTCTAAATAAATCAGATAAATTTCAACAGCTCTGCTGCCAATGAATAAAAGCACTCAACTTTTATTCATCTATGAATTGAGTGACTCACTGAGCCCTATCACACCTTTTCTTTCATGAGAAGTACAGGCCTGGAAAGCTTGGAAAATAAAGGCAACAGAGGTGACTGAATACCAAGCTTTAGTTAAATAATTTCCTGTTAATGGTTTCCCTGTTTATGAATGAGTTAAAAGCTCTTTCAAGTGAAATTGGATCCACTACAAAGTGTTGGTTTCATGTGTTGTTCTCTCAGTTTAATCAGCTTGATCCAGCTGCTGGAGCTGGGAAAGCAGAGCTGGGTTTTTAATTATCCCTACTTTGCCTCAGTTAGGAATTCCCAGTAGTGCAGTCTGGGAAAAGATGCCAAAAACCACATTGTTCTTTAATTAGCTGTTGTAATTGTTTTAGTCTAATGCCTCTGATTAGGAGCAGCATTAACTACAGCTGTAAGAAGACGACTGCCCCCTTTGTGCTGCCCTAGTAAAGATAGCCTTTTCACTTCTGGTGAGGGACATAATATAAAATCAATTAGAACTCAAGCAGTCTTGATTGGAAAATGATAAAGACCAGCTACCATGTAGAAAATGGCTTTGTAGAGTTGATTTATGGACTTCATTGATACCAAAGTGCCCACTTCTTTTAGATAACCCACTCCAGCCACCTTTTAGGAGATACATTTGAAGAAGGCATCTTAGAAAGGCTCTTTTGTCTCTCTCAAAGGAGACTGAACTGAAACTGTGGTATGTAAGCTTCTTGTAATCCTTTGTATTTGTATCTTCAGTGCCTAGGAATGTGGAGGTATCTAAGAAATACTTGCTGATGTCTTCCTGCCAAAGAACCAGGCTTTCACCCCTGGGTGATGAATTTAGAAGACGCAGTATTTACAAATTAAACTTGGCAGCTTCGAAACAACAAAAGCAAGAATAATTAAAGTAGGAATTGCTCTAACCTTTTTTCCTACCTCAGCCTCCAATTAATTGAAGTTGTTTCATTCGTGCTACTTAAGAGAAAAAAAACACCCTAGTATTCGTTTTCTAACTTCTTTCTATACTTTTGTCTGCCTTGTTTTAGATGGGCAAAAAGTATAATTCAGTTCAAATTGAGCTAAAGGCCCTATGCCTTTAGGATACAGCACAAAGCAATTAATGAAACCAACAAATTCCATGGCCACAAAAGCTGATAATTAAATGTACCATATAAATAAATCAGAATGATACAAAGCAGTCTGAAACAAGGGAACAGGAGATGCAGACAAAGTCTTGCTAAGACAGTCTGAAAAAGGAAAGAACATTTTTCTGTTGGGCAAATGAGGCAAGGTTTCAATGGCAACTGATATGGTTTCTGAAAGAAGAGAAGGATATAACCTCGCAAATAGGTGAAAAAAGTGAAGTCCAGTGAAGTGTCAACTAGATGCCCTAGTGAATAGCATTATGGACTTCAAGTCAGGACAACTGGAGTTGGAATCTTGTTTCATACGATTATCCATCACTTTATTTCTGTGTGCTTTGGTTTCTTCACCTGTAAAATTGGTTGTTATGATATAAAATTAAAGGTTAAATGTTTTACAAACTTATGCTATAAAAATGCTATCAATTACCATATAATGTGTACAGTAGAAGCTTAATAACCCTGATTGGCTGGAATTTAGAAGAACATCAAATACTGCTTGAAAGGTAGCTTGTTCCTAAATGCTGTGTAGGGAGTAATACAAGAGACAGAATTAAATCAGGTGACATTTTGGGTTCTCACTGTTGCAGGATCTTGGGTATAAGTTCAAAATTAGAAGAGATCACCCAAACAGGAAGTACAGAGGACACACATAGGACTCCCTAGAGAAAGAACTTTCCCCATATAAAAATCTTTGACCATATAGAGATTCCTATGAAGATAGGAAGGAGAAACAACATCTGTATAGCTTTTTGGGAAGAGGAAGTCTTCATTCTTATAAGCTTAAAAACTTGTTAGGGAGACTAGAGTAGTATTTGTGAAAAGTTGATTAGTCATGGAAGTATATAGGATTCTTAAAGTATCCTACACAGGTTCTAAAGAATGATTGAAAAATTTGATGTTGACTGCATTGGTCAGAGAAGTACTTATAGTAAGCATATGATAATTGTTTTGAAAATTGAATTAATATGTTTTTGGTTTTGACTTTTACTTTAATATTTCATGTCATTTCCTAATGTTGTGAGGAAGACAGTCCATTTTGTTTAAGTTTCTCATTTTCTTGATGATGAAACTGAGGTTTTAAGTAGTTTGTGATTTTCCAAGATGGTAGTATTTGGTAATAATTGAACCTTCTTGGTCGCTCCTGTTGTCTCATGAATTTAATTTTACTTTTTAAAAAATTTCTGCCCTTTTTTTGTAGTTATTTAGCATATATGTATTTTCTCTCCGTCTCACATTTCATATTTCCCTTTTGGGAAAAAAAGGGAAAACAATACCGTTGTACAAATATGCCTGTTTAGACAAAAACATTTTCACATTAACTATGTCTAATACATATGTCTCATTCATCATCATGGTGGTAGGGTGCTTAGATAATGATTGACGCTATGAGGCAGATTACAAGTCAGTTAACTTGCTTCAGTTTCCTGTTCTGCCTATCTGCCAGGGTTGTTGTGAGGATCAAATGAGATAATTTTTATAAAGTGCTTGCATAGTGTCTGACACATAGTAAATGTTAATGTTTTTGTTATAAAGATGAGGCCTGAGGCTACTGAAAAGCTTAACATATCATAATATTGAGCTTCTGTGTATAGTTGCTAAATTGTCCTAGGGCAGTAGTGGATAGAATGCCAGGCCTGGAGTCAGGAAAACTCATTTTCATCTTCACATGCAGACCCAGTTTCCCCATCTGTAAAATGAATAGGAAGAGGAAATGGCAAGCCACCCTGGTATGAAATATCTAGTATCAAAGAACCAAGTAGTTCTTGAAAAGGAAGGGAGAGAATGTCTTTTATTGGCAAGTATTTGGTCCGACAGTCCTGTAGATGACCCTATTGTAAAAGCTGGGTGATGTTTGATAGAAGAAAGAACTGCCATACCTACAGAAGGGTGAATCTCAGTGACTACTTTGGTTCCTCTACCTGCTGATAAACGTAGCTGCCCCTAGAATAGCATACCCTAAGATGGAATTTTAACTGCTGAATTTACTGACAAAAGCAGTGGATAGATTCATAGAATTTGTGGAGTGCACCCAGTAATTTAGTCAGCTCGCATTTATTAAACTCTTATATAGGTACTGTGGTAAGCATTCTGATACAAAGAAAGGCAAAAGATATTGTTCCAAACAATTCGAACGTAGCGACAACATGTACAGGGAAGGGAACAAGACGACAGAGGATTGGTAAAGCAGCCTTGTAGAAAATGATATTTTAGTTGAGACTTACAGGAAGCCAACGAAGTTACTACGTCGACAGGAAGCCAACAAAGTTACTACGTCGACATTAGTAGGGAGAACATTACAGGCAGGAAGGACAGCCAGCTAAAACAGCTGCCATTGGGAGAAAGAGTATCTTATTTGAGGAAAGGAAACCATTATCACTGGATCGATGGGTGTAGGGTAAGGTATAATAAAACTGGAAAGGTAAGAAGAGTCCAGGTTATGGAGGGCCACGTTATAAAGAACGACTGGTGTTTATTGAATAGGGACAGATATGCTGGGAACTGTGCATTATGACAGCTGAATGGAGAATATATTGGAATGGAGAGACGAGTTAGAGATGCTGGTTGAAGCTGTGACCTGTGGAAGCCTTGTACCAATTTGGTTACAGTGTCAGAAAAGAGTAACAGTGGAAGGAGGACAGGGCAGAGATAAATGAGAGATGTGATAAAGGTTGAAAGATAGCATTTGACGGTAGGTGAGATTGGGTGAATGGGAGGATGATTACTTGACAGTTAATAGATTAGTTCTTTTTGACTTAGTATCTTAAAAATCAGGAGAGCCCTTTCCTTTTCTTGGTAAAGAAGAGCTGTGACAAAATTTAAAAAGTTACATATAAGAGAATTTGGCAAAGAGGCAACTAAGAAGCATTGTGGTTAAGGAGGAAACCTGAGTGAAGGCTATGACATGGAACAGTGGAGTACTTCCCAGCAAAATAGCAAAGAAGTTTCTTAAAATGAGGTCTGATTATTAAGTTTTTCAGTCTCCAGGATGTGGGGTGATGTCATGCTTTTTTGGGAGGCATGATAATCATGGCTTCCAGCCCAGGGATAACTTCTCCCAGATAGCTTTTCCTTGCCTGCAGGAGCAAGGCCTTCTTGTTTTTCCTGAGCTGTGCATTAAGGCTGCTTATTATACCATTGGCTCTAGTATTGGGGTTGAAGATTTGAATTTTTCTTTGAGTAGCCCCTGCAGATTTTCAGATAATCAAGATCTCTCTGGGGTAAAGATTAGTGCAGTATCTAACTAGAAGGCACTGTCCAAGGTACTTTGTAAAAAAAAAACTGCACAGGACGTGATCTAAAATGTTTTTGCAGATAACTTAAAATAGTTAAATAATTGAAATACTGTGATCAGATTTTGTCACCCTTCCAAGATGCAGATCTCAACCCATGCTTTACTACCCATCTTTTGTAGCTCATACCCCTATTTTTTTCAAGTTAGTTTCATACAAGGTTAATTCAATGTACTACAAGTGTCTCAGTTTCTTCTGAAAATATAGGGACACCAACAGCACCTGTTACTTCTCCCTGTCACCATGCATCCAGGTTATCTTTTTTATCTTGTTTCTATGATAACCAGCCAGCTCTAAATTTTGGAAACTATTGTGTTGCATGTCAAATAAATAACCACTAATGTATTGGTATTAAAAACATAAGTGTTTGTTTCTTGAACAACTTGGACTTTTGGGATCCTCTCCATCACAGAGGTGGAATGACTTTGGCAACCATACTGTTTTTGTATTCTGTTTAATATCTTGGTTGCTAGTTTTTATGAAAAGGGCATTCATTGGAGGTTATCCCTGCAGCTTTCTTTCCTTAAATATCTTATTTCTCCCCAATTACATGTAAAGATCGATTTTTATATTCATTATAAAAATTTCTTTTGATTTCCAAATTTTGTCTCCCTCCCTTACCTCCCCTTTCACTGAGACAGTAATCAGTTTGATATAGGTTATGCATGTTCAGAGAAGAATCTCAAGAACCTCCTTGCTTTGCCGAATCAAAAGTTTTTGGTTCCCCCCCCCCATAATCAACAAGTAACTACAGCAACAATAGTGATTCTCTAAATTTTTTAGTGTGTTGTGTAATAGGAAAGATGCCGTTTGCTGTGAAATATTATTTGCAAACGCCTCTCTCTTCCCCTGTATTAAGGCTGCCCTAAATCGTGTGCATAATAATTGTCCTAATTCCTATATCTGTGTATTTGTTAATTCTCCTTTTTTTTTAACCACAATTTTTTCCATATCTTCGATATTTACCCTTACTTTACATACCTTATGAATTGATCTCGCAACACCTCTTACTTTTGGGTTACTTCCATAATGTATCCTTGGTCCATATTGCATGTCTGTAGTGCCATTTAAACATCCTATATAAGGGTATTTGGGACTGTGTTATTAAAGTCTTGAGTATGGTTTTTTATCTTTAATGATAAGTTTTTTGTTATACAGATCTTTGTAGGTTACCCCCCTCCCATTTTTTTCTGCTTGTTCCCCTCTTACTATTTTCATCCAAAAATGCCTGCAAATGTGATTAAAACTGATCTTACCTTCTACTCGCAGAATTTATCATCCTAAATTATCCTTAATAAAAATTTTAAAGTGAGTTCATTTTCTATATTAGTGTTACCTTTATTTGCTGAATAAAGAAATTCTTAAGAGTCCATCTCCTTGATAGGGCAGTTGATTTACATTGTTTAAATATCCATAAAAGTGTCATCCTCATCATTGTCATTTCTAGTATTTATTACCCATTTTAATGTGGGTTTCATGTGAATTTAAGTATACCAGGATTAAGTTCTGATGATTATATTATAGTAACCCTTTTCTCATTCATTTTTTAGCTTTATAAGTAATTTGAAGCTTAGCTTCAACAAGTTGATGTTATGATTGTAGACAGACATCTAATTTCTGAATAACTCTGATATTAAAAATGAGTCTCCTGTTGTCAATCAAATTTTCATGACATTGGGATATGAAGTTTCAGTGTAATTTGTTATCACTGACCTATTTTTTTTCATTTAATATGGAAAGTTTTATCAAATGTTTTGTTTTCATTTTGGTCTTTGTATACAAGCTTATCATGAAAGCTAAGATGTTCCAATGGTGTATAGAAGTTCTCATTTGTTTTGGGTATCCAAAGAACCCCACAAGTCTGCTAATTTTTTTTTTGTAAGGAATACCTGTCAACCAACAAAGTGATCTGAGAAAAGGGAGAGGTCATTGTGGAATGGAAGTTCATAGAAAAAGTAGGACATGAGTTGGCCCCCAAAGACTGAGTAGGAGAAGGAAGAATTATTACACAGTAATTGCTTGTGTTCACTCTTCCAGTGTGCAAAGACAAAACTAGAATGAAGCCAAGAACTAGACTCCTGAAGAACCATTCTGGCCAAGTATAATTTATTGTTCATGTTGGCAGTAAATTAAGCCTGACTGCTTTTTACTCTGTGCTCAGGATGCTGCAGTCCTGGAGGAATCACCTTGTCCTCTAGTCCTGAGAGTAGATTCACCATTAAGAGTAAAGTAAGCTAAAACCTTCCATCTGTTTCTAGATTTTTACCTCTTTTGTAAAGACTATGGGAGTATAGGCTAAAAATAACGTTTACAACTAAGTAGGTGTTGTCAGGAGACAAAATTATGGAACCTGAAGTTCTAGCTCTGGATTAATCTTGATTTGCGAAAACCTTGAAAATGTCTTCCATGTGGTTAGTCTTGATTTTGAGGTAGTAGTGCAGAAACAAGCAGTGCAAAGCTGCATTGGGACCTTTGGATAATCATGTCCATTCCCTGACCCCAAAAGTCAGGTCACTTTTTCAAAGAAGAGTTGACCCTTATGTTGGTTTCTGTCAGGAATTATGGAAGTAGAATCTTAAGAGTTCTTAGAATAAGCATCAATTACAAATGCTGTTATGGAATCTAGCTGTGGTATGACAAATATTTGGTAAGATAAAAAAGGAAATAACTCTCTAGGCAATGGCTCCTAAGATGGAAAGCAATTCATGTTTGTGGATATTTGAAAATTTGACTAAAATCTGAAATACCTCTTACATATCAGTAGAATCAAAGATAGAGCTACCTTCCCCCTGCCACGAAATGGTTTGAATGAGTTTCCTGTAGGCTTTGTGAACATGTACATATCTCAGAATACCAAAGCAGGAAGTTTCTTCTGAAAAAAAACTGAACTATTCCTCTGCCTGCAGGAAGGAACACCTAAAAAAAGATACCCCTCTACCTCCTCTCCCTCCAAACAATGTATCCTTTTTCTTAACAATTTTAGGGAAAGTCAAATCATGTCAAGGCAGGTTTTCCCAACATTGAAATTACTTCCAGGGATAAATAGAACCTGATTTAATAAGTCATAAAGAAGTATAGCAGCACAAATTCCAAAAACTGTTTGGAGTATGCTGTGTAGTTTGTCATTTGTCATAAAGGCTCTGTGTCAAAAAGCAAACCTCTTCCGATAACTCATTCCAAGTAATACTAGGTTGACTTAATTTTGTGTCCTAGGTGAGCGAATTATAGATTCTAGAAAGCTTACAGTTTAATTCTTGTGTTATCATCAGCACCATTTTGCCCCTCATTTTGAAATTCAAAAGATAAGTGTACTCATTTTTCATTTACGAAAAATGAGAGTGGTCCTGCAAATAGCCATCTTCCAGTTTAATTCCAACACCACAGAAGAAATGTGTAAATTTATTTGTTCCTTGTGATATTGGCATATTTGGTTTCCTGCCAATTTCCTGCTGCAGGTGAAGTCATTTGATATAAATGGAGCTCACTAAGGTTTTGTCCAGTCATGGATGAGTCTTTGGATCTTTCAGTTATGCTGTTATTTTCTTCCTCCTTTAAATATTTTCTAGCAAGCAGTAGAAGCAGTTTGTGAAACATTAGACCTATTTAGTCTTGGTTCCTGTGTTCTTGAGGGTGTCTTAATAGTTTTCCCTCCCCCCTCTTAAGTAGTCTTAATTTAGCACCAGCTTTGTGCCAGGCACTGTTCTTAGCACTGAGGATACAAACTGAAAGTCTTCTTACAAAGCTCACTTGAGACAACATGCGAACAACTATGATACAAGCTACTTACAGAATGAAATCTATATAGTCAAAAAGAGTAAAAGGAAATGCAATTCTCTGTGGTGGTGATAGAGGCCAGTTTCTTGCTTGCCTACAACATAGGCCCAGGGCAGCTGTAGTCATTTAAGGTTTATCATGAATATCACAATTAAATCTCAGTCACAAAACCACATAATGACTAAAGATGCTTCTTTGCAGATGCTGGCTGTTTGGGTTTTATAACCTTAGTATGGAATCATCTCTGGTTCTCCTGATTAGAACCCAAAGGTACCATTGCTATACCTTTCTCCACTGCAGTCTTAGTTCTTCCAGTCTCATCTTGGTCAATCCAATAGTGACTGGACTTGTGAATTCAGTGGTATAAGGTAGCTCTACCATTGTAAAATAAATATTTTACAAATGAAAGTCAAGAACCTCTCTGTAAATTACTAGTCTTAGAGGGTTCAAAATGACTTGTCCAAGGTCATTCTTCCTTGCTACTCCTGGATATAGAAATCCAAAATAATATACAAAATCTTTAGTATTTAAGCCTTCTAAAATATGGTTCTCTCCTTTCAGATTTCAATTCTTACTATTCTTCATCACATCATCGGTTCTCAGTTTCAGTCAAAATAGGGTCCTAGCTCCTTGCTTTGTAGTAAAGAAACTATAGTCTCTCAAAAGAATCTTCTTAACAGGATATTTGCTGATTTCCTCATTGCTATTGTTTTCTCCCTATTTTGATTCCCTCATTGCTATTCTTTTCTCCCTATTGAGATTACTTTGTAAAAAGTCCTGGTCAGTTTTATTCTTTGTATTCCCATAACTTCACACATTGCTGGAGTTTAATAAATGGGGAAGGAGGCAGCTAGGAAGCTCAGCAGAGAGCATGTTGGTCCTTGAGTCAGGATGAGCAAAGTTGAAACCTCTCATCAGACACTTACTTACTAGCTGTGTAAACCTGGGTGTAATTTACCCCATATCCACTGGAGAAGTAAATGGCAAACTACTCCAGTATCTTTGCAAAAACAACAACAACAACAACAACAACAACCACAAAAAACAACCCCACACATATTATGCTCAATGGGGTTTTGAAGAGTTAGATAGGACTAAAAAATCACAATAAGCGTTGAATTGAATGAACAAGTTATTTTAGCTTTCCTGAATTCTACTGCAGTGCCCTTTGGGACCTTGCGTGTTCTGAGAAATATGGCAGTGAGATGACAGACAACGTTACTCTGTCAGCCTCTAAAACTCCTGCCAGAACCCCACGTATAGTTTTGACTGGTTTGTATGTACATCTGATTTAATGACCTGCGTTGAACACGGTCCCCATTTATGCTGCTTATCTCTACAGAGAACATTTGTTCCATAAAGAGATTGGGATTTGAAGAGGCCCCCAACCCTACTTGTAACCCTTTCTGTAATATGGAAACATCACTGAACTGCCCTGCTGGGTAAACATTATAAGTTTTGTAACAGTAGTCATATGCAGAAACACAAAAATGACATGATTCCCACTTTGCAAATGAAGATACTGAGTTTCAAAATTGGTGACAATATTTCAGTAATTCAATATTTTTGCCTCTGTTTTCCATCTCCTGATATAGTGCTTCTTCTGCTTCACAGTGTTATTTGTTGTTGTATTCAGTCATGACCCCATTTGAGGTTTTCTTGATTTGAAGACTTTCTGACTCCAGGCCCAGCACTCCATCCCTTGTGCTGTCAACCTTCCAATTCAGTCCAACATTTAGTGTTGTTTTTCAGTCCTCGAATCATCTGATTCTTCCTCATCCCATGGAGCTTATTTGTGGTCTTAGTCGCTGCCCTACTAAACAATACTGAGTGCAAGGGGAAATCATTGAGGACTGGACCATGATCCATTCCCAAGGCAGATGATATAAATTGGAGGATGGAAATCCTTTGATAAGAATTCTGGAAGACCTTCTCCATTGTAAGTTTGAAGAAGCACACTTACAAGGAATGGACTGAGAGTAGATTTAACTCACTAGGAATAGTTGGCAACCATTTATAGTTCTTTCCTGGTCCTCTGTTCATTGTTGATGAACACAAAGTGTGTTGGTAGGCCAGTCAGGAAGAGAAGAATTGCCACATTTTCCTGAACCTGTTTCCAGGCTTAAGCAATAGAGAAATTTGCACAAAGAACTTCCTTAACTTACAGTGTGTCAGACCTTCATTCAGGAGGTAACCAAGTAATCACCTGGTGCCCTAGCAGAGGATTGGCAGATATTTCAAGGGAAGACTCTCAGGAGACCTCTGTTTGACTGGAACATTTATTCATTCATAAAACATTAATTAAATGAGTACTATATGCACCAAACTACACTAGCTCCTGAGGGATGGAAAAAGATAAATAAGTAATGTCCCTGCAGTTAAGGAGCTTAGAAGTTAATAGGGATCAGAGGCCGATAGATTTAGAGCTGAGGCAACCTCAAAGGCCCTCCAGCCTTTTTCTAAATTACACAGATAATGAAAACTGAGGCCCAGACAGGTGGAAAGATGTTTTCCAGGGTTCACATCAGTGAGCATCAGAGGATTGATAGCAGGGCAGTATGCTTTCTGTTGATATATGCCTGTTGATAATTGTGGATAGCTTGTGATTTGTAAGGGTCTATGATTTCATTGATAGAATGGAACTTTGGTAGTGAAGAAACTCCTTCTACAAATTCAGGTTAATGCCTTCTCCACAACTTAGAGAATAGCCTAGAGTAGTGAGAGGTCCAGTGATTTTTCCTAGAGTCACCTGGCTGGTGTGTGTGAAAGTGGAACTCCACTAGATTTTCTTGGCTTTAGGTCCAGTTTTCTACCATTCCACTGCCCTTATTTTGCTGGGTACTTAGGGTGAAAAAGAAAAATTGATTTGATCCACTGGGTGGATCTTAACAGTTTTCTCAGTCAGTCTGGTGACCCCTGGTTCCATTGTGCTCTGCCCTTTTGATTGAATGCCATCTGATTATAGGAAATGAAATGATGATGTTGTTTTCGAAAGAGAAGTCATGGGGGAAAATAAAAACTTTACGGTCACAATGGGGAAATGGTTAAATGGTCCTAAATTTTCCAAGTAAGTTTTTTTTAAAGAGTATACAGGTCAGCAGATTGCACCTGAGGTTTGTTATGTGCTTTTCTTTGTACCATGGAAGTGTAATTAGTTTACTGATATGTGAGTCTGACATCTCTAGGGAATATTGGGAATGAAATCTATTTGCATGAATAAGTAACATTCTTCGCTTTCATTTGCTTAGGGAATATTCACTAGAGTTACCTGGAATTAACATGTGAGTCCAAATAGGAAGGAGGAAGGGTTTGCATCTTTCTTTTCTAAGGCTACATTCAACTCCACAGTAGCACTAAAATAGCGGGGCTGTGAGTTAAGAGAGCTGAATTTTATTCTAAGTTAGGCATTAGGCATACAAAAATAAAAATCAATCCTTTCCCTTGGTGACATCATAGAGGCAGCTAGGTGGTACCATGTGTAGAGTGCTAGGCTTGAGTAAAAAGGACCCTATTTCAAATCCAGCCTCAGACATAGATTAGTTGACTAGCATTGGCCAGTTTACCTCTGTCTGCCGCAATTATCTGCTATATAATAACACCTACCTCCCAAGTCCTTTAAGGTTCCTTAAAGCACTAGATATTATCATAGTGTCCTGAGTGAGGACAGCATGTGCTTATAAATTAAACAGAAGGCTATTTGGGAATAAAAACACCTGTAGCTTAGGTGATCAGCAAAGTCATCATTTAGGTGGTGCTTTATTTAGGTAAGCCTTCATGTGAACACTGGAGATTCTGAGAGAAATTTTCGATAAGGATTGCATTCTGGTGTTTTGAAACAACCAATGCAAAAAGGCACCATGATGGAAGATGCTATGTGTAAGGAACAAGATGCAATAAGGCTGGAAAACTTAAGTTGGTACCAGGTTATCAAAACTTGACATTACCGTTGCGTGGAAACCAATGGTTTTTATTTGTTTGTTTTACTTACTGTTGTTTATCATGATAAAAGTATTCAAAAACAGCTTAATGTTAGTGCAAGAACTGAGAGCAGGTTTAATGGAAGAAAGAATAAGGCCATTGGATACAGGGAAGGGGTAATGAAGGGATAATATAAAAAGGGTTCAAATAGTACCAAGAGGAAATATATAAAAGGTTCGAGCTACCTTTTTCCATGCCACCCCAAAGAACCTTTCACTGTTAGTTGAGGAAAGTACCAATTAAGCATTACTATGAAAGCACAACAGCATGTTTGTACATTTGAAAAATAGTAATTCAAGTACTGAGATATGTATTCAGATAATGGAATGGATCTTTACTTATTTGTTATACTTAGTAACCTTGCATATTTTTTTGAAAAACAACTCACATGTATCTGGTCTATAAATGTATTTTCAGACCTAGTATAATAATTCCATTTTTATATTACCTTTCCCATATGGATACACATATATAAATAATGTTTGTCTTGTACTGAAGGGATAAAACTTTGATGGTATTTTAATAGAAGTAGATGAGTGGACAGGACTCTGCTCTCCCCACCCCCCACCCCCCTTATTTTGAGGGTGTGAGGAGTCCCTTAATTTATACCAGTAGGCAGTCATTGCCTGCAGCCCTTAACTTCATTAAGATCCTGGAATGGATGGAGGCTTACCTTTCCCTAGGTTATATGCTGTGTCTTGAATCTTCAGATATCTGAAGCCATTTGGTTTGTAGCAAAGGAAAGCTACTCTCTCCTTTGTTTTTTGACGTAAGGATTTGGTTGCACATCAGGTAATAGGACCTCTGGTTAATTTTAGGAGTCCTCATTCCGCTTTATTTAGTTGTATGGAGAGGGAGGAGAAGGTTTCTTCTATTTCTTTCCTTGTAGTTAGAGGTAGTCAGTTGTCCCTCAGAGCCTGTGGTGGGAGTGATGTGGGGATTTTAAACCTCAGTGCTTCCTGTTGATCATACGCAAACCTCTGTCTGGAGACTTCTCCTGGTTGCCAGGGCATTGAGAGTAATGGTTCCCTGAATTTCAGTACAGGAGGTTTTTTGTCTCTGCTGTGTTCTAAAAGTCCAAGGGAATAGCAGGAAGGAGAGCCTTGCAAGGCAGCATCAGCCAGCTGACTATTGCCAGACACAACTACCTTGGGTTAACTGAAGCTGCCCAGACAGGGGATCCTTTGAGTGTTGGATTGAACAGCACAGTAGCTATTCAACCCTGCTGTGAATCTGAAACCACCTCTCCCTGCCACACTTCTGAGAGAAGGCTGTGTATGTCCCTCTGTGAATAAATCTTGCTTGGCTCCAAGCTTCCTGGGCTAATTAATAGCTATGAGGTGGTTGCCTCCCTTCTCAGCTTCTATTTATAATGAAGATCTTTCAGTTAGGATCTTGGCTACAAGGGACAGGAGTGGAAGGGTTCTGGAATCGCAACTCAGCCTCCTTTCTTTGTTTATTATTCAGTATGTATTAGGAACATTTATAAGTAAATAGAGTTTGGTTACATTTGATTTTAATGCCTCAAGTTTATTTTTTTTTTGATGCCATTAAGAAATATTCAAAACCATTTGTTTACAAATATTGCTATTTGTCCTTATAAGATCATAGATCTTGCAGGTCGCTGAGGTCATCTAGTCTAACGCCCTTATTTTACATGTGAGCTATTAATGGCCAAACCATGATTTTGTCATATAGGTATAGCATCGAGTTAGGATTTAAACCCAGGGCCTTCATAACCAATGTACTTTTTTTTCACCATACTGTGATACCTACTTTTAGGCTCCTGAATATCATCCTATTACAAGTTGTCAAGGAAAAGGTTTTTCTTTGCCCAGCCAATCTCCCTAATAGTCAATGCAGTTCCCACTGGCAACTAGAGATAAAAAGAAAGCCTGCTGTTTTCAGCAGATACAGTTTTGCATTTAAGAACATGGTTATGATGTCTTTCTCTCCTTGCCCTGTTATCCTATTGGACTCCCTTTTTAGTACTGTCCTTCACTGCCAGTCTATGGAAGCCTGACTTGGTAACATTGTCTGTTTTCTTTAGAGGTGCTGAGTGCAAGCTTTGCATATCTTTGCCCACCAGTGACACTTTTCCTCTGTGACTACAGGCTACACAGTCTATGAATTTCTTTAGACTCCATGTTGCGGTGGCCACATTTCCTCAATATAAACACACACTCCTCAGGTTTCTTGCTGCTTTCAAAAGCAGAAAGATGGCAGGCAGTTAAAAAGCCAGCAGAGTTTGTCATAACATAATGTTAATTTTGGGGATCATCACTGTGTTTGTATGCATATATAAAACAGTTAAGGGATGACTTTTATTTTGGTTGTGTCCCTTACAGTGATCTATTTTGTATCAGCCCTGCATAAACTG
Source organism: Phascolarctos cinereus (assembly GCF_003287225.1). Classification (NCBI taxonomy): domain Eukaryota; kingdom Metazoa; phylum Chordata; class Mammalia; order Diprotodontia; family Phascolarctidae; genus Phascolarctos; species Phascolarctos cinereus. The sequence continues at coordinate 206,556,485 of NW_027555847.1, forward strand.
CAGGCCAGGTATGGAGTTTCTTTCCTTGTAACACTATGCAATAGGCTAGAGCAGATTCCTCCAGAAGACACCTTTGCTCACTTCAGAGATACAAACCATGTTTTAATTAATTATCCTGATAGTTCTTTCAGGAGCTGCCACCTGTGTTGTAGAGAAGCCTTAAAACTGAGCTGGGTCATGTACTTGCTCTCCAAGTTAGTTTATGTGTTCACTCCAACCTGCTGTCAGATTATCAGTTCCAGGATCCCAGAGGAAAATTATACTGAAGTTCTGTCAGAGTCCCAGAGATAATTACTTTAAGGGGTAATATACTCTCCTTACTAACTGCTCTGTTTATATAATCAGCTGCTCAAATGATGAAATAGGTACTCTGATTATCTTCTCAGTTCACTATCTTAATAGGAATTGCTGTTTACATTGGGCCAACAATTAAAAAAAATGCTGGTAAATTGCTGGACTACACAAACCAGTCTGGATTCTGTGTTTTTGAATCAGGACAGAACTCATAAGCCTAGCCAGCCCTCCCAGATACAAAGCAGCTCAGTAACCTTCCTTCCTCTCTACTTCCTCTTCACAACCCAGAGGTGACAGCTGAGAAAGTACAGGTACTTTTGAAAAATATTATTTCTGCAACTCTAGGGGTAGGACTGAAGGGCAAAAGCTGCTCACAAAACTCTTAGCCAGATGATGAAATCAATTCTTTCTCCCACCAGGCAGGAAACAGTTATCTGAATCCTCCTGTAGTGTGATTTGAACTGAGGTCCTCCTGACTTCAGGGGCAATGCTCTTGTGCCACCTAGCTGCCTCTTTGAACTCAGCATTCTGAACTGGAATTTGCTAATTAGTCCCTTCATTTGTACCAATGCAGTAAGCCCGCAGGAATGGAGAGCCAGTAATGCTTACAGAGGGTTGCACTGGTCCAGGTTGGGAAAATGGAGTAGCTTTAAATTCTCTAATTGATCAGTAATGGTCTCAGAGGGATATCAGGTGTGATATGCTTCCAGCCTGTGTAACATAGGAAGACTCATTCTCAAAAAAAGTAAGCCAGGAAAGAAGTAATCTTATAGTTTTTTTTCCTTGGAATCTTCCATAGCATTGAACTGATTAGCTTATTTGTGGGGCTTAAGTCTCATGTCACTGTTTTCCTTTGAGTCTGATACTGTTTGAAAGAGGAGAATGATTAAACCTGAAGAAATGTTAAAAAACAGGTTGCACCTCACAAATATCCTCAGAACCATTTAGAAAAGCAGTCTCCTCCCTGAGAGTTGAATGTTTTCTGTCCAGCTTTTTCAAAAAAAAGCTAGCATTTGCTTAAGAAGATGAAAATTCAATAAAAAGAAAGCATTTCAACATTGTCACTAACTCATTTTGAGAAAAGTTATAAATTTGTACTCAATGTCTTTCCGTATTAGGGACACAGTGTCTCCTGTTCATTCAAATCACAATTGTGGTTCATGAGTCTTCTGCTAATTTCTTAGGAGGAAATGATATTGAGAAATATGGAGGGTCCCTTGAGTAACTGTTATTGTGACTTGACTTTTTCCAAGCATTTTGGAGTTCACAGAGCTGTAGAGTTCACAGAGCTGTAGACTAATCAGACTAATCAGATAGTCTGAGGAAGAATTACTTCATAAAGTTTTGGAATTTCATATTTTCTTAGGCTTTCTCCTGTCTTGATCACGGTCTTCTTGGTTAGAACCTTCAGAGATGAATACCCTTCTTGTCTGTCACAGGTTGAGATCTCTTTTGTTTTTCCAGAGACTCATCTTAGGGATTTTACCACTCTTTGAAATCACCTGCTTAGAGCTTCTCAGCTAGAGATTGTCTTTCTCTTCTAATTTCCAAGGCCATCGATTTGTCCTCTCCTATGTGCTATATTCTTTCTGATTTGGCTGCCTGCCATATTTCCCGATGTAGTGGAGGACTGTGGCATTTACATACATGGTTCTTTTAAGCTCAGAAATGGTTAAAGCACAAACATGGGTCAAATCAGAAATTCTAGCTACTTGCCCAGGGTCACACAACTAGTCAGTGTCCTAGGCTAGATTTGAATAATAGTGATGATAATAATAAGTGCTACATAAATATTAGTTATTATTAAGTACTACGTACTATGCTAAGATAACCCTGGGAGATAGGTACTATGAGAAACTGAGGGAAACAAGGTAAAGTAATATGCCCATACTCACACAGGTAGATTGTGTGTCAGAGACCAGATTTGAACTTATTTTTCCCAACTGTTCTATCCAGAGAGTCGTCCACCTGTATGTAAGAACTTATTGAATGCTTGCCAGTTTATTCATTGATTGTGGTGACCAGGGGAAAGAAATACGCACTCAAGACCAATCCTAAATCGCTGTTTATAGGGCTAAATGATAAGACAAATTGTAGATAGGAGATACTGGAGCCAAGAAAATCATTTGGTGTTATTACAATAATACAATCATAAGATAAAGATAGCCTGAACTAAGATGGTTGCAATGGGAATGAAAAGGAAAAATATCATTTTATTATATGGTATGTAGTGGGTCTTTTTGGGGTGCAGGAAGAAAAACTAATACATGACTAATGTTGTTGTCACATTAGCATAAATATAGAAGGTAGGAACAAGGCAATATTTGGGGAAGCTGACTACAAAGATCTAGGGTGAGTCTCCTACTTTTAAACACTGTATAGGAGCAACTTCAGGTAAGCTCTCTTCCCTATTGCTTGCTGTATTTTCATCCCCAGATCTCACATGACTGAGTTACTCCTCTGTATGTGGATTTTTTTAAAATAAGCATTTTGTTATCAACTTAGATTTTTGCTAAGATCCTTATAATTTGCTTTTGAACTTTCATTTTCATCCTAGCTAAGCTTTGTTCAGCAGTTCTGAAATGCCTTTCCACTTCAATGAATTCACTTTGAACTAAGCAATGTGAGGTGTTTCAGGGACTTTATATTCTTGATCATGTATTCCTCCCACCCACCCCACTATAATTGGTCCCAGTTTAAGTGGCACAATTCTGGTGGAAATGAAGATGCTGACCATATCTGTAGAGCCAAGGTATCCAAGACATACAAAAAATTGGAGTATGTGATCATATATTTACAAGTAACATTAAAATCTGTAATAAGAATTCATTTGTGAAAAATTAAACATAGCAGTGTTTAATAAAGGGTTTCTCTTTAGATACTTAAAGAAATATCAAGTTAGCAATTACTAATAATGGTCGAAATTATATATAACTGCTGATGGAAAAAGCCCAAAACTCTCCCAGCATTCAAATTCTGATTTCAACACTTCACCAAGTTGTTGAACATTTTTGAAATTCATTTTGCTTGTCTGTGACATAGAGGCTGTTAAGAATAAGGTCTTATAGTCCCCATCATTGTAATGACTTATGTCTGACATCTTCTGTCTACCTGCTTACTTTATCTGTATTAGGATGTTTTAAAAATATTTGAGTTTTATTGTTTTGTTTTTCTATTTCAGATGTTTGGAGATTTTTCCCATTTCAGAAGATGTCTTTTTCAATAATGTAGAACAAAGAAAATTAATATAACAGCAAACTCATTAAGTGATAATAGTAACAATAACCTCTAACCAAAATTTAGATATGGTTTAATTATGAATGGAGAAAACAACCCATTTTCTTAGAAATGGATCCATAGACTTCACCAGAAAGCCATGACACACACATGACGTAGGCCTAGATGAAGACAGCATCTGCAAAATCATCACATAGGACAGATAATTGGTGGTTAGCCTGGAAAATAAGTGGTAGTGTGTTAGAAGTTCAGAGAAGAACTGGCATATCAAAGATAAATTAGATATGGTCAATGTAGTCCCAAAAGATAGAACTAGGGAGGCATGACTTCAATCTTGGTTATTACACAAAATAACTGTGTAATTTTCCGTAAGGTAGTGCCTCCTTGTAAAATGAGACAAGATTTCCAATTCTAAGTCAATTTTCTAATGGGTGAGTATTACAGGCAGATACATTTGCATCCTGTAGAAGAAATAGCTTGTTCTTCAGCAACAGAATAAGCAGACTTTTGAGGAATGTAAGCTAACTCTCTGGTGCCAAAGATTCTTAAACAGAAGTTATAGTGACTCCCTTTTGCAGCCACAGCTAATCCAGTACTGAAATTGGCCCCCAGCAATCTCAGCAGGAGGTTTTTTGGCAGATCTGGCTTAATGGTTTTATTTTGAGTGATCTTATATGTAATATGCTGCAATTTTCTATTCCCACAGGGCCCCTTTGTTAATTAGCCTGTGAGTATTCACGAAACAGAGGCAGAAATATGGAATGAAATCCTTCTTGGCTTTAATCAGAAATACACTATTACCACAGGGCCATTTGTTTTCCAAAATTGGCAGGAATGGGGCTTTGGTTCCAGGGTGGGAAGACTAATCTCCCATCTTTGCCCATGAAGCTTTCATCTTTGGACATTATTGAGTCAGTATTGAAAACAGAATTTAACATTACCTGCATGATCATTACTAGGCAGCTTTTCCTTTTTACTGTTTTTCCTTTTTTCTTTTTTTCCCTTTTTCCCTTGAGCACTACCTACAAATTCTTAAAAACTCTGGTATATAGACTTATAATCGAGGCCCTCAGACAGTCCCCCATCCCTAATATTTGGTGTCTTTTTCTTATGCTTCAGTGGGACTTTTTCATTTAAAAAAAACTGCTATCTATCTATCTATCTAATGTGTGTATGTGTGTGTGTGTGTATATATATATATATATATATATATATATATATTATATATATATATATATATATATATGTAATTTTTTTTTTTGGCAAGGTGAAGATGTCTTTATATCTTCGCTATTTAAGAATAATGAAGTCACTGTTATAAGGATGTCAGCCCTTCGCTATTTAAGAATAATGAAGTCACTGTTATAAGGATGTCAGCCCGTCACATATCCATTTTACATTTGTCCATATGGATTCAATTTGTCTGTAACTGGCGTTGTGGAATGATGCAGATAGTTGGGAAGAACAATAAAGCTTCCATTAGCCAGATACCTGAAGCTTTAGTCTCTCCAAACAACAAACGTGCTACTCTGTTTTCTCAGTGGTCAGTTTATTATTCTAATTGTAAATTATCTATAGCCTTTTACTTGGCATGAGAATTGTGTAGCTTCTGGCAAAAGAGCTAAGATGATGTTGTTTTGTCTCTCCATGATAGAATGTTTTAGCCCCATTGATATTCTAGTTCCCGAAGGCCTCCCTATGCAGCAGTTTTTGCCTGTGGCATACAGACAAAGAAGAATTTCCATAAAAATAGTGTTTAGTTACCATGCGTTGCTTATTTTATATTATATTTACAGTAACAAATGCAATAACAAATGGCAGGAGAGAAATGTGCCTTATGCCAACCATCAAAACCTATCATTTTCTCTCTTACATTGAGCTGCCCCAAACATGTTGATCACAACTTCCACAGTCCCCTGTTACAAAAACAAGTATGATAGCTCTGTATTTAGAAGCTTTTTAACCCTCTGTGTTGAAATTCCTTAAAGATGTGGTACTTGCTTAAGATTATCAATTTACAACTGGAAGGTACCCTAGAAGTCATCCAGTCACCTCATCATTTTCAGATAAGGAAATGGGAACAATTGAGGTTATGTAATTTGCCCAGACACTCTCCAGCTGGGAGAATGTCTGAGATAAGTTTTCAACCTAGGTCTTCCTAACCCCAAGGCTGGTATTCTCTACTTACTACCACTGCTTCCAAATCCAAAAGCTAAGCTGACAATGCCATATTAGGAAATCTGTGGAACACTAGCTGGAATAAACAGCTGTTTGGCTTTGGATGGATTTCATGTGTTAGCTTCAGGATTTAATCACTGAAGTTCATCTTTAAAAGTAGTCCTTCCTTGGTGAAAAGTGCTGAGGGTGATCTTGAAAAACATGACATGGAAAAGTTAAAATTGAAACAAAAACATCATTGGAATTAGGAAATCACATCATTTCTCTGTCTTTTTTCTTCTATACTAATACCACTTTCCTGATTATGCATGTAGTTGTGAAAGAGTAGATGTTATGAGGAATGAAAGAATATGTAGCATCAGATTTCACTGGGAGATCCTGGTTACTACTTTCAAACTGAGTTTGCAGCTAGATGGAACAGTAGAGCAACAGACCTGCATTGAGGAAGACTTGAGTTCAAATATGACTTTTAGAGTGCAGCTGGATATTGTAAGGATCAAATGCAGTAGAATTTGTACAAAAGAGGTTAGAAGTGTGCCTGGAACATATAATTGTTCATATAATTGTTTATTCCTTTCCCTTGCTCTTCCAAGCCCTTCATTTCCTTGATGAGCCTTAGAGGCATTAAAGTAACATGAGGGTGCTGGATATACAATCCAGATATCCTGACTCCTCTATCCTCTTACCATGAGGCTGAATTGGATAAGAATGAGTCAAATTTTCTACAATTATCTGTTAGTGTGGAGATAGTCCAAATTCTAGTTCATATTGCAAAATGCTTAGAGTTTGGACTCCATGTTCACATCCTATGTTGTTCATTGATTTGAGAAGGAAACCTCTGTGCTTCACTCTTTCTCTGTGTCTAAAGGCCATAATAATTCTGCCCTATGTATGATAGAGCAAATAGTGAAAGAGTAGATACCATGTTGGGTTTACAGGGTAGGAAATGGTGAAACATTATACATTCTGGATTGTATAATAAAATCTAGCACACTACTTCCCAAAGATAACATTTCATAGAGTTGTGAAAGCGGTATTTAATATGGCCAGAGTAGGACCTAGATATTACCTTCAATTTTCTCTGGAGTATATTATTGGATATCAACAGCATATGGGTAATCTGAAGCAGAGAGAACTTCAGAGTGTGCCTATTTTATGGTCTCCTCTCTTTTCAGTTTTTGAAAGTATCATAGTGCCCTATATGTAGGGTTGGAAAGGATGGTAGAGGTTTTCTACTCCTATCCATGAAGAAATATACCACAAGAGGTGAAATAACTTGTCATGTACTTAGTGTATGAGGGAGGAGTCAAAGCATTGTTTTCCTGACTCCTAGAACACCTTTCTTTTACACTGAATGTAGCCATTTCCTACCTCAAACAAATACCATTCAGTAAACTTTTAGGGGAATAGGATGAGGTGGGGTAAAGGTTAGTTTTCTGCTTTTTGATTTAAGCAGGTGGAAATATTAAGTGGATAAAAAATCATTAAAATAGACAAGATAGATAAAGATTCTTTTCTGGGCATATAGGTGGCATAGTACATAGAGCACCAGCTCTGTATTCAGGAGGATTTGAGTTCAAATCAGAAACAAAACACTTACTAGCTGTGTGACCCAGGGCAAGTCACTTAACTCCCATTGCCCCAACAACCCCCACCAAAATATCAAACTTACTTTCAAATTTTTAAAAGAAGAAAATGAGGAATAAGTAGTTGTGGATACAAAATTTTGATGAACAGTTTTTACCGATGGTTATATCTACCTCAATCCATACAAGTAGCAGAGAGAACATGGTGTAAAGGAAGTTTGTGTGTGGGATAGGCATAAAACCTCCAAGTGCTGAACTGGGAACAAAACTACTTTTTGTCTTCTCAGATTTAGACTTAAAGTTACAGGAAAGTCATACAGAAGGCTTAGGTGCTTCTTTCTTATCTGTATTTGAATTTATGGTTTCACTGAAAAGTACATAGTTAGATTGAAAATAGTATAGATAATCTCACCTCAATGCAAAGTTATACTGGGGAGCCGTGTATTTTCCTCAAAAAAACAAAGATCAGTGTAAAAAAATCTGGAGTTTTAAAAGGTTAAAATATTGTAATTATAATAATTACAAAATAATTAAGTAAGTTAAACTACTTGTACCACCAGTTTTTGTTGTAGCAACAAAGTAGTTGCGCATTCATTGAACAATGCTTAGAGAAATTGTAGAATATGTAATAGAATATTACTGCACAGCTAAAATTATGGATATGATAAATTCTGAGAAGTTTGGAAAGATACTCATATGTGATGAAGAGTGGTATAAGCAAAGCCAGGGAAATCGTAGATACAGTTACTATAACAATTCAAAAGGAAAGAAGAACAGTAACAACAAAGAAATTGATGTGTATTTATAAAAACGAAGGTTGACCCTAGAAAAAAGATAAGAAAATATCCTTCTCTCCCTTCTTTGAAGAAATGAAGATGTCAAAAATTGACAGTGTCAGCTGATATCTTAATTGGTTTTCCTAAACTGCTTTATTTCCCCCCATTTTCATTTGGCTCTGGGAAATCACTTGATAGCCGGGTAATAGTCCAGGCAGTAAAAAGGAAGAGAAATATTCAGGTGTTTACAAAAATAAAAGGTAGGAAGGGAAGCAAGCATTTATATATGGATAATAGGAAATAAAAGATGGGAGCCCAAGTTTTATTCATTCATTAATTTATTCATTTTTTTATTTATCATTTAATCTTGCATGACTTTTTTTGAGAATAAGCTTTCTCATTTCACCCAGAGTGAAAGTGTAGTAGCCACTATTGACAGCCCAGTGCATCTCACTACTGTTGAACTCCAATAATCTGCCGTCCTTAGTTAATGCATAAGCAGGGTCTACAGATGCACACCAATAGTACATTTTTTAAAAATAGCAATTTCTTAGCTGAATCTACTCTTCTATCTCAACATGATCTTAACATCTATGCTTAATGCATTCTGCATGTGCCATTGAGTAAGATGTGAAATTTTAACTTTTTTTGCTGCCTTTTTTCATTGTCAAGCAGTAGCCTACATTTGCGTCAAATTATTCTCTATTTTCTATATGCATCCTTTGCTGTCGTTGTTCCCTTTACCACCCTATCTTTGCCCAGTTAAAACTTTTCCTGTTTCAAACTTAGCTTTCTGTGTCATGAAGTCCAGCATATCTTTCTCATTGACCCTCTCTTGAAGCCCAGTATTATTCTTGGCCCTTAATATAAGGTGACATCTGAGCACAAGTGCTGTGCCCTTGGATCTGTCCCTGTTGGCAGTCTCTAGGCAGAAGGTGCTTTGAGCAGAGTTCCCACGGTGGCTAAATTGTGGCCTGACAGGATCAGTAGAGGTCACTGAATAAAACAGCTGCTTGAGTGGAACACCCTGTGGCAACAGCTGGGAGAAGGAAGAATTGTAAAATTGGGGAGAATGGGAAAATGACCCATTTCAAACTCAGGTACAATTCATGACTTGCATAGAACAAGATAGCAGTTATCCACCAACTCATTGTTGTTGGACATAGTTTGAACTTGATGCGTTACTTTGAAATCTTTGTTGAGCAGCAACAGATTGTGCTCTAAGGGTTGATTGGGTTGGGGTTTTAGTTTAATGGTGTTTTTCAGCAATCAAAGTACTCTTTCTGGGAGTGTCTGCAGGAAGAGAACCATTGACACATCTCATTTCTCCTCTGGTCTCTGTATTTCAGGAGTTTTGTTTTAGATTGTATAAAGACATTATTAGAGATGTTTACATTAACAATAACCTTGTAATTGAGTATTAGCAACATGCATGAAGCTAATTAAATAGAAGAGATCCCCACACACACATATACACCAAAAGATTAACATTTGGCACATATTTTATATATGTGCATGTATGACTTTTTTCTTATCTTTTTTTATACTGGCTCTATTTTACCCAGGTTAAAAATGTAGTACCTACTCACAGACACAATTCCATTATTGTTTATTTGTAAATAGGTTGGAAAGCATTGATCTAGGCCATGTCTCTCCATTTTATCCACGTGGATACTATGAGAGGCATTGTAAAATGTTTTGCTCAAATTAAGAAATGTAATGTCAACCTTCTTCTGATCTACCATTCTTGTAACCGTCCAAAAAACAAAGAAAGTTGCTTTGCACTGAGTGAGTTCCTCATACACATGTGTTGACCTGAATAGTTTGCCATGACTTGTTCCTAATGAACCTATATATTGGCTTGTACTGATTACTTCTTTTGCCTTTTTAATAATTTAGAAGTGATTTTATTGTGTTGTGTGAAAATGTGACCTAAGCCGACAATATTTCCTTTAAACCAAGGAACCTGAGTACTTTGTAGACTCTATTTCCCTCCTTTCACTTCCCAACCTTCTGACCTATATTGTTTCTTCATTAAAAGGTGCCTGAACTGTACTTATGCTTCTCGGAGAATTGGCAGAGCTGTGTTTTCCAAGTAACCTGGAATTTCTCCAACTTTGTAATTCTTTTGATTAGATGGAAAGTAGCCTGAATTGGCAATACCCAAAGGATAAGTGATGGCCTGTGATTCTAGCATAATCTAGTGGGAATCTTAGAGGTCCTCAATTCTGCAATGGCACCTCTGCTGAGAAGGTAGGTAAATTAAGTAGGTAAAGATGGTATGTACATCCCGGGCCATTTTTGTTTCTTTGGATTATTGAGCTTTATTCTTCATTCCTAGAGTGCCCTGTAATTTTTATTTAACTAGATTTACCATTTGGACAGAAATACAGATTCCTACAATAATCATGGTCACTTAGAAATTGTATAAAACTATTAAATAAGCCCCAAATATCTCCTTCTTCATTGCAATGGTTTTTCCTTTCCAACCCAGAATGGGGGGATAAAGCTGTGACTACTTACTCTAAATAGGAAGAATATCTACTCATTCAGGTTTGGGGCGGGCATGTATGTGTGTGTTTGCTAGTTTGCAATAGTTTTTTTTTTTGCCTTCTGTTTTTGTTATGTATTTAAAACTGGTGATCTCTGAAAAAACACGTCTATACATTTAAATATTAACTCCCATATCTTTTCATTTTCAGGCTTTTTTTTTCCTTCTCATTTACTTTGTATTTTATGTTTTTGTTTTTTAAATTTTTAATTTTCAACAGTTACTTCTATAAGACTTTGAGTTTTAAATTTCTACCCCCCCCCCAATATGGCAAGCAAAAGAACAATTAGAACTAATGGAAAGATCCATGAGAATGAAACAATAAAACAAAACAAGGAAGAAAGAAGAGAGTAAGTGTTATGCTTCGGTCTGTGGATGTGGATAGCATTTTCATTGAGTCTTTTGGAGTTGATTTAAATGTTTGGGTCATTGAAGAATTAAATCAATTATGGAACAGTGTGATAGTTAATATGTACAATGTTGTCCTCTTTCTGTCAATTTCACTTGGCATCAGTTCATATAATTATTCCTAGCTTTTTCTGCTCATATAGCAGAATAGTATTCCATTACTTTGTTATATCACAAGTTGTTCACCTTTCCCACTATCGTTGGACATCCCTTAAATTTCCAATTCTTTGCTACCACAATAAGAGCTGTTGTGAATATTATTTTTGTACATGTGGGTCCTTTTCACATTGGATGATTTCTTTGAAATACAGACCTAGAAGAGGTATTGTTGGGTTCTGTGGTTTTTAATACCTGTATTAGCAGGCACTTACAGCATAAAGTTGCTTCTTTCTTTTCTTCCTCCTTTTGTGCCTCAAGTAAGTCCAACCTTTCTTTTCTTGATTAAGTATCTCAGTTTCTATTGATTTCTATTTGTCTTAGAATAATAGAAACTGATGGCTGGAGGGGGCTTTAGGGATATTTGAATTCAATCCCTTCATTTAAAAAGGGGAAAAGTTAAGCCCAGAGAAGTTAAACAGTGTTGTAGTCCTCTGATATTTCATGTGAAGAAACTTCTTCCACCAGTTTGTCAGAACCTGCTCTTCATCTTACATCTTTAGAGAGTCTCTCAAACTTAAATGATTTGTTGAAAGCCACCTGGTTACTGTGTGTCACTGGAAGGGTTGAAAGATTGCTTTTCATTCGTTTGGTCAGTTTTCAGTTGTGTCCCAACTTTTCAAGACCTCATTTGAGGGTTTCTTTGCAAAGATGCTGGAGCAGTTTGGCATTCTTTTCTCTAACTGAACTTATAGATGAAGAAACTGAGGTAAAAAGTAACTTTCCCAGAGTCACACAACACAGCTGGTACATGTTTGAGGCCAAATGTGAACTCTTGTCAGCTCTTTTTTACTCTAGACCCAGTGTTCTATCCACCATGCTACCCAACATGTCAGGAAATACTGCTCACATCTATTATATTTAACACTAAAAACCTACATACTGCTTTGTTGTTTACAAAAACTTTTCTCCCAATAATCTCATTTTGCTCATTTTATTTGAACAGCAACTGACATTCAGAAATTAGAAGAGTTAATTTTCATGTGTACATTGAAGATATGCAGTGTGCTTTACATTCATACCTTATTGGACCCTCCCAATGACCATATATGATAGATTCTATAGGTATTATCATTTTATAGATGAGAAAACTGAAGCTTGGAGACTTTAAGGCATTTATCCAATGTTTGGTAAGCAACACAGCCAAGATTTAGACTCAGGTGTAGTGTTCTTTTCATCCCACTTCATCACAGTTTTCCTTATGCTATATTTTCTCATCTTGTTCTTACTCAAGCCATTCATTAATGTTCTCAAAGAGAGCTTTTCTTACAGGTTAGTACATATGACTGGAATTCAACTTCTTAAGACCGGATGCTGATGCCTCATGTCTTCATTTGACTGAAGGTACTGCATTTTAAAAATGAAACAAATAAAAATTAAATTCATTAAAAAAAAAACTAGATAGTAGTAGTAGCCCTTTGGAATATTTTAGAGGAATTTGCATAGTTCGCACAAAATGAATTGTGGGGTGTTGCCCCTTTAACCAAGTCAAAGTTTCTTAACATTGAGAAAAGGTAAATTTTGTCAAACACCTCATCTCAATTAGCCCATCAGCCTTCCCCTCCATGAATGAAGGATTTAGGGTTGGGATGAGTGTGTATCTACTCTGAGAAGTAAAATATAATCTGGGTACACTAATTAGCTCACTGAGTTAGTGGACTGGTCAGATTGTGTCTCATTCCTCCATTTCTATAGCCTTGTCTATGATTTTATTGTTACATGCCTAGGGTAATTTTTAAAGTCTGAAATGATTCAAAGTGGTTGGGCCTACATTGAGTTGATATTCCTAGACAGCCAGCTCAGTTATGAACCTTCTCCTTAGGGACATTTAGGCCTTTGAAATTAGTTCGACTGTTGTTCTATCCTTTTCTTAGAGGGAAGATGTTTGTGCCATGAATTGAAATTGTCTTTCAGTCACTGAAGTTAAAAAAAAAAATAAGAGGACCACTCATGCTTTTTGTAAGTTGAGAGATCCTGAAATTCTTTGTCCTGATCAGATTTCTCCATACTACAATGACTTCAGGAAATTTTAGATCTTTTTTTTTTTTCAGGTTGAGTCTTTGATGTTATCATGCCTTCACTGTAGTATAAATTAGTGAGCCAGGATGACATTGATATAGAGGTTGGACTTTATGGAAAATGCACATTATGTTCTCTCACAGGGTCTCTTAATAAGTCCATAGCACTGAGCTTATTCCATTCTTCTCCACTGCTAGACGAAGAATACAGAAGATGACTTCAGCATATGGCTTGGAAAGAATTAGGGTTACTCTCTCTACTTTAAATATTTGATGAAACACTGAGGAAGAGATTGCTTCTTTCTCCTATGTTAGATGATATTTAACATTCTTTCTGTTGAGTTTAGAATCACAGTAAAACTTCCCCCTTACAATGTGAGCTTGTTTAGAGCAGCTTTTTAGTTCATCCAGGGCTTGGGCCATAATATTATTATCAATCAACCATTCATACTTGTTCAGTTTCGGTGAGATTCATCTCAGCTTCAAATGATGGTAAAGAGTTGAACTTATTGAGCATCATGGATGTGGAGGGATCTTTCTGACTTCCACTTAGGTGAAAATATAAAGATCACTACAAGTTCTAGAGAAGAGATTATACAGTTTTGTCCTTTCAGAGATTTTTAGCATTGTTTCAAAGGCTAAATTTGCATCCATTTCTGTAGGCTGTGATTCCAGAGTTTTGGGGTAGATTTTCAGGTTGGCATTACACATTTAACAAAGTCTAGGTGCCAGAGCCTTTGCATCACTTTTATAATGCTGCCCATGGTGTTTTCTCTGACACTTTTCTCCCTCTTTCTGAGAGGTGAGAATACTGGGAGGCTCAGTTTACTTTGTATACTTACCACTGGCCTTTAGAGTATAAGCCCAAGACAGATATGAAAATACAAGTTACTTATTACAGGTAAATGGAAAAGCATATGGGAAAAGCAAACTGCATTAACATCTGCTGTGTTTTTTCCATCTGCTTCCTTTGGCTGTGCTGTCTTGTAGACTTGCCAGCCCTGTTAATTTTCCAAGGGTCTTAGTGTAAACTCAACTTATTCCTTCCAACCAAGTTAATCATATGTTATTCATTTTGATCCATCCAACCTGAGGTACCTGGTAAACACTTTGATATTTTAGCAGTGTGGATTGGAAAGATTGAAAAAGAAGTCTAGTTATATCAGAGATTATGTATGGATCCCCAAGGAATCTTTGTCCTGAAGGTTGTGAACCGTGTCCTTGTGAGACACAAAGAAACTCTCCAGCAGCTGCGGTGGAAATCATTCCAGAATTTTGTGTGTGTGTGTGTGTGTGTGTGTGTGTGTGTGTGTGTGTGTTTAGTGCCATGCTGGTCAGTTGAGACCTAAAATGATACCCCAAATGAAATCTGTGCTTTTTGATTCCCAAAGGTTTTATTCCACAGATTAGCTCCTTGAGAATGCATAAGTAAATTAATTGGGGAACTCCTAAAACATTGGTTTTAATGAAGGCATCCCTGTGTTGGTGGCCATGTGACTTCGGCCAAGGAAGTTCACCTCTTGGGCTTCAGTTTTCTCATCGATAAGATGAGATTTTTGAATTGAATGGCCTCTCTACCTCTAGACTGAGGCCTTCATTTCTTCTAAAAACTGGGATGTAAATATGGGCATTGAAAATGAACACATAGGAGCAGCAAGGTGGTGCAGTGGATAGAGTATGTATGGCTTTGAAGTGTGACCCTGGGTAAGTTTACACCACCACCACCAAAAAAAAAAATTATATAATAGCCCTCAAAAATGGTTTTGTTTGTATTCCATCTCTGATAGATTGCATAGTAGAAATAATATTTCTTACTCTTTGCTGGGTAGATAGATCTATTACAATGTGGTTTTACAACACTGGCCTACATTTCCCGTGGTTCAATTTGGGCTGGGTGTTATACTAAGTACTGACTTTAACCCTTTCTTATGAAGTTTTATGAAACGATTTGTTTAGCTGTGGAAAAAAAACGGTAGAGTAGGTTGAATCCTGGGGGTACATTGGTAAATGTCTAACAAACAGCTGCGGGGGGAAGCATGAGACACTTCTCAATTCTTACCTGCATTTTTGTCCATCATTTTCTTACATGAAACAATGAAGAAAACAATAAATGAAGCCTTGATTTGTAGCACTTTTCAGTATCTAAATGTTTACAATGAAAATTTTACAAAGAGGCCCTTGGGAACCCAGCACAGCTTTGATAAAATTCCACTTCTGTTGGAGTAGTGGTAAACAGATTTAGTGTTGTTACTTCTAGTTCTTGATGTTGAGCTTTTAAGAATAACAGTCATGTGCACTTTTTATAGAACTTTGATATGATTTTCTTATACCTACAGGGGAAACTAGAAAATATAAATGATTATTATCCTGACTTTTACAAATGAAGGTACGTTCAGAAAAGTTAAGTGATTTTTTTTTTCCATATATGGTTTCACCAGAAATGTGTAAGTTGAGATTTGAACATGGTTTTTAAATTTTAATCTGAGCCTATGTCACATTGTGTTTTTACTGTGCCCATCCGTCTATGACAAGTATGGGCTAGTGGAAAGAGCCTTGGTAGAGGAATCAACCTGGATCATATTCCTGTCCACGCTGCAGTTCAATGTATGAGGATTTAGACCAAAAGATGCCTCTCAGAATCTTCATTTTTGTGTTGCTTAACATGCAAAGCAGCTTTTTAGAGAGAACTCTGAAAATGAAGTTCAGTTTTTGAAATAATGGGAAAGATTTCTTTTAGGGGAACACAACAAAACTTGTCATAAACAAAAAAAAATAGGATAGGTCTCTGTGTTTCTTTTCTCCTTTTTGGGGCTTTCATTTTGCCCTGAAGCTATTGTTCCTTGTCTTAAAGTGTTCTTAAAAACACAGCCAAGTTCAGCCATTAGTGAATTTACCTGGCATACTTCCCAGCGAGTATTTAATGTTAAAAATAGGACAGAGGAAGTGTTGTGAGATAGGATAGAAATTTGTCCTGGTATGAAGATCTGTGTGTTTATTATAACACATCTTGTCTATGTGACCCTACAGTGTCCCCCAAATAAATTTCTAGCACTTTTAAGTTGCAGATTAGGTCCATATATTGGGAGAGAACACAGAGAATTCCCTCTGCTAATGAAATCACAGCCCCAGTTGAAAACTAAACAACAACAAAAATAAGACAGAAACAAAAGGCTGATGTTTAGTGATGAAATTTCAGGACTTTTAGCAGGCTGGTGACAGAAATAGTTGGCATCTCAGGGACTTTACTATTTATTGCCTTTCCAATCAAAACAACATGTCTATGACTTAGGCTGCCATAACCTAGACATGTCTTAAGATTAGAAATTGCATATGGTAACCTAAATTGGTAGGATTTTCATTACTTATTAGTTCTCTCTCCTGAAGAAATAACGGATTTAGTCCCTATCCTCTCTACTACAGAATAAAATCTGGCAGTACCATGTAATCGAGGATAGAGTGACAAAACATTTTTCCCTAGTATCGAAAAATCCCATCTTGTATTAGGAACTTTACTGCATTTACCCTGTAGCGCCATAATCCCCAACTATGCTTATTTACCCTGCAGCAAATATGAAAAGCTGGATATTCTTATTTTGGCCTCTAGTTTAATGTCAGAAATAATTTCTAAAAGTATTATCTGTATTCATCTCTCCCTTTACCTCCTGATATCTAGAGAAGAGGAACTCCCAAATGAGTATGCCCTTTAGTATATAACAGCAGGCTCTAAACTCAGCCTCATGGGAAAGGAGAATGCCAGCTCTTCCTTGTTGTGCCATTCCACCAAGACCTTGTGCAGTGATCTTGTCAGCATGGTATATTGGAGAGAATACTCAGAATTTCTTTATATGTTGGAGAAACTGCATCAGCTTCGTTATTTGAAGCAAAGAGCTTCTCCACAAGTTTGCATTTAAAGAGGGGCCTTCAGAGTAACCACATCTTCATTTCACACCATCTTCCACTCCTTGGACTAGAAAAGGCAGGTATTGTTCATGATACCTTTGAGATTTTATTGGTGAAAATACTATCATTTTCCATTTTGTTCTCCAATTCATTTTATAGATGAGGAAACTGAGGCACATTATTAAATGACTTACCTGGTAACACACTGGTGGTATCTGAGCATGGATTTCAGTTTATGAAGATGAGTCCTTAGCCTAGTACTATCCACTGAGCTACCTAACTGCTTATATAGAGTTAAATCTCATATCCGCATGTAGACGTGAGCTGAGATGGTGAATACATTTGCAACAGGGATTCAAAATAGGTCTCCCTCCTCATGCCATTGTTTAGCTCTTCTATGTTA
This sequence comes from Phascolarctos cinereus, assembly GCF_003287225.1. NCBI lineage: Eukaryota > Metazoa > Chordata > Mammalia > Diprotodontia > Phascolarctidae > Phascolarctos > Phascolarctos cinereus. The sequence continues at coordinate 206,573,992 of NW_027555847.1, forward strand.
TTTGGAATCATAAAGGTACAAAATGCAAGTTATTTCCTGAATAACAGTAATCTGCTGAAAGCTCATGTTCCTATTTTTCTAGACTCTACCTTGTTTCCTAATTTCAAAGCCATAGGGTTATCTTTGATTCTTCCCTCTCTCTTATCTCTAATAGTTTGTCAGTTCCTAAGTCTTCTTAATTCCATCTCCTTTTCTCAACCTCACTCTTATCTACTGTGCTCCCATTCACACTGCCCTAATATTATCACATCCCGTAGCCTCCTTGGTCATGCTGCTTCCATTTTCTCCCTTCACATTGTTGCTGAGAAAATATTTATGATGCATTGATTTTTTCATGTAACTTTTTTTACTCAGAAATCACAATAAACCCAAGCCTCACCTGGCATTGAAGGCCCTCTTCAACCTCTCTGCCTTTCCAGACATTTCTGACAGTGGAATGCTATGCTCAGCTATTCTTTGTACCTGGAAATACCCTGTGTTATCTTTATGCCCTGGCTCACACTATTGCCCGTTTCTTAATTGTTCTTTCTTTCTTGCCAGCTCCCTGATATCGGATTCCTGCCAATTCTTTAGCATCCATCTCCTGTCACCTCTTCCCGGAAGTTTGCCTTAAGTAGTTCCCAAATATTCCTGAAGTAATTGATAGCTGATTAGTAGCAATGCTCAGTGAAAACTCGGGACTTCATGGGATCATAAAGGGTCTGAAGCTAGAAGAGATCTCTGAGACCATCTAGTTTAACCTCCCACGGTTTATAGATGATATAAACTTGAGTCCCATGGAAATTTTATACAAGGTTACACAGGCAATAAATATGTGCAGATGGTTTTGAAACCACATCTTTTTACTTCAGAGTCAGTGCTCTTTCCCCCTGCACCTTCTAACACCTAACATAGTATTGGCATTATTGTCAGGCATAACATACTGTATGTCAGTTCTAAGTTTTTGCATTACATTAACCTTTAGTAGTAGACAGTAAGGAGGAATGCATCTGAAGACTTGGTTTTGAAATGGAACTCTGCTGGTCAAGTCACCTGTCCTCTTTGTTTACTCATCCTTAAGGGGCGACTCAGATTTCTAAGGACTCTCCATCTCTAAATCCTATGATTCTAAATATTTGAATCATTGAAATAAAGGTTCAACCAGCAGGTTTAGTCTTTTCAGGTACTGATGCTGGGGTCAAAAGCACTGTTGTTTTTCCCAGCATTATGTTCTTTTACAAGTAGGATTGAAGTATAAATAAATAAATACATTGAACTCCCCACATGTTTTTAAAAACCTTACTTCTCACTTTTAGAAGTTTAAGGAATTGAGAAAAAGAATTGTAAATCCTGGGTAGTAGGCAGCCAGCTAATTTCAGGACATAGAAGGAGAAGCTAATTTTTATCTAAATTAAGCTGCAGTCCTTAACCATTCAAAGGAATGGAGTATAAAAGGAAGGACTTAATCACTTGCTGTCCTCCAAGGTCTGATTACCAAATATTTACTGTCATTACCAGATAACATTGCAGAGGAGTGGTAAGTAATTCGGGAGTAGAAGGGGAGGGTACAAACCTGGCTTTAATCTTGCTTTGGGAGCTCTGTTTGAAGTGATCAGTGTCCAGAGGCTGAATTAATAGCTGACTACCTCGATTCAAGGAGTTTGGGGTTGCCTCTAGCCTGCCAAGTAAAGCAGAATGGTCAATGCTTATGGTGACACATATGATAAATATAATTTATGTGTGTATTTATGGAGGGAGGATCGTGAAACTTTGAAGTATCTCCAAAATACAGATTATCGAGTTTAGTACTCTGCCATGGTCATTTTACAGATTAAGAAAATGATGCACCAATTAATCAACAGACATTTGTTAAATGTCTTTTTTGTGTTTCGCACTGTGCTAAGAAGCACTGGGATGTTTAGCACCAAGAGATTTAATTTGAACTAGTTACAGCTCTTGTTTGAGGCAGTATTTGATCCCAGGCCTTTTTGATTCCAAGTATAATTCCCTATCTGCTGCACCAGAAACTCTTGCGTATGAGCAGCAAAACTCCCCAGTAGGGAGTAAGCCGTATTAAAATTTATTAGAAAATGTTTAATGAAATAAAAATGTAACATGGACAATATTAATTTGGTTTTTTAAGTCAACATGCAGCCAACAGAGATCCATGGACTGCCATCCTTCCTTGTAGGTCAAATGGATTTCGATTTTCTTTTGTGAAGTGAATCATTCCTTACTGAATTGGCTCTATGAGATTATGCTTGTGAAATGTTTACCCTTGGTTGTATTGTAGGGGTAGTCTGTAAACTTTGCTAGGTTAAATCTACAGTTCTATTCTGGGGAACATAGTTTAGTAATTACTTAGACAATCTGAAGCTTATCCTAAAGAGTAGATGAATAGTATGACTAGAGAACTCACCATTTCAGGAATAATTGAAGAAAAGGAAGATGTCTAGCCCCCAAAATTAATTGATTAGACTGTTTCTTGCAGTGGTGGCAATTACATGCTTGCACATCTCTCGTAACTCTTTTTCATGGCCCCTCAATAAGTTCCCTGCAAGGAGTGCACTGAACATGGTAGAAGCCTTATTTATCCTTGTTTGCAGCTCATCATAAACCTTGTGATATATTGTATTCTTGTTCTCTTTTAAAGTTCCTCTTTGGTTATATGTTATGATGCACCTCTCCGATGCCCTCTGCCAGATATTCATTTTCATTTCTTTAGCATCAATTATGCTTCATGTTTTGCCAGCCTTAAACACCACCAGTACAATATAGGTATGGGGAGACAGACTAAGATAAGGACTTTATCTGTGATTTTTGCCCGCTATGTGGCACATTTGATGAAGCAGAGACCTGGAATCAGAAAGACCCGAGGTCAAATCTGTCCTCACATCTAGTAGCTGTGTGACCTTGGCCAATTCACTTAATTCTGTGCACCACCTGAGTTTCCTCATGAGTATAATAATAACAATAATAATATCACCCCATGATTGGGAGAACTAAATGAGATAATAATAGTAAGGTTGGCCTTTTTTATTAATATTATTATGCAGCTAGTAGGTTTTAGGTAGGTCTTGATCTTAAGTCTTTATGAGGACAGCCCTCTCTATCAAGTGTTCTATGAATATTGGCATAAACAAATGAAAATAAGGTCAGTGGCTTTCAGGGAAAAGTCAGTGGGTAGTGGTTTGGGAGGATCAGAAAAGATCTTATATAGGAAGTAGCATTTAAATTGAAATTTGAAGGAAACTAAGAGGGAGCTTATTAAGTATTTCAAGGAGAACGTATACAAAGACATGAAGATGGGAGACGGAGTGGTGAGTGTAAGGAACAATTAAAGATCAGGTTGGTAGCCTGAAAAGTTTGTAGAAGAGGGGGGGATGTATAAGAACACTGGAAACTAGTTTGGAATTTAGGATATGTTTGACTTTGATTTCCTTTCCTATGTTATTCCTATGAGAAACTAGGCTATGATGCCCATTCTATTACTGTAGCATTTTAATTGATCCCTCTTAATACGGTATACACATTACTGTCAGAGTAACCTTCCTAAAACAGCTGCTTGATCATTCACAGCTCTTCCTGCATGAATGCTTCTTGTTTGATCAATAAAACTCCCCTTACCAGAAATATTTAATGCCTTTTCATTTTCTACAGCTAAAGTCCAATCTGGCATTCATGTCCATCTGTAATCTGGCCCCAACTTCCTTTTCCAATCTTATCTCCCAATATTCTTCCATGAGTTTATTCTGTAAAGCAGTGTTCCGACTTTTCCTGTTGAAGGCATGTTCTGGCTCAAATGCTAATGTCCTCTTGGAAGCCTTTGTCTAGTAACTCAGCCATAACTCCCTCCTCTGAATTCTTTCTTTCTTTCTTTCTTTCTTTCTTTCTTTCTTTCTTTCTTTCGGGTAGTTAGGTGAGTTCTTTTTTTCAATTAATTTGACTTAGTAACAGTCATTTAATTAAAGTAGTTTGTTCTTATGATTCATATCATACTACCTTATTTGCATTTTGTATTGTTTTTTTTTCAGTCCTATCTAACTGTCCTTTACTCCATGCACTGAGAAACACAAGTCACTTCTGTACTCTGTCTCCCAAAGTCTGTGCAAGTTCGTGTTCTTCACTTTTGTAACGGTATCTATGCATCTCATTTTCTGCCATTCATTTTTCCTTTTGCCTTCAATGTTTCCCAATGAGTCCTATCTTGTCTTCTGTTATTTAAAATATTCAATCTTCTTCAGTATTTCAGCTTTTAGTATTACATATTAGTATTAGTTTACAATATTCTATATTATTTCTTTCTGTAATGCCCGATTTGATATCCTTGCTGTCTAAGCTTAAAAGTCTTTTCCAGCACCACAGTTTGAGAGTATCAACTCTGTAGTGTTTAGGTGCGATAGTGTGTTTGTCCTGTGTTCTCGAAGAGGACTTTGATATCAGGGAGAAGATGACATGACTTGAAGTTAACTTTGATTTGAGTGAGGGATGTCAGCAACCTCAATTTCTTCTACATAGCCCTCTGGGTTCAGTGGCCGGATATCAATGACTTGAGATTGCTTACAGTGCAGTGTGAGACTTTGGCCTTTTCAGGTTCTCACTTTGAGTGAAGCAATGCCCTGACCTCCCTGTACTTGAAAAACCATAGCTTTGACTCTACAGACATTTGTGTACAAGGTGATGTTTCTACTTTTTAATATGCTGTCCATATTTGCTATAGGTTTCCTTCCAAGGAGCAAATGTGATCCTCATTATATATACATTCTTAAGTCCATACTGAATTTTAAAGTATTTTAAGGGGAGTTTTGACTTTAGTGAGGCACCACCGAGTTCTAATTATTTCTGAACCATTGCCCACCTTATTTTACAACTACCTGCATTTTTATGGTGGCCATTTTCAATGGTGGCTCTCATCTACATATCACATCTTGAATCCGTGTATACCTGTAAAGTCAAATTATACTAGATTAGCATAAGATGTATTTGTTTTTTCTTTTGATTTTTAGAAGTCAGGGATATATGTATTATATCGTTTACTTGGCTCCCTTCTACTTATTCAATTTTATGTCTATGAATAGATAACGCTCATCCTTAGGCATTTCTTGCAAAATGATTAAAGTAAGTTTGATTGAGTGCCACGTCAGGTTACTAGGCCTCTGGAACAAGTCAGATGGATCCAATTGGACATAAGCCCAGAGTTTCATCAGAGTCAGGAGGTCTAAGCTTAAAGATTAGGACCCTAGAAAGAGACAACCAGGAGGGAAGTCCTGAGGACGATAACTACCTACATTTGATGGGTTCTTCTCTAGATGGCTAAGTTGTTTTAGTTTACTCGTTTTCCTGTCATGTGTGACTCTGCGACCCATTTTGTGGTTTTGTTGGCAAAACTACTTGAGTGGTTTGCCATTTCCAACGAATTTTACACATGAGGAAACTGAGCCAAACAGGTTTCAATGACTTGCCCAGGATCACACATCTCTGAGGTGGGATTTGAACCCAGGTATTCCTGACTCCAGGCCTGGCACTCCTAGTTGCCACATGCTGAGTCATACTCACCTGCATTTTCCCCTACAACTTTCTTCTGACAACTCTGACTTGTTCTAGCCACGTGTATTATTTTCAGCCCTTCCTACCCTGAAAACACATTTCTGACCGTCATCCTGTGTTTGAAGCTTTGCCTTCTTGGTGCTACTGACTAAGTCCACTTTTGATTGTGCCCATTCCCAAGTGCAGCTGGATGGTACAGTGCCTATTTTTGCTGTTGCTAATGTCAGGAAATGGTAGAGCTTTCCAGCATCTTTGCCAAGAAAATTCCAAATTGGGTCATGAAGAGTGAAACGTAACTGATTAAGAATTCTTTCTAACTCATCTTAAACTTGGGCCACCCAGGTCTTCTGCCGGAGCAAATACAAAGGTAATTATTCTAGTTCTCAATCTTCCAGAGAAATCCTTGCCCCATAGATAAGCCACCTATGAATAGCCCCGTAGAACACAATGGTGGATTAATCCAAGCACTAGTCTGCTATATGTAATGCTCCTATTTGAAGATGAAAATTAATGTTTTGTTTGATGTCAGAGCTGGGCAAAGTTAGGAGATTTCAACAAATGGGTGAATCTGGAGGCTAAGAACGCAAAGTCCGTGGAAAATAAGAGCAAAAAAAAAAAATGAGTAACCAAAGGAAAAAATGTGAAAGTGATTTCCCAAAAGGACAGATTACTCTGCTTGCCTGGGTGATTTTCATTGGAAATGTTTTCTGTGACCACAGTGATGCACATTGAGTTGAAATTAACAAATATTTATAAAATGCCTACTATACAAGGGCTAAATGTGGAAACCTCAGTGTTTTTAGGTTTTTTGCCCAATAAAAAAACTGTATGTAGTACTATTGTAGTTGAACAGAAGGCCAAGGAAAACTCACACATAAAGGAGATTTAAGAACAGAGAATTCATTTCTACCTTTGCACATTAAATAAAATTCATAGGTAGCAGTTGTGAAACCTTCACCAGAGATATTCCTCAGTACATAGTGGGCATCTTTTCTCTCCCTTTCCTCCACCCCAAGATATCAAGCTTTTTGACAGCACAAAGCATTTGGGGTTTGCTTATTTATTTGGTATTTATTTATTTATATATTCATTCATTCATTCATTTATTTAGTTATTTACTTCTTTGCTTATTTACTTGTTCACTTATTTAACTCTATTATGTTCTGTGCTCCAGAATCACTTTCACCTTATCACTGTCCAAATTTTTTTCTTTGTAATGAACCACATGGTAGTTTTCTTTACCTGTGTGGCGTAGGGGTTGTCAGGGACAATCAACCAGCAAAGACAGAAGATGTGTTTTTGCCCATAGTTTTGTTGAGAAGCAGGCGGCCAATTCGTATATCTGTGTGTTGAAGTGGAGCCTACCCAGTTGATGACTAAGAATGTAGAAGCAGATTAGGAGCCAGACGCCTAAGTAGAGTGGGATTTCGGCCCAGTGGGTTATACTTGCCACACTGGAAGGTAAAGTGTTGAGAATCTCTCAAGATCCCTGTATGCCTAAGTGTGCTGTCGTCCTGTTCTCTTATATGCCTGTTTCACATGGTTGTCTCCTTCCTTTTCCCCTAAATACTAGTAGAGCCTTGACTGTACATATGGTCTGTATATTCCCCGTTCTCAAATGTAAAAATTCCTAGTTGTACCTTTGGGACAGAGGTGACAATATTCCAAAGAGCTCAAGTTATGGCTCCAGGAAGGAAAGGAGGAAGGAAGGAAACCAAAGGAGAGAGGCCAACTAAGTGGAGCAGAATGTTTCCGCTATCAATATTGTTTGTCATGTCGTGCAAAATTTACCACTAAGAAGGTATACCCAGCTTAGAAAGGTAGCGCTCTTCTCCAGATCATCTGTCACACAGTTGCGAAGTGGATGGATTCCCAACGTGCTGATCTGACCGCATCACTCTCCTGTTTAATAAATTCCAGTCACTCCCTGTTAATTCCGGGATCATCAACAAAACTATGGTTTGGCATGGAAAACACTATCTGATCTGGATCCAACCTAGCGATTCCCCTTTACCTGTTCTCCGGTCTAGTCAGATTTCTCATTTCTGCTTCCGTTAGTTTTCCTCACACTCAGATCCGCCATCATGGGTTTCCTGTACTGTCTATATAATATGCTTTCTTGCCACCTCTGCTGCTTGGAGCCTTAAGAACAGCCCATGAGGCTTTTATTGGTGTTTCCCGGTGCTGATGTTCCTCTTCCATGCACTGAAAAGAAAACTACCCCGAATTTTTTTTTTATGCGTATAGACGTTACTTCCAAAGGTAAGATTGAGCCTCCTGTTTTGTGTCGGTCTTTTTATTCCTGGACACATATCCCAATTGTGCTTGTTGGTAGGTATTATCTTGCAGATGGAAAAAACATCTCATGCGTTTTCCTTGTCCCCTTTCTGTCCTTTCATACTTTATGGTCTTGATCTAATGACCTCACTATATGCATATCAATGGACAGCTCCTCTCCCTGGGCCCTTCTTGCCAGACCATAGGCCTGAGGAGGTAACGTTCCTTGAGTTCAAAACAATTTGCAGCAAATTTAGGACTACCACCCAAGTCTCCAAATGTTTTTTCATTACTCAGTTTTTTTATCTATAAAATGCAAAAATTGTATTAATTGATCCTTCAGCATCCTTCCTACTCTAATACTATATAGTTCTCTTAACATCCCATCACAAACATTCAGGAGTAATGTATCTAAATACTAAAAATGTTAATGATGATAGTTAGAATTTATATAGCACCTACCTTGTGCCTGATAATGTGCTTACTGTTTTACATATATCAGTGATCCTCTCAACTCCCATTTTGTAGTGGAGGAAACAGGTGAAGTGTCCTTACCAAGGTCATATAGCTAGTAAATGTCTGAGGCTGGATTTGAACTGAGCTCCTCATGATTAAACATTTTACTGATCAGGTGAAAAAGAAGAATCAATATTTTCTTTTTCTTAATATATTTTCAGTGTTGCATTTCCCTATTTCTATATTTATTCTTATAGACTTATCTTCCTTTCCTTCTATCATTGCCCCATCTACTATCCGGTTCCTATTTCCAAAGAAAATTTTCTTTTTCACTACCAAACCTCCCCCCCCCAAAAAAAAAAATTCTTGGAATAATCCTGGAGTTTTCTCAAATCACCAGTTTGAGAGCCTACCTTCTTCCAAGTTTGTTCTTATTTGGGCATTTTTCAGCTTTAAAATTGACTTATTTTCTGAAGAGAAAATTATTGCCCCACCATCCTGGTGAGATGATTCGAAGACATGAGATTGCAGGCAGTGCCCTCTTATGCACCTGCTGCTGGAAGTATTGAAAAGACTTTGATGCAAGGAGACAGATCACTTTTCAAACTCTCCCATCTTGTTCCAAACCTCCATTCTTAGGTATTTTGGCCCTAAGTGTTAAATGATGCAATGTTCCAATTACATGGATACTGTGATTCTAAGTGTATTTAAAAGGAAACTAACCTTATGGATAATTTTTAAAGGTAATAAAGAGGTCTCCGTATAGAATTACCTCCTTAACAGGACTGTTTATTGTCAAATAGTGATTGAGTTTGCCATTTTTGATAGGGCATGTTTTTCTTCCCTCTTTTTCCCTTTTTAATTTATCTATCTCCATCTCTCCCTCTCTCTCTCTCTCTCTCTCTCTCTCTCTCTCTCTCTCTCTCTCTCTCTCTCATTCACATATATAGGCTAACAAGTTGGGGTCTTTCTCCCAAAGAGACTCTTAGTGTCCTCAGATGAATGGGGAGCAAGTGTCCGCTATTCTAACCATTATCCCTTGGGAATATTAAACGTGTCAGAAACACAATAACTTGTTTCCCTTTTTTAAAACCTATCAACTATGTACAAAGGGCTATGAAACTGTGCATACCCTTTGATCCAGCAATCCGTATACTAGGTGTGCATCCTATGGACATCATAAGAAATGGAAAGGACCCATAGGTTAAAATATATGTATCACAGCTTTTTTGCGTTGGCAGAGAATTGGAAATTGAGGGGATGCCCATCAGTTTGGGGAATGACCGAAAAAGTTGTGGTATATGAATGTAATGGGATACTGTTGTGCTATAGGAAATGATGAGCACATGGACTTCAGAAAAATCTGGAAGGACTTATCTGAAATGAGCAGAACCAGGAGAACATTAGCCACATTGTCTAGTGACTCACTTGGATTTAAGACAACTCTAAAAGAGTGAGAATGGAAAATGCTACCCTCATCCAGAGAAAGAACTATGGACTCTGGATGCTATTTTGTTATCCTTTGCTTTGGTTTCTTTCTCGTGGTTCCTCCCATTAATTCTATTTCTTTATGACTTGCTCCAAAACCCATAGGTGATAATCACAGAATCTATAGCCCTAAAGTGGTTTGGAGATGGCTACAATCAAGTCAGTCTTTTGGTTTGGTTACTAAACCTATCAGTCCCTTGGGAATTGTTAGCCAGTCCTGACACTTTCAGATCATCTGCTAGTTGAGAAAACCTTTCCTATATCTGTTGCAGATCACAACTGAGGAACTGGTAAAGCAGCTGTTCTTAACTGATTTTGTTTTACACCCCTTTGGCTGTCCAGTGAAGGTTATGGACCCCTCCTCAAAATAATGTATTTAATCCACATACTGAAAAAATTCTTTATATAGAAATGAAATTGTGGATTTTTTTTCCTGTTCTCCAAAGTTCACAGACCTTTTGCAGACACTTCTAAGCCCTAAATTTTATAATAGTGATTTTTTTAAAAAATCATATATCTCAGTATTCTTTTCTCCTTTCAATGTTATCACTTTCCTTCATCTGTTTAACCTTAGTGTTTCTGTTCTTCCTCAGAGGACTTTATATTCACTTGTTTATAGGCATGTTGTATCCTTTCAATTGAATGTAATGTGGCAGTCATTATCTTGGCATTTGTTTCCTGGTGTCTAGACATTGTTTTGCCTGTATAGGTAGCTAACTTTTAACATTGTTTTAAAGTTTTACAAAGCACTTCACATATACTTTATCTATCTATCTATCTATCTATCTATCTGTCTATCTATCTATCTATCTATCTATCTATCTATCTATCTATCTATTCTAGGAGATGTATTAAGTTGATCCTTACAACAACTTGTAGATGTTACTATTGTTCCAGTTTTGTACATGAAGAAACTCAGGCATAGTCACTTACCTAGGGTAACTGTCTAAAGTGGAATTTGAACTCAGGCTTTCCTGATTCTAGTTGCAGCACTTTGTTCTCTGTGCTTTGTTGTGGCCTTACCTCTTGGCATCCTCTATCAAATGAAATCAACCTAGTGAAGAGTTAGAAATAAAGTAGATTACATTTCTTCTCAGTTGAAAAATGGGAAAAAAAAATCTTAACTGTGAATTGGAAGAATATATCATAAGGAACTGGAATAGGAATGATTTAGGGAGATACAGAAAGAGTTGTATGAATAACTATTGAATAAAATAAACAGAACCAGGAAAAAAAAAACAATTTGTACTATGACTGCAACCTAAAAAAGAACAAGAAAACATGAAAGTTAATGCTATGTAATTAGAAACACCAAATTTGACTCCAGAGAAGTAATGAAAGTGGAATACTGTAGGTGTGAAGTATGGCATACCCATTTAAGGTTTTTCTTCAATTAATGAATTTGAAGTTTTCCTTAACATTTTTTTTTTCAAGAACAACACTGTGAGCAGAAAGGGTATATAGCCTTATTAATACCCTTATTTAAGTGAAAAGTATCAATAGAGCTTTCAGAACGAATTGATTATATCATTCTTTCCCTGGCCCTTTTCATTTGGCTGTGTGCTTCTCTGTGCCATGATGAGGGATGTAGTGGATGAACTTGGCATCTTCAACGTCTCACCAACCTTCAAGCACTTCACAGTGCTTGCTTCATCTACCTTTATGGCCTTTAAAACAAATTTTTCTCATTTGCTGAATCTGCCAGGGGTAATCTTCACATGCATGGCATAGGTATCCTTTAACTGAGGGACAGGTTTGAGGTCCGGAGATTACCCTGGGTTTGTCCATTGGCTGGAATAATCTTACCAGTGTGTACCTGCTGTTCTAGGTGACATAGGGAGCCTGTATTCAGGAAGACTTGTTCAAATCCATGGTCCTAGAGTAGCTTGGAGAAGTCACTTAATCTCTACTTTGGTTTCCTTTGTTGTGAGAATAATAGCACCTATTTCACATAGTAATTTATTAATAACCTTACTTAGTCTGTAGAGTATTTCCTGTTAGACCTTCTATTCTCCTTCTCTCTCTCTCTCTCTCTCTCTCTCTCTCTCTCTCTCTCGATGCAAAAATCTTTTAGTTGTGTTGTCAGAGAAACAGTATTCTCAAAAAAATTTTCTTGAGCCAATGTTATTTTCAGAACCTGCATTCATAAAGATGTTTTCAGTAGCTCTTTAGTCAGTGAACAAGTGTTCAAGTCAAGATGAATTTATTCTGCCCTGCCATGTGCTAGGCATTGTGCTAAACAGTAGAGATACAGAATAAAGCAAGGTAATCATCGCCATCATCACCAGTATAATTTTAGAAAATCAGTTCATACCCTCATAGCCTTCATAGTCTAATGGGGGAGACAATACTCTTAATTCCTGTGAAGAGTGAGTATGACTTCATATAACTTTTATTTACATTAAAATATGTACATGGTCTAATCATATGGATGGTGAAAATGAGTGGAATCGTTTTAAAATTATATATTTTAAATCCCTTAACTGAGTGATGTGTATAAAATCTGTTTAAATATTACTCACACTGTGAAAAACTCAAATGATGAGAGATTTTTAAAATAGTTACTACCTTGCAATGAGTTAATTCAAGAGTTGTTTAGATCTTTCACTTTTATTTTTCTTGATCTTAAGGTGTCAGCTACTCTTAATATCAGCATTGATGCCCTTTCCCATACACTTGATGTCTCTTTTCAAGGGAGGTGCCAAGCATATAGAATGATGCATTTGATGTCAAGAAAACTTGAGTTCAAATCTCACTTCAGATACTTACCAGCTGAATGACCCAGGGCTACCTTCCTCAAACTCATCTGTAAAAATAGGTGGGTTGAGCTCTATTTATACAATCCCTTTCAGCTCTAAATTTGTTACCAGGTTTTAACTTCATGGAAAATGTTTGAGGAGGTCTATAAATAAATTTACTAGAGATACTGTAACCTTAGAAGTCTGCATTAAATTCTTTGCTAATGGCAAAAATCTCTTCCTGAAAATTCAGATTTTATATTCAGAAGATTATCTATGCCAGGAAATGTAATGTTTTAATTTATTCCCACATTTCTGTATACATGCACATGAATAAAGGACACATGAATAAAGGACGTAGGTTAGTGTGTTTATGATCATAGTTCCCAATTTTCAATCATTCAGGATACAATAAAAAACCAACCCTTTATTCATTTAAAAAGGTAGTAGACCATTGAGGTAATTAATATAAACATGTATTATGTGCAAAATTATAAATTCCAGTTAATAAAATGCACAATTAACAGTTTTCTATATAGGGGTTTCAAAAAAATAGACTTAAAACATTCCAACGTAAATGTCTCATAGTCAGAATTTTTTACTGTTTGTATAGACTGTGCCCCAACAATTTTAATTGTTTTTAGCAATGAATAAAGTAGTGGACTTGGGAGCCAGGAAGACATATGTGAGTTTGAAGCTTGCTTGAAAGTCTTAATAATGTGAGAAATCACTTATCCTCTCTCTCCCTCAGTTTCCTCATTTGTAAAATGGGAGTAATAGCAGCTACCTCATAGAGTTACTGTGAGAATTAAATGATACATATGCATAAAGTATTTTACAAACCTGAAAGCATAAATGCTTGTCATTTCCATTTTGGCATGTGTAGCAGAAAAATAACGAATACATAAAATCAAAGCAATTGGCATGATAATTTATGCAACTCTTACACATTCAACAAAAGCCGTATCAAAACCAACAGTAGAGGTGAACTTAGGAAACATTTTATATCTGTAGCTAAAAGAAAAAGACTGATCTGTTTCTTTATCTCTTCTCTAAGATATATATACTCAGTGTTTAGCTTTTTATGTGTGAAGAAACTGAGGCACAGTGACTTTTTAAAGTCACTCCCAGTAATCTGTGTTATTGAACTTCCAGCTTATAGAGGACTAATTTGCAAAACTATAGCCCCAGCCTTAGGTTTGATATCAGAATAAGTGGAAATAATGAAAACAGATTTTGGTGATTTCTTAAAATGGCCCTGTGTAATGCAATCTATATTGCAGAACCAGATTGTGTTTAGCATATTTTTGCCTGACTGGAATTCGCTGTAAATATGCCCAAGGTAGAATGGGAATGGAGGACATTATTGCATTTAATTATTTGCTGAGGATAAAAATGGATTCCAGCAGAAGCTGAGAGATGCTGTAACAGCCGCCACACAATTAGAGCTTGGGAGTGACTCATGCAAACATTTGAACTTGCAATCATTGTGATAAGTACATTAAAATAAAATCAAAATGTTTCATTAGCATAAATAACCTAAGGTTATTAGATTGGTTAAGAATAAAGGAAATATGGCAACTCGATCACACATGTGAAATAACAGACAATTTGGCACCCACGCAGTGATCATTTCAAAGAAGATATTTCTATGTTTATTGTTAATTAGCTCTAGATTTGCTTAGGCTTGCAGCTCCGTTTAGCCTTCATTTTGGCATGGGTGCTTACCCTGACACTTTAAGAGAAATTTTGAAAAGAGAAGAGAGCTGATGTTTAGTTGTCCTGGGAACCAGTCAGCCCTGGGAAAGGGGAGTATGGGATCAAATCCAAGAAGAACTCTTCTCCTTGGACCCTGTTCTAGGATTGTAAAAGTAACTGAGATACACGTAGGTTAAATGAATTGCCCAATCCCACATAATGTAGTCCATATGTGAGACGGGATTTGAATGTAGGCCTTCCTAATTCCAAATGCCTTACTCTCTCCACCATACTAGGTAGTCATGAAAATGCTGGTGGTTCTGATGGTGATAGGTATTTGGGTATAATAGATAGAGAACTAGCCTTAGAAGGAGGAACATCTTACATTCCGGTCCTGTTTCTGACAGGCAAGTTATTTTATTTCTTAGTGACTCAAACGGTCTGATGCTATAAAGTAAAGAATGGTTTCTGAATTGCATTCATAGAATTTTCATGTTGTTATTTATTCAGTTATTTCAGTCGTTCCTGACTATTCATAACTGTATTTAGGATTTTCTTGGCTAACATACTTCCTTCTCTGGGAAACTGAGGTAAACAGAGATAAGTGAGTTGGCCAGGTCCAAACAGTTCTGTGTCTGAGGCTGTATTTGAACTTGAAAAGATGAGTTTTCCTTACTTCAGGCTAAGCAGTCAAGTACCTGCTCCTGAGTTTCCTATATTTGTATAATTATAGATGTGGGCTAAAAATAATTGTAATAACAACATTCATATATCACTTTAATGATTGCAGCATGCTTCCATATGTTATCTAATCTACCTCTCACAACAGTTATGTAATTACGTAAATTGAGAGGGGAAAGGTTAAATGATTTGGTCAAAGTTTCACAGCCACCAAACATTTGGTCTGGATTTGAACTCATATCATTTTGTTTTCTTAATTTCTATGCAACCCTTTAAACACTTTATACATAATGTTTCCTTTGAGCTTCACAAACATCAGTGCAGTAGATAGAAGTATCATTACAACCAGTTTATTTAGAAGAAAATTTAAGATTAGCACCGGTGTCTTGTCTATGGTCACGCAACTAGGACAAACACAATCCTTGAAGCCAGGCCTTCCTAAGTGCCAAATCTAGAACTCTAGTATATATTATCCTGCATATGTCATCTATATTCTCTAAATTTCAATTCCCTCAGTATGAAATAAGGATTTTAAAATTTCCTTAAGCTACCTACTTCCTAGGATCATTGAATATGGGGTTTCCTCTGCCACTTTTGGAACACCCTGAGCATGTAAAACAGTTTTAAATTTTGACTGATGGAAACATCCCAAGAATATTCTTTAGGACATATAGAAGCAGTTGGTCCTCTCTGTTTGCATATCAGTAACTTTTTCAGGACAATGGAGAGCCTCTAATTGCCTCATTATATTCCTTTTTACTTGTACTTGACCCAACTGATTGCCTATGGTGTCTCAAAAACCTTTGAATGTGAATTCACTTCCAGGCCATATTGGAGTTAATCATGTAGGACTGCCTTGGGTAAGTTGTGTGTGCTAGCCACATGTTAAATTAGAATTGATACCATTTCAGGTTACTGATAAGACAAATTAACAAGTAGAATTTCCTATTCTCACTTTGTTAGGTGAGTATTCATAGGTTTCCTAGCCAAAAAAAGGGGGAAAAAAACCCAATGGTAATTGCAGTAGTGTTCTCTGCTCTATGAAAGGCTTCCAGGAATCAGTGAAGAAGAGGAGATTTTTAAATAGGTAGTTTAAAACAAAATGTTCTCTGCTGGGCATTGAGCGTATGACCACCAGTTAATGGGGAATGAAGGAGACCCAGAAACCTAAATATTCTGCCAAATGAGAATGATAAGAAAGGACATGGATGTCTGTGAATGCAAATTCTTTTTGGCTATTCCCTGGAATCATTAACTCCTTGATAATGTGCTTATGAGGAGGATTTCGATTCATATTAGCTAAGGAAGACAGTGGAGGGGAAACAAGCAAATTTTCTCTCTCTCCAAGGATGAGAAAATCTAACTGTTCATATATAGACAGATAAGGCCTTTTTTTTCAGTCCTTTTGATTTTTAAATAGAGCAGGAACAATGAGAGGATGACCCTTTTCTCTTTCAGTAGATGGAAATAGGAAAACAATTTGTCAGATAAACTTTCTATTGATAACATGGCAGGGTAAAAGGTAAATTTTGGGATCATGGATTTATAGATTTGGAGTTGGAAGGGACATAAGAGGACATAAGATCCAACCCCTTAATTGTACAGGTAAGGAATCTGAGGTTTATGGAGGTTTATTGTATTTGTATGTCCAGTACTGGCACCTTGTAGGTACTCCATAAAGGCTTCTTGAATACCTAAGGTCACAGAAGTAGTAAATGTCAGAAGTATTGTTTGAACCCAGTTCTTCTTAATCCATGGTCAGTGTTCTTTTTATAAAACAGGACCACAGGAATATTGTTTGTAGGTCTCAATATTGGGGGAATAGATTTGTGATTTTCATTGGTGTAGGGAAAGCCCAGGAGAAGTCTGAAGCTTAGTGTTAGGGAGTTGTCTAAAGCACTTGAAGTTTAAGTGATTTGTCTAGGGTTATCCTATGTATGTGTTAGAGACAGGACTCAAACCTGGCATTCTAAGGCCAGCTTTGTTATACCACAATTCCTGTCATAGCTTTTTATTAAGGCAAATCTTTTCATATCCTTACTTCAAGAATGGACAGGTTCGGATACCTGTACCTCTGACTCTGACCATGGTCAGTGATTTAAGTCACTGCTCTGCAAGCAGTGACAGTCCTCAGCATTGGTAGTATAAGTGATGTCGAGGCCTAGGAGCTGCTTTGCTCTGCAGTACACAGTATTACTAGTGTTTGGTCCTTAGATTATTTTTGCCAATCTACTTTGTGTTGTGGGTACAGGAGAAGAGGAAAGAATAGACTCTGTGTTGTGTGAAAAGTTTTTACTTTCTTTCATTTTGTTTGTGGGGATTAGAAGGAAGTAAGGACCTGTGACTAAATTTTTATGGAGAACTTCCTGGTTGTTACAGTGTTGAAGATTTGTTTTGGGTGCTAAGAGTTTAAATAGTAACTTCCCCATGTTAGCATGAAGAGTTATGGACATGGACATGAACAGCTAGCGTGGACCTTATGCAGCTATTAAACTTAAATCTTCCTGAAACTGAGATTGAACAATTGTCCATTATGCGATGCACACACCCCTCTCAGAAAATAAAACCTAGACATCTTCTCTGGTAGTCATTGCCCCGTAGGAAAGAGGGCAAAATTATGTAGGCAATTTCTATTTTGTTTGTAATCAAAATTCTCCATACATATTGTCCCTTCATCCTACACATATATATATACATATATACGTATATATATATATATGCGTGTGTGTGTGTGTGTGTGTGTATATATATATATAATTTCTCATGTTATAACAACAGCAAAAGGTTCTGTGAGGTAACAATACATTCAAGAAAAAATTGAGACATTATTGTTGAACTGCATTTGAGTATAATGAAAAAGGGCTCAGTTTCCATTTTGGATGAAATCACTGAAGTCTGGGCTCACTAGCCTCCTATTACTTTGCCATGTGATTGTTGCAGTTTATTTCTAAAATAAAAGATTTGAAGCTCGATAAAATTAGAAAGTATACTGAATTTTGTTATAGCTCCCCATTTTACAAATGAGGAATCTGAGGTACTAAATTCGATCAGGGCTGCACAGTTAGTTTCCAGATGGGACTTCCTACATCTGTTATTGTAACCTTAGGAGGCCACTAAGTCTAGGTCTACAATAGTCCTCTGCCTTCCACAAAATCAAATGGAGTCATAATTCAGTACTATGAGAAAATTGTGCATGTTTCTTTCTGTTCATACTAGGCTAGGGTTCTTTCTTAGTCTTAATGAGTTGCTTAGAAGCACTGAAAGTTTAAGTGATTTGCCCAGGGTTATCCCACCAATGTGTGTCACAGATGAGATTTGAACTCAGATATGGGCTCCTGAGCAGGGGAGTGTTATACCACACTACCTGTCATAGCTGTTTATGGCAGTTCTTTTCATATCCTTGCTTCAAGAAGGGAGAAGTATGGATCCCTGGATCCCTGACCTTGACCATCCTCAGGACTTCCTCATTGCCCTGGAAGGAGTATTAACTGGCAGCATTGGCAGTGTAAATGATGGCCAGACACAGAATCCCCTTCTACCTTGCCAACTACTTCATCAAGACTCAAACTGCAGTAAACAGTAGTAGATTGCCCTGTCCTCGAGTCATCATTGAGTCTTTCCGGGGCAACCATATTGTTTTCTGGGGACAGGGAAGAAGAAGAAATAGATTTCAAAATCATATAGTTTGAGAAATGGGAATGTAGTGAAATGAAGAAGGAAAACGTGGATTGAATGCATTTGAAGCAATAATATTGAATATCTTCCTCTCAGCTGGTAGGTAACTTAGAGGCTATGTAGTCTAAGCAATCCGTCCATTAAAAAATTTTTTAAAAAATTATCAGTCTTTTTTTACATTGCACTCTCAGTGTGTCCATTACACTACTTCCCCACCCAGAGAGCCATTCATTTCTTAACAAAATTAACTGATTGAGACTGATAAAAGAGAATTCTTCCCACTCATGCTGCATCATTTCAAAAACAAGAGAAGAAGGGTATGTGTAATTTTCATATCTTTTATACAGGGCCAAAACTGGTCATTGTAATTACACATTGCTCAGTTTTGATTTTTGTTGTTGTTTCTATTTACATTGTTTTAGTCATTGGGCTTACTATGTTTCTGCTTCTTATCTTGTTCATGTGTCTTCCCAGACTTTTCTGTATATTTTTTCATATATATATATATATATATGTACATGTGTGTGTGTGTATGTGTGTGTGTGTGTGTGTGTGTGCATGTTTATGTTTTTTTGTAGGGCAGTAAAATGTGCCATTAAATTCGTGGACCATAATTTATTTAGCTGTTCCCAATCATTTTGCTACTAAAAAAAATTTGTTATCAACACAACACATAGAATTGGTACCATTTCTGACACCCCGCCCGCCCCCCACACACACGCTTGCACGAACGTAAAGTGTTGGGGTCAGGAAGACCTGAGTTCAAATCCAACCTTAGACACTTACCTGCTATGTGACCTTGGGCAAATTACTTAAGCTCTGTTTTACTTAATTTCCTCAAGTGTAATATGAGGAAAACAGCACCTATTTGGAAGAGTTGTGAGGATAAAATAAGATAATATATGTAAAACGCGTAGCATAGTGTCTGTCACACAATAAGTACTATATAACTGCCTATTCCCTTCTGTTGCTATAAATTTGTTGTCGTTTGTAACATTTTTCTTTATAGTTTTGTATATTTCTACCTTGTGGGGGCATATACCTAGTTTTGGTATCCCTATAATTACAAAGTGCATTTGATGTGGTAGATAGAGTGCTGGACCTGGCATCAGCCTCATACAATTAATAGTTGTGTGACCCTAGGCAAATTAGTTAACCCTGTTTGCTTCAGTTTCTTCATCTGTAAAATGAGCTAGAGAAGGAAATGTCAAAGCACTGGAGATATCTCTGCCAAGAAAATCCCAAATGGTGTCATGAAAAATTGGACACAAGAGAAACAAATGTATAATGTGTGTTGATACTCATGTTCCAAAATCGGTTGTTTCCTTCTTTTATCTTCCGTGCCAATATGTATGGTGTGAAATAGTTGTTTTGAATCAAATTTGTTTTATTAGTAGTAATTTGACATAATCTTTTACATAGTTATAATATTTTACAGTTCTTTTGAGAAGTATTTATTCTTATGCTTTTCCCTGTTATCCATTGGGAAATGAATTCTGCTCATGTACATTTGCGTTAGTTCCCTACATATCTTCAGTATAAGACCCTCATCCAAGATATTTGATGAGAAGATTATTTCCCAATTGACTTTATTATTCTGACAGTATTGTAAATGCTTTTCAGTTTCATATAATTGATGTTCTTTGTTTCCTGTTTTGTGATTGCCTTTCTCCCTTGTCAGTGAACGAACTCCCTCATTTTTCAGATGAAGGAAGTGAAGTTTCGAGATTTTGTGTTACTTTCACTAGGGCAGCGCTCTCTCTGTGACTTGTCTTAAGATCATGTAGGTAGCAAGTATATTTCAAATCGAAGACTTCTTATTTGAAATCCAACATTCTTTTCCAAGTTTTCCTACCAATGGTAAAGCCTGTTTTTTGATACATTGTTTATATGTGTATTTTATGTATAATATGCAGTTATCTTTTGGAATATCATTTCTGCTGACTCAGATCAACAATTAGTATTTTATGATGGAACTTGAATGACAGGTTGTAGCTCTTCTGTTCATAATGGTCTAATTGAGATAAGGGTGCGTCTCAGAGAGTCCTTGTATACTGTCTAGTCCAATGATTTTCAGAGGATATACCATGAAACCCCTTCCTATACTGCTAAGCTTCACATTTATTTACTGCCAGCACTTCCCAGCTTGGCATCATAAATTCCTCATTTGCAACTCTTATCTCTCAGAAGGACAAAGTTGCCTCCTCTCCCATGAGTCCCAGGGAAGCAAAGAAGTGAAGGAAGGAGGTAAGAGGCAGAACAATCTCTCCAGGGTATACTGTGGACCTCCTCTGCCTTCTATCCTGACCATTTGTTTGCCATTTCTTGTCTGCTTCCTTTCATATATTATCTTCTGTTATTAGAATCGAAACTATTTACAGGCAGGTGTGGTCTTTCTACTTAACTAGGGCTTAGGATCTTGCCTGGCACATAGGAGTGCTTAATAAATATTGACTTGAGTCCCAAGGTTTGTGTTGTGGGTCTGTAGTCCCTTTTACCTCCAAACCCTTTCTTAATACTATTCTAAACATCCTTACCATTGCCACGATGGCCAGCAGTGTTGTGGTGTGATAATGAATAAATGAAGTTTGAGAACTACTGATCTTATCTAATAGTTTCATTTTACATTTGGAGGATCTGAAGTCCATAGTGCCTGAGTAACACAAGGTCACAAAGCTAGTGAATAGCAAAGTCTGAACTAAAATTCTATCTTCCATATTCTCAGTCCTATGCTCTTTTTACCATCCCATATAACCTGTCATGTTAATCATGCACTTCTGTTAATACTTCTGTTTTACTTCCCACTTTTTATAGGAAGGATATTTTTCTCACCGTCCCAAGGAGAAAATGAGGACAGATAGCAATAATGAAAACTCAGTGCCAAAAGACTTTGAAAATGTCGATAACAGTAACTTTGCTGCGAGGACTCAGAGGCAGAAGCAGCAGCCAGAGTTGGGAAGGAAGTCACTGAGTAAACAGAAGGAACATTTGAAGAAGAAACTAGAGCAGGAGGAAAAAGTAAAGGAGAATTCACTCCTGGGAAAAGGCTCTAATGAAGCCTTACAGTACAGCAATCAAGCTGCCCAGAACAGTAGTGCCACCAAGGCAACTCCTAAGTCCTCCAAGCAACCCCATACCAGGAAGAATGGGGCTGGCTCCCCTGAACTCAAATACGATCAGCTGCCAAGGTGTGACATCTCTGGCAAGGAGGCCATCTCAGCTGTGTCCCGGTCTAAATCCAAACAATGTCGCCAGGAAATTGCGGAGATATATTGCCAACACAAGGTGGGGAAGCTAATGCCAGAGAAGGTGACCCGATTCTGTCCCCTTGAAGGTAAGTCATTGGCCAAAGGGAGATGTTTTCTCTGAATCGTAAAGATTTCCCCTTTCATTCCTAATATCATTCTTTACTGCTTTGGGTTCAGATTGTTTGTGCAATAAGTTAATGTAACACCACAGAATTTTGCATTTGAGCTGTAAGAATCTTATAAACGTGTTGAGGCTTCTATTTTAGGTTGAGTCATTCATTCATTCATGACAGAAGAATTTCCTGACTGCCAACTTATGTGCTGGGTAGGCACTCAGGGAAATAAACAACAGTAGTATAATATGACATTCCTATTACCAGGATATTTAATACTAGTATTTTAATATTTAATTTTATATTAATACTGTATTTAATATTGCAAAATTTTTAAGAACACATGTTAAAACTCTCTCATTATGTCTTAGTCTTCTGTTACCTGAAGTAGTGCTTATTGAGACAGTATTCATAATGTCGGTGTGTAGGAATTTTGCATTTATGGGACCCTAGAAATATAACAAGGTACAACCACAGCCTCTTACTCCTTACATTATTGGATGGTTTTATTAACTAGAATGATGCTGATTGATCAATCCACCACCACTGATGTAAGATGAATGTGTTAGTATTATGAATCAATCATTTAAGAATCCTTTATTGAGCCACTTCTATGTGCCACACACTTTGCTAGTTGCTGGGAAGAGAAAAACAAATTTGAAAATTCCCTGCCTTCCAAGAGTTTATATCCTGTGAAGAGTATACAGTATATAAATATGTACAAAATGCAAAATATATAAAAGATAATTTTGTGGTTGTGAGGGAGGCACTAAAAATGAGGGCAATCAGAAAAGGTTACATATATAGTGGTGGTTGAGCTAAGATTTAAAGGAAATTAGGTATTCTCAGTGGCAGATGTGAGGAAGGCAGGCACTGAGGGTGGGAAAGATGGCATTTATAAAGAGACTGGAGATGTAAGGACATAAGAAGGCCAGTTTAGCAGAAGTGTGGAGTTTGTGAAGAGGAGAACAGAAGAGTTTATATTTGCTCTAAGAGGTAATAAGGAACCAGTGGAGTTTATTGAGTAGGAGAGTGCCAGTGAAGTGTTAGTTGATCCACCAACAGCAAAGGATCCCCAGTTTAGGTTGATAAGTTATTTGAACTATGGACCTAGAATTCTAGAAAACACCAATGAACTCCCTGGAAGGATTCTAGGCATTTTCACATGTGTATAGAGCTGACTATATAAATGGAGGTAGAGACGGAGATAAAAATTATGCTGTGAATGTAGACAGGCCAAATGGTCCAACAACGCCAGTGTGACGCTTGTCCAGTCATTGCATTTTAGGAAATAAGCCAAGTAGAAAACTGGGCTTTATTTTTGTTTTCCTCTAGATAACTGAAGTATTTTCCTTGTGTTCTCCTGAACAGATTAAGACTAAGGTTTAGTGAGACTTTGTCACTTATTTCTTGATTCCTAAATTGGAAGTGACTTTAGTGCTAGAGAAGAAGCATCACTTTTAATGTGGGACTTCTGAATCATTAACAAATGAAGTTGTTTACCTGAATTAGTCAGAGCACTGTGCTAGTGAGGCAAACAGTATGGTCCTTAGGTCCAAATGGGATAGTTCATTTTGTGCCAAAGCCCACAGGTTGCATCGTCTTGGCTCAGTAGACCCTTTTGTTATTGTTTATAAGGAAAACAAGTCAAAGCTTCCAGGGAACGTTGTGTATAAAATGCTGGGCTTGATATCAGGGAGTCAGGAAGACTTTTTCCTAATTTCAAATCTGTAGACACTTAACTAGATGTATGACCTTGGGAAAGTCACTTGATACTGTTTGCCGTAGTTCCTCATAAGTTTGAAAAAAAATGACTTGTAGAAGGAAATTGCAAACCAGTCCAGTTTTTTTGCCAAGAAAATCCCAAATGGGGTCTTGAATAATTGGACACAACTGAAGGAACTGAACAGCAACAGTAGAAGAACAAGAGGGTATGTGGATACCTTAGGGTACATCTATTCTCAGTGCTGAGGAAACCAACGCAAAATTTACACAGCATTAATGGTAATCCAGTAGAATGATCTTAAGGGCCCCTGTTGGAATCAAAGTATTCTTTAATTGTTTGTCTCATGATTTTTCCTCGGTAGAAAGGAGAGTTGCATGTTTATTTACCTTGTTTTGTTAGAACATATATTTCTACTTAAAGTCAAAGGGAATTTGGGTTTAAAATTAGCTGCTTATAGAGATTTAGTTCATGTTTTAAGATGCAGCAGTATTTACTTGTAGGGAAAGTTTTCCTCATTTATTCTTACTGGAGATTAGACCTTTCTAGATCTGTGAATGTAAAAGAAAGTATTTGGGTATGGGAAAGGTATACTTGCCTTCCTATGTAAATGTATCACATTATTCCAAGGTACACATGTCTATCATCACGTGTAGAGGTGCAGGCCCATAATTAGAGCTGAAGGGGATCTAGCTTATTGCATGTTCTCTGGCAAGGTATTTTGCCTGGGACTCATCTCAAAACATATTAATCAACATGGCCGAATTCTCCAGAGAGCTATAAACTGTTTAATAAGATTGGCATTCGAGAGTCCTTGCCATATACAGACCCAACAACTCTTTAATTTGCTGCTCCACAGACTCCTCCTGTTGCAATAAATTTACTGTGAATAGACTAATTGCAAAATAACCCTAATTGGGTAGTTATCAATGAACAACTTCCTGTGGAACAAAATGGCTTACAATTAATAGCATTTAAGCTATAAAGTATTCTTCTTCAGAAAGCTAAGATGTAATTACATCACATAGGGAGATTGTGTTTACTTCTAGAAACCATGACACCAAAATTTACTTTGGTTGAAGAAGGAGCAGCAGTTTTCGTTTAGAGATTCTTTCATTTTTCACTAAACGAAGAGTTGGGTATGTGTGTGTGTGTGTGTCTGTGTATAGGCTCTTGTTGCCATTATATTCAATACAACTAAACCCCAACTTCAGCTGACATTATGCTAGATGTTTAGTATAATTAAAGCAACAATCTTCCTCATGGGTTAGAGTGGGAAGGATTGAAGCTTCAATCAAAAGGATTTTCAATGCTGACACTTTTAAATGGGTACTGAGGAGAATACATAAAACATTCCCTGCAGCCAAAGATAGAGCCTGAAATCTCCAAGATCATTTATTTTCTGCTGAGACCCTAGTTATTTTTGTCAAGTGTAAATTATTTGCAATTGCAAATTGCCTGCCTCAGACTGCACCTCATCAGCAGGGAAAGCAGTTAGATTGGGGGGTGGAGGAGGAAGAGGGCGGAGAGGAATTCTGCCATACCGGTATCCCAGGGCAACACATCTAGATACAGCAGTTTGCAGAAAGCGAACATTAACAAAAACTCTTCTGGGATGAATTGTTTTGAGATACTCAGGGCATTATAATACCTTTCTATTATAGCTAGAAGTTGGTCCCTAATCCTAGTCTGTATGGGGAAGACATAATCACAAAGAGTTACCAAGTAACAGCTATCAGTGATTGACTTCTTAACTTTATCTTATATCTCTTTTCCAGCGGTTGTTCATCTTGGATATTATCAACATTAGGAGCAACTTTTAATGGGCTGGCACCCATTCCTTTTTTCCCTGTCACCTCCTAGATTAGTGCTCCCTCCACTTTCCCTTTTAAGAAGTGGACTTGAAATCCTGACTCTATTGGGTAATAACTATGGAGATTTATATCTAGCAAAATAGAATCATAAAATGGTAGAGTTGGGAGAGATGTTCACATTCTTATAGCCCAGGAATTTTTAATCCCTTTTATGTCCTGGACCCTTTTTCTTAGAACATTGCTTTTAAATGTATAAAATAAAATACATAGAATTAAAAATAAAATTGATCATATTCAAATATGCTTATCGAAATATTTAAATATAAACAAATTCACTGACTCTAGGTTGAGAATCCCTGATATAGTTTAACCCCCTTACTTAGGAGAAAGTTGTATGGTAGAAAGAAGAAGTAATTTTTCTAAAGAATGTAGAAAATTCCTGACTTGATCGAGATTCCAAATCCAGTGATGTTTCCACACTATGTCATTCATTCATTCCGTGACCTTGTACAATTTAGTTTGCTAGGTGGGCTTTCATTGGTCTTATCTGTATTTTATCATGCTAGGTTGAGAGTAGCCCCTATTTCCGGAACCAAGGAAGTGAAGAGAGTCAAATCAAATCTGAAGTATCATGTGCAAGTCTAAGTGACACATTTTAGGAAGGAAATGAATAATCTTGAGTGCCTAGAGAATGACAGCTAGGATGGAAAAGGGTCTAGAGAAAGGCTAGTTGAAGAAGCGGGGAGCACTTAGCGTGCAGTAGAGAATTACAGTGGTAAGGCTGGGTGTCTTTCAGTGTTTAAAACATTCTTCACCTGGAAGACAAATTAAACTAGATCTGTCCTTTGAGGAGTGCACAAGAAGCAATGAGTGGCAATTGAAAAGAGGCAAATTTGTCAGAAAATCTTCCAGACATTTAGAGTCACATAAAAGAAGAGTGGGCTGCTTCCAAAAGTGGTAGGTCCTCCTTCAGGCTGGATTTCTTTAGATAAAGATAAAGGTTGAGTCACAACATGGGCAGCTACAGAAGAAGGAATTTTTTCTTGATAAGAATTGGGTTCGGTGTCCACTGAAGCATCTTTCCACTCTGAAATGGTATATTCATGTAAAAATTATGGGATTCGACTAGATAATTTCAAAGATTCTTTCTACATCAAATAGTGTTAGACACTGTATTATTTTATAACTCTATGGTCGTATCATTAGTTTCCTGAGCTATTATTATTCCTTGGACCAAATCACACTTCTCATCCTCCTCTCCCTTCCAGAGGGCAGCTTAAAAGGGAATATGTCACAAAAAGGCAATATTCATCCTAAAGATTATATGGGTAGGAGAAAATTGGCAGTCCCATATTTTTTGGGGTGTAGAGATTAAATACTTGTTGTATATGTATATACTGTATCCACATATACCTGAGAGTCTCTTTTATCATGAGATGATGGGGTCATGTTTTTCTCCATGGTTGCTTCCTGACTTACGTTCAGTCACTGGTTACTGTAGTACATAGGTAGTCAACCTGATTCAGCTGAACTATAGGGATAGCCTTCCTAGTTTCTAATTGTCCAAGCTGGGCAAGGAAATATGCCATCTGTGGAAAATCTCTGGAGGTAACCAGATGTTTCTTTCATTTCCATTGGAATATAGTCAGAACAAGGCAAATGTTCAGAAAATTGGCCAAGTGGCCCAATTAACCATTCCTCCCTGCTTCGAATAAAATAATTTTAGCCCTCTCCGATCAAATAGCATATTGTTTTCTAGAATAAACTAATTAACATGTCACCAAATAAAGAAAGCATTTTAAAATCTACTTAGTTGCTTTTTTTGTTTCTCTCTTACTTTCCCCTTTAATGGCCTCCGATTTAAACAAAACAAGCTTAATAAAAGCACAACTGAAGTCTGGCCTTTGGGTTCAAAAAAAATCAATCACACAAATACAAGATGGGATAGACACTCCTTGAAAGGCATTCCTATATTAAAAAAAAATTGGAGTTAAAGTGAAGTCTTAGCTCTGTGTTGGTTACCAGTGTGATGTTACCACCAAAAGACTTTGTAAGATCTTTGTTGTTGTTTAGTCATTTTTTAGTTGTGTCCAACCCTTCATTTGGGGCTTTCCTGTTAAGGATACTGGAGTGGTTTGCCATTTCCTTCTCTCATTCATTTTACAGATGAGAAAGCTGTTAAGCATTGGAGGCTGGATTTGAAATCAGGTCTTCCTCACTTCAGAGCCACTACTGTATCCACTATTCCAACTAGCAAGTTGCTTTAATAGAAGTAGAGTGTCATCTTTTAAATCCCATCAGTTGACTCAAACTCCTGAAGTAATCAGTGATCTACTAATTGCAAAAATAAATATGGGCTGTGTTTTTTTGTTCGTCTTTCTTTGTGACTTTCTGAGAATTTTGACATTATCAGCCACTTCTTCTCTTTGAAAAATCTCTCCTTCTTTGGCTTCTGAAACAGTGCTTTATCTTCATTATTCTCTACATTCTAAATCTCCTCTGTTAGAATGTCCTCTGTGTCCTGCCTTGCAAAAGTGGGTATCATCAAAGTGGAGGGTAGAGCAAAAGTAGTTAATTGCTTGAGCTCTCTCCCAAAACCCTTCAAATACCTGTCACAATGGCTCTAAAGAAATTCTAGAGCAGTAGCACCCACAGAAAGACAGAGTGAAACAAATTTCCAGCACCAAAACAACCTGCAGAAAGGTCTGTTTCATCAGGCTGGGAGAGGAGCACAGTTCAGCATGGGTAGCGCAGGCCTCAGCGAAGCTAGAACAGTCCTGAGGGGACTGAATCACTAACAGCTGTAGCTGTTTGCAGACTTTTAAGCCCACAAAGTTTGTAAGTTGAAGGTCAGTAGGAAACATGTGTCTGTTGGACCTGGCTTAGAGAAGAGCTTGGTCAGTCAGTAATCATGGTGCAGCCCTAGGGCAGTGGCTGCTTCTGAAGCTCTTGGACCACAGACATTTGGGGGATTGAGTGATTGATTAGAGAGGGATATAAGGGATCTCTTTGCTGGTTTTAAGGAAGGATTCTCTTGCTTTGCCTATGTTTGAATCTGGAACGCAATCCTAGGTAGTGGTTAGAGGGGTGAAGAATGCAGGCGTAGTGGAGCTTGTATTATTGATGGTGGAGAGGGAATCCCAAAGTTTTAAAAACATGTTAAAAATTGTATTCACATTCAAGGGTAAGGTGATAAGAAAAGGGAGGGCAGATTAAGGAATGGTTATTTAGAATGTTTGCCATCTTAGGGTTGGGGGAGCAGCGAGATGGGGAGAAAATTTGGAACCAAACATGTTGAAGTATATGTTGAAAAGTTAAATAAATTAATTTTGAAAAAAAGAGTGGGTATCATGCAAGGTTCCATATTGCGTCATTTAGAATTCTGTCCATACTTTCTGTCTGGGATCTTAATGATCTCCCATGTATTCTATTATCATCTGTATCCCTTTGAGCCCCCACAGGTATGTTTCCATGAAACCATCATCTGCATCTGGATATCACAATTAGTATTTTAAACTATCACATTTAAAATGAAAACACAGTATTTCTATCTTTTTTAATTCTTTATTGCAAATTTTCAAAATATCTGAGAGTAACTGATAGAGAACTAGCTTCAGGTCTCACTAGTAATACATACTATGTAATCCTGGACCAGTCATTTAATTTCTCATAACTCTCCAATACTATGAATTGCATAGCAAATGAATTGGTAACATCATTGATCTTCCCCCCAAATTCCTAATGTCTAGGAAACTATCTTGTGTATATAGCAGGTACTTAATAAATGTTAATGGAATTTTATTAAAAGTGGAGTTTCACCTACCTGTGATACTGAACTCTATCACACAGATATGAACTCTATCACACAGATATTTGACCATTTTAGCAGATGCTGTTGATTACATTCAATATTTGGGTTCAGGGTTGGCTAGACATCCAAAGTCCCTGCTAAGTCTGATGTGCTCCAACTCTAACATGTAAATATTGCAGCTTTTAACAGCGCTTTTCATTCTGTTTGGAATAACTGAGTGTTAATGAACTTGGAGAGTTTTAGGGAATGAAATGGCCAAGTAATTGCTAAAAAGAAGAACAAGAAGAGGAGGAAAGGTACATTTACTGTTATTTAAAGCCATGGAAAGCAGCTTTCTGTAGCTGGAGTTAGTAAGTGTTATGTTTGCTAGAGTCAACTGATGGAATCAGTGGTTGCAGCCTTAACAGCCTTCAGGCCATGATTTTCTTAGTGTCAGGCATGAGAATTGGAACTTGGGATCCAATATGGGGGCAGCTGTCTGTGGATTTGACAAGCTCTATTTATTCAGTAACCAGGGGAGAAGGCCAGAGATTTGGGGTGAATGGCTTTTTGGAAATGAAAAAGCTTGCTGCCCATCTGCATAGAGGAACTGGTAGGATGCTTGCCTCACTGCAGATGGTCTAGTCAGGTGTGGCAAGTCCCTCTATATGCTTTAAGCAAAAGTAAGACAAGATGATTTAACTATTCACTGATAGAGTCACCCGCTCCTAGAAAAATTTTGGCAGCATGGTCTAAGGGAAAGAACACAGAAAAGGAAATCAAGGGGTGTCAGTTCTAATCTTCACTCTGCTGCTAATAATCTTCTGATCCTCTGAAAACTCACTTATCTCTGCTGTATCGCAGTTTTCCTAGTTCTCAAATGGGCATAATCCAGCTAAAAGAGATCATGCACATTTGTTTATGGCATTTTTCAGATGAGGAAACTGTGGCCCAGAAAAGTGAATAGTCCCATAGAATAATAAATTTAGCTTCGAAGAAATTTTAGGTGCTGGATAAATAATTTTTGATTGATCAAATTGCCTGGCTTGTCATTAATACATTGAGTCATAGACTCATGGGATTTTGAGCCAGAAGGGGCCTTAATAGCTCATTAATTCTAATCCTGTTATTTTCTAGATGAGGAGACTGAAACCCAAAGAGATTATGAATTGCTCAGGATCACACAGGCAATAAGTGTGCGTGATATGTTGAACGCAGGATTTTCCAGCTCCAAGTCCAGTGCTGTGTTCTGCCCATTGGGTCAGGGAGGCAGATAATAAGTGTGAAAGCTCGGATTTGAACCTGCCAGGATGGAAACTTCTATTTCCAATCTCAGCATTATTTCCACAGTACTACACTTCCTCCATTTGCATAAGTATTAAATACAGAGCTCAAATTTGAACGTACAGCTTCTGAATCCAAATTAGTTGATCTTTTCAGTATCCTGAAGTGTCCTCCCTCAATCTAAGATAATAGTGGTGGTAAGACTGGGGGGGAAAAAAAAGAAATGCGGTACTCCCAAGTATGAAGTTTCATTAAACAAAACCTGCTGTAACTTAACTCAACACCAATTGCCCTGATATGGTATTTGAGAATTTATGGATTGTAAGATTTGATTCCTATCCTGGGAAGTATTCCCTGGGCTCTTTTGAAGGAGCAAAGCTTCCTTTCGGGCCATAATAAGATTGCATATCCTTTCTTGACTAAACATATTGTCTAAGGAAATCACCTTGTGGAAGGATATGTCTGTTAGGCTGTATGAAATTTGCTCAAGGAAAATCCTCAATAGCACAAACTTTCCTAGTTATTATCCTTGTAAGTAGGCAGGCCATCAATTAGTTGACAAGTATTTATTAAGCATATGCTGGGCTTGGTTATAGGCACTGGGATACAAGTGGAAAGGATGAAATGATCCCCATTCGAAATGCAGTCTCAACCAAAGGGACCTCAGGTCCCACATCATACAAAGGCAGGCTCTTTTCCTACTTTTCAGCCTGTTAAATATAGAGTTGAGGGGAATATAATAAGTGTACTCACTCTCCTCCATCCTCCTCTCCACAGCCCCCAGAGCAGTTTGTCAGATGTACAATTATTTATTTTAGAACTCATCATTAGAGAGGTTTCCTTTGTTCCGTAATTGCCATGCCTGGAAGCTAAGCCAAAAAGGCTTGGGTAGCAAATCCCATTGGAATGCCAGCAGTATAGGCCTGAAACCAGTAGTGAGAGGGGAGGGATCACTGTCATTCCAAACCTCAGAGCCATAATTTGGCCACTCCCTTTCTAAAACTTCCAGCACAAATAAGTTCCCTCGGGAGAGTCTAGTTTACGTACTTATTTCACTCTGTGTGAGTGATTGAGTGAGTGAGTGAGTGAGTGAGTGAGTGAGTGTGTGTTCTTAATGATGTCTCTAGACTGAGAAGCTGAGAATATGTCTACAGCCTTAAATTCGTGGGGTAACTTGAAACAGCTTAATATCTAGTTTCACTAATCAGTTTTCCTTCTTCTCATGGATTGGAAACTAAAAAACTTCCCTACGTTTCCAAGCTAGAGTTTGCCTGGCTTTAAGCATTCAGATGTCAGACCTGGCTTCAGGTCAGGAGACTTATAAACCCTACCTCCTTGTCTTCTGTTATTTCCTATTTATTTTGTATAGAACTTCCTTCTGTATGTTTGTTTCTTGTCTCCTCCAATAGATTATAAAGTCGTTGAGGGCAGGGACTGTCTCTTGCCTCTTTTTTGTATCTCCAATGCTTATCTCAGTGCCTGACATTTAATAAATGCTTCTTTGATTGATTTATTGAATATGAATATTGGCTCACAATTTCAGAAAGTGTAAATGTAAAAAATTATTTTAGACGTACTGACCTGTCTAGGAGGGCATCACAGGACGAGCATTAGCTCTCAGCCTGACTGTTAGGAACATGATGGTAGGAAGAAGAGGCTAGATTCCTGGCTCCATCTTGAACTAGTCATGCAAACTTGGTCACATCACTTTATGTTCTGAGTTTCAGTTTCCCAATACATAAAATGGTGATAATAGCCCCTACTCAAAGTAATTCACAAGATTCCTATGGTCAGCAAATGAGGTAGAGAATGTGAAAGTGGTTTGTCAATTAGCAAACCTTTATGAAGTGCCCACTGCGTGTCAGGGATGCAAACTGGGAAATGGAAATATGACGACAGAACCGAAGAGTCACCGTTCCCCTTCAAGGAGTTTGCATTGTATCCAGAATGTTTAATGTGCATAGAAAAAAAATTCAAGGTGTCCCAAAAATTGTAGTGCTGTTTTTCACCATAAGAGTTCAAATAACTAGCAGGTGTGCAAAATATTTTGAACAGAATCCTAGAATTGCTAGGTCTTCAGTCTTGTCATGACTTCATTCCCTTAGCCTTTAAGTTTAATCTGCACTATTGGCACAAAGTGTTGACAACCAGCAAAACAATAAATCAAGCCCTGATGTGTAGTGGTTGCCCATTTCTGAGATACAAATATGAACACTGAAAAGTTAGCAGTGTACTCTGAAAGCCTATTAGATCTGGTTCTAGCACACATGCAATGTAACTCATTTCAGCCTATGTTTCCTCATTCATAAAATGGGGGTGAAAACAACCTGTACCATTTACAAGTTGGGTTCTTGGTGCTACAATGGATAGAGTGTTGGGAGTAGAGTCAGGAAGACCTTATTTCATATGTAGCCTTAGACACTTACTTACTGTGTGACCCTGGGCTGGTCACTTAGCCCTGTGTGCTTCAGTTTCCTCATGTATAAAATGAGCTGAAGAAGGAAATTGCAAACCACTGGTACCTTTGCCAAGAAATTCCCAAATGGGGTCATGGAGAGTCAAACATGACTGAAAAATAACTTAATAACAACCATTTACCTTACAGGATCATTGTGAGAAAAATTCTTTGTGCATTGATTAAAATTCTATGTAAATGTGTGGTGGTGTTATTATTATTATGCTATCAATATTGTAATTATACATCATATTTATAATGTCACATAGTAGTTGACCTGTGAACAAAACCTTAAATATCCTCTAATTAAAGGAACCCAGAGTGAATCATTTCATCAAACGAAGAAATTTTGTATTACGAATAATTTTTCTGATTTCTTGTATTTGATTTCAGTCAACTATTATATGCTTAAAAGAAAGATTGTCCATGAAAAGAAAGAGTAAATGAAGAGGGATGGATTAAATTTAAAGAATTTGGGAATGTGATAAACATTCAAGAGGAGCTGGTTCAGTATTCTCATTTTACAACTGAGGAAACTGAAGCCAAGTATAAGTAACTATCAGAAATTTAACAACTACGTGGTGCCAGAGCTGTGAATTAGAACCTAGCTCTGTCAACTTTTGGTTCATATCATGAGGCCACAGGGGGCGTTAAAATGTCAGTTGTTATCACCAGAAAAACTAGTCTGGTTGTCTCTAAAGACAGCAACTAGATTTTACTTTGATTTTACTCAAGGCATTATTCACCATAAGTCTGCTCTGATATGGACCTTTCATGGGAGAAATGTCAACAGTTTTCAGAACCCCTAGGGTTAGTGGACAGATGACTCTGGGGGAGGGAGAAGGTTAGAGTGACTTTTTTTTTCTCCCTTAGCCCCATAAGCTTCTGCTTAAACCTGGCCAGGTAGCAGGGATTTGGCTGATTAGCTGAACACCAGATGAATAATGCCAGGAAGGGTATGAGTCACACAAAAATTAAAGAGTCTTTCTCTTATTAGATGTCTCCCTTCTTTTGAGCTGATTGCTTCCGAGAGATTCACAGAATCATAGTATATTAGAACTAAAAGAGAATGTAGAAATTATACCATCTACTCTATTCCCCTCCCGCAAATCCTTCCCTCATTTTGTAGAGGAAGGAGGATTAGAGCAGTGAAATGGTCATATACCTAGCAAAGGTTTGAGGTACACCTAGATCTTTTGACTCCTAGGTCAGGGCCTTTTTCATTGAATTAAGCTTTCTCCATATGAATCCAGTAAATCCAGTCCTTCAACTTGCTGAAATTCTTCCAGTGATGCCTCAAGGTAATCAATCATGGAAAACCACTCTCCTGGAACAATTAAAATAACAAGTAACCCCAAAGGCAATAAGAAGACACATGGTGCATGTGAGCAGGACACAACATGTTGGTAACAACAGTTCTTGTTGGAGAAGCAGCATAGATTTATATGAGCATTAAAGGAAGTTGGATGGTCCCGTAAGATGAAGGACAAGAAAAATTAGAAAGATCCACAGACACTGGAAGAACTGAAGCACAACTTGTATTGAGATAGGTTGATAAGCTACAGAGCAGCTAGCATTGTGTTGATGATGATTATAATAACAACAATTAAAAATTATCATTTTTTTGTCATTGTAAGAATAGTGCTTTTCTTAAAACAATCATGGGAGGTAGGTGGTGCAAACATTGCTATATATATTTTTTTTACAAATGAGGAAACTGAGGCTGTAAAACATTAAATCAATTAGGAACATATATTTAGAGGTAGAAAGGACCCTAGAAGTCCAATCTTTTTATTTTACAGATTAGGAAACCAAGGCCTCAGAAGTAAAATCAGCTTCATCCCCATGGTCACACCTCTAAGAAGCATGTAGTACAGGATTTACTGTATTCGATTTGGAGTTACAAAGTCCTGGGCTTTAATCTCACCTCTGCTCCTTAAAACCCATGGGATAATGGTTGTTATTTTACCTCCCCTTGGTCATTCTTCTCATTTCTATAAGAAGCGTCTCTCCTAACTCCAAGTCTTTAGAGACAATTTCAAGAACCTGACAAAATGAGATAGCACAGAAGGGTTGTGTGCATTGTCAGTAGAGGGAAAATATCTGTGATGTGATGAAATCACAGAGCAGCCAAAGCATCAAAGAACCTGCTCCACTGCCCCTGTTGAAAAATAGCCAGTGGTGTTTTTAGCCCTTTTTTCTGTACCTGGCTTCAGGCCCCCATGGAATATTTTTGTTGGGTAAAAAATGATAAAGCAATAATTTTTCATTATATCCTTCAGTTACCCATGAGAGATTGAATTTAGGATACAATTTATTACCCCTTGGAATTCAATCTAGTTTTTAACACCATGTCAGCCATTCTGTTATTCGAGGTTTTTAATGGCTGTGAAATTTATACAATGATAAAGTAATTTAAAATGTATGTAGTAAGAACATGAGGCAAATTGATGTGTACAGAGTTCTGTTAAAAAGTGAAGAGGAGACAAACATACAAAATGGTGATTGATTAGAGGAAGATTGAAATGATGCTTGCTTTGATAAACCCTTAATGGTGAAATTAGTAAACTCATTTATTCTTTACAATTTTGAAAAAAAGGTTGGTACTCAGTCAGAGCTTGCATCTCAAAAAATGAGGGCCGGACCCAGAACATAAATGGTTAGTTCATCTTGTAACACAGCAGAGTTTGAAGTGAAAAACATTATTCAGTGTTATTAGGCTCCCATGAAGTTTCCTGTTGACTCTGGGGAAAATTTAAGTGAGAAAGTAGAATGGGGGACATGTCAAGAGGAGGAAAAAGTGGAGGGGGGGAGGTGCTAATAGGGGACATTTTTCAAATAAAGTCATCACACCAACTTCTTTAAGCTTTTTGTATTCAGAGGTCTGAAATCACTTGGTCAAAAGCTCTCTTTGCCTCCTCAAAGTATGTTTTTCCAGCAGTAGACTGTGAAGTACTTTGAAAGCAAGGATGGTTTTTTCCCAGTTATCCTCAGCATCTAGCACAATAGCTTGTCAAAGAAGGCCCAAAGATCCATTCTATCCATCCATTTATATTCTATCATTCTTAGTCTTTCTAGACTGATTGAGGTTGGTGGGTGGTGAGTAGGGTCACAGATTTACTCAGTGAATAAGCACTTATTAAGCACCTAATAGGTACCAGGCCTTGTATGCACCAAGGGTTAGGGATATAAAGAAAGGGAAAAGACTGTGTTGTTCTTCTGAGTACAGACATAGACGCTAGTTTATTCCTTATATTTCTAGTGCTTTGCACAGTACCTGGTACCTTTTAGAGATGCTTAATAAATTCTGGTTAACTTAAATGGCTGACTAATGATCCCTGTTCTTAAGGAGCTCACATTTTGATGGGTGAGACAACATGGTAACAAATCTGCATAAATACGATATGTACAGGATAAACTTAAGATTTAGGAGGGGGTAAGCACTATCCTTAAGGAGGAATCAGGAAATATTTCTTGTGGAAGGTGGAATTTTTGCAGACATTTTAAAGAAGCCCTGAAATGAGGGACAATCGATGAAAATCCAGAGTGTTAGGAGATCTTATGTAAATGCAAGGAAGTCAGTGTAACGAGATTGTAGAGTATGTTGGAGCAAGTAAGATAGAAGACAGCAGGAATGTTGTTGGAAGGACATAGTTTGTGAAGGGCTTTGAATACCAGAGGATTTTATATTTGATCTTGAAGGTGATAGGGTTAAGAGGGTCAGATGTGTACTTTCAGAAGATAATGTTTAGAACTGAGTGAAATGGGCAGGGCTTGACTTATGGAGATCAACCAGCACGGTAATGTAGTAGTGTAGGTATGAGGGTATGAGGGTCAATATCAAGGTGCAGCTAGCTGTTCGATAAGAGATAAGGCAATATATGTAATAAATCATTATGTAAGTAACATCAAGTCTTGTAGGATATTAGACATGGGGGGTAAGGGTCCTGGATGGTGTTTAGGTTGGGAGCCTGGGTGATTGTGAAGGTTGTAATGCACCTTGAAGTAATAGGGACATTCAGAAGGTAAGATGTTTTGTGTAAATGTAATGAGGTCAGAGTTGGACATGACAAGTTTAAGGTTATATACAGAACATCCAGGTTGGAAATGTAGGTCTGGAAGTTAGGAGAGAGGTTAGGGTTCAATGATTAGATCTGAGTATCATCCACATAGAGAAGATACTTATTTTTCAGTTGAGGATACTAAAGCCCAGTGGATTTTAAGTGGCTTGTGTGGGATTACACAGCATCTAAAGCAGCACCTGAACTCGGTTCTTCCTGACTCTGAGCCCAAGACACTATCCATTCATTACCTTGTTGCTTCTTAGTAGCAAAGAATATTTAATCTTCTTGAAGAATTTAGTTTCTGTATTACACACTGATCAGATATGGGCAGGAATAAATACCTAAACTCCCAGTCCCACAAAATTTCCATGAGTTAGGCCATTAAAATTAGAAGCTCCTTGAGGCCATTTTGCCTAGCACAGAGCTGGCCATATATAGCAGGTTGTTGTTAAGTTAATTTCCAGTTGTGTCTGACTCTTTGTGTTCCCAATATGGTTTTACTCGGTGTCACTTGGTAAATGCCATTTACTTCTGCAGTTAATTTTATAGATGAGGAAACTGAGGCAAACAGGGTTAAGCGACTTGCCTGGGTTCACACAGCTAGTAACTGAGGCCAGATTTGAATTCATGAAGATAAATCTGATTCCAAACTGCATGCCCTACATACTTTGCCACTTAAATGCCCCCCATTGCAGGTACACAGGGAAGAAATACTTGATTGGGCATTTATTGGCAGAGCACGTGAGGTATTTTGAATGCTATAAATTAGGCTAATATGTTTCAACCTTTAAATGGTGTCAGATTTTTCAACTTAGTTCTAACAAGATTCAAAATTTACTGAAATCCAGAAGTTGGAAGATCGGGAAGAATGTTACCATATTGAATGATTTTCTTCTTGTAAAATCGCCAAAATGAAAAATAAAAATCAAATGTCACATTTAGAAACCTAAGTAGAATTTCAGTCCCTGTGTTTTCCAACCTGTTTTATCCCTCCTGATGTGGAAAGGTGGTATCTTCTCCCTTATATTTTAGGGCTGAGAAGGCTAGGTCAATAAAACTGAAAGGACATGCCACCTTAAAGTTATCCCCTTTGGTGGAAAGGTCCCACTAAATGCAAAATCATGAAATAAGCAAAAGTTTGTCTTTGTTATCCCATACCTACTTTCAGCAACCTTTTCTCTCACTTTCCTGTTGCTACCTCTTTACTCTTCAGTAACCCAATATCCTAGAAACATCACTGTATTCTATGTACAATTAGCTCTTCCTGGAAAACCACCAAAATCCCATTCCTTTGGTTCCCTGGGGGAGCTCCCTGATAATGTCCAATTCTTACTTAGGAGGTATAGAAGTTTAGAGGTGTTGGGACCCCGAGGTCTTCCCAGAAGGGCCCTGCCTGAATGAATTTAGCCTAATCTTTCAGCCAGAAAAAAAATTTTATTACAGATATACCTTATAGGCCAGGTGACACCTGTAGGAACAGCTTGCAGGAGAAAGTCTCAGAGTTTAAATGGGGGCCTGCGTAGATTTTATGTACACTGAGATGACATGCTGGGTGACCCAGAGGAGGGACTGGGAAAAGGGTGTAGGTGAGAATTCTGATTGCAGTGTCTGAGATTGAATAAACAATTGGAATAGCTAATGAAAATGAGATGGGAACGTAGAATAAGAACAGCTAATGAGGAACTGGAAGGAAGAAGTTTGAAAGGCAAAAGGTGGGGAGATAAGAAGAAAAGTTTAAGCATTTTATGGGCCAGTACACAAATGGGAGCCAAATTCTTTTTTGAGAAAGGGGCAAAGGTCTGGGCTTGGGCCCATACCCCCCCAGTATTACTTCTCATTTCTACTCTGTACAAAAAAAAGTAAGGTCTGCCATATCCTTAGGTGGAGACTAGATAGAACAGAAAGGCCATAGGAGGGATCTAGGAGAGTGGCCAAGCAGTTTTAGGGAGCAGTGAGGTAATAGAATGCCAGGAGCCAGAACGTGGTGGCCTAGGAAGAATTTAGTCTAGTTAGGATTATAGGTGAAAAGTGGCTGGGCCTCTGGGGAGGTAAGACAGTGGAGGGTTAGTCTAGGTTAAGAGTGGTGTAGTCACAATGAGAGGCCAATTGGTGGGATTATAGCATCAGTACAATGGCTGAGATTTGGCCTTGTGGGAAATTGCAGTGTTTTTCCATTTTAGAGGCTGGATCCCATCCTTATCAGTTGCAGCTCCAGCTTTCTGAGCCCCTCATTTAGCTACTGGTACCATTTTGAAGGGATTATACACATTCACTCAAGTTTCACCCTTCCAGCTAAGTACAATATAAGGTAGACCTATGATTGTAGGCTTTTAGACCATTAAGGCCTCTTCCAGCTCCAGTGATTGTATCAGGTAATCAGGTGTACAGTCAATGTAAGGTGTGGAAAGCCTTCATTTTACAGTTGAGGGCAATGCTAGCTCAACAAAAGCAAGCTAAGAGCACGAATCTTGTGTATTCTCACCAATGCCATAGTGAAACATACTGGCCAGTGTTAGAAATGTGCTTGACACGAAAAATTTAGTATCAAGAATATTTGTTACAGAGAAAGTCCAGAGGATTTAGATGTTTCTGGCCAACAGTGGGCTCTCTTTAGGAGGGGTCGGCCCTGAGTGCAAGGGCAAGTGTGCTTTTATGCAGTTGAATTGGTGGGGTGCAGGAACCTCACAGGCCTTAATCGATCCATCCCTTCCCAGGTTACACCTTTCCTTACATGTTTCCCCATGATATGCTCAAGTGTGTTCCCCCTCCCTTGGTCATATGTCCCATGACTCGTTGATGAGGCTCTAATTTTATGCGGGGGTTTGTCATATAATATTAATAAAGTCCATTAAGCAGGGGTACTAACATTTTTCAGCTGTCCTCAGGTTGATCCTGACTGGTCTGAGCCAGCTCGATCTTCATCTCGATTTTGGGGTCTTTTTGGAACCATCAACTTACTTTTTATTGGCTAAGCTCAAGCCCACCTACAGTGTACTACTT
This sequence comes from Phascolarctos cinereus, assembly GCF_003287225.1. NCBI lineage: Eukaryota > Metazoa > Chordata > Mammalia > Diprotodontia > Phascolarctidae > Phascolarctos > Phascolarctos cinereus. The sequence goes on from NW_027555847.1 coordinate 206,614,022, forward strand.
CCTGGACCTGTTGTTCTTTAAATCTCTACATTATTCTCTTTCTCTGTGGAAATTTAACCTTTACCTGATTCTCACAATTCCCTCCTCTTTTTCTCAATAAGGATTATTTTTCCACACTTTTTGTTCCTGTTGTCTTTCCTTAAAGTGTTTTTGCATTAGTTGGCATTCCTCATCAGTGTGGGAGGAATTATCATTAACTCTCTCAATCATCATTCTACCTCGACCTGATCTTGTTACCTGAATTCCAATAGCCGGTTCTTTTGGGATGCTTTTAGGTAGAGCTGTTTCTATTAATTTTTGCACTAGTCCTATGATAAAAGAGATGATGCAGCACCTTACTTCAGTTAAAACTCCCACAGGTAAGATTAGAGAGGTGATGAAGTATGGTGCTATTCCCTTCCATTTGCCAAACCAGGATTCTAACCATCACTTTAATCAGTTATCTATCCCACAGTTCTTTGCCAGCTCGTCAGCTAAAGTGGTTAAACCTTGCAATGCCTTAGTGATGGTTCTGCCTGGGACTGTGCTGCTGGGCAACATTTCATGAAGGGATTTTGGGGACTTAAAACAGTATGAGAGAAGGAAGGGAAGAGTTGACCAAGGCATTGATAAATTAAAAAGGGGTGCCCTCATTAAGTACAGATAGAGAGATCCAAAAGTAATGATAAATTGTGCATTTAAAGCTTCAGAGGTCTCTTCTCATAACGCTGTCTGACACTCTGGACATCATCCAGTGAAGTCTTCTTGTCTTAAGTGCTGTTCAAACATTGTCCACTAGGCTGTCCTCCTGCAGAGATCCTCCTTCATGTATCCACTCTTCCTACAAGACTGATCTCAACGCAATTTTAAATTACCTTGCCAATAACCAGGGCAAATAATGAAAATTAACTCAACCCCTGTGTCTTCGCCATTAGAAGATAAGAATTGGAACTGTATCCAATTGTCATGTTTCAAGACATTCAAATTTTAAAAAAATTAGAACCTTGCCTTAAAAAGCATTACTTCCAGTTTTATACCTTGCTTTAGTTCATTATTCATTCCTATTCATATTCTCTATCAGGAGGATGAGGTTCCACTAAGGAATTAATAACATTCCAATACATAGTAGTTAATTTAAAAGCAGTACATATATGAAATAACAAGACAATCCCAACTTCTAGTCATGTACATATAAATAATCCTCAAAAAAAATAGATCCTTCTTTCAAGGAATTTGAACATTAATTGTAACAAACTGAGATAACTTTAATATGAACTAAGTGTTAACTAAGGAATAGAATAATATCCTTTTTCCACAATCTTCCTGGCCTGATTATCCTCCAATGATGGGGTAAGGGTCAAAGTAGACCCATGCCCCTTTGTCCCAGAAAGAATGTGGCTCTTATTTGTCTAAGGGCCCTCACTCCCCATTTTCCTTTGAAAGCCCTGGCCCCACTTTTTGATCTTATTCTGATGCCTTTCAAACTCTTTCCTTCCAGTTCCCTTCATTATGTATTCCCATTGTCTATTCAGTCTCTCAGACATTCCAATCAGAATTCTCTCCTAGACTCCTTTCCCAGTCCTTCCTCTGGTCACTCACCCAAAGTTACTTTAGTGAATGTAAGATCCACCCTGATCCCTATATAAAATGCAGAGACTTTCTCAAGCCTGACCCATATGGTTTATCTCCAAGAAACTTCCCCTGTGGCTGAAACACTGGGGCTAAACTCCTACAGGAGAGGCCCTTGTGCTGTGACCTTGGAGTCACATCACTCCCAAACCTCTAGACTGCATCATAACCGTTATGAGAAATTAAAGGATCCTGACTTATACAGTAATATACTTAATTCTGAAATTGTAGGCTAAATAACTCAATCTTTTACATCTTAATATAAGAACTTAAGATGTTCCTGCATCAATCTATTGCTTAATATATTTGACATTTATGCTTATAAACTTATGAATATAGGAATTTGCCATGAAAGAACATAAGTAAAGTAAGGGAATAGTGCTTCCCGAGATTCATGTCAACTCCAGGCAGAAGTTATATAATAACCAAACTCTGCCAGGTGTCATAGTGGGGAAATTGCGTCAGGAAAATCCTACCTTAGCCATGCAGAAAAATTGTTTTCCCGACTTTCCCATGAGAACACCTTCTTGCAGCTCACAAATCTTTTTGCAGGTTGCTGATGTCGCAGGTCAGTGGCTCAATCATTTTGTTGTTAACCATACCTGGATTTAGACTCAAAATAATAGTCCATTAACAGTTTCCAAGGTTTTAGATGGCAAATTCCCCTCATGAGAGTTTTAGGTGTCACTATAGTTTCACATTAATTAGGGAACATCTCCAAAGTGAGTAGCTTGCATAACTTCCTGCACATCTTAAGTAAAATCAAATTTCCATTAAGATCATAAGTTGCTACTCTAAATAGATTTGCCTTTCTGTTTCTTGAGCTTATCTATCCCTCTCTAACCATCCATAATCTGAAAGAATGAGACACTTTCAGGACTAGAATCTTATACATATAAGTTTAAATAGTAATTTTAGCTCTTTCTAGGCCATGGAATGAATTCAGATCAAAACAGTAAGATCTTCCTTACAGCTTATTATAGAAATTTAGATGCTTTAGTATTAATAACTAGCCTGAGATCTGTGATGCTGCTTCCATTGAGACTATTTCTCTAAAAGTGCCCAGTTAAGCACAATCCAAGGATACAACAAATCCAGGAATGAAACTCTTTAAGTTCGTAGGGGATTTGAACATAATTTTCATTAAAAATAAATTATTACTGCAACAAATTAGGTTGCAAATAGAAATTCAGTGGGCTCTCTAAAAGAATATCAAAGGATGCATCCAAACATCTATATAAAAGTTTCTCCCTTTCTTAAAAACAGCCTATAATTTACTTGAACTTTGGTTAAAGACACCACAAGCTAGTGGTAAGTGACATTAAACCCTGACTCAGGACGTCTGTGTTACTCGGTTTCATGGTCTCCAAATGTTTAAGCTGAACATGAGAAAGGAAATTTAAATAATATATGCCTATGTCAGATCCCAGATATCTGTGTCTCCTTTACCACCTACAAGGTAGTGTCTGGGTTAAAGGTGCCTTAGTGTTCATAAACATAAGAATGCTCTTGATCAGCTTTACCTAATTTCTTTAATCCAGAGGTGTCTGCAATGATACACTAATTAGTTAGAGTTCCATCTCAGAAAACTCCTGCACAGACTTGATAAAAATTATGAGACTTTACAAAATCTTTCTTTGGGTAATTACATCCTTTCTTTACATACACAGAAAAATACTTCTGCCAGTCATTCACTCAAATAGCTTAGTTAATGATTTTAAACTTTGTGAGAGCCAAATAATCCCAGCTAAAACTTTCCTTTAAATAGACAAAGCTTTTAAGTTCTCATTTCTCAAATTATTTCTTAAATTTCTTAAAAAGGGGATGTTATAGAATAGGGTCATATAGAATATCCAAACAGCCTTTACACATTCTTTTTTTCTTTTCTTTGAAGGCAAAATTCTTGAACATTCTAGGTTATAAAATGAATTGTTCTTCGAATAATGTAACTAATACAATTGCTTACTAGTTTTCATCACATAAGAAAGGTCCGAGACATGTAAGCGTTATCTTTAAAACTTGGAACAGACCCAATTAATTAATATCAGGGGGAAAAAAAATCCTATTTTGCTTCTGAACACCTCTACCAGGTCCAACAGTCTCTTGGGGCCACTCCCACCCCATTAGAATGGCTTTTCTTTATTATCTATGGGGATTGATGGCCTCAGGCCACATCCAAATTCAACCTCATAGAGACTACCCCACATAAGCTAGTCCCTGCCTTAAGAGCCTGGCTCATATGGCCTATCCACCAACAAACTCAATAGTTAGCCCAAGGAAGGCCTGGGTTCAAAAACATATATGTACATATATATTTTTCTAATTTGTAATTGAGGCCCTCATATGAGAGTATACCTCATTAATTCCAAATACATGTCAATAAGTTTTTCCACATAAATTGTTTGTACCACAGGGTACATGCCATAAAATTATTTCCACAACTGTAATAAACTTCAAAACGACCCATTATCAGTTTAGATGGATGTTCTTCTAAGTCACTTTGTACAGAAAATCATTCATCTCATCATTCATATGTTGAGACTATAAGTTTAAACCACCATGTATTTTTATAATAGTCAAGATTTTAAATGAAAATCTACTATCATAGTCTTAGCACCCAATATATCTCACCAGGTATTTAAGAGTTTCAAAGTATCTTAATTTCCTCAGTAATGATAAAGAGACATCCCCACTCTTTATCACTGAAGACCCATTCTAGGCCAGGAGTTAATTTAACACCATTTGTACCTCACAATGGTCCCTCAAATTTTCCAGTGTAAGGGTTTTAGAAATAACAATACAATTTAGAAATGCAGTTATAATTTAAAACAATAAACTTCAGATAACATCAGTTGAAATTTCCAGATTATCACATATAGAAATTATCTCTAATTACTCTTAGTACTTTTAACAATTACATTAAATAATAAATAGTGCCACTTCTAACATATGCCATTGTATTAAGCATTCTGTAATCGACATTAATTTTTTTCAGAATAACCATTATTTGTATTCTTTATAGAGCAGTAAACTTAAATCCAATCAGATACTAATTTATAATTGCTATAAATGATAAACATGTAAAAACATTTTTATTTTAAATCCAATACTCTTGGCCTTTCAGAAGAAAATATTTTCTACAAATGTATATATTCCTTTAAAAAGACACATGTGAATAATTCCTGTCCTAAACAACTATCTCCCTTTTTCTCTCCTAATTCAACTTTAAAAAGTGATTAAACTTTAATCACTTTTCTCCCCTTAGGCAGGAGTCCTCTAGGGTTCCAATAAGTATTTGGGGGGGGTTGTTGCTTTTTTAGGCAATTGGGGTTAAGTGACTTGCCCAGGGTCACACAGCTAGTAAGTGTCAAATGTTTGATCTGAGGCCATATTTGAACTCAGGTCCTCCTGACTTCAGGGCAGGTGCTCTATCCACTGTGCCACCTAGTTGCCCCTCCAATAAGTATTTGAACAGCCTAATCTGCAGTCGCAATGAGCTACAAAATTTTCATTTCAGTCTGCTTTAGTTAGAATTCAAACTTCCTCTGGTATTTAAAATACCTTGAAGGCACCCAGAATTAACATCCAATGGTGGCTTACCTCAAAACATCCTCCCTCCTCCCAAATTACACTCATTAAGGCTGGGGCAGTTTTGGACTCCAGAGAAAATTGTACTCTTCTGCCCTCTCCCCAAATACCTTTTGTAATGTTAAACACATTGCCCCCATACCAGACACATTGGCTGGAGGGATAAATACAGCCATTCACACTCTTAGCTGTGGGATGGCATTAAACCTGAATTCTAATCCTCTGCTGTTTTTCTTCTTTTGGCCCTAGCCATTTTAGGTTGCAAGCTCCTTATCAGTTAAAGGCTGCTTGCTTCCAGTAACTTCTGAGAGGTTCTCTCCTTTTTTTATTCTAATCTCAATCTCCCTAAGAAAGCCTGAGGCAGGAGCTCATTCCCACTGTTTCTTTTCCAATCTCAGACCTCAAAAATTACCCCCAAGTTTTTCTGGCCAACACAAAACATCTATAGACAGACAAGGTTCCCAAGTTCCTACTTCAAACCTTGACCTGTCAAAAGAAACTCATTTTGTCCAGGGTTCCCCTTTGAACGGGTTCCAAAGTTTTTCTTTTTTTCTTCTTTTCTTTTCCTCTTACTTGACTTAAGAATATACCTGTCATTGTTGGGGTTACAGCCCCTGGGCCCCAGCAGCCAGCATAACCTTTTTCTTCTTGAGAGGCCTCTCTCAACATTTATGTACAATTTTAGCAGTTGACAAATCTAATGCTTATGTGATCCAAATTTAGGCCAAAACACTGATGTTGCCAGGATGGGTTCATTAGTTCACTCCTGGCAACAATATTTAACCATTTTCTTCCGTCTAGTCCTGGGAGCGTCCTCCCAACTTTCTAACATCCTTTCCAGAGGGCTATCAGAAGGAATGTTGTCCCTGTGCATTTCTCAGGCTTTTCCAGGTACTTTCAAATTTGTCCCTCCCATCTCCAAAACTCTTCTTAGCTCAAGGCTAACCGATCAGATTCTGGGATCTTGGAGTTTGAGACCAGCAAAGATTGTTTTTTACCTTTGCCCAATATATTTGCTGTCATAGTCTGCTGGCTGCTTCCCCAATTCACTGGACTTCTCCCACGTGATCCAAGATCAGGAGTTTGGTTGGGAAAGGCTCAATTCACAGAGACCACTGAAATACAGTGGGAGGAATCTTCCCGGGATGTCTTACCTTGTCCCTTCTGAGGTCTATATCAAGCCCCACGTTGGGTGCCAAAGTGTTAGAAATATGCTTGATACCAAAATTTTAGTATCAAGAAAATGTATCACAGAGTAAGTCCATAGGATTTAGACATTACTGGCCAGAAGTGGGCTCCACCCCTCTTCAGCAGGCATGGGCCCTGAGTGCAAGGGCAAGTGTGCTTTTATGCAGTTGAATTGGGGGGGGGGGGCAGGAAACTCACAGGCTTTCATTGATCCATCCCTTCCAAGTTTATATCTTTCCTTACATTTTTCCCCTTGATATGCTCAAGTTATGTTCCCCCTCCCTTGGTCATATGTCCTAGGACTCTAATTTCATGCGGGTTGTGTCAGATAGTCGTAAATCAGTTCATTAAGCATGGGCATTATCATTTTTCAGGTGTCTTCAGGTTGACCCTAACTGGTCTGAGCTGGCTTGACCCTTATCTTGATTTTGGGGTCTTTTTGGAACCATCAACTTACTTTTTATTGGCTAAGCTCAAGCCCACCTAGAGTGTACTAGTCAGTGGAGCTGGTGTTCTTTATTTCTCTGAATTATTCTCTTTCTCTGTGGAAATTTAACCTTTACCTCATCTTCACACCAGGTAGGCAGGACATTCTTCCTTCCTTTTAGGATTATTCAGTGAAACTTGTGCTTACTAAAAACGTAAAATTGAAGTCCAGGAGTTTTTCTAGGCCAAAAAGACAGCCTTTCATATATAGCTGATTTGGTGGCTTTCCGCCCTAAGTGTCATTCTTGAATAAGTCCAGGTTTCAGAGCCACCATCATGAACTGGAAATCTACATCAGCCTTGCCATGAAGAAACAGAGAGGGAAAGAAGGATAGAACAAGAGAAAGAGAGGGAAGGAAGGAAAGAATGGGGGAAAAAGAATGGAAGGAATGAATAGAGCAAGAGAGGAAGGAAGGAAAGAATGGAGGGAAAGAAGGAAGGAAAGAATGGAAGAGAAGAAAAGATGACAGGGAGTGAGGAAGGATCACAAAATGAAATGTCTTTCACAGCCTGCAAAATAGCATAACAAATATAGTAAGCTGTGTTAGTATTGAAAACATTACTAGTTTTGGAGTTAAAAGATTAGTTTGAGTTAAAATTCTAATAATGACCTTGGTGTGATGCTCTCATGTTAGATGGGAATAACAATATTTGTAGCAGGTATCACCTAGATTGTTTTGTTGTGAAGGAAGTACTTTAGGTATATAAATATGAGTTAATATCATCATGTTGCTAACCTGCCCTGCAGGAGTGATTATTTTACCTGGTTGATTTGGGTTCAAGCAAAAGAAAATACTTGAAAGTAAAATAATTGGTGGTAAAAGCAGTACTCACATGATGAAATTAGAGAGCATAACCCCAAAGGTTTACCTCCTGTATATAGCATAAAAATATAAATGGAAGCGAATTTAGGTATTACCTAGTCCATTTCACATTTTCCAGATAAGGTCTAAAGGGGTTAAGGAATGTAGGTAAGTGATAGAGGCTGCATTTGAACCCAGGTCCTCTAACTCCAATTTTCTTTTGTTGTTGCTTCACCTGCCATCTTATATTGGCTGTGAGGCACACTTAATATCACCAACAAAATCCTGGAAAATTGAAGATTTACCAGTAATTCTAATCTCCTCTCCCCCTTCCCCTTCCTAAAGAGTAAACAGCAATTAACCTGGCTATCCATGGCTCGCGGCCCCCCCCCCCCCTTATTCCTTTCAACACAGGAAAGTCACTTTTACATTCACCAGAATGCTATCAAGTAATTTAGCTGTAATATAACATGCTCTATGGGGAAGGCCCCAGTGGCTAATTAATAATGCGTTTGTAAAGCAATAAAAGAATCTGGCTTGGAGACCATGCAAGACTGTAGCCTCTATTTATGCATCTGAGATCCCAAGAGCAAGCTCCTGAATGTGAGCCTACCTTGGGTTCCCTAGGTTTACATACAATGGATAGCACCTTTGTAAAAATTCTGAATCACATAAATGTTGAATTCTAAACTCATTTGTAAGGAGCTTGGGGAATTTATCAGGTCTGTCTCTGGTATGGCAGGTTTGGGACGTCAAGTTAGCAAAGTTGGCTCTTGAAATGAAGCCCACAAAAGACAATCATATCAAGAGACAAGAGGAAATCTTTTAAATGAATTAAAAGAATTACTTAAATGAATTAGAATTTAAATGAAGTAAACCAACTGGGAACTTTTTAACACAAAATTTTCCCCTGCTCATTTAACTGATTTGCTGAAAGGGAATTAGCAACTTCAAGTAGAAGGACTTTTTTTTCTTCTTTCTGCAGATTTTTTTTTTAGGGTGGGATTTCAAAATCTCACCTGTTGGTGCGTCCTGTTCCTCCCCCACCCTAACAACTTGCTCTAGGGCTAAATTAGTTTCCACCATCTTGTTCCTCTTTCAGGTCTTTTCTCCCCAGCTTCCTGCAAGACAATATCAGCTCTAAAACTGAAACCTCTTTAGTACCTCCAACTACTTGGACCCCTCCATCTCTGATTAGAGAGGGAAGATGATGGACACAGGAGAGCTCCTCCCAGATACTTTATTTAAGGAGGGGGCGCAAAGCAGAGAACTCATGATTTCCCACCTGGCTACAGGACCTTATGTCTGAAGTACTTTCGTCTACTCACTCCACCTCCTCTTTTTACCTTCTTTTTATGTGTTGTCTTATTCTGTGAGTCCCTTTAGAGTAGGGACTGTCTTATGTCTTTGTTGGAATGCCTGGCACTCAGTACAGTGTCTGTGGTCCCTTAATAAATGTTTATTAATTGACTTACAGCATATATGTGCACGTAGAAGTGCTGCTCTATCTCTGTCTTTCTCTGGCGGTCTCTCTTTCTCTCTCTCTCTCTCTCTCACACACACACACACACACCCCTTTATCTGTGAAGGACACAGAAGTTGGTTAAGAAAATGATTAGTTCTATTCTTTAAGCCACATTCTTTCTTTCCATAACAATTGGTTATTTCTAAATCCATTTTTCCCCTTCCCTTTTACCTAAGAATGTATACAGATTGAGGAGGTTTGCCAGGTTCTATTATTAATGCAGGCTGTCAAGGCTTTGAATTACCTCCTCTGAACCTTTAATATGCCATCAAGAAGTACATATGTAATTAAATGGAGTATAGGTTGGATTTCAGATTAGCTATGAAAGGAGTAAGTCTATGCAAAACATTTCTAACTCTGAGAGACTGAATTTTGCCAAAACAATATAATTAAAATATTGTAATAGTAACTCATTTTAAAAATATTTAATGTATATACTACATATATACTTTCTATGTACTGTGTGTGTGTGTGTGTGTGTGAGTGTGCACATGCGCGCACACGAATATGGGTATTCTTAATGATCCAGTATTCAGTAGTGGCATAGCATCCTGCTGTCATGACTATAACTGTAGCATTACTGTTTGGATATATCAATGAAATTCAGAAGCTTCTTTTGCCAATATGTAGATAGTGAGGGCGGGGACCCTATGTTATGATACTTTCTTCCCTGCTTCTGATGTACGGTCGATATATCAAAGCAGGAAAATCTATAGTTCACCATTATTTCATTTCATGTTAGCAAAAATAATATTAATTGCCATTGTTTTGAGGTTTGCAAAGCACTTTACAAATATTATCACATTTAAACCTTAAAATAACCCTGGCAGGTATGATGAGGTCTTGAGGTTTAGGGGTGTTTGGACTCTGAGATCACAAAGCTGGAGTCCTGCCTGAAATAATTCAACCCAAGCTTTCTTTCAGCCAAAGAGAAGGTTTATCTGCCAGACTCTTGAGGAATCTGAGATTCTGTGAGGTATTGGCTATATTCTAAGAATCAGAGCAGTGGCTGGATTTTGTAAGAATCTGAGCACCTTAATGGAGAGAAGATGAGTCTTATGTACAGAACGACCATGGGAGTAGCCAAGTACTTGGGGGCTGGAGGAGGAGTCTAAGTAGATGTGGATGGTAGTAGCCAGTAATTCAGGATGAACCGAACTCTTGGGACCTAGATCAAGTGGCCAAGGGAGAATCTTAGTTAGGATTAAGGACAGAAAATGGCAGGGGGCCATAGGGAAGGGTAACAGATTTAGTGTCGCCATAATATAAGGCCAGTTCACAGGATTATAACCGTAGGCAAATGCCAGAGCTTTGGCCATGTGGGACAGACCCCTTTTTTGGGTCTAGCTGCCATTCTCATCAGTAGGTGTTGTCATTATCCCCCTTTTTTAGATGAGGAAATAGAGACATACTTAGCCAAGGTAGCTAAAAGGTTAGCATGTTTCAACCTATAAATGGTGTCAGTTTATACAATTTGGTTATGGCAAGGTTCAGAATTTACTGAAATCTAGGAGTTTAAGACAAAGAAGAATGTTACTTATTGACATTTTTTTTAATCCCTCCATATTGAAGTCTCCAAAATGAAAATATACTTACAGGGGCTACTTACACAGGGTCATTCAGTTAGTAAGTGTCTGAAGATCGATTTGAATTCAGGATTAATAGACTTCAATTCCAATGCTGTATCCACATGTAGTTGTCCCTTGTATACAATTCTTCTGTAAATACAGCATGAAAGATGAATACCACATGATGGACACCATCCCCATATCTTTTAACGTCGCATAGTTAACATTGTATATTGGGGGTTTTGTACATTTTTGATTCCCTGTTGTTCTCTATTATTATATCCATATAAATATAGAGGGCAACACCATCTTCCCATTCCCTTAGGCTCACAACCTATCATCTGGGACTTCTTACTACCTCTCACCCTGTATATCTGAACTGGTGTATTCATTTTACCTTTGTAAATGTTGAATATGCCCTCTTCTCTCCTGACATTGCCACTATTTAAGTGCAGGTCAGCATTGCCTCACATGTTGATAATTTCAGTAGGCTGCTGGTAGGCCTACCTGTTGCAATAGCCTGCCTCTCCCCAGTCTAATCTATCTTCCATTTAGCTACCAAAGTAATTTATGTAAAATTCAGGTTCCATTATTTCATCTCCCTACTCAATAAACTGCAGTTCCTTCCTATTGCCTGCAGGAGCAAATACATAATGCTCTGTTTGGCATTCAAAGCCTTCTATAACCTAGCCTCACTGCTACTTTTCCTGGCTTTTTACACCTTATTCTATAACACATATTCTTCAATCCATTGACACTGGCTGTTCCCAGACCAAGACACTCCACCTCTCCACTCCATTCCTTCTTTCTGGCTACCCTTTATACCTGAAACACTCTTGCTTCTTCATTCTGACTGTTGACTTACCTGGCTTCCTTTAAGTTTCAACTGAAGCACGATGGAAATCTTGGAAGATATCTTGGCGTTTATGACCTAGATTTCCTCTAGATTTTTTTCCTTAAATTCAAATTACTCCTGCTCTCATTCATTGGCCAACAATAGGTCCCCACCCAGGCAACACTTGGTCATTACTTGGTCTGGGAGTGAGTGTAAAGAGCAACTGTTTCTGTTTTGGCCATAAATCCTGAGGCTCTTCCCTCAGGAATACCCAGACTGATTCTTGGGGTTTTTTTTGACTAAGTAAAAGAGTCCATGCTCTGCCTCAGTTCTTACTTAGCCTTAATCTCTGAATGGACTTTACATCAGCGAAACTGAAACCTGGAAGAGATCTTAAGGCCAAGGTCTCCCCACTACCACTGGGAGCCATCTCTAGTAGTCGTGATGTATATCTCGTCACTGGACCCAGGTGGTGCTGGAGGAGAGAGTGAGTCTGATGACATTGTTCAGCCCTCCCTCACACCCAATTCACTTCCAAGTCACAGCATCACCTTCCTGGTGTCATGGTCACCTTTAGCAAAGAAGGATAAAGAACAACAAATTCCACCTTCTACAGGAAGACTTCCCTAACTTGTGTTTATTCCAGTGCCTTCTCTCTGTTAATTATTTATTATTCATCCTCCAAATGGCTTTCTTTCTATATATTTATATTTAATGTTTTCTTCCCCATTAGATTATAAGGTCCTTGAGGGCAGACACAATCTTTTGCCCCTTTTTGTATCCCAAGTGTTTAGCACAATGTGCAACACATAGTAAGTGCTTAGTAAATGTCTATTGATTGATTATTCATGGAAAGCCCACCTGCTTTTCTGATCACACATGTCTTTGATGAGTTCTTTTCCTGAAATCTGTGCATGCAAGTCATATTTAATAATGTGTTTTGTTCTGAGAGAATAGGAATAATGTGGATTTGGAGTAAAAGATACTTGTTTTAAACTCCAGGACCTCTGATTTCTATTCTAACCACATGACCCAGGACAAGTCACTTAAAGTCTCTGAAGTTTTCTCATGTGTAAAATGAGGGGGTTTGACTCAGAGGTCTCGCTTTACTATGTCCAAAAGTAGGTTAAAATGTCTTTGGGAAATATTTAAACAAATACAGAATTAAACGGATAATATTAATTTGTGGTTTTCTAAGTATGTGGCTTACAGTCTCTTCCAACTCTAAATCTGTGTGATCAATGATCTTATGAGCTAACTTAGATCTACCATACTTCTCTCTGTTGTACTTTAAATTTTCCAGAATTGTGATTCTTTGGTAAATGAATTAATAAGTGAATTGAATTGAATTGACTGAATTTGGAGGAATAACTTTGATAATCATAGGAAGTTGAGTTCTATGATTCCCATTTCTTCTGAAATACATAAGTTATGGCATAGCCATCATTAGAATACTGACTTCTAAAAGATGAGTTTTATTTCAAGTAACAGCCTGGTTTATATTTGAATGCACCAGGCAGTTTGCCAAATGTAGACAAGTCTAATATCACACTTCTTTTCAATTTGGTACTATTTAATCATTCATGGGTAATGCCTGTGTGAGACATACACATTTATGGAGCAAGTTAGTGGCCAATCCATTCAACCTTTTAATATAGACTTCTTCATCTACTTTTTCCTTTGTGAAGTGTTAGGTTCAACTTTTTTGAATAGAACTACATCTCCTTTAAAGGGGGTTATCTTGATGGAGTCAATGCAATGTCATCTTCAATCAAAACCTTGATATCTAAAGGGAATCAAACCCTCTTCCGTTTGGAGTCCACTCTGGACATCTGTCATTTTGGTGGTGAAAACCTGTGACAACCATGTATCTCCCTCTTGAATCCAGCAAAGAATTTTGTGTAGCTTTACCATAAGGTTTGGAAACTGCCTTATGTTTGTTGAAAATAATTATGACAGTTGTGTAGTACTTTAAGGTTACAAATTGAAATTTCTTATGTCCATCCCATCCCCAATCGAGCTTTCGTGCATGCCCGCCCACAACCACACACACAGAGATTAGTACAATGACACCACATACAGTTCATGCTTACTCAACATTGTTTGATGTTAAAGATAGTCCTTTCCCTAGAGCAAATGACAATTTAATATAGCCAAAGGAAAAAAAATAATAAATAAGAAACCCTGTACAAGTCATTCCACTGTTATTTTACAAATTTTCTTCAGTTGTAAAATGGGTGTAATAGGACCAACCTCCTAGATTGTTGTGAGTTTATTTGTAAATATTTAAGCACCTGCTTAGGTCCTGGTGGGTGCTTAATAAACGTTTTGGCATGTTTTGGCCTTTTAATAAATGATAAATTGATTTTCCTTCTTTCACTTTTATCCACAAATTTTAGATCCCACATCATTCTGGGTATTTCTTGGCAAAATATTCAAATATGTTCTTTGTGACTTAGGGCCCTTTTTCTCTTTTGCAACCTTGTTTTTCCTATACTTTTCCTCTTTACAGCCTCATTTTTCTGCTCTTACCTAGTTAAGTTTTTTACTATGCCCACCGATGGTAGGCAGCTTCCTCTTTGTAGACCTGATTGTTTGTTCAACAGTTGGGACTTAGAGATGGCTCAGTAGGACCTGGTAAAAACCCACTGCCGCCTAAGTTGGGAATTGAAGCTCCCATATTAGCAGCTTACTCTGGTTTGCTGAGTTAAATAGCTCTCTATTGTCCCTCTTGCCTTCTATCTTTTGCTGGCAGTCATAAGCAGAATTTAATTTGGTTAGAAGACACTAATTTTGTCTTCCTTGCTTAGCAAAATAAATAACTAATTTGGACTCCAGACTTTTATGTTAAAGAACGAAGAATGATTCTCAAAACTCGAGGTTCAATTTAAGATTAAGATGGAACATCATTTTGTGGTTGTTGTTTTGACCTATGATTTCATTATTGTAGGGAACCCACAATGTAGAAACTTTTATGCTCATAAAGATTAGTAACTCACCTCAAATTTATAGTCTTAGAGATTAGGGTGTGGCACAGAGGAGTTAAATGACTTATCCATAAATCAGTATTTATCAGAAGTAGGATTTGAACCAAGATGGTCTTAACTCCAGTTATGTTGTTATTGAGTCACTTATTTCTGTTGTGTCCTACTCTTTGTGATCCCATATGGGGTTTTCTTAGCAAAGATACTGGAGTGGTTTACGATTTCCTTCTCCGGCTCATTTAACGGATGTTTACAGGCAAACAGGGTTTAGTGGCTTTCTAGGTCATGAAGTGTGGCCCTTTGAGTGAATCCAAACTTCATAGAAGAAATCTCTTTAATAAAAATATTTGTTCTGTAAAACTTGGACTTAGTCAAAAGGCAGAACCCCAAAGACCTAGAAGGCTACAGGTAGTCTCTAGGAAGATTCCTCAACCTTGGTTTAGTGACTGGCCTATGTTCTTGATTCCAAGGCTGGCAGCATACTATGAGCTTGAGCCTAAGTAGGTGTAGAACAGTTTGGGGATGGCCTAACTCAGAGTCAGAAGATCTTGGGTCTGGATCTTCCCTTTGTTTCCTACTGACTTTGTAACAGAAGCAAGCCTTTTAATCTCCCGGTGCCTTAAGCAATTTGCTAAAAGTCACTAGCTGTAGACCTGATTTGCTATATTTGCATTGGTAGAAGGAGCCCCTCACCTTAAGGTTCCCTATGATGATGAAACTGCAGGTCTTACAGTAGAAAAAAAAAGGTTATAAAGTTAATAGTCTAGGAGCTATACCTGTGATTTTGATGGTATAGAAAACTCCCAGGTATGGAAATGCAGGTCAACCCTCACTTTAATTTGAAGTCATAGAGAATTCTCTGGGAGTTTTGAGCTGTCAGAGACTTGCCAGAGATCCCACTGCTAGTACATGTCTGAGGCTGGACCTGAACCCTATCTTCCTGATTTGGAAACCAGCTCTTTGTTATGTCACACTGATTCTCTGGCAAAAATTAATGAACAGTAATGTGAAACTACTAGTTTTTAGCCATACTTCCTGTACCTTCTCTATTTCTCTTTTATTGCTTTTTTCTGCCTTCTTTAATCACCTGAACTATGGAAACATATTAATTTCATCATCTCTTAGCTGTATGAATTGCCTTTCTTTTTGTTCCCCTTGTTGAGTTTCGTGGCTGGCACTTATATAATAAGTACTTGATAAATGTTTGTCAACTGACTGACTGACAAAAAACACACCAAATAATCCACTGTGTTATGATAAGGCTTGACATATTCTGGGGGCAGGTCATTGGCAGGGGTTGTGGTCATCTGGAGGCGATATTCAGTGGGTTGGCACTGGAGGGGCAAAGTGAAGGTGAAATTATTTTCTGTAAACAGAAGCATGAACGAAGAAAACTTTTTTTTAAAGAGTCAAAGCAGTTTTAGGAACAACCACATGACACTTCCTAGCTTTTATTCCACAGAGGCTATGGGGAAAACACTTATGACATTTTCCAGAATACTTCAAAATGAATTATTTTTAGTTTTGTCTCAATACATCTTGTGTGGCTTGACAAACTCTTTTAGGAGCAGGATGTGTTTTTTGTTCAACTGAATGATTATGCTTCAGCAGTTAACATAGGATTGTAGATTTAGAATTTGAGGGATCCTTTATAGGTCATCTAGTGCAACTGCATCATTTTACAGATAAGGAGACTGAGGTCTAGAGAGCTTAAAACACTTGCCCAATGTTCCACATGCAGTAAATGGAAGATCCATAAGGTGCACTTACATCCTCTGACTCCAAATCTATTTTTCTTCCTCTGCACCATGCTGACCACTTGATATCAGGAATTAAGTGAAATAAGTTTTATTTTTCCCCTACAAAGTGAAGTTATTAGTAAAAATGCCGCAGTATTTGATTCATATCCATTCTGTTGGTGCTCTTTTCTCCCTCTATCATAATGAGAGATCACCAAAGCAAGCAGAAGACAAAGTGGAAAGTGGTATGAAATTAACGAGAATGTAGCTGCATTGAGCCTATATTGCCTATTTTCTGCTCAATTGCAGTACATCTTAGCATTGATTAAACCACCATGACTGCATTACAGTGATATCCAGTATTGCAAGAGAATCTATTTTATTATCATGGGATAAAAACTTAACACTTTCTTTAAATCTTCATTTCTCTGTGGACCAAGGAATCCTTAATGGGGAGCCTTGCTAAAGGCTATTGGGTTCATTGTACCTGCTGTGGGACTTAAATGATATTATTGGAAGAGGTAGCAAGCTGGTTTCTTTTGTTTATGAACTTCATGAATATGGTTGAACTCAGAAAGAATAATACTTACAAAGTCTTTTAATGCCATAACGATAGTTGCACACAGCCAAAACATGAGTTGAAACTACAAAAACGTCTAAAAACTCCATGTTGTTTTTTTAATCTATCTGATCCCACCTTTTTTTTTAATTGATAGACTTGACCACTTTTGTATTGAATTCTTGATAATTAAACCTTTGCTGGTGATATATCAAATATATTGAATAGAAGAAAGACAAATGCAAGTTTTCTCATGCCTATCTCCAGTGCCCAGATTAAGTTAATCAGTCAAAAAGCATTTATTAATAATCTATTATGTGCTGGTACTGTGCCAAGTTCTGCAATGAAAGGCAAAAAGCAGTCCCTGCCCTCAACGAGCTCACAATGTAATGGATTAAATAGAACATTCTAGATTAAAGCTATATCTCAGAGCAGATGAACCTTGTTTTACTCAATAAAATGTTTGTCAACAATTCAAAAATCCAGTGCGTTGTAAAAAGCGTTATGGGAACTGGATATTCAAAAGAAGCCCATAGTATTTCCTTTAGAGAAATGAAGACTCATTCTTTGCAAAAGTTCATTGTAGTCTAGTTTATTCTCTGTATAACCTCGATCAGATCACTCAAATATTCTCTTGGCTGAACTTCTTAGGCCGTAAGATATGTATAGTAGTGGTTGACTTGCCTGTGCACCTCTCAGGGTTGTTGTGAAGATGAAATAAAATATGAGTCCTTTGAAAAGTGTACAGTGCTATCCAGTATTCTTTTAAGTAATGAAAAAAAAATTCAGAAAATTTTGAAGCCATCTTGCTACCCATGTGTATTTTTTGCCACTGAAGAAGGCTGAGGCTGGCATTCCACCTCCTATATCTGTGAAAGTTGAAGTAAACACTGAGGTGGTAATCTTCAGGACCTCCAGCCCCACAGCAGCTAGTTAGCTGTTTGCAAGGAGTGAAGGAGGTTCTACAGATGAATGTCATCTCTGTAAACTTGGTGTTATCTCAAAGAAGAAACAAGAGTAGGGGCGTGTGTGAGCCAGCTCCTACTGGCAAAGCCAATGACTTCAGTGTTTGCACTTATACTTTGGGAATTGGCAAACAGTACAAATCAGTGTTTGATTCATTTCTTTTTTTTGATTGTCTAGACTTCTTAAGAATGTAATGAAGAAAAATGTCAATAATGCAAATAAAACTTAAAAGCATGTCAGAAGAACTTTTTTTTTCTGGAGAGCTGGTTGTTAAACATATCCAGTAAACTCCTGTACTAAAGTGACATTTTTTAATAGGGTAAAGGGAAAGTGAATGCCTATCTGAATTTTCTTGAAAATGCTCTGTAAAGGTAAAGTGATGCTTTTTTTTTTTTAAATCATTGGACTTTCATATATTGGGTTTCTTAAACAGGGGACAACTGTAAATGTGAGTTACAGTTAGTATTCTGAAAGCTTCCTACTCTCCTGTTTTCCACTTAAGTCTCTCAACTCTATTGCTTTCTTGTTTTTGCGATTGGCAAGCTACATCCCAGGCTGACCTCAGTATCCTCTTCTGCAGGTTCTTTTATTCCCTATAGTATTTTTTCTGATGAGCACTTCAGCCTGTCACTTGTTTGACAGGTAATACGGCCAAGAACAGACATGTAATGAAGCCTGTTTCCTGGAGCCTCTTTTCTGAGTATTAGCTGTGTATACTTATTTACATTGAAGCCTCCTAGAAGCAGTTGACTTTGTGAAATTTCTATTGAGATGCCTCCTTTCTTGCATCTGCATTCTACTAGCTAAGGGTTCCATATTGCTGCTGTTGCTATTACAAGTCAGAAGCCACTGTATGATTTTTGCCAACCCAGGAACCTCGACATTTGGGGATGGAACACGCTTGTGTTATAATTAGTCTGAAGTCAAAACGGGGTAAAAACCAAAATTAGATGAAAGGGTTGGCTTATGTACATTTTAAATTAAAACACTGAAAATCTCCCATTGCTGTGTGACTGTAATTTTTGTTTTGTAATTGATTTTGTAAATTAAACTACATTTGCCTGAAAACAAGGGTTTTCCTTTGTCTTACCTTAAATTAAATAATGAACAGGAATCCTAGATAATGATAGACAGTAACATTGGACATTAGCCTTTGAACCCACCATTAGCAGAAATCACCTGATAGAATGTCAGTACCACACAAAATATTTCGAATAGTCAGCAAGGTGGTACATTTTATTGAGTACCAGACTTGGACACAGGAAGATTTAAGTTCAAATTCTGCCACACTTACTATGTGACCTTGGGCTAGTCACGTACCCTCCTTCAGCCTCAGTTTCTTCATGTGTAAAGTGGTAATAACGGTTTATCTAGAAGTTTGTTGTGAGGATTGCATGAAGTAACATATAAAGTGCTCTGCCAAACTTAAAGTTCTCACTCTCTTTCTTTCTGTCTCTGTCTCTGTCTCTCTTTTTCTTTCCATCATAACCTCTCCCCCCATACACACACACACACGTAAAAGCCATCATCATTATTGTCATCCCTGTGAACATCCTAATAAAAATATTTATTTCGAGCCACCACAGCCTGTAGAACTTTAGAAGTAACAGTAGATAATATGCGGGCCAAACTTTTCATTTTTTTGGTGAGAAAATGAAGTTCTGAGGGAGCTAGGTGGTACAGTGGATAGAGTACTGGCTCTGAAGTTAGCAGGACCTGAGTTCAATTCCGGCCTCAGACCAAACACTTGACACTCATTAGCTGTGTGATCCTGGGCAAGTCTAGTAACCCCAATTGCCTGGGGGGAAAAAAAAGTAAGAAAGAAAATGAAGCATTACTTGGACTATTACTCCTAAGACCACAGAGCTAGCTGATAGCAGAAATGAGACATCAGCTCATGATAAACTATGTATGTAGTATGACAGTTTAAGTGTATTTCACTGGTGTCTATGGCCTTCCTGTAGGCAGTGAAGGAGTAGTACATTCTTGCTATCTCCTAAGATCTTTCAAAAGAGAGATGGAGAATTTGAAATTCACATACTGTTACATGTTTTAAAATCCTCAGAAGTGAAAGCCAGGAAAATCTTACTGTTACGATTCATGGATACCCATCATTTGGCGTCCCATAGAGGCTAGATGTACATTTATTGCTTTAAAATGTAGAGCCTCAGTAGCAAATTGTTTGATGAAGTCATGGTTTGTTAGCAGTCGATATTATGTTTTTTAATGATTTCACGTCTTTCAATCTTTGTTTCCCGATTAGATACCACACTTCTCTCAGGATTACCACACTTCTCTCATATCCTGACCTAGTAGAGTGTTGGGCACATATAGTAGTACAATTCTTCAATTATACTTAAATATCACTCGCTCATCTGATTAAAGATTGGTTGTGTCATCTTCTCTAAGATGTAATCTTTGTACTCTTCTTATCCTGTGTAGCTTAACCACAGTTGTGTTAAATAGAACATGAGACCAAAATACATAGCTGAGAATATCTTGTCCAATATTTTATGCATTAAGAGATATTAACTGATGTGGTGAGAGTGATTAATGCTCACTCATGATTTTTTAGGAAAAGTTTTTATTCCGTCTTCACCCAAGCTGTTCTCCCTTCTCTCCCCTCCCCCACACCCCCTTTCTCTTCTATTTTCCTGTAGGGCAAGATAGATTTCTATACCTTTTTGCCTGTGTATCTTGTTTCCCCCTTGCTTGTAGAAACAATTTCTAACATTCATTTCTAACACTTTTAATTCCAAATTCTCTCCAACTCTTCCTCCCTACTCCCTGTCACTGAGAAGGCAAGCAATTAGATATAGGCCATACATGTGTAGTCATGCAAAACTCTTCTATAATAGTTATGTTGTGAAAGACTAACTATACTTCCCTTCATCCTATCCTGCCCCCCATTTCTTCTCTTTTCTCCATTGTCCCTGTCCCTTGTCAAAAGTGGTAACTTCTGATTACCACCTCTCCCAACCGACCCTCCCTTCCATCACCCCTTCTTCTCTCATCTCCTCCTTCCCCATTTTCCTGTAGTGTAAGATAGATTTTCATACCCAAATGGGTGTGTATGTTATTCTTTCCTTAAGCCAAATTAGATGAGAGTAAAGTTCATTCATTCCTTCTCCCTTCCCTCCTCTTCCCCTCCAGTGTAATAGCTTTTTCTTGTCTGTTTTATGTGAGATAATTTATCCCACTCTACCTCTCCCTTTCTCCTCCCAGGACATTCCTGTCTCACCCCTTAATTTTTTAGCTACCATCCCATCATATTCAACTCGCATTGTATCCTCTGTCTATATATATATATTCCCTCCAACTACCCTAATAATGAGAGAAGTCTCGTGAGTTAAAAATATCATCTTTCCATGAAAGAATGTAAATAGTTAAACTTTAATAAGTTCCTTATGATTTATTTTTCCTGTTTACCTCTTCATGCTTCGCTTGAGTGTTGTCTTTGAAAGTCAAATTTTCTATTTAGTTCTGTTCTTTTTATCAAAATGCTTGAAAGTCCTCTATTTCATTAAATGTCCATTTTTTTCCCTGAAGGATTATACTCAAGTTTTGCTGGGTTGGTGATTCTTGGGTATAATCCGATCTCTCTTCACCTTTAGGAAGGTGTTGACTGATTTTTCACGATTTTCTTGTATCGCTGTCATTTGTCTTCCCACTTTTTCCTCTACTTCTTTTACTTGATTTTCAAAATCCTTTTTTACCTCTTGAATGCCCTAGGAGCAATTCATATTTTTCTTGGGGGCTCTGGATATAAGAGCTTTGACTTTGTTGTATTCTTCTGGTTGTGTGTTTTAATTTCCCTTGTCATCAAGGTAAGATTCTGTAGTCTGAATTTTTTTCTTTTGTTTGTTCATTTTCCTGGCCATTTCATTGAGATTTTAAGTCTTTATTAAGGTAGGCTCTGCATCCATTGTGGAGGGTGTACTGTCCCAAGCTTCAGAGGTTTTGTGCGGCTGTTTTCCGAGATATTTCTAGGGACCTGTAAGTTTTCAGTTCTTCCCAGGTGGTATGATCTAAGGAGAGGTGTTTACTCCTCTCCTGGCCTGTGCTCTGCTGTGGGAGTGACCCCAAACACTCTTTTCTGCCCTGGAAATGAGAGGAGGGTTGTCTCTGCACTGGTGCCACAAGCTTTGCCCGTCCAGCACTCCTGCTCACCCCAGGACTGGACCCAGACTTGGGCAAAGTAAGAGAATCCTGTCTCAGAGACAGCAAAGAGATCCCTGCAACCCTCCTATGATCAGCCACTCAATTCCCCCAGCATTTGTGGGCCAAAAGCTCTGCAAGTAGGTATAGCTGTTGCCACAACCCCAGGGCTGCACTAGGGCCAGGGCTGTTCCATGCTCCTCACTCACCCAGGTCCAACAGATCTTTCCCACTGACCTTCTAAGTTGTCTTTGGCATTTGTAGGTTTGCGAATTCTGGAAATCACTACATCTGGTAGTGATTCAGTATCCTCAGTGCTTCTCTGGGTTTGTTGAGTCCCGATCTTTGACTACACCGCCTACTCTTAACCAAACCCCCCTCCCACCCTGGCACTATAGACCCTTCCCTTGGACCATCCAGGTTGTCTTGGGCTGGAAATTTGTTTCAATCTGTGTTTTTGTGGGTTCTGCTGCTCTAGAGTAATTTTTTACAAGTATTTGGAGGTGTTGGGGAGAGAGCATAAGCCAGTTCTGGATTTTATTCTTCCATCTTGGCTCTGCCACATCACTTATGATTTTTTAAGGTGCTTATTTACTTACTGTTTTCTATATCCAGTGTCATTTCGAATTTTTGAGAAGATTCAGTTGTAACTTCTTCTAGGACTACAAGCCAGAAAAGAGAGAATTGCTTTTTGCCCCCCTGTGTCCAGGATGGCATCAGTTGTTTTCACTGAAGTAGGATCTCACTGGAAACATAATCATACAAAATGTGACAAGGATTTGGTCCTAGGAAGGGTTTCCAGGCATCATTTATGTTAATCATTTAATTTCAATAATGAGAAAAATTAGAACCAGAAGGGCAGTGACTCAGGCAGGGTCACTCTGATAGTAAACAGAGAGTCATAATGCAATCCCAGGTTCTCCCATTGTATATCCAGTGAATGTTCCTTTGGAAAAATTCAGAATTAGAGTAGTCCGTACTAGTTGCTGGGATTTTGGAGCTCGGCACCCTCTGTCCTGGCAATCATTAACATATAGACGAATTGTTCCCACTCACCCTAAATTATACAATGCAGATGGATAGAACACTGGACTCGGATCAAGAAGACCTGGGTTCAAATCTGCCTCAGATACTTTCCAGCTGTGTGACCCTTGGACAAGTCATTTAAGCTCTCTCAGCCTTGGTGTTCCCATCTGTGAATTGAGGATAATAATAGCAGATACTTTATGGGCTTCTTATGAGAACCAAATGAGATACATATAAAGTACTTTACAAATCTTAAAAGCTATATACAGGATAGGTAGTATTAATATTATTAAAGTATCAAATTTTGTCTCCTCTAATTCCCTCTAGCTGTATTGGAAGTAAGGTCGAAACACAAAGGAAACCTTTTTTTTTCGTTATGTTGTCATCAAGATTAAATTCACTTAAATGAATAAATGAAAGTAAAAAAATTATTTGGCAGTTATGTGCATATTAATGGGAAGGTAAATAGAAACGTGCAAACAGTCCCTACTCTGAAGGAGCTCATAGGATTGATGGTGATGATGATGGCTCGCATATTTGTTGTGTAAAATGTTTTACAAATATTATTCTTTAATGTTCACAACCACCCTGGGTGTTAGGTGCTATTATTTTGCACATGTTACAGATGAGATAAATGAGGCAGACAGAGAGGTTAAATGGCTTGCTCAGGGTCACGTAGCTACTAAGTGTTTAAGACTGGATTTGAATTCAGGTCTTACTGAGTGTAGGTCCAGCACTCTGTCCACTGTGACATCTATGTGATATATTCTTATTAATCTCTTTTATATTATTGTCAATTATTTGTAGACCTGTGATTTCATTGTCACATACCACTTTCACTGAGGAAGCCCCTTCTACCAATATATATGTGTACCTGATATGTAACTTATAGTCTTAGAGTTGCCTGGGTCACTAAGAAATTAAGGGACAGCATAGAGTCAGCATGTGTCAGAGGCCGGTCATGAATTCAGGTGTTTCTGACTGTGAGGCCGGTTCTTTAACCCTGACACTACATTATCTTTCTATTATCACTTGGTGTTCAGCCATTTCAGTAGTATTTGACTCTTAATAACCCCATTTTTGGAGGTATCTTGGCAAAGATACTGGAGCGGTTTGATATTTCCTTCTCCATCGCATTTTCCAGATGAGGAAATTGGCAAAGAGGGGTAAGTTACTTGCCCAGAGTCACAGAGCTAGTAGGTCTTTGAGGTCAGATTTGAAGTGAGGAAGGCTGACTCCAGACTCAGCAATCTATCCACTGGGGCACCTAACTGCCCTTGCGATCTCTATTACCATTATTATCAAACAGAGGAACAAGGGAGACCAAGTGCCAAATCAAAAGGGTAGTTAAGATCATAGCCAAGAGTTGAGAAATGAAGTAGGGAACTTAAATAGGGAGTGAATATTCTAAGCAAAATGATAAGGCAGAGAGTGGACTGAGATCAGAAATGAAGAAAAAGCAGGAAATGTAGCCCGGAAAACCAACAATCAATTATCAGGGTCATATGACCTGTAACTGCAAAGGTCCAGTGATCTCTGTCACAGGTAAAGGGGAATAGAGATGTGATCCAAAGGTATTTTCCAAGATGTAACCATTGGTGACCTTTTGATATACCTTTGCCCAAGAAAGGTGAATTTGATATATCTTGTACCTTTAGACCTGTGGCAGAGCATAGTAAAGCCCATTGCAAGAACATAGATAGCTGGATAGTTACCTAAGCGACAAGATTCCTTCTGGGTAGTACTGTTCTACCACATATAAGTTTCAGTTGGTTCTTTCTTTTTTTACTTAGAACTTCTAGGGACATATCCCAGAAGCTAACATTGTATTGAAGGGAGGGGTAGGTTGAGTATGAGGCTGATGCCACTTTTAGAATTTTTGCAAAGTGGAGAATCCCTCCCAGAATCTCCATTTAAGGAGAATGTCCAAGCCAACCATTTCTTCATTTCCAATAGGCTGTCCTCCTTTGGACTTCATCATGCCCCAGGATCCTCTTTGTCATATAAGTTCCCATCAGCTGAAGAAATCACATCTCCTCAGTACTCTTTGGTCCTAGGTCTCCTCTGATTTGAAGGCAGAGAACTCTTTCCACATCTTCCATTTAAGGGCACCCAGGCCAAGCATTACTTCATTTCACAGCCAAATGCACTCCTTTGGACTTGTCCATCATGCCCCCATGCTGGTTACCCTCCTCCCCCCACAGCATTTCAATTTCTTGTTACGTATATTGTCTTCCTGCTTTAGAATCTAATCAAATTGTGCGATAGCACTTATGATAGTAACTTCGTAACAGTACATATTGCTGTTTAGTTGTTTTTTCAGTCATGTTCAGTTCTTCATGATTCCATTTGGGATTTTCTGGGCAAAGATGCTGCAGTGTTTTCCCATTTTCTTCTCCAGTGAAGATGAGGAAATTGAGGCAAACAAAATGAAATTACTTGCAAGTGAGTGTCTGAGGCCAGAGTTGAACTCAGGCCTTTCTGAATCCAGGTCTGACACTATCCACCTCGCCATCTAGCTGTCTCTGCCTGGTACAGAGTAGGTGCTTAATAAAAGTTTGTTGACTGATTGATAGTCTTAAAGTTCCAATGCCCTTTCAACCAAGAATATATAAGTGTACCGCTTGGTTTTTAGTGTTCTTTCTTGATCACTGCTAAATTATTTCCCAGAAATAATAATACATTTAATTTGTTGTTTCTTAATCTTCCCAAGAACCCTAAGAGGAAAGGAGAATATTCTGAACCCCATTTAAAAGATTGATGAACTAGATCCTAGAGAATTTAAAGGATTCACATATAGTCAGAATACTGCCGGTGGTCGAGCCAAGAGCTTGAACCCATGTATTATGCCTCCAAGTCGGGTATGATTTCTTATGCTTCCTCACTAGTTTTACCATCCCTTAGGGATGGCTTCAGTTTAAGAAACATTGCATTCCTGCTAATTTTGGTAGGATAGTTAAGTGGGAAGTCATTATGAAGATAAGTCTACTTTTCTTTAGATGTTACAAATACTCTGCAGAAAACAAATATGAATTTATGCACGCCTGTATAAGATATTATCACAACACAAAATTACCTTAGAATATCTGCTTCTCATGTAATGAGTTTATCATCTCTTAGATTACATTGAAAAATCTCAGTGTATTTGGTAGGAGTTTAATACCTTTTAACCACTATTCGAGAACCAGGATAGACGATAAACAGCTGGCCTTAAAATCAGGAAAATCTGGGTTCAAATCCCACCTCCAATACCAACTTGCTGTGTGACTCTTGGGAAGACACCTGATATTTCACGGCTCTAGAAAATGTTCTAAAGCTGTAAATTGTAGAGGAGATGCCAACCTATACTGGAAGAGAATATACTCTCTTCTGAGAAATCGCTATGCAAATGAAATCCCAAGTTCAATCCCTATTCCTATAATATTTATAAGAGCTCTTAGTAAAATAATAGAAGCTTACCCTCCCTATTTTATAATCTCTAAATTTTTTGTTTTTAAAAAACACTGTTATTGGAGCAGCTAGGTGGTGCAGTGGATAGAGCTCCAGTCTTGGAGTCAGGAGATCGGGAGTTGAAATCCGGCCTCAGACAGTTAACACTTACTAGTTGTGTGAGCCTCCCAAGTCGCTTAAACCCAACTGCCTCACCAAAAACCAAAAAGCAAACAAACAAAAAACCCTCATTATTATTGCTTCTGTATTTACGTATTTACTAGCTGTGTGAACTTGAATATATCAGTTCATCTCTATTTGCCTTAATTTTCTCAACTGTACAATGGACATCATAATAGCACCTACCTCCCAAGGTTGTTGTGATAATCAAATGAGAAAATATTTATAAACACTTAGCACATAGCAGATGCTGTTTAAATTCTAGGTAGTAATAGTAGTAGCAGTAGCAGCAATAGTAATTTAGTTCCATCCCAAACACCAGTTGTAGTCAGATGCAGAGGCTCCCTGATTCATTTCTTGGCTGTCTAAGGCCTAAAATTTGTAAAAGTTTCAACTCAATTTGGCAAACAGTTATTAAATATCTGCTGTATGTGCGACAGTGTTTGGCATCAGAGTTACAGATAAAAATAAAAAATGAAGCATCCCCTGTCCTCAAGTAGCTTATATCCTATTGGTATATACAACTTATATGTAGACAAGTTAATACTAAGTAGTAGGTGAAAACCTTAATAATAGTCAGAAGGATTAAGAAAGAGTTCCTCTAGGAAGTGACCGATTAGCTGAGCTTTGAAGGAAGCTAGGGATTCTAGAAAACAGAGATTAAAAGGGAATGCATTCTAGCCTTCCAAAGATGCAAATGAGGAAGGCGCTAGATTGCCAACTTGAAGGGAAACAGGTCAGTTTGTTTAGAATGAAAAACGTACAAAGCATAATAAATTGAAGTAGGTCTTTAAAAGTTATTTACCACTTTTCCCTACTCCCCATTGATACTATCTATTTATTTTCCGTTAATAGCACGCTGTATTTCAAAATTCACTTATTCCTGAAAGGTCAGCTCATTAAAGGAACTTACAGTGAAGTGACTATATATTAAGGCATAGGTTCTTGAGTTGCCTAATTGGATTAGAAGGATCCTATGAATAGTTTGTGGAGTATAAAATATCTTACTGGAGATTACCCAGAATTAAATTTCTTCTATCTTTCACTAATGCTGTTGCTCAGGAATACCTTCATAAGAGAACAAACTGTCACCAAGTGGCAGCTCTTTCTACCTTTCCTTGTAGTTCTACAATTGACTACTTTGGGAGACTATCCTGAAGTAAGTGTTCTTCATTAATAGGATTCCATTTGGTCTTGGAATGCTGTCTTTTTTTACTGGGTGGGAAGACCAAGGTCATGCCAATAAGACTTCTTTCTTTCCAATTGTATGAAACATGATGAACCTCAATGCACTTTGCTCTCCTTTCTTCATCATCCACCATGGTCTAGGTACAGGCCAAGTACTATTTTTTCTCCTTTATCCATTTCGTAGCTGAAACATCCATGGACAGATTATTTTTAAATGAAGAGTGTGAATGTAAGTAAATAATTCATGTAAGGTGAAATAGTCTGTCTCCTAAGCTGGCTTGCAAAGATAAGAAAGGGTTAACATTGTTCAGTAAGTTTTCACCAGGACACTTGAAGTTTGAGAGAGGGGCACATAGTTTTGCTGTGATTCCACAATGTTATTTATTATTCATATGGTAGTGTAACTTAACACACTCTATGAATAATCTTTTAAAGCCTGCCAAAAGACCTGGTGTTAATTGCTTACACTGGAACATATTTGCTGTTGGAAATGTCACACCATAATTATATCCCATTTCACTGTCTGACAAGTAATATACTAAAAGAAAATTGGGTTTCTTTTTTTCCCCCCTGATGTGTAAAATTATGCTCAGAACCCTTCAGGCACCATACATATAGCAAGTTTTTGGACTGTGAAAAACTAAAAGATAAAAACTTTGCACATTGTTGATAATATAAAGGGAACATAGTAGATAGCAATTAAATAGCACTACTGCATTATGTTGTTAGAGCACTCCTTTAGCAGATCCAGTAGCAAGGGAGAGTGCTTTGTCCAAAATTTGAGTGAATTGAACCTGTTGTCTTCACACCCACTAGACAACTGATTATTATCCCTATGTGTAAGGTTGACCCTTCGCAGTTACTATTTTATTCCTTTAGGGAATTTTTTCTTTTTCTGTCACCTCAACAGCAGTATTGTAGGTCTGCTAATTTCCCATTCATTGCCCAAGTAATCAAGTGTTTAAAGTTCTTAGCACACAGTATTTGGGGAGGAGGGAGCCTCTGTTAGGAGTGATATTATTGATGTTGTTGTTCACTCTTTCAGTTATGTCTGACTGTGACCCCATGGACCATAGCATACGAGAGGTTTCTATCTTCCACTATCTCTCAGAGTCTCTAAGATGAGAGAATGTATAGGTGATTGAGTCAGAGAAAGCTGGCTGACTAAGCTGTTAAAGTCATTTCTATGTTGTTGGCACAGTGTACTGTTGTGCTTGTTGTTGTGAAGGAGAAGTTGACTCTCCTCTACTTTCAAAGTGTCTATGAACCTCCTAACTATTGACTGCCAACTATTTAGCCATCCACCCTAATTCTTACTGGTCTTCTTTCTTTTTACCTTTTAGGCAGATTTTGGATAACTGAGCCGAATTGGCCCTCTGGAGTTTATGGTCTCTGGATTTCTGTTGCTCTCTTAGTTCTGATTCATCCCTTGAGGTTCGTTTGTGTGTCTTGTATCTGTGATCCTCTCATGCTTGCCTAGTGCTTTTTGCTTGCTGATGTCCTGGAACTGGTGCTGAGCAAACTTCAGCATTTTCAGCAACACAAGTATAATAATAGCACCAATTTGCATGCAGAAGATGCTGTTAGAATAGGGTGACTGTCTCTTGGGTTTACTTTACATATCAATAGACATATGATGCCATGCTTCATCTTGAAATAGAAATAAAACTGAAATCCACAATTCGCTCTTGCCTAAGTATAGTCACTTAGCTATTTCATCTTTTCTATGAAAGGGTCACCTTTCTTGATAGAGCACAGACTTATTCTGATTGCTTGCTTCCTATTAACGTAGCTGCCTATCTGACAAGGATAAGGGGCACATGGGAAGATGAGGTTAGGTATTTAGCCATCATTGCCTGCCAGGTTAGTCAACATATGTTCACTGTAAATATAAGGCTTTTAGGGAAGAGAGATACAAAGAGACAGAGAGTGAGACACAGAGAGAGATAGATAGAGAGAAAAGGAGACAGAAACCAATTCTCATTTCCCCTGACGCTTCCACTTTAAGATGTCACTCATTACATATTTTGGCATCATTATAGAGGACCTAGTGGATCTTGATGTGCCTGTTTCTCTATACACATACACAGAAGTTTAATAATAAAAGTCAGATACATTTTCACAAGTGTGTTTTCATTGATCCTTTTCCTGGGTAGTAGGAAGTAAAAAAAATTGTTATCACAATTTTATAGATGAGGAAAATGAAATACAGTTCATTTCATAGCAAACAGCGAACTTGACTAGAAATTAGGAAAATGTGTATTCATATCCTGCTTTAGACCTTTGGTTCCCTTGTGATCCCAAATGAATTATTTAACTTCTCTTACCCTTGCTCATCTGTAAAGTGAGAGGGTTGCCGTAAGGTCCCTGCCATTTCCACATTTATATTCCTATGGTTAATGACTTTTCCAGTGATACATCATGACTCCATGGCTCATGACCTTTCCATTATATCATGTGACGTTTCAATAATTTTGTAAATTCCACACAGAGTCCCTTTGGACTTTATTCCTTGAGTTGGAGTCTTTGTGGAGTGTTATGCTGTCAAACTAAAACAGTAGATCACTGAGGGTCACACATCGACTTAGAAAACCACATATTAACATTATCTATTTTGTATTGTATTTTTATTTATTTTGTTAAACAGTTCCCAATTACATTTTTTTTAGTTTAGAAAGGGACTTTATTTTTTTTTTATTAATTCATTTTGGTTTATCAATCACTTACAGATGCTTTTGAGCTGAAAATTATTCTCCCCCTTCTTCCCCACCACCCTCCCGAAGTTGGCGGACAATCTGATATAGGGTAGTATAGGCATATACATTCCTATTAAACATATTTTCCCATGCATGATGTTGTAAGTAAGAATTAGAACCAATAGGAGAAACCATCAGAAAGAGGAAATAAAACTCAACAGAAGAGAAAAAAATAGCAATTAAACTTCCATAATCCCTTCTTTGGATGTGGATAGCAGTTTCCATCATGAGGCCTTTTTAGATGTCTTAGATACTTGTATTGCTGGGAAGAGTTCAATTTATCAATATTAGTCATCTCACAACATTGCTGTTATTGTGTACCACCTTCTCTTAGTTCTACCCAATTCACTCAGTATCAGACCATACAAGTCTTTCCAGGTTTTTCAGAAGGCAGCCTGTTCATTATTTCTTACAGCACAAAAACATTCCATTACATTCATATACCACAACCCGTTCAGCCATTCCGCAATTGATGAGCGTCCTCTCAATTTCCGATTCTTTGCCACCAGAAAAAGAGCTGCTATAAATATTTTCATAGATGCGGGTCCTTTTCCCTTTTGTATGATGTCTCTACGATATAGCCCTAGAAGTACTCTTCCTGGGTCAAAAGATATGCACATTTTTATAGCCCTTCACTTATCCCAGTTACATTTCAATCTATGTCAGGCAACACTCGAGAGTTTTGCAAACCACTTTAATCCTGCCATGAGTTTTGACACCTCTGATGAAGTGCCTCTCTTGAGATATAATCCCCCCCCCCCATCACAATGGCCATTTACAGTTTGGGACATCTAAGGGATGACTACCCTTGGTTCAAGACATTCTTCTGTTCATTTTCCTAAAATTATAGTACCTGATCTCACATTGATGTGTCTCCCTTAGTAAGATAAACCACATTCTCACACAAATGTGCATAGCATCTTAGGAAGAACAGAAACAATTAATAGAGAGGAAAACACATAGGGACCACATATGACCAAGACAAAGAAGAACAACTTATATTTCTCATGCTTCAGAGGTTTTAGGCTGCTGATGTCCTCATAATGTCTTCCCCAGATGCTACTCAACTTGATAGTGTCAGACAGTGTTTCTCTGGGCACTATGGGATGCTGCCTCACTGCTTGGCTTTAGTTTTCACTGCCTCCACATTTGGGTTCAGCTGACATCCTGGTCTAGGGTCCTATATGTGTGCTTTTGGAAAGAACTGGAGTGCACACATAATCCATGACCAACAGTCCTCAG
Organism: Phascolarctos cinereus; assembly: GCF_003287225.1. Taxonomy (NCBI): domain Eukaryota; kingdom Metazoa; phylum Chordata; class Mammalia; order Diprotodontia; family Phascolarctidae; genus Phascolarctos; species Phascolarctos cinereus. The sequence goes on from NW_027555847.1 coordinate 206,645,850, forward strand.
TTCTGAAGCCTGTCATATCCTAAACAAGATTCCAGATCCAGACACTGGACTCTGAGCTCCTCTTATCTAGTATGTTTGATGCCGCAGTTGAACTTTTCCTGTTCGACCTTTTGCAAGCAAAAATTCTATCCGTAAGCTTCTGCTGTAAGAAGCAACTGCCAATGAGGGAAGGGGGAAGAAATTCCTACCCCTTGCTTCATTATACTGGAGACTTCCTCACAGCCACTGCTCAGCCTAAAGTGGTTGTCTAGCCATTGATTGAATGTATAGTGTGAGTGTTCTACCGTGCATGTGGCCATCTCCTATGTTGTCAATAGAATGTCACAAAGTTAGGAAAGGTGAATTGTAATTAGAAAGCTTTTTGTGACCCTGTAGTGAATCTACGTGTTGTAATTGGAATTGTACTAGTATAAAATCACAATCCGGATAAATTCAGCCCACTCATGGCAGCACTAAACCAAATGTCATTTCTCTTTTTCATTTATGCATCATCTGTTAGATTTATACATCGGTATGCCCATGAAATTAATATTACATGTGTGTCTTTTTTTGAGCCCCCTGAATTTAATTTCATTTAAATTGTTCTTGCTTTCAGTACACCTGTGTAGCTGGAGTGATCTGGGACCTGTCTTCTTGCAGGCTTATTTTACCTACATCTTTTTGGGGAAAACCAATTTTATATTTTCCTTTTGAATTTTCTTTTCAAAATTCTAACCCAGGAGTTCTTAACTTGGGATTGGCTAACTTAAAAAATTTTTTTGATAACTATATTTCAAGTTGATTGGTTTCCTTTGTAATCCTATGTTATATTTTATGCATTTAAGATATTATTATGAGAAGGTATTTGTAGGTTTCATGAAGCCGCCAAAGGTGTCCATGACACACAGGAAAAAAGATTAAGCACTGTTTTTCCAGACTTTACTGAAAATATTTGTCCCCGTCCATTTACAGACATTTTAATCTAGGGACAGATATTGAGAATATTATTCTTTGAATCAATTAGATGTCCAATATATAATTAAGAAGGGACCATAGCCACAAGTGACTAATTATTCTCATTGAAAACTAAACAAGAGTATTAGTCTCCTCCCTCTTCTTCCATCTATGATATGTTTTCTCAAACTTTACTTGTCCTAACTTGAATCTCTTTGAAATTCTTCATATAGGAATCTCATTTCATCCTTACAACAACCCTGGGAAGTCAGTCCTATTGTTATCTCCATTTTATAGTTGAAGGACCTGAGGCAGATAGAGATGAAGTGATTTACTCAGGGTTCCTTTTCGAGAAAAAGGATCAAACAACAGCAGCTAGTAAGTAGCTGAGGCCAGCTGGAAAAGTAAATGGGAAATATTTCAAGAAATAAGTAAAAATTTAATAGAACACAGATAATGGTGATGTACAGTTTCCTAAGTCAGTGTGCAGCCTGCAAGAATCCTTACCTACATTTTCATGGCCCTATTTCCACTTGTTTGACACCACTGATCTGTAGGGTAGAAGACCAGATCAAATAACACATAAAACAGTTTTCCAGCTTCTAGTAGAAGAGAGATTAAGAATACTGAATGAGTAGAGTGAGGGTCTGGTGATAGAGAAAAGAAAGGGTAGACTGAGAGAAGGAACCAATGGGTGGGAGGGAAATAGAGAGGTATAGGGACGAATACCTTAGCTCACCTCCCTCTCCCTCGTTTCTTACCCTTCCCTTCCTAGGCTTGGTCATTCCCAACTTCAAGGATGGATCTCTCTCCACTATAGCACATTAATACAAAGGTGACTTAATAATTCCTTTTTAGTAACATAAATAAGAAGGTACCAGAGTACCTTTTTGCCAGGAAGACTGTATATCAACATTATCTATGTTCTATTATATTTTTATTTATTTTGTGAAATATTTCCCAATTACCTTTCAGATTCCTTCAGGCCACACTGCAAATTGTTGTTGGCTCCATGTGGCCAAAATGTATATTGGATACTTCTGCTATAGATGAACCACAGGGTGTGACCAAATTTCTAAAGCAGTCCAAACGCCCTTCAGGTTAACATTACTCCAGTTCATCCAGGGAAGTTTTTCTTTTTTGGGGGGTTTGATTTGAAGTTTAAATTTTGACTTATACTACTCCTGAGCAAGTCAACTAAACTCTTAGTGCCCCATTAACCCTTGGATAATCTGAGTTGCCGAGAAGGTGCCCACTTGCATGGATAAGAAGAATTTCTCCATCCTGATGCCTCCCTATATAAATGAAATCCTAAATCCCTTCCTTATCCCTATTAGTATAAATAACAAAGATACAGTCAACACTTTAGCAAAAAGGAAACAGATCAATAAACAGTTCACTCATAGGTCTGTTAACACTATGTTGAAGGTGATGGAGCAAATCTCTGAAGCCTGATGACTTTTGCAGACAGTATGTGAAACTGTTAAAAAGATAGTGAATTCATTGACCTGCCTTATGTCATAACCAATTAATGAATTTTGAGGAATAGGAAGGAGTGGAAAGAATCCTGCAGTTGAGGTCAGGACACCTGATTTCAAGTCTTGGTTCCTTTATTTTCTTGCTATATGACACTAAGCACCTCATTCAATACCTCTGAGCATCACTTTTTTCCTGTGTTAAAGAATAGGTGAGGAGGTGGTTCATACATACATTACACGATTATGGTAGAGATTGCGCTTTGTAAGTTATCAGGCAGTATACATTTAAGCAATTATAATTACTGTGAGTTATATTTTATTCCTGCATTGTTTTTTTTTACACCGCCATAGTCTCTGAAGATCTCTCTCCCCTTGCGTCATGGATCATCCTTTTTGAAAAAGAAAGAGCAGGGCACTAGGCAAAACCAGCCAATCACTCAGATGTGACTGACAGCACATGTAGTATTCCCTACCTAGAGTCACCATCTCAGCAAAGATGGAGAAAAGGATGTGTTTTCTCAACTCTTCTTGAGTTGTTCACTTTCTTTTTCTTCTTCATCATCTCCTCCTCTTCCTCTTCCTCCTTCTTCTACTTACATTATTGTAGCCATTTTGTATGCTTTTGTCTTGGTCTTTCTTACCTTTCTCTGCATCTGTTCTTATGTCTTTTCCTGTGTCTCTGAATTTTTCATATTCTTAATTTATTATGGTACAATTGTATTTTCCATGTATCAAAATTTAGGTGATGGGTATCTACGTTGTTTCCAATTCTTTCCTTCCGCAAAAGTAGTGTTATGATTATTTTGATGTATGTGAGACTTTTTATTTTATCTTTGAACTCGTTTGGGTATGTGCCTAATAGTGAGAATGTATCCACTGTAATTTTTGATAACATTAAGTTGAAGCCTATTTATCAGTCCGCTTTGAAAAAAAATTCCTTAGGAAATCTTTCTAAGCTATCTATCCCTTTGCAAGTTTTATATAAAGGAACTCCCATACTTCTCTTTGAAGTAAAGGAGGTGTGTACTTGTCTATGGATTTGGGTTAATTGACAAGGTTGGAAACTGTGTTGTTTGTAACGACATTTCCTTTTTTTTCCCTGTTGTTATGTGATATAACACTAGCAAAGTGGTACATTTCCTTTCACATTTGAGGATCTTCCTTTATGTAAAGAGATATATACACAAATTTATTTAATATCCATTGTAGTAATGCCAAGTTAATGGTCCTTAACCTGAATATAAGCATGATATTTTTATTAGGAAAATCCAATCTGATTCAGCATTAATTAATATATGATTACCTTTATATGTTACCTCCTTATAACCTAACATGTCAAAGAAAATGAACCCATTGCGTAAATCCTTATAAGAAAAATAAACAGTCCTTTCCTGGAGCTAATCTGTTTGTAATAAAAATAGATTAGTGTCTTTGGTTTTAGGCTGCGTTTTTTATGAAGCCTGGAAGTAATTTCAAGAAAGGAAAAGATAGGACAGAGATGAAAATTGGCCAGGGTAGGGAGGAGGAGGGTGTAGGAGAAGGAAATGGAGGAGGGTCCAGTTATATGGAAAGGTGAAAATCAATCAGCAATTTTAAAAGGCCTAGGGAGAAAAAAAAGGGGGGTGGGGAAAAGATTCTTTGAGTCAAAACTTAAGATTACATACTGCTTACATTTGTATACTGCTAGGTCGAAGAAGTGACCTTTTAATTTAGAGACAGCCTAAGATGAGGGAAAAAACACTGAGTCCAGAGACCTGTGCTTGAGTCTCAACATGGGTCCTCATGAACTGTGTGACTTTGAGCAAGATACTTCACTTGTCTATGTCTCAGTTTCCTTATCTATAAAAATAAGGATAATATTACTTACACTGTTGGAGGCTACATGATGTACGTGATAGAGACATGGCTCTAGACCTGGGTTCAAGCCCTGCCTCTGACAGAGATGAGCTGTGTGACTCTACAGAAATGATTTAAGCCTAAAGTGCCTCCAGGAAACTCTTTAAGACTCTAAGTTGGGAAAAAGTTGCTGTTGTGCGTTGGTAGAAGGATTTTCTTCAACAGAAAGCTTACTATACTGATTGGCAAATCTGATCACAGAAAAAAAGAAGCAACCTATTATCTACCTCTGACATCCTGAGTGTAAGGTACTTTGTAACTGGGCAGCTTTATATAGTTCCTTTTCATATTCGTAAAAATAAAAATGCCAGTGATACCAATATGTCCACGTTGACAGCCTCAACGCTCACTTGTTGCTGGCATTGTAAGATTTGATATTGAAAAGGCACAGTGGATGGGACCCAATGAGTTGTAGTGAGTTGTGACATATGCTATCAATATCTATCCTAACAGTATCCTATTTACTGAGCAATATGCGTTATTAAAATATCCCTGTGCTCTGTATAATAAAATCAATAAGACATTTCAGACATGGGTTGTGGTTTAACAACTTCAGACATGAAAGGGTAGGGGTGTGGGGTAGGAAGAGTGAAGAAGAAATCAATGAGCATGGAAATTTTGTGAGAGCTTAGGGGTGGAAGGAGTCATTTTCCAAATGTTGGTAAAAAACAGTGGAAAAATGTTCAGTCACTGGTGAACCACGAGTGCTGTGTGTTGAGCATCCCTAGAAGTTGTGATCCTTTCCACCCATAGAGAGACAACTGGTTCTTTGTAAAGCTTCATCTGTCCGGCGATTTAAACACTGAGGTTCCCTAAATGAGTCTTTGCTTGGAAGCAATTATAAAAACATGTGTGTATATAAATATGGGGTTTTTTTGCAGATATATATGTTTATGTCTGTGTATGTATGTGTACACACACACACACACACACACACACACACACACACATACACACACACGTGAGTGTCCGTACCAAATATTATGTAATTAAAATTACCGAAGTTGTCCCCAAAGAAGAGATGAGAAAGTGTACCTCTCTTATTTCTTTGCAGAGATAGCGGAATATGGATGCAAACGTTACGTATGCTGTCAGACTATATTGATGGGCTGTTTTATTTTTTTTTATTCTTTGCTCTATGAGATGGCTTTCTGGGTACAGGAAGAGGGAAAGTAATGGAAATTGAAGATAATATAAAAACAAAAGATGTCAGAAACATTTTTAAGACAAAAATAAAATTCTGATGTCCACTCTTATTGCAGATAAACTTTTGTGAGACCCTGATGAGAAACAGAGAGGTGCACTTGATGAACTGAGGAAGTCTTCTGTCCCAGTTCATTGTTTGGAACAGAGATTCTGAAAACATTTTTGTTCTCTGAGCACTAGTTCCATTTGCCATGGGGAGTAGTGGGTGCTGTCAGAGTGTTAATCCTTCCGTCTTTGCTCATATTGGAGTGTAAGTCATTTCCCAACACTTCATTACTCATGGAATATGGCAAGGTGTTTTTTTGCTCTTCTTCAGAATTGCCCTGTGCGACAGGCAGGTGACAAGGATTATTCTCTCCACATGGATGAAAAAGCTGATGCTCTCTGGTCAGTGCAGTTTGGCAAAGTTCACACAAGAATGAGAGATACAGCCTTGATTTCATTCTAGGGCTCAATCCAGCAGTGTACTGTATTTGTCTTTCCCACCTCACACAAACACCAATTATTTCTTTCCTTCCCCAGTCTCTGAAAGGCAGGCACTAATGATAACTGGTCCTTTCTCTGAAATACTTAAAGCTAGCTAGAATAATTGTGGAAATCATTGTGATGGGGAATACTGAACCATCTTTCCTTTGCACATTTCCTTAACAGCCAAAGTCCTGATATGCTGGTGATGGAAAGAAGAGAAAGTGGAAAATTTAAGGGGAGAGCTTGCTGAGAATAAGCACTGGGTGCTGAGATAACAGTTTTAAAAGATATCCCAATTACAGGCACATCTTGGAAATAATAAGTCTCTATCTGTTCTATGATCCGTCCCTTCTTTACCATATTCGTCTGCATATGTATGGCACACAGGTGTTAGAATAAACAGTTTGTGTTAAAATAAATAGTCCCTTGCTCTGTGCAAACACTGTGGCTATATCTATGGATTATGTATTTCAGTAGAAGAAAGATGTATTATTTCATCATTGTAGGGAGTCAGTGTAGGAAACCCACCACCATACTGACTTTAAAACTCAAATCTTGGAGAGTTGCCTCTACCAGTTGTAAAAGGCTCGATTAGGGGTAAGAAAGAGAGTAATGGAGCCAAGTCTTTTTTTCTAAAGAGATTTTGTTGTTGTTGTTCAATTGTTTATTGTCTGCTAAGAAATAGATCTATATCTAATAATAGAGACATGTACCATCAAAGTTGGAAGGGCTCTTAAAGGTCATTCAACCCAACCTGTTCATTTTGCAGCTAAGGCAACTATAAAGATAAAATAATTTGCCTGCTGTCATACAGGCAATAAAGAGGACTTCGATTTGAACCCAGGCCCTCTACTGTTAAAGCCTATATGCTTTCCATGGGCAGTACTGAGAGATGGAGCAATGAGAGAAGAGGAAATGGCCCCTTCCAGTGTTTTCCCATCTATGTAGATATCTATCATCTATTAACTAGATATATGTATATGTATAATAGACATAGATGCCTACTCATATCTAATTTTATATTCAATTTAACTTTTATTTCCATTCATAAACTCTCTCTCTTTCTGTCTGTCTGTCTCCCCTTCTTTCTCCCCCTCCCCCTTCATTGAGAAGGGAAGAAATACAATACCCATAATATGTATGAAGTCACACAAAACTTCTGCTTTACCCTAATTCAATAAACAAAATACAACAAAAAGAAAAAAATAGGCTTTAATACTCATTCTTAACCCATCATTTCTCTGTCTGGAGGTAGATAACAGTTTTCATCATGAGTCCTTTGAAATTGTGGTGGATCATTGTGTTAACCAGAGTTACTAAGCCTTTCGCAATTCATTGTCTTTACAATGTTATTACTGTTTAAATTGATTGCTGGTTCTGCTCACTTCAATTTGCATCAGTTTTTAGATATAGAGAGACCTAAGTATCTGTCAGTAGATACAGATGTCTATTCACAGAGATAGATAGATAGATAGATTGATAGATAAATAGATAGATAGACAGAGAGATATTAGACTTAATTGTAACCCTTGTATCAGAAGATCTCTTCTGAAATGAATAGTCTGGGTACTTTTTGAGAATTATTCATTTCATTAGCTTATTTCCCCCAAATAAAAACTTAAATTGTCAGTGTCTGACATTCTTCTATGAGTTGTCATCCATACCCCCTTAGGAACTCTCAAACTCATAAGACTTGAAAACATAAAACAGTTTTATGTACACAGCAAAAGACCCAGGAGGGGATCATAACATCCAAGCTTATAAGAGAATCAAGAGATACTGTCAACTCCCCTCCTCTAGGGAGCTGTATGTTTCTGATGAAATATTGTACTGCTTTGAGTGTGAAGGGCTCCAGTGAAGGGTAGGGCATGCTTTCTCTCTTCTACATTGGTGCTCTATACAGAGCTGCTCTTTTGATACCAGTTCTTCTTTGTTTGGTCCCCTCTACTGCTCTACTGTTTTCCATTCCCACCATGTGCCATGGGTAATACTCACCATGGCCATTCTACTCAGTTGTATCTTGCTGCACCTTGCTGTTCAGCTGTGCCCTTGAAGATGGTGCGAGGTATTTTGAACTTGAATTTATTTTGTTATTTTAGCTTTTGAATAAGTAAACCTTTGCAACATGACCGTGGGAAATTAGCTAACATGATAGAGAACATAATTTTCATGCCTCTAAAGCCAGACTCTCCCTGAGATATCTAAACCTCTCAAGGGTTTTATTTATTTCATTTTTTAAAATACCTCAGTTCCACAGCCCATCCTTTTACATAAAGTGTCTCTTCAGGGGTCTGTGGAAATGCATCTATCTTGGATAGCACAAAGGGCTCTCGGTTTTCCAGTACAAGTCAACTCATAACGAGTCTATGCCATTTAATTCATTACCTGGGTGATACTCTTGTATCAGCATTTTCCATTAAGTCTTTTGTGGGGCTTTCCAACCTCTTTCCATTCTATCTCCTGCCAGCTTTTGCAGGCAGCTGAGGTGGTTTATGAAAATTAACCTAGACAACTCAAAATCTTATAAATTAGGCATTCTTAATGTGCGCTCTGTGAAGTTTTTGTGTTTAATATTTTGATTAGTATTTCTTATTATGTAAATAATATTTTTTCTAATTACATGTAAAGATAATTTTCAACATTCATTTTTATAATATTTTTGAGTTCCAAATTTTTTTCCTTCTGTCCCCAGAACGTTATACATTTAAAAATATGAGTCTGAGAAGTGATCCATGGGTTTCACCACGTTGTAAAAGGAGTCCGCGAATACACATAAAAATGGTGAAGAACTTGTCTTCTAAATTGAGGAGGGAAGGATTGGTTCCTTCCAATGCTGTGACTCAGGAGGTGGGGATGGGTTGTTGCAATCTCTAGCTGTCTAAAAATAGAACATATTTTTCATAGCACTTTTCCTCACAATAATCCAGAATGCTAGATGAGCCAAATCTCAATCCTAGGGAGGAAACTTGAGTCTCCAAGAGGTAAACATGTGATGCCCACAGTCACATGGCTGGTAAATGTCAGATTACAGGGGTCAGACCTAGAAAGCTTTAAATCTAATACTCCTTTCATTGGACCATAGCCCATGAAGGCCCAGTAGAATCAAGTGGATGGGATTGTTCATCCTCATTCTCATGCACAGCCTTCAGACTACATGTTGACTTTGGAGGACTTCTTTCCCCCTTCAGTACTGTCTTCAGTGGTCATACTAACTTGACTTCTTGTGTATAGAACTAGTGGAAGAGGAAAGAGAAAGAAAGAGAAAGGAAGAAGTATTTATTAAGCACTATGTGGTAAGCGCTGTGCTAATCTCTTTGAAATATTATCTCATTTGATCCTTTCAACAACTCTGTGAGTTCGATGCTATTATTATCCTCATTTCACACTTAAGAAAACTGAGGCAGAGAGGGGTTAAATGACTTGCCCAGTATCACTTAGCTAGTAAGTTTCTGAGGCTGGGCTTAAACTCAGGTCTTCCTGGCCTCAGGCCCAGCACTCTGTCCACTGGAAGGAGAGAAGAGGCATCTTGCAGTATGTGAGGGGCCCACAAATATGCCTAAGAGAGCCTTACCACTAGCTATAGTATTTATTCTGCATTCTTACTAGCCATATAGGTGTGGGCTAATATATCACTGAGGAAACTGATTTCTGGAATCAAGCGTTGTCTTACAAATCAGAAGCTCTGAATCTACTTCTTATTGTAAAGTAATCATGCAGTGCATTTACAAGGTGCTTTAAGATTTATAGTGTGCTTTCCAGTTATTATGTATTTACTCCTCAAATAAGGAAAGTGCTATTATTTTCCTTATTTTACAGATCAGGAATAAAATTTTAACTGGTTATATGACTTGCAATGGTCATACAGCTAGCAAGTGTGTGAGGTGAGTCTTCCTGACCCAAGTATAGCGTTCTGTCCAGTATGTCATATTGCTTTTCGCTGTTACCGTGGAAAAGTCACTGGTCTCTGAACATCATTTTCTTTATCTGACAAATACTGTGTTTAAGCAGAATCATATATCAGGTCCTTCTAATGACACATATACACACACATAGAAAAGATTATTTTTATTGGATTCTTTTCTAAAGGATTCAAGTAGCTAAAAAAGCCAGAAAATCATACATGTTCATGGTAAGACTAACTATAAATTTCATTTCTAAACCTAAACTTTAGCCCATGGTCACCTTATGCATTGTAGTACTTTGTAGACAAGGCAGCTAGGTGGAAAGAACACTGGGCCTGGAGTCAGGAAGCCATGAGGTCAAATACAGTTTTAGGTAATGGTTTAATGACTTTGGGGAAGTCACTTAATTTCTGTCTCAATTGTGAAATATGGATAATAATAGCATCTGTCTCACAGGGTTGTTGTGAAGATCAAATGAGATAATATTTGTAAAACATTTGGCATAGTCCCTGGCAAATAGTAGGTTCTTAATAAATATTTCTTGCCTTTCCTTTCCTTGGAGAAGCAGCTTCTGAACTTTAGTTGAGCTGTGGTCTTGTGAGTGGTATCGATACCAGGCAAAGCATTTAATGGTTTCTATCTAGTCACCAGTCCCTCAATGTTGGGACATGTATTGGCCTTTTCTATGTGTCTTTCATAGGTGTCTGTGAATTGGGAACTTTGTAGTGCTGACCCCAACCAAAAGTAAACCACCTACCAATCTTGCCAACCTTCTAGTATTCTTCTTTACCTTTTCTGGATTCCCTAGATACCTATTTACAGGCCATTCCATAGGGTCTCTGCTTTTAGCATCAATTAACCTAAAAAAATAACCTTTAATTTCATAGCATTAAAACAGTTATAAGTAAAAGTGGCCTTAGAACCCATCTAATCCAGGTCTTTTACAGAGAAGACAACTGAGGCATATAGTGACTTGCCCAAGGTAACGTTGAAAGGAAGATAACCAGAATTTCAATCAGGATTCTTATATTTCATCTATGCCAATTTTCATTTCCATTTTCAATATTGAAGAGCCTCCAAAATCCAAAGAAATCAATGTTCAATGATAGAATTTAAGATATTATAATATCATTAAGATCACTAGTGTCATTAAGATGTCAGTGAGGGGAAATTTTTTTTGTAGGGGGGAGCAGGATATTTCTTCTTTTTTGCTAAGCAGTGGGGTTCAGTGACTTGCCTAAGGTCATACAGTTTTCTAGTTTTTTTATGTCTGAGATGGGACTTGACCTCAGGTCCTCCTGAGTCTAGGGCCTGTGCTCCATCCACTGTGCCACCTAGCTGCCGCAAGGATATTTTTTCTTATACCCATTGGATGTTCCAATATAGACTTACAAATCCAGTCTTGGTTATAATGGTGGTTGTGTCTCCATGACATTAGTGAGTAGTTGTGTCTGCTTTGGCTTCCACGTCTGATCATGTCACCTCACAGAGGCTCTCTATTACCTCCCAGATGAAATCCAAAGTCCTTGTTTTGACATTTAAAGTCCCACACCATCTCTTGCCACTCTAATCTTCTTTTACTTTACTTCCTTCCATGTACTCTGTGATTGAGCTGTACAGTGGTCTATTTATTTTTCCTTAGATATAACTCTCCATCTCTCATCTCCAGATCTTTTTGCTGGCTGCTCCTTTTCCGGATGCCTGGAATGCCCCTTCTCCTCCCTTCTACCTCTTAGCTTCAGTAGATTCCTTCAAAGCTCAGCCCATCTGCAGCAGTCCCTTCCCTGTTCCCTCATCCACTAGTATCTTCCTTCTGAAATTACCTTCCATGTACTGTATTAATTTTAATTTGTAATATTAACATTTTTTTAAGTCAATAATCAACAAAATTTGTCATAGTTGCTGAATTCTAAGATGCAAATGCTCATATGGAAAATTTAACAATCAGAGCTGCCTGTAGCATGCCCTTGGCTATATCATTATTTACCAACTTAGATATTAGAGTATGTTATTATATAAAATTACTTTTAACATTGTGGACCTCTTGAAAGAATCATGGGTTCCTAGAGTTCGAGACCACACTTTGGGAACCACTACCCTAGAACACTCACAGAGGTACTTGAGGGCCTGGACCATATTTTTCTCTTTCTTTACTTCCTTAACACTTACTACATTACTGTCACGTAGTAAATGCTTCATGAATGCCTGTTGATTCACTGATTAATTGGTCAGTTATCTGGTCTTGTGTGAGAGACACTTTCATACTTTGGGTGGATACTTCCAAGAGCAATGAAACTTACTATGTGGGTGATATAGGGAAACCCAACCTTGGAAATAGATCCCAGCTGTCTGGCAGGCATTGATATACCAGATAAGAAAGCACTATTCATTTCCCTGTGCCCACCCTAAAGCATGTCTTGTTAACAGCTGCCCAGGCTTAGTTTTAGGGCCAACTACAGTCATCGCAAATGTTATGGACACAGTTCCCTGATTTTTTTGTTTGTGATTAGTTAAGTAGAGTCTCATTATGCCACGACTTATTTTTAGCATGGATTTGGGTATATTGACATCCAAACTACATCATTGAAATACAGCTAGGCCTATACCAGTGGATTTCAAGCTTTTTTCTCGTAAGTATCCCTTTTCACCCTTAAAAATTATTACGTACCCTCAAGGAGGCTTTTGTCTGCATAGATTATGTCTGTTGACTGGATTAGAATTTTAAATCACTTAAAATTATTATGTAAATAATTTTGACCTCTGAAACCCCTTGAAAGGATTTTGGGAATCTGCAGGGCTCCCCAGACCACACTTTGAGAACTTTTGGACTATAGCAAATTCCTGATATGATTCAGTAAAAGACATCATAGGATTCTGAGCTGAGTGGGACAGCAGAGACCATGTAGCCCAGTCCCCTCATTGTATACAAGAGGAAACCAAAAAGTACAGAAAGTTGTCCAAAGTCACACAGATAATAAATGGCAGGACCAGAATCTGGATATATCAGGACTCCAAATTTGCACTGCCTCTCAGTATTGGCCCTGCTCCCACCCCAACTCCATTCTCTACCACCAGAATATCAATATTAAGAGCAAACACAGTTCTTCCATAAACCGCTGATGAAAGCTGTGTGAGAAATTCCCAAGACTTCTCTCTTTATGCCAGGAAACTGGGCCAGCATTTCAGAACCTACAATCCTCTGAAACTGAGGATTGGAGGAGTTTGAGAAAGAAAAAGGAAGGAAGGAAGAAGAGAGAAAGGCAAAGGAACCAAAGAGAAAGGAGGCAGGAAAGGAAGAAGGGAAGAAAGAGAAAAAGAACATTTATTAAGTGCTTTTTATATATGTAAAGCACTGTGCTATGTTATAGGGATAAAAATAGAAGAGTAAGGTATTCTCTCTTCTTAGGGATATTCTAATAGGAGAGTGGAAGAGAGAGAAGGTTTCAGTCATAAATCAGATGTTGAGACCCCCTAGCCTTTAGGGTACAGTTTCAAAACATTTTTGGAAATTTGAATAAATAGACTTCTTGAGCTTTTCAGTGAAACATTTTAGAGACAAAGCCATCATATCTGGGAATAGCAAAATGCATACAGCCTTTTTGCAGTGCACATACCTCTGTTAAACAGTATGCCCTCCAAACTACCCTAGAAGTATATAGTGCTATTCTGAGATGACCAGATTTTCTCTGACTTTATTTTATTTAATCACCCACCTTGGGGTGGGTCAGTGTACCAGTGGAAAGTCTGAAAATAAACTTTTTTTTTTAAGTTTAATTGATTTGTTTTTACATTACAAATATTTACACACACACACACACACACACACACACACACACACACACACACATCCCATTTCTGAGATCTTTTGTAAGAAAGTAAAATAATTAAACAAATCTGGTATTATAGTGACTTTACGTAAAAATAAATGCATCTACACGTGTTGTTCTGTCCCCTCTATATTAAATAGCTATTTTTATTTAATTAACAAAAATTTATTCTCTATTTTCTGCTTTTCACTCCATTGGGGAAAAGGAGAAAAGGAAAAAAGATGTTTATAAAAAATATGCATAGTTAAGCAAAACAAATTCCTTTATTGGTGTATATGTATACGCACACACATACACATAAGTATGTTATTCTACACCCTACAATTTTATACTTCTGTTTCAGGAAATGGATAGCATGTTTCATCGCTGATCTTCTAGAATGAAAGATGGACATTGCATTGATTAAATTTCTTACAGATTTCCAAGTTATTTGTCTTTACAATCTCTTTATTGTGTAAAGTGGTTTCTCAGTTCTGATTATTTCTGTCTTCATCAGTTTGTAAAATTCCTGAAAAGTGTTCATTTCTACAGTATTGATGTCATAGTAGAAATGTTGTTTCTGATTTTTCCCAATTCCTTCTGCATCGCTTCATGCAAATCTTTTCATATCTTTGAAATCATCTATTTCATCATTTCTTACAAAATTTTAATTCTCCACATTCTTATGACGCAGCTTATTTATCCCCTCCTAAATTGAGGGGTATCACTTTAGTGTCCAGTTAAGTTGCTGTAAATGTTTGTTTATATAGGATCTTTTCCTCTTCCTTTCATCTCTCTAGACTTCGCAGTGGTATTGCAGGATCAATGGGCAATGTTTAGTCACATTTTGCACATAGTCCAGTAACCTGTGATTAAGCATCCGGGTAGCATTCCTCTAGAAGTCCAGTGGGATATTTGATTGTGACATGCCTAGAAAGAACAGAATGAGAATTTGATAAGCACTAAGCATCACAGCTAAATTTGGCCAAGTTTGTTTAGGTTCATGAGTAGAGAGAAAAAACCAGTGGATATCCCTAGCAATTTATAGAAATTCACAGGGTTCTTGTACTCATTTTCAATAGACTACATTACCTAGATCTTTCTGGCTCAGGCCATCTCTGTTATACTGATTCTAAGTTCTGTCATATCTTTCTCAAAAGTCAAAAGTTAAATATTTTCTCTACCTCCCACCACAAGCTTAATTTTGTTTACTTTCCCCCCCTCTATTAAATCAAACTGAAAATGGCCTGACAATATTGGGTTAACAGCAGTGCAACAGTTCCCCAAGGTTAATTGGGAATTTAGTAGGCCCATCAGAAAAAGCCTCTGATGCTCAGAAAAAGGCAGTGAAGTCTCTGACATCTAGATCACATCCTGCTTCCCAGGTTTGTTTAGTTATATAAGTATGGGCAGGCCATGGAATGTCTCTGTGCCTTAGTTTCTTCATTTGCACAATTGAGTGTACCTGCTCTGTTTACCTCACGGGGCTATTTTGTTTTTAGTTTTTTGTTGTGTTTTTTGTTTTTTGTTTTTTGGGGTTTTTTTAGGCAATTGGGGTTAAGTGACTTGCCCCGGGTTGCACAGCTAATAAGTGTCAAGTGTTTGGTCTGAGGTCAGATTTGAACTCAGGTCCTCCTGACTTTAGGGCCAGTGCTCTATCCACTGCGCCATCTAGCTGCCCCTACACAGGGCTATTTTGAAGAAAGCTCTTTGTTAATCTGAATTATGTTTTACTGATGTGAGTGGTGAGTATTAGTACAGAAAAACTTTGTCTAGAAAGAGGTAAAAATTTGTCCGAAGCTGTAATTACAACCCAGATTGTGCAATACAAGCAGCTGGTATTGCAATGGATCAAAACCTAGGCCTGACCTCAAATCCAACCTCAGAAGCTTACTAGCTGTTTGCACCTGGCCATGTTAGAACCATTGCCTCAATTTTCTTAGCTGTATTAAAGGATTCGTAATAGGACCTGCCTCTCAGGGTTATGAGGATCAAATGAAATAATAATGGTAAAGCAATTAGTACAGAATAACCCAGTGAGGCACTTATTATTATCCCCACTGTATAAATGAAGAAACTGGAGCACACAGAGGTTAAGTGACTTGAGCAAAGCTATTCAAGCTAGTGAGTACCAGAGGAAGGATTTGAACCCAGGTCTTGCTGACTGGAATCCTAGCACTCAGACTCCCTAGGCCACTTTCTTATTGTGTTGTACAACTTTTATATTTATTTACTGTTGTTTCCCACGTATTAATTATGTTTCCCAAGTTGCTTACAGATTTCTTAAAACTATTATTCTCTTGTGGGGATTGAGAACCTTCCTAACCAGTGGGTGTTTTAAGATTTTGTGGTGTGTTCTTTTTTTTTAAAGGAATGCACAGACCACAAGCCAGCAGATGAGAATATGCAAGACTTTTACGTTTGGATGGTCAGTGGAAATATTTGTAGAATGTTTTTTACTTTCGAAAGCTAGTTTTATTACATTTAATGGTTTTGAAAATTTCAAGATGATGTAAAAATGCTAGCAAATGTGGTGGTGATGATAAAGAAGAGGGAGGAGGAGGAAGAAGAGAGCTAAGTACTTTGGTTCCAATTTTACAGTTGAGAGAAATGAGGTACATTGAGGTAAAGTACTATCCAGACTATCACAGCTAGTTTTGGGAAACTCCTTATTCCTAGAGCAGCGATCTTATTATTATGATACCATCTTTATACTGATGAAATTTTAGTTGTAAACTTCAGGCTAAAAGCCACATTTGTACAAAACCCTTACCTCCAGCATGTCCAGTTTCAAACAGTCAAAAAGGACTCTCTGCTATTTGGATATTAGCCTTGTTGCTGCATAAGTAGACTAAGAAGGCATTTGTTGATGCAGAGGACTTGTGGATTGAGTGTCTCCTTCTTATTTGTGATTAATTTTTGGTTTGGTGTCAATGGCACAGAAGGTAATTCTTGATTTATGTGAGAATATCAAGAAGTAGCAAAAGCATTCTTGGCTGGACGATGATGTGGTTTAAGGATGACCTGTTGAGCTCTGCTGTTAGGTATTGAGCAAACTCTTACGGAGTAGTCAACAACAGTTCTTAAATGCCTGCTACCCCCTTGGCCCTGTATTGGGTGTTATAAGTAGGAAGTATCCAATGGTAATTCAAATTATGTTGCTGTGTGAGTTCTTCAATGGTCAGAAAGTATGTATTAAGCTAGATTGGAATACCAATTATCCTGATTCCACGTCCAGGTCCCTAACTGCTATGCCTTGGTATGTTGCATCATTGGATCAGAAGATCTATACCTTGAAGATACCATGTATTTCAACCCCAATATTAGAGGGATTAGGTGACTCGCCTAAAGTCACACAGGTAGTAAGTATCTTCAGACTGGATTTGGACTCAGATCTTCCTGACTCTAAGCCTGGACTTCTATCCACTGAAAATAGGAAGCTATTTTTATATTTATTAGTTTCTCATTAATTGATAGAGAGCTGTTCTCAGAGTCAAGAAGACCTGCATTCAGGTCCTGTCTCTGACAATACCAGCTATGTAACCTTTGGCAAGTCACTTAAT
This sequence comes from Phascolarctos cinereus, assembly GCF_003287225.1. NCBI lineage: Eukaryota > Metazoa > Chordata > Mammalia > Diprotodontia > Phascolarctidae > Phascolarctos > Phascolarctos cinereus. Next base: position 206,663,102 of record NW_027555847.1, read on the forward strand.
CTGTCAGTGTTCTAGGTAAGAGGTTCTCAAAGTGTTTTCTGTGACCCCAAGGTCAAGTTAATCTTATGTAGTTAAACATTTTAATTTCTGAATTGGTAAATATTGATAGATATAGCCAAGGGTACACTGGAGGCAGCTGTAACCAGCTCATTGATTTTTAAATTTTCAACGTGAGCCTTAGAAATGAACATGTCTACGGTCTTGTACCTGGGGCTAAAACCCTAGTTTCTTCACCCAGACTATTTTCACTCCCACCATTTCATAATTTTTAAAGTTCTTTCCAAAGGTATACCCTCCCTTTGATCTCTCTCTCTACCTCCCAGCCTGTCTCTCTGTCCCTGTCCCTGTCTGTCTGCCTCTGTCTCTCTAGTCTGTCTCTTTGCTCCCCGCTCCTCACCGCCCCCCCCATGACTTCCAGAAGATTCTAGTGAAAAATGTGAGAAGCACAGCTTTTTACAGGATCATAGATTTAGAGCCAGAAGGGTTCCTGGAAATTATCTCATTGCACAGATGAGGAAAGAGACCATGAGAATTGAAGTGGCTTCCTCATGGTCTCACAGGTAATAAGCCATGGAATGAGGATACTGAACTCACATGTATTGAGTCCTATCCACTGCCCTCCCACAGCACCATATACCTGGTCCAGGAATTTGCCCACCAATGAGTAACATTTAGCCATTCAGATGTTCCTCATTTGTAAAGTGCGGCTTGTACAAAGCACTGTTTTTTCACTATAATCACGGCCAAAACACTGCAGCTGAGTCATTTGTTTCTTCTGATCCCGAGTGGCTTCTCCCCATTTTACACATTGTATTGCTCAGAAAAATTTTGTAAGATGCTGTTGAGATCCTGTGCTTTTCAGGAATTCATTCCTTACATATCATGATGAAACTTCCATGGAGAGCCAGCAGAGCTCATGTGCCTGCCTGAAAGCAAACACATCAACACAGACAAGCCCATGCAGCTGCCTCTCTATCTAGACCCCTTCTTGTGAGGGTAGGCATGACTTTCAACTCTTCAGCATTAGTGCAGCTTCTGTGAAAGGTTGTTATAGAAACTGGGGTCCTGGATCAGAAATATATAAATTACCATTGGCAGCAGAACTGGGAAACGGTAGTAGTGTCTCAGCCTCATCTCCTCCCTCCATGTTGGGAGGGGCTGCACACCTTACTGCCTCATACCCAGGCTTTGATCAAGGGAGTAAGGAAGAGGATATAGAGGCTAACATGGATCTAAAGTGTCATTTAAAGTGGAATATGGCATATAAATAAAGGAAGCAGTTCAGTCTGATTTAGTTACAAATGCAGTAAGCCTTGGGAAAGACCTCAGGAAATGAGGGTTCGTGTTTGGCTTGGATTCCTGCCATCTCCCACTCCTACCCACTCCTGTTCATGGCTTGATTCACTGGCCTGGCCTGCTTCTTTCTGTCTGTCTCAGTCTTTGTCTCTGTCTGTCTGTCTGTCTGTCTGTTTCTCTCTCTGTCTTTCTCTCTCTCTCTCACACACACACACACACACACACACACAGACACAGACACATTCTGAAATAGGCATGCCTCAAACTGACTGTGTTTTTTCAAGTTTGACATTACTACCACTGCTCCCCAGACTGGATAAAAGGGGGGGGGTGAAGGAGCGGGGGTAGGTTTATTTTTAACCTGACACCATTATTCTACTGATTTGCTTGTATTTGGTTTCTCTGTGCACATTCCCCATTTCCAGAAAAATAACCTGACTTGGAGCTCTCCTTAAATTGAGTCTCCTACCCATGTTTCTTTGTAGGGGTTGTTTTTCGTTCTTGGAAGGCACTCCCTACTCACCTCTGCCTTTTTAGTATCTCTAGCTTCCTTTAGACCTCAGCTCATTTGCTAGGAAAAAAGCAAGCCTTTCCCGATCTTGGTAGTTGTGAGTTATCTGTATCTCCTCAAAATGCCATGGTTACATTTACCATTGAATACTTTAGCATACTAGCTGTTTGAAGGTAGGGAGTATTTGGGTGTTATTTTGTTTTTTTTTATTTTTGTTTTGTTTTGTTTTAGTCTTTAAATTCCAAGAGCCTGAAGGGCGGCTTGGTAGCAAAGTGGATAAACCAATGTCCCTGGAGGTAGGAGGTCGTGAGTTCAGATGAGGACTCAAGTTTAGATGAGGCCTCGAGTTCAGATGAGGCCTGAGACACTTACTAGTCGTGTAACCCTGGGCAAGTCACTTAATTGCCTCCAAAAATTTGCCTACAAGATTTTGCCAACTGCCCCCCCAAATAAATAAATAAATAAATGAATTCCAACAGTGTGTTTAGCAGCATGGTGTAATAGAAAGAAAGGTGGTTTTAGCATGAAGGAGCCCTCAGTTCATGTCTTATCCTTGAAATGTTCTATCTGTTGTGACCCTGTGGTAGTCACTTAAACATATTACTGCCCCCAGACAATACTCAAAGAATTGCAGAGAAGGAGCTCATCTTTGTTACAGGAAGATGCTCACAGCGAACTCCCTACAGCAATTAAATCACAGCAAATACTCACTGTAGCTTTCAGTCTGCAACTGAACTAACATTATTATAAAAAGTCAAGAAATAAATGGGCAATTGGAATGTTCAGATTAGCCTGTCTCAAGGGAAGCAAGAGTTCTTTTTAGCAGACCTTCAGGGAGAGGCAGGATGAGTGTTAAGATTCCACATCCATATTTTTAAAAAAAAATACCCAGCAATCAACAGCAATATATTAAGCATTTACTATGCGTAAGAACTAAGAGTGTTTGTGAGCCATCTTGCATGCAGGTAGGATAGGGGAGACACTGAGGTGATATGAGGAGAGGCTAAAACTGTACAGGTAAGAAATACCTAATAATCGCCCATTGGATTGAAAGAGATTGGACTGGATAATAATAGTTATGTTGTCATTGTTATATTTAATATCCACTCTTCGATTATAAGGTACTGGAAGGTAGGCAGTGCAGTCTTTGTATTGATATCCAGTCGTTTCTTTGCCTAGAGTAGTTATTCAATGTTTTGTTGTTGTTGTTGTTGTTTTTCTTTCTTTTTTTTTCCTTTTCAGGCAATTAAGGTTAAGTGACTTGCCTAGGGTCACACAGCTAGTAAGTGTCAAATGTTTGGCCTGAGTCTGGATTTGAACTCAGGTCCTCCTGACTTCAGGGACAGTGCTGTATACATTGAGCCACCTAGTTGCCCCTAGTTATTAAATTTTAATTAAATTGAATTTTCCCCACAGTGTGTCAGGGGAAGAATAGAAACTCTTTCTTGAAGCTCCAAAATATTGTGAGTTAAGAAATGAATTTTCTCTAAGAAACTCAGTAACATTAATAATGGACAATTTTATCAGGTGATAGAAGGATTTTGTGATAGGGAGATTTGGGGCATGCAAATAAAAATTGCAAAAAATTATTACCATTTAAAAAATGTGTTTTCATAGAAGATGTGATTTTTACTACGTCAGTTAGTGTTTGAGTATCATGGAATCTGCTTTTTGTTTGTTATTAATTTAGTAGACTTATTAATTTAGGTGAGAGGGTTCGTGGAGTGGGACAACTACTGCATGCTTTCCCAATGACTGAGATCTGTTTTTCCCCAAAACAAAGAAAAGTATTTGTGACAGGATGGATAGTATAGACAATCTGATCAAGAGTACAGACCCTTGGAAGATGTGGGAGCCCTACTTTCTCAGGACCTGTAAAAGTTTCATTCTGATTTAATGAAAACCAAGTTAAGCAATGGAATTAGAGTGATCTGAAAAAACATGGTGCTTTTCTCTCAAAGTTACCATCACTGTGATCTTTGTAAGGATGAGCAGTTTTGGGGGAGGCACATTTTGAAGCTGATTTAAAGATTGGTGAGCAGTTTCTCAGGCTGATCTTGGACATTTCATAGAATCAAAAAGTATAAGCTGGAAGGAACTTTAGAGATAGTGCCATAAGTCCTCGAAGTGGGACATACTGCCCCCCTGGGGGCATTGGAAGAATGGGGGGGCACTGTAGTAGTTTGAAAAGACACAAATTTCAAAAAACAAAACAAAACAGAATGTTAAACGGTTAAAGAAAGTAGATTTCCAGGGACACACTTAAAGATTTTTTGTTTTTTCAAAAGGTGGTGGTAGGCCAAATAAGTTTGGGAACCTCTGATAATGCAACATCATTATTGTATAGATAAAGAAATTGAAGCTCAGAGTGGTAAAATGCCTTGCTCAAAGTCATACAAAACTAGTAAATGGAAGACCTGGGACCGGATAGAGAAGTGCAAATTAAAATACCTCTGAGATACCACCTACCAGATTGGCTAACGTGACAGACAAGAAAAAATGACAAATGCTAGAGGAGATATGGAAAAATAGGGACACTAATGCACCGTTGGTAGAGTTGTGAACTGATCCAACCATTCTAGAGAATAATTTGAAACTGTGCCTAAAGGTCTATAAAACTGAGTACATCCTTTGACCAGCAATACCAGTACTAGGTTAGTATCCCAAAGAAATTTTTGTAAAAAGAAAATGTCCATATCTATAAAAATATATCAGCTCTTTTTGTGGTGGCAAAGAATTGCAAACTGAAAGGATTCTTATCAGTTGGGGGATGGCTTACAATTTGAGCCATATGATTGTGTCAAAATAGTATTGTGGTATAAGAAATGATGAAAGAGAGATTTTTTTGGTGGACGAGCCAAGATGGTGGAGTGAAAGCAGTGACTTGCTTGTGCTCTCCTCCAAACCCCTCTAAATAGTCATAAAAAAATGGCTCTAAACAACTTCTGAAGTATCAGAAGCCACAAAAATACAGAGTGAAACAAATTTCCAGACCAAGACAATCTGGATGATTGACCAGAAAGGTGTGTTGCATCGGGCTGGGAGCGCAGCGGTGGGCACGCAGGCCTCAGAGGACTGAATCTCGGGCAGTTGTGGTGGTTTCCAGACTCCTAAATCCACAAATGCCAAAGACAACTTAGAAGGTCAGTGGGAAATGTCTGTTTCTGTCAGTGTTGAGACAGGAAGGTGGGGTTTCAGCTCCATTCCCCAAGAGCATGGCCCCAGGAGGTGGGGGGCAGCTGTTTCCTGAGCTTCTGGCCCACAGACTCAGGGGGAATCCAGTGGCTGATCAGAAAGGGATTACAGGGATCTCTTTGCCAGTGCTGAGGCAGGAATCTCTTGCTTTGCACATGTTTGGATCTGTGCCACAGTTCTGGGCAGCGGTGCGGGGGTGAGGAAGAGTGCTGGTGTGGAGGAGCTTGTAGTGGCTGTGGAGAGGAGCCCCTCCTCACAGTTACAGGACAGAAAGGAGTACTTGTATTTGCAGGACAGGAAAGGAATAAACACCTCACCACTTATCATACCACCTTGCAAGAACTGAAAATTTACAGGTCCCTACAAGTATCTCTGAAAACAGCTATAGAAACCCCTGAATCTTGGGACAATACATTCTCCACATGGGAAGCAGACTCTTAACTTAAAAGAGTTTAAAACTCAAGTAATTGGCTGGGATCATGAGCAAGCAGTGCAAAAAGAGTCAGAACATATTATCTTACTTTGGTGAAAAAGAAGATCAAAATATACAACCAGAAGAAGACAACAAAGTCAAAGCTCCTACGTCCCAAGCCTCCAAGAAAAATATGAATCAGTCCCAAGCCTTGGAAGAGCTCAAAAGGGATCTTGAGAAGCAAGTAAGAAGAAGTAGAGGAAAAACTGGGAAGAGAAATGAGAGTGATGCAAGAAAATCATGAAAAACAAGTCAACAGCTTGCTAAAGGAGACCCAAAAAAATACTGAAGAAAATAACACCTTAAAAAATAGCCTAACCCAAATGGCAAAAGAGGTCCAAAAAGCCAATGAGGAGAAAATGCCCTAAAAAGAAAAATTGGCCAAATGGAAAAGGAAGTCCAAAAGATTACTGAAGAAAATACTTCCTTAAAAATTAGAATAGAGCAATTGGAAGCTAGTGACTTTATGAGAAATCAAGACACTGTAAACAAATCCAAAAGAATGAAAAATTAGAAAACAATGTGAAATATCTCATTGGAAAAACAACTGACCTGGAAAATAGATCCAGGAGAGAGAATTTAAAAATTATTGGACTATCTGAAAGCCATGATCAAAAAAAGAGCCTAGACATCATCTTTCAAGAAATTATCAAGGAAAACTGCCCTGATTATTAGAACCAGAGGGCAAAATAGGAAAGAATCCACAATCTCCTCCTGAAAGAGATCCCCAAAGGAAAACTCCTAGGAATATTTGTAGCCAAATTCCAGAGTTCCCAGGTCAAGGAGAAAATATTACAAGCTGCCAGAAGGAAACAATTCAAGTACTGTGGAAACACAATCAGGATAACACAAGATTTAGCAGCTTCTACATTAAGGACCAGGCATGGAATATAATATTCCGGAGGGCAAAGGAGATAGGATTACAACCAAGAATCACCTACCCAGCAAAACTGAGTATAATCCTTCAGGGGAAAAAATGGTCATTCAGTGAAATAGAGGACTTTCAAGCATTCTTGATGAAAAGACCAGAGCTGAATAGAAAATTTGACTTTCAAATACAGGACTCAAGTGGAACATGAAGAGGTAAACAGGAAAGAGAAATCATAAGAGACTTATTAAGATTGAACTGTTTACATTCCTGCATGGAAGATGATGATATTATAACTCATGAGACCTTTGTCAGTATAGGCAGTTGGAGAAAAAAAATTATATGTATAATGTAGATAGATAGATAGGTAGAGGGCACAGGGGTGAGTTGAAGATTGGGGTCATATCTGGAGAATAAAATTAAGGGATGAGAGGAGGATTATACTCAGAGAAGAAAGGGAGAGTAGAATGGGGTAAATTATCTCAAAAAAAAAACCAGAAAAGAAAAGTCTCTTACAGTGAGGGGAAACGGGAAGGTGAGAGGGAATGAGTGAATCTTATTCTCATAGGATTGGCTTAAGGAGGGAATAACATACACATTCAATTGGGTATGGAAATCTGTCTTACCCTACAGGAAAATAGGGGAGAAGGGGACAAGAGAGCAGGGGGATGATAGAGAGGAGGGCAGATTGGGAAAGGGGTAATCAGAAGTAAATACTTCTGAGGAGGGACAGGGTCAAAAGAAAGAATAGAATAAATGGGAGGGCAGGATAGGATTAAGGGAAATAGAGTTAGTTTTTCACAACATGTCTACTATGGATGTTTTGCATAACTGCACATGTACAACCTATATTGAGTTGCTTGCCTTTTCAATGGGGGTGTTTGCGGAGGGAGAAAGACAGAAAGTTTGAAACCTGAAGTTTTAAAAACATATGTTTAAAAAAAATGTTTTCATATGCTACTGGGAAACAAGAAATACAGGAAATGAAGTACAGAAATCTTCCTGCCCTACAGGAAAATAGAAGGGGAAGGGGATAAGAGAAGGGGAGAGAGATAGAAGAGAGGATAGACTAGGGGAAGGGATATTCAGAATGCATGCCATCTTGGGGTGGGAGGAGGGGAGATGGGGTATAAATTTGGAATTCAAAAACTTGTGTGAGTGAATGTTGAAAGCTAAACATAAATAAATTTATATTTAAAAAAAGAAAAAAAAAGATAGTTTTATGAAAGCCTGGGAAGACCTATATGAGCTGATATAAAGTGAAGTCAGGAGAACCAGTAGATCATCATATACAGTAACAACAGTATTGTTGATGATCAATGTCAAAGACTTAGCTGCTCTGATTATTGTAATGATCTAAGATAATTCCAAATGACTTATGATGAAAAATGCTATCCACCTCCAAAGACAGAACTGATGAAGTCCAAGTGTAGATTAAAATTCATTTTCTTTTACTTCCTTTATTTTTCTTGTGTTTTTTTTTTCGTATGGCCAATGTGAAAATATATTTTGCATGACTTCATATGCATAATGTGTATTTATTGCCTTCTCAGTGGGTGCAGTAGGGGAAGGGAGAGAGACTTTGGAACTAAAAATTAATAAGAACAAAAAAAAATAGGACTACAATCTACCTCTCCAGTCTTCAGTCTACAAACAGCACATCATGTAGTTTGTCCCAGGTGACTCCTAAGGTGCCTAACTCAAGTGTTCTTTGATCAGATGGTCTAGGAGAAGAAAATCCTTTGTAAGCCCCTAGATTTCTACAGTCCTGTGGGCACATTCACATTTTTGATCTCTTGGATTTCTCTACAGGTAAAGCCAACAACAATGTGCGGTGGGATGAGGACTCTGTGGAGTACATGCCTTCCAACCCTGTCAGGATTGCCTTCGTCTTGGTGGTACATGGCCGGGCATCTCGGCAGCTCCAGCGCATGTTTAAGGCTATTTACCATAAGGACCATTTTTATTATATCCATGTTGACAAGGTAATATGTCCCCTGTTACAAATTTTCTGTTTCAGTATCTCCCAATCTGTTCCTGTCACCCTATCACATTACTTTTCCTCTCATCAAGAAGGTTGCTTGTAGAAAAGCCACTCTCCTTTCTAAATCTTTAACATGTGGGCTATAACATAGATCCCATTACATATTGGGAGAGGGGAAGTCTTTAAAGTGTATTTTGTTTGTTTTGCTTACATGCTTCTTTGTCACATGTTTTGTGGAAATATCTAGCTAAGTCATGTGCATCTAAAGTGGTATTACTATAAGAAGTGAAAAACTAAAAGGAGTGGTTGGAATGTTCAAATTGACCTGCTCTGAGGGTACCTGATTCTTATCAGGCCTTTAGGAGGAGCCAGGAAGGCTGGTAAGATTCCACACTCCAGGAGAGCCATCATATATTTATGGACAAAATTTCCAGATTTCATTCTAAATTCTCTCTACTTTGGGGCCTATTTATAGTTTAACATCATTAAGGAGTCCAAGCTGGAATTCATTGATTGGAAAAATCAGGTTTTTTGGAAGTCCAGTATGCTAAAAGGGAATGGAATATACGAAAGTTATGTCAGTGTATTCTACTCACTGCTAAATGGTTCTTTTTTTCTTCTTGGAAAAGAGGTCCAATTATCTGCATCGACAAGTGCTCCAGTTTGCTGGTCAGTACCAAAATGTGCGTGTGACCTCCTGGAGAATGGCTACCATCTGGGGAGGTGCCAGTCTTTTGTCCACTTACCTCCAGAGCATGAGGGACTTGATGGAGATGACAGATTGGCCATGGGACTTCTTCATTAACCTCAGTGCTGCTGATTATCCCATCAGGTATGTTTATGAATTTATGGATGGGATGGATGCATGGATGGATGGATGGATGAGATAGATAGATAAGTAGATTGATGGAAGGATGGATGGATAGGTAGGTGGCTCTTCCCCAAGGTATAGGTCTGTCTAGTGTAGTGGTTTCTCTCCATCTTTTCCTTTTTCTTCCTTCTTCTTCTTTTTCTTCTGTCTCTCTCTCTCTCTCTCTCTCTCTCTCTCTCTCTCTCTCTCTCTCTCTCCCTCTCTCTCTCCCTCTCTCTCTCCCTCTCTCCCTCCCTCTCTCCCTCCCCCTCTCTCCCCCTCTCTCTCTGTGTGTGTCTCCTGTGCTTGTATTCCTTTCCCTCCTTGTTTTGGTTTGTTCATCAAGGGGAGAAAAGCTAATTATCCTTGTTCCACTAAAGACTTTCACCCAAAGTAAGGTGCTTGGTGTAATCTTGAGTTTTCATTGGATAATCCCTGTAGAAGAAGTACAACCCTTCAGAATAGGCTCGAACAAGAACCATACTATGGCTGGTAAATTCCCATTTTCTTGGTGGAAGATTGATGTACGTATCACAGTTATAGATTCCAATGCCAGGTACCTCTGTAGCGCTTGACCCATTTATTCTCTTCCAAGAAGGATCATACCAAATCTTACTTAGATCTGTGAGAATTTCTTTTTAAAAAATCTATGTTTCATGGAATATTCTTTTTCTTTTTCCTCCCAGTCTCCCCCAAACCTCATCAAGAAGACTTCTACACTTGACTTCACATCTTTAATTGCTAGCATTACCTACATATATTTTCTTTGCCCTGTGAGTTAGGAACTTACTGGACCACAGACTTCCATAGTGATGTCATTGCCTCTGAAAGTCTTTTTTTTTAATTTGGGGTAAGCCCTACCCATTGGTGAGGCTTTCTCTTCTTTATGAAAGTAGATTGTCCTTTTCAAAATGACAGAAAAATTCAGTGGGAAACATTTTAAAAGGAAATTTCCCATCAATAGAACTTCTGCTTTTGACTCTTCTTTCCAGATCTGTCAGAGAAAGTTAAAAGGAGAAATGCAGTGTTTTGTTCTGTTGAGAGGAAAGGGGAAATCTATTCTTATTTAACAAGATATGATTTGAGTATAAGCAAATTTGAGAGCATTGTTTGAAGGAAATACAGATACAGGGATGGTAGGAGTTTTTTTGAGTGTACGTGTTTAAAGCAAGAAGTTATAACTCTCACCATGTATTCTATGTATCCCTGAGCTTTTGTTTTCTTGGTACTTTTTCCAATTCTGTTACCTTCCAAAGGGGATCTGTAGCTGAAGAGTCAGTCAGCCTGCATTTGTTTATTTATCTGTTTATTTGTTTGTGTATTAGGCAATTTATTTATCTGTCTATTTTGTTAGTTAGTTATTAGTGTGTCAGTATTTATCCCTGCCCTCAAGGAGTTCACAATCTAATGGGAGTGACATGTAAACAAATGTGAAAAATCTATAGGCAGGATAAGTATCTGTATTCCATAGATAACTATAATCTACTATACTACTCTACTGCTATAATCTACTACTCTGTCTACTATAATCATGTCTATAATCCACAGAGGGAAGGAACTAGAACTAAGTGGGATCAGGAAAGGCTTGTTGTAGAAGGTGGGATTTTAGATGAGACTTGAAGGAAGGAAGCCAGGAAGCACAGATGAGGAGGGATAGCATTCTGGTCATGAAGGACAGTCAGAGAAAATACCCATCGTTGAGAGATGGAGTGTCTTATTCATGCGTCAGCCAGGAGGTCAGTGAAAAGTGTGTGACATAGGAGGTAAGAAAGTGTAAGAAAAGTGGTTTTTTTTTTTAATCACATTCATCTTGTATTTGGGAGTGGATTGCCCTGATCTGTTTGACAGCTTAATGTTTTATATAATTGGGCTCTAAGACATTCATGGTAGACTAGAAGGAAAAGAAGGCTATCAGTATATTAGAAAGTGAACATTTTTAAAAAATTGTTACCTGTCACTTATTTATAAGACTGAGTTTAGGCCCCTTTCTTTCCCCCCTCCCCCATTTAGGTAGTGAGTCCAGAAATATCCAAAATAGAGACCTAAATTAGCCTTTAGGTGTAGCTGCTGTAGGCCTGGGCTCTCTCAGTCAATCAGGAAGAATTGATTAAATACTTATTATGCATTAAGTACTATGCTAGACTCTGGAGATGTAAAGAGAGAAATGAAATGTCCCTTCCCTTAAGAAGCTTACTTCTATGCCAGGAAGCAAAGTAGCACAATTCAAGAATGAAGAGCATGGAAAAGGAACTAATACACAACCATGATTAAAGTGCATTATAATAAGGAACTTGGGAAGAGTGAAATTCTATGTCGGGAAATAGCAATGATGCCCAGTGGTCCCCCCTGTCCCTGCAGTCCTGCTAGCTTGGTCCTGAGCTGCTGGTTAGGTAAATGGCATTCATAGTTCCTAAGTTCAGCCTTTTCATCTAGCTTACCTTTTCCCTTTCCTTAGGAGGTTGAGAATATGCCCCAGTCACATTTCAAACCTCAGAGTCCATACATATGGCACAGAGGAGTCCAGTGGAGCCAGTGGCTGGTACAGGGCAGATGAGGATTCCAGTTCTAAGAACTAGGTCAAAGACTTCTTGGGAATAGATACCTGGCCCCTGAGTCAAGCCTAACCTACCTTCGAGTAATGGAGTCAGGCAGGCTACCCAAGGCCACCCCATGTTGATTTCCTGAGCTAAAGTTGTAAATGTGGCCAGTTAGTGGGGAAAGGAGCAGGCCAATTTAACTGGGGGCAGAGGAGCGTGTGGGCAAATGCTTTCCCAGTAGCTCTCTTGAAATTATGTCTGAGGACTCAGCAGTAGGCCTTTGGTTTGAAGCTTCACACAGTCCTATTCCTGTGTGATACCTAATTACGGAATAAGTATAAACTCACCCTGGGTAGAGATGACACTTTTTCGAAGCTCTTACAGTGTACCTAAGAATTATCCCAAGTCTTTCCAAGCTTCTCAGAGTAGACAAACCCTGAAAACAAGGCCCCAGTGTTCTAAAAAATCAGGAGAGAGAGCAGCCTACCCAGTGTGATCCTCTGTCTTTCTGTCTGTCTATGTCTCTGTTTCTGCCTCCCCCCCCTCTCTCTCTCTCTCTCTCTCTCTCTCTCTCTCTCCTCTCTCTCTCTCTCTCTCTCTCCTCTTGCTCACTGTCTCTTTTCTCCCTTACTTTGCATGTCTCTCTTAGTGTCTCTCTTAGCTCTTTTCTTTATTTCTTTGTCTCATTGTACCTCACCCCCGGTGTCTTATTTTTTCTCTGTGTCGCATTGTCTCATGTGTCTGCTGTCTCTTTCCATCCTACTCTGTCTCTGCCATTCCTGTTCCTCTTCAGTCTCCTGTCCTCATTCCCAGATGGTATATTACCACTCCTAGGTTTGCCAGCTTCTAGGCCAGAGGCAGTGTACCCATCACGTGCCACTGGTTCATTTTGCAATTGATTTCATCAAGTTTCCCTGCATAGGAACATATGAATTTTGCACGTGAATAGTTTTTATCCTTGGTAACTTTATGTTACGCTTTCACTTCCCATCTGCCACTCCATCTGTGCCACCCTAAGCAGTACTTCTCTATGCTAGAAGGGATGATCCAAATTCCGGAGGTGGATATGATGCGATCGATAGAGCCTAGGGTGCCCATCTCCTTCACCTCTGACCTTCTTGAGTGTAATAGAGAGGACTGGGAGCCTCCTGGAGTAAAGATGACCAGGATTAGTCCAGAAAGGCAATTATGTGTTATTTTCTCTAGTGCTGACCCCTTCCCTGCCTGTCTTGCTTGGGGATCCTAGAGCAAGAAGGGATGGGAAACTGTTTTTTACTGTTTCTCTACTTAGGACTATATTAATTTCATTTATCTATCATTACATGCTATAAGGTTCAGAATCAGAGGGGTGGTTGTTTATTGTCCTTTGCTGTGGTATGATCCATTCCTGAAAGTACATCAATAATTGGTGGCAGTGGAAAGGTAGAGGTAGGAGTTCACCCATGGAAGGGTGATCAAAAGGATGTTTGTTTCAGCCAAGTCTCCAGTGCTGCTATTTCTCCTCAGGCTTGCGCTCCACACGGATGGTGTCATAATCTTACTGGTATAGGATCTTAGTCCCCAAATATAAGGTGGACTGCCTGACATTGTCTGTCTGAAATGATGAATTGTGCAAATGGGGAAAGACTGTTAATTTTGTCCTTGGGAGATTATTCTACACAGGTATTAGTGGAAGGAACTGAGGAGGTTTACAATGTAGAAAATCATAGAGAGCTAACACCTGGCATCATAGATTCAGGATCTCAGAATGTTTTCACAGGTCAGAATGTTTGGCCAAAATGAAGGAGATAAAATTTAATTTGCATAAATTGTCCTTATAGCAAAGTCGAAACAGTTGGTTTCATAAGTACGTGATGCTGAAAACATAGGTAGACTGGGAGTATGTGTGGACTATAAGTTTGGTATGAATCGACATTATGCAGCCCAAAGAGCTAATACACCTGAGTCATTGCCTCCAGGAATAAGATGATTGTCCACAGTGTTGAGAACACTCCTGGAGTATCGTGTTCAGTTCTGAGTATTTCATTTTAGGAAAAGCATTGAAAAACTAGAGAGCATGAAGGGAAGGGCAGTTAGGAGAGTAAAAGCCTCAAGTTTATTAAGCATGAGGGTTAATTGAAGAGGGATCTGGAGGTGTTTAGCCTGAGGAGAACAGGTTCTGTGCTGGGTCAGGAGGGAGTTAGTGGAGGCCATAATGCCTTTCTTCAGCATATATGGCCATTGATATAGATGAGGGATTTGATTTCTTCTTGCTTCCAAGAAGTAAAACTAGGAGCAGTATGTAGAAGTTGCCATGAGGCATGTTAATAACAATAATAATAATAACTAACATTTCCATAATGAATACTATGTGCCCTGCACTCTAAGTGCTTTACAGTTATCATCTCTTTTGATCCTCCAACAACCCTAGGAGGTAGGTATTATCATTATCTGAATTTTGAAGATGAGGAAACTGAGAAAAACAGAGGCTAAGTAACTTGCACAGGGTCACACATCCAGTAAGTATCTAAGATCAGAATTGAATTCCAGTGTTCCTATCTACAGGCCCAGGGCTCTATGTTCTGTACCACCTGACTGCCTCAGAGAGTAGAGTAACGTAAGGAAACATTTCCGCACAATTAAAAATATTCTAAAATTGAAGGGGGTGCTTTGGAGAAGTGTATTTATTTTTGAGGTAGCTAGGGAATACAGTCAATAGACTGCTGGACTTGGAATCTGGATGATGATCCTGCCTCAGGCACCCACTCAGAACAAACAACTGAAATTTTGTCAGCCTCAGTTTCCTCATCTCTCAAATGGTCATAATAGTATCTACGTCTCAGGGATATTTTGAGGATCAGATGAGATTATATATAAAAGCGCTTTATGAACTTTGAAGTGCTACTTAAATGGTAGCTATCATCACCATCATTACCACTGCTATCATCACTAGAGATATTTAATCAGGGATGGTAACCAATTGATTTGCACAAAGGGTTTAGATTCAATGTCTTATGCCTTCTGCTTTGTTTTTATTCCCCAACAATGTCTAATATGTATGTATATATGTATTTTATGTATTTATGTACATACTCTCTACGTATTGAGAACCAGTGTAGCATTATTGAATGGCTAACTCAAAGCAATCTGTCATAGGTCTAAGATACTGGTCTCATACACTTGTTCTAAAGGCCCGGCCTCAGTGACTGTAGCTACATTTCTGGAAGTAGATTTCTAGTTGTTGCTGAGTGGACAGGGCTTTGTTTGGGACTTGGTAAGAAGAAAGGCCCTATACTTGAGGTTACCTGGGGGAGTTCCATGTTTCAAGGCAAATATTTCTTCAATTTTTCCTTGCACCCTTGTTATAGAATTTTCTAAGATTCTAGAATCTACTCTCAAGGGACTGTCATGGAGGATAGGTGTTAAGCACAGGGGTAGGGTAAGAATTTAAAGAGCCAATAAGAAGTCCAGACCATTAGAAGAAGCCTGGGGATTGGGTTCTCAGCAAAGAATGAATGGTTCTTTATCCTGAGACCTTAGGCCTAGGAATCTCTATCTCCATCCAGTTAGACAGTAACGAGAACTTTCAGATACCAGGAAGATGATTTCACTCTGAAACTGACAGCATAGGTGAAGCGTTGACTGTAGATCCATCCTAGTGAGGTCTCTTTCCCTATCTGAACCTCCATACTGTATCAGAAGCTCTTGGCAAGTCCCGTACATAGCAATCTGTCCCCTTTTGGGCAATTTATTATCTTAGACAGACAATGTCAGGCAGCCAACCATATGTTTGGGGACTGAGATTCCCTACCCACAAGATCCCACTACTGTCCCCGTGGCATGCTGAGCATGTAAGACAGAAAGGAGGGGGTGGTAAAGGTGGGGACGTGATAAGTAATGTAAGTGATAAGCAGTGATCACTTCAGTGGCACATATACTGAAATTGGAATTATATAGAGAAGATTAGCATGGCCCCTGTGTAAGGATGACAAGTAAATTCTTAAAGAGTTCCACATGGAGCCGCTAGGTGGCGTAGTAGATAGAGCGCTGGGCCTGGAGTCAGGAAATCCTAAATTCAGATCTGCCCTCAAGACATTCACTAGTTGTGTGACCCTGAGCAACTCATTAACCTTGTTTGCCTTAGTTTACTCATCTATAAAATGAGTTGGAGAAGGAAATAGTAAAGTAATCCAGTGTCTTTGTCAAGATAACTCCAAATGGGGTCACAAAGTTGTTGGACAGGAATGAAAATGAGTTAAAAACAATGACAAGTAGGTGGAAATAGCACGCAAAGTTTGGGAGCAAAGTTAGAGCTTGAAAGCACCCCTAATACTACAAATAAAGAAAGCAAGGCCTAAAGGCACACAGCTAGTAAATGTCAGAGGTGGTATTTGAACCCAGATCTTTCTGACTCCAAGTCAGTGCCCTATCCAGTGTACCACACTAGGTTTCAAATAGTAATGGAAATATGTCAATTTCCCTTCCTTCCTTACCTTCTACTTTTAGTGTTATATGATTCTTTTTTTAAAAGTGTATTAATTAATTTTTTTTTAAATTTTTAATATTTGATTCCATAAGATTTTCAGGTCCACATTTTCTTCCCATGTCATTCCTCCCCCCACCCCAAGATGGCGTGCATTCTCAATACCCCTTCCCTAATCTGCCCTCCCTTCTCTTATCCCTTTCCCCTTCTATTTTCCTGTAGGACGGGATAGATTTCTATACCCCATTGCATATGTATCTTATTTCCCAGTTGCATGTGAAAACAATGTTTAATATTTGTCTTTAAAACTTTGGTTCCAAATTTTCTGTCTTCCTCCCTCCCCAGCCACTCTCACTGAAAAGGTAAGCAACTGAATAAAGGCTATATTTCCCTTCATCCTATCCCACCCCCTCCATTTATTCTATTGTTTCTTTTGACCCTGTTCCTGCTCAGAAGTATTTGCTTCTGATTACTCACTTATTAGTCTATGAGTTCCTTGAGTGTAGAAACTGGCATTGTGTGTGTGTTTGTTTGGTCTGGGCTTTTTTGCTTTTCCCTGTGTCCTCAGCAGAGTGTCTGGAAAACAGTAGGTGCTGTATTGCTAGTAATGCCAAAAGATTGACCGACAGTTTCATTCATCTAATAAGTGCTCAGTAAAAGTATGCTGGTAAAGGTGGAGAACTTGCCATCAGCACTTTCCTGTTCAGAAACTGGAAATAGATTTCTCAATAGGAAATTAGAGCGATCAAATGATCATTGGCTTTTTAAAGATTTAGATGCTCTTTCAGCATCAGTGATAAACATACAGTTGAATCACAGGATCTTGAAAATGGAAGGCATCCCAAAAGCCTTTGTAGCCAGCTTTCCTGCTTCGTGTGGAAATTCGCTGTCTGGCACCCTTGACAAGTGGTCATAACAGCTTTTTTTGGAACACATGTAGCAATAGGAACTATCTGATTCCCTTGGTGGAAAATTCTATTTGCTGTTAAGAATCTATAGTTTCCCTGATGTGAGTACTTCTTTCAGTGATGTGCTTTGAAACCCATTTCCTCCTCACTAGGGGTATTTTTTTTTTAATTACTTTGGCCAACAAAGCTTCCTGAAGATGCACCTCTCCAACCTTAGCTTGACAAATTTGGGAGCCAGATTTACAGCTTCTCAGTAGGACTACTAAAGCCCAGAATCCACTGACATAGCCTTCAAAAGGACAGCGCCATAGGACACTGAAATAACCATTACAAAAGGAATTTATAATAATAATAATATATAGTAGATACATATTATATTATCCAGCATATATACATATATATATGCATATTTACATGCATACATATATAACATACACAGGTATATGTCATATAATATTGTTTATAAAACATACATAAAGCATATGTTTTATAAAATATTATATGTAATTATGTATATTATGTAATAATAAAATAACTAACATTATATTAACTCCAAATCTGAATATCTTTGAGTTTTATGCCCTGGTCATACATATGCATTTGGGAATCAGATCTAGTTATGTGATTTTATTAATATAGGGAAATTTCAGATGAGAGGGATATCTTTTTACCACTATCTCTTGTCACATTATCTGTAAAACTTATTAGTTTAGAGAGTTGCCTTTATCCCTGAAAAGTTAATGGAATGGCCCAGGGTCAGACGGTCAGTATGTCAGAAATGATAGTTGAAGGTCATTCTTTGTAGTTCTGAGTCCAGTTTTCTACCCACAGCTCTTTTGCCCTTTTTTAGAAATAACAGAATAATTCCCTGTCCCACATAGCAAAGCTTAAGTCTTCTCAAGGCCACCTTCGTCTTCTCCCAGCTAAATAATGTTGATTTCCTCAACTGTTCATCTTGTGACAGGGTTTCTAGTTTTCAGACAATTCTGGTTATTTTCATTCACATAATTTCCATTTTGCCAATGCCTTCTTATAACATGGTTCCCAGAAACCAATACTACAAACACTGAAGCCACCACTATCCTTCTGGAGCTCTAAAAGAGTGGTTAGAATCAGATTACTTTACGTCTATTTAGCTTAAGGTTATTCTTTTTGCTTTATATCCCAGAGGCCTCAGGGCTTATCATCAGTAATGTATGAGAAGTGGTTGAACCAAACTCTAATCTAAAGAGAGATAAGTAGTTCAGTGTATTTTGCACTTCTAACTTCTTTTGGTTAGAACATTAAACTTCTACTTAGTTTAAGTTCTCATTAGGCTTTTGGTTTCCTTTTGTTTTAGTAATCTGCTTTATGCTATTGGCTCCTACTGAGCTTATGGTCAATAAAAATCACCAACTCATTTCCCATGAAATCTTGCCCAGGCAGCTTCATGCATCCTGTAGTTGTGCAATTGATTTTTAACATTTAAAAGTAGGACTACGGCTTTATCCCTGTTAAATTTAATCTTATTGATTTTTGTCCCCATCTTCTCTAACCTGTTGAGAACATTCCACCTAACTTCCATCAAATATTGTATTCGGTAACCCTTCCTAGTTTTATATCATCAACAAATCTGGTAAGCATGTCCGTTATGTCTTCAGTCAAGACATTGATAAAAAATATTGGAAAGGTCAAGGCTAAGAACATAGCCTGGTGCCATACTACTCTAGAGAACACACTCTAGATGACTGTGATCCCCAAACGATCATAGATCCAGAGGTGAAACTGAGCATAATAATTGAGGGTAAGTGAATTGCCCAAGTTTCCAGAGATAGTCACAGCACTTGAATTTGGATGATAGAACCACAAAGTCATAGAATTTTAGAGCTGAGGGTTCTTGGCAGCCATGGAGTATAATCTATATTCCCCAAAGAATTCATAATACAACATACCTAACACATATCCTTTACTTGAAGATATTGAGGGCATGGAATGCCTTTGTTTCATTTATATTTTTATCACTAGTACTTAGCATAATGCCTGGCACATAGTAGGTGCTTAATAAATGTTTATTTATTGATTGATCAATTAATTTATGCCGGGTGGGGAACCTGAGTCCTTGAGGCCACATGTAGCCTGTTAGGTCCTTAAGTGCATCCCTTTTACTGAATCTAAACTTCACAGAACAAATCCCCTTAATAAAAGGATTTGTTGTATAAATCTTGGGCTCAGTCAAAAGCCCAAACCTAAGAACCTAGAAGGCCACATGTGGCCTCAAAGCCACAGCTTGCTTACTCCTGGTTTATAGTATCAATGAAAGAATACCTTTTAGATTCCTAGAACATTTCCAGAAGTATTTAATGGGGGACAAAGAAATGGAACATTCTCTAATTTATCTCCCTTTGCCCTTTTCTTTTTGATTTTGGAACTCAAGGATATTTTAAAGGCAAGGTGTCAAACATATAGCTTACAACAGTCTCAAATGCAGCCTGAGCCAGATTAAAATGTAATTGGGAAATATTTAACCATATAAACAAAAATACAATGAAACATTGAGAATGTTACATTTTCAAAACTGTCAACATGCAACCCACAGAGGTCCTTAGCTACAGATTAGTGGCCTGTGTTTCTATTTAACAGCATTTTAAAGGACCTATGTCTCCGTATCCCCTACTCTTACACTATGGCCAAAACAAAAAAAAGGAAAAGAAAAAAGCATTTATTAAGAACTTAATATGTATGTGCCAGATACTGCGCTAAGCACTGAGGATACAAACAGGCAAAAAAAAAATAGTCCTTTTTAACATGGAGCCTTCATCCTAATGACAGCATGTAAAAGAAAACTAAAAAGCTAAGGGAGAAGGTATCCCCACAGGGGCATGGTGGTGAATTCTACAAAGTTATAATCATACCTAGGAGGAGAAGGAAATATAGGTGGCCTAGGCCTGTCTCCAAAATGGAAGACCTAGAAGAAATTCATCAATAGGAGGAGGAGATAGCATGGTAAAGGATTGTTCCAGGGGGAGAAAGCCCATGGCTCTGAGGTAAACTTTAGGATAAGAAGGTAGCTAAGCTGTAAAGGCAAAGTTTATAGTCTCAGAATCCCTACAGGCACTTTTCAGTCAGTCACCCCTCATTTCCTTCCTGGTACAAGTAAGTTCTGGGGCCACAGGAGGTAACTGCCATTCAAAGTACCAAGATGTGGTGCCAGGAGTTTAAAAGGCAAAAAAAAAAATCTGTACCCAAGAGTATGTGACCCAGGCTAGCTAAATTTCTACATACCTTAGCGGCCTTCAAAGTTTACAGGACAATACAACCTTGCCTACCTCATTTAAAGTCCTGTTGGAAACATCTGATTCTATAAGTGATGTTTAGATTTGAGAACAAGTAATAATTCTATGGGGTCTTTAGAAACCTGCTGAACCTTCCTTCAGTGAAACCCAATGATATGTTAGAGTAAGGAGTCCATGAAAGCAGAGACCACTTGAGAGTGGGGATGAGGGACAGTTCCAGAGTTGTTTTTTCTTTTTTTTTCTCTTGGTGCTGTCATCCACATTTGTTTTCTCTTCTTTTTGACTCAGAATAACTTCATCGGAAGAACTAGACACTAGTCTGCTCCTTGATGTTATGAGGAATCCCATTTTTCTGCAGATCCTGGGATTTCTGGGAGCCCAAATGTATTAAATCTGTATGTGTATGGGTACACATGTATATAAAAGTGTCACAGTTTCTCACATAAGATGCTTTCTCATCATAATCTCAGAGTTCTTTTTTTTTCTTTGAGTGTTTCGAAATATAATAATAACACCTTCACATTTAGCTTTCTTTTTTTCAGTTGTTGAAACATACATACATACATACACATGTACATATATGTACATTTTATTTATTTATATATATACACACACATATATATAAACTGTCATTCTTGCAAATATAGCAATGTAGGGTAAATAAAATGAAGAAGCTGAGGATCAATTCATCAGGGCCTTCTACAGCTTGTTTGTGGTGAATCTAGGACTGGTATCCAGGTCTTCTCAGTCTTAGTTCTATGTTCTTTTCCTCTTTTCCACACAGCGTTGAAGTTCACTAGTATTTGGGCCTGTGGTTTCCTGATCTGGCATAGGCCCTGTGAGCCAGCAGAAATACCACAGAGGAGCTGTAGGAGTTTGAAACGAGTGCTTTGTGCAAACTGTTGTTCACAAGGGGTATAGGAAACTCTCTAGTCATTATGCTGTTCACAGTTTTGTTTGTATCTGGTAGCAAAATAAACATTTCCCCAGTGCTGTTATTTTTCAGGACTGACAAGAGTTGTTGCCTAGTGGAAATGGAAAAGGTTGCTCAGCTCTTACATGCTGTTCTGTGTTCAGTAAACACAGACCTGCCTTTAGGAAGAATGACTCCCGTAGTTTTCTTGAGCTGGAAACAGAGAGAATGGACCATCAATGATGACATTCGGTGCTTTACTCCAGCACATGAATTCATTGATGAAATGTTTGCTGAGACTCTATTATGTGCAATTATGAGGACAAAGTCAAGCAAGACACCATCCCTACCCTCAAAAAGTTTACCTTCTAGTCGTAGGTGGTGAGAATAAAAAAACAACAAAATCTCTACTGTCAGGGAGCTTCCATTCTATCAAAGGGGACAATGTGTACATATATAAATATACACGGAGGAAATACAAAAGAAATATGAGGTGAAGTTAATATAATAGAGGTAGAGAGAAAGGAAGTCAATGATTGGGGAGAATAGGAAGAAGTTCATTTTGAAATGATGCTTGCACTCTGTTTTGAACGAAGTGTGAGGACTTCTATGAGACAGAGGCAAGGAATGAATGGATTCCAAACACAGAGGACAGTGAATGCAAAGATATGGAGAAGGTAGTTGGAGTGTTCTGTGTTAGGAGCAAAGAGAGAGCCATGTGGGATACTCAAAATGACATAGAGGATGAGGCAACTAAGGAGACTGAGAAGAAACAGGTAGAAGGAAAGCCAGGAGAACAAATTCATGAGGACTAAGACAGCAGAGAGTCTCTAAGAAGAGAGGGTGATCCACAGTGTCAAATACAGAAAGGTCAAGAAGGATGAGGATTGAGAAAAGATTGTAAGAATTGCCAATTAAGAGATCATTAGTAACTTTGGAGAGAGCAAATTAGGTTGAATGATGATATCAGAAGCCAGATTGCCAAGGACTGAGAAGGAGAAGTGAATGCAACAAGATGTGGACAACTTACTTTAGGAAAAGGAAATGAGATATAGGATGATAGGTTTAGGAAGTGGTAGAGACTAGTGAAGTTTTTGTTTGTTAGTTTTAAGAACAGGTCAGGGTGAGAAGACTTGGATATGTTTTAAGATATTAGGGAAGGAACCAGCAGATAGTTAATCTTCCTGAAGAGGACCAGAAGAAATACAATCAAGTGTGCAGATAGAAGAGGCTATATTGACAAGGAGAAAGACCACTTCATTTTCAGACTGGAAGAAAGGAATAGATAATGGGGGAGCTTTGAGATGAAGTAAAAGGGAAGAGGAGATCACAGTACTTCTTCCCCTGCAGATTATGTTTTATTTGCTAAGTTTGTATCTTGCATTTACTTATATGTATACATGGTGTTTTTTCCCTCATAGAACTAATGTGATATTTGCCCTAGATGTAAATGTCGTAGTCATGACTCAGGATCTAGTTTCACCCTTGAGATAGTAATGAACTGTTTTTAGGTTGATCTCCAAACCTTCACTTTTTATATTCCATCATACAATTACTCTTTCCAATTGTAGCACCTTTTAGAAGCCCAAATGATGACAATGATAATAATGCTTCAACATTTATGTAGCAAATTCTAGCATTCCTATAACCCCTTTCAAGTTTGCAAAGAATGAGTGTGTGTGTGTGTTATAAATAAAATATATGTGCATGCATATGCGTGTATATATATATACACACACACACACACACACACACACACACACACACACACACACAGAGGAGAGACACCTGTGTGTGTGAGTGTGTGTGTGTATTATGTATAATCTCATTTGATTCTTACAACTATCCCAAGAGAAGGGTGATTATATTATTCCATTTTTCAGCTGAGAAAAGTGAAACTGGTATAGAATGATTTATAAAGTCTTAAATGTCTAAAGTAGGTTTCCAGTTCAGATCTTCCTTGTTCTAAGTCCACAGCTCTGTCTATTGCGACTCCTCAGTACCTAAGATTTCTTTAAAGATTTAAAGTGTTTTCCTCACAACAACCTTTTGAGGAAATGGTGGTGTCAGAATTATTATCCCTATTCTACAGATAAGGAAACTGAGATCCAGAAATATCAAGAGTCTTATCTTAGGTCCCATAGTTAGTAGGTGCTGAGGTCAGGAAGACACTAATTTCAGACACCAAAACCTAAAGGTTTTTTCCCATACAAACAAATGTTACCAGACAACTAGGTGGCTCAGGGAATAGAGTGCTGGGTCTGGTGTCAGAAAGACCTGAGCTCAAATCCAACCTTAGACACTTAATAATTGTGTGACCTTGGTGAAGTCATATAATGTGTATTTGCCTCAATTTCCCCACATGTTGTTTCAAACTGAAATAGAAATAAATCCTTGAGTGATTTATAGGCTTACAAAACTGCAAATTAATATTATCTGTATTGTAGTTTCATTATTTTGTCAAATATTTGCTGATTACATTTTAATCTAGTTTTGGCTGCACTCCTTTGAGGGTAGCTTTCACCTGGGGCCCGAAGTTTCACAGCTCTATTCTATTACACCTAATTGACTCATGTTAAGAGAAAAGGAAGATTTGTAAGGGAACAGAAGTCACAGATGGGTATATGTAGAAGTGGAGAAAAGCTGCTTTAATGATAGTCAGGTAATTTATGAGTAACTTGTACTTAGGGGTGTTTAAGGTGTTGTGTTCCAATATGACTTGCCAAAGTTTTTTTTTTCTTTTAACTTTTACCACTTACCTCCCTGAGTCATTGCCCAGGTCCAGCACGTTGAGGGCCTTGCAAAATATTGGGTTTGGAGCAATTACCCCAGTTTGCTCGACTGCGTGGACATTGTTGAATAGTACCCTTTTCATTCATTCAGTGTACACAATTATTAAGTACTAAATTGGCTAGATGAGAATCTGAATGAAACCAAGGGAATAATTTCACAATTAAGGGGGAGGTGTTTGAGAATAAAAGACTCAGAGCCCTCCTGTTAGAGAGAGAGAGGGAAAGAGAGGGGAAGGTGGGGGGAGAGAGAGAAAGAAAGGTGATCCCATATATTGAATAGCATGTCAGTTCCTGGTGATCAAAGCAAAACCTGTTTCTCCTCCTGAATCTTGATGGTTTGATCAATGCTTTAATGGTTACACTGGCCAGCAAGCAGTCTTGTCTAACGTTTTCCTCAGCCAACATCAGTGACTCCCCACATTCCCACACACAGTTGCCATTCAAGGCAGCTTGTCATGTACTCATGCTTTCTCTCAGATTCCTTTTTGATATGAGCTTTTCTAAAATGATATTTCAGGTTTGTGGTATATTCAGTAGTACCGTATTTCTATCTTTGTATTTTTTTGTTTTCTACATATGTGAATCACTTCCTAGCTCAGTACCACAATCATTTTGATTTCATAGTCTTCTTAACTAACTAGATCTCATTTTACCAGCATGTAGTCAGAAATTACTAAAATAATTCATGTAAAACCACTCAGTAATTTGGACTTGAAACATTCTGGGCTGAAGTTTACCTCGTTCCACCTAGTAAGAAAGGATTTCCTGGGGAAGCTAGGTGGCACAGAGGTCCTGGTTTCAGGAGGACCTGAGTTCAAATCTGGCCTCAGACACATAACACTCACTAGCTGTGTGACTCTGGGCAAGTCACTTAACCCCAATTGCCTCACAAAAAAAGAAAGAAAGGAAGAAAAGATTTCCTACTCCAATTAATACGAACACTAAAGGATCTATGATTCTATCAGTATAGGAAACTCTACAAGTTTCTAATCTGTCTGTGACTTAGTAGATAAGTTCTGGGAGTCATGTGAGGTACTTAAAAGTGAAGTGATTTACCCAAGGTCTAGTTAGTCTAGTTAGCTCTCCTGAAACAAAATTAATCAAATTTCCATGCATATGCTTGATTTGTGTGTATGGGTTTGTATTTACATATACATAGAGACAGATGCATTTATATGAGGTTTTTCTTCTGGAAAGTGGAGGGTGGCATGATTTTATTGCTATGGCCTGGTGGTGGATCTGCCTGCTTCAGGTGTCTCCCCAATGTAATCATTCCTTTAACTACTAAAGTGATTTTCCTGAAGCTCAAGTCCCGTCATGGCACCACTACCACCACCACCACTTAACACACTCCTGTGAGTCCTTATTGCCTTCAACAAGCAAATTAAAAAAGTCCTCTGTTTGGTAATCAAAGTCCTTAATTACCTTAAACCTTACCTTTCCAGTCTTCTTACACCTTATTCCCCAATTGTTTCATGAACAAGATTATCCATCTCTTGTCTTTGGGCCTTTTCTCTGCCTGCCTCCCCTGCCTGGAATGCAATCCTCCTCCCCTGTGACTATTGACATTCTTGCCTTCCTTTTAGTTTCAAAAGTAAATGGTGGAATTTTAGCCACCTTCTCCTGGAAGCCTTCTCTTAATTCCAGTGACTTCTCTTTGATATTTAGTAGTTATCCTAAGCATAGCTTGTTTTCTATACATGTGTTTGCATGTTGTCTCCACCATTGGATTATAAGTCAACAACTGCCTTATAATTTTTTGTGGGCCGGGGTACCTCCGACAGTTAGCACTGGGCCTAGCAGGTAGTAGGCATTTGATAAATATTTATTGTTTCATTGATTTGATCATATTTGGATTCCCAGGGAGTAAACTGCTTCTTCCAGTAAAGATTACCACCTCCTTCAAACACTTTTTAAGTCTTAGAGCATTTCCTGGAGCACCACGAGATTAAGTGGCTTGTTGAGGGTCACACAGCTGATAGTAAGAACTCAGTTCTTCCTGACTTCAGGCCCAGTACTCTATCTACTTTGCCACCTTGCTGCCCTTTTTAGTATATATTTGTAATTATAAGCCATGATGTGTCATATAAATATGAAATTATGTTTGCATTTGTTTTCCACAACAACTCAGGAAAATAGGTGCAATTATCCCCACGTTATTGAGTAAACTGAGGTCAAGTGTTGGTATAGTTGGGATTTCTTTTATCTATGGATTGGACATGTATGTCCAATGTATGACCTGAGATATATACTGAGGTCACTTCCCACTCTTATATCAAAGTCACCCTGAAATGAATTGCCATGATCACACGATTAGTAAATGTCTGCGATAGGATTAGAACCTAGAACTTCCCAGTTCTAAGCCAGCATTAATACTCATGTCTCTTTTCAAGCACTTCTTGAAAAACAGCAAGAAGTGATCCAGTTTGAAATGACAGGGTCCAGGGCAGCATCTGCCTGGAATGAATTCACACACTCAAACCTTCTTTCTGTCAAATGACAAAGTTCATTGTAAAGCCAATAGAATTGGGTAGGGTTCCTAGTGAACCTGCAACTTAGTGGGGTGAGATTGATGCTTATATACAAAAAGGACAGTGAAAGGACCTTGATGGGATGCAGGAGTGGTAAGTAGTCTGGGGTAGGGCAAGTGTAATAGTGAAATGAATACTAAATAATCTGGGCTGGGCCAGGAGTGGTAGTGTCAATTAAGTGATGTAGGTGGGCTAGGGTACGTCAGAGTCTTGGGCAGAAATGAGCACAGGCTGCATCCAGGGGATAATTTTGGGACATAGGTTGGTTTCCAAATGATTGCTACCAACTATAGGTGAATGACTTGTAGCCTGGAAGATGCAAATCTGACAAGCAAGTTTAATATATAAGTTGCAAATAATTAAAGAATTAAAAATATACTAGCTATGTGACCTTGGACAAGTCACTTAGCCCTGCCTCACCAAAAGCAGGAGGAAAAAAAAGGGAAAAAAAGTGATATCAGAATGGGAGAAAATAGAGAAGGAAATCAAGAGCCCCATTAGGATCATTTACATTTGAAGTACAGGGTTATCTGATTTTCTTACTTTCTCAAAAGTTTCTACTCTGATTCTAATTCTTTTAGGAGAATCAGATTCTATTGGGATTTAATCCTATACAGGAAAATATAAATAATTTGCTAGAAACTGGAGTATTCCAATTAAAATAAAACACTTGGGAGGATTCTTAAGTAATGTCTAGGACAAATACCCATTTTTCTTTGGGTTGCTTCCTTGTAAGAAAATTGATTGCGCTGAAATTTTCTTCCCTAAGCCAAACTGAAGCTGTTTCTGATTTAATTTCAGTAATTAATAGCAATATCCAATTACTAAGCTGTTTAGGATATAAAAAGGAATAATTCTAGGCTGAATAGCTCAGATCTTAAACATACAATTTATTATAGTAGGTCAGATGTATCCCAGCCTTAGTCTATGGGATAATGATTCACATGACAATGCAGGCAGGTAGATGACAAGCCCAAGTACTAATTTACCTTGTTGTTTGGGATATGGAATGATTATACATTATTCAGGTCAAAAAGCAAGACCCCACTTACTTCATTGTGCTCATATGTTTTACTGACCATTTGCTGTTATTATAGAGATTTGCTATAAAAGGCTAAAACAGGGACAAGATTATATGAAGTGGGACAGGATAAAACATAATTCATGAGTTTTCAACCATGTAGTATGAATTCCACCCTATAGGCAGACTCGGGAATTGACAGGTGGATAACATTCCTTTTCAAAGGAACACAATGGGGAAACTGAGCCAGGGGGATCTCATCTTAGACTGAGGCTACAAGTCAGTTGCAGTCCCAAGGGCTTTTACCTCAAAGAGCAACTTTCACTCATCACAGCTTGTGGAAAAATTTACCAGGACTTTCATCTCAAATTTAAATTTGTCCTTAAGTAAAAGCAAATAGTTAAAGATCATTTCTATATTCTTGCAAATTCTCAGCAAGCTAATTTCATTGTTTAGGAACTCCATAACTCAAACAAGCTCTTTGGTAAGTTTACAAAATAAGGAGGATTGACAGGGAACCCTGAGAAGGGTCTTCTTATCCACTGCATCTACACTTAAAGCTGCTGTGGACTGTGCCTGATGGCTGCTCTGCATGGGCAGATCCAATCTGGATAAGGCTTTTAAACTCATCCCCTGATTTCCACACACAGAAA
The DNA here is from genome assembly GCF_003287225.1 of Phascolarctos cinereus. Taxonomy (NCBI): domain Eukaryota; kingdom Metazoa; phylum Chordata; class Mammalia; order Diprotodontia; family Phascolarctidae; genus Phascolarctos; species Phascolarctos cinereus. The sequence continues at coordinate 206,691,367 of NW_027555847.1, forward strand.
TCAATTACCAGTTTTAGGTTTCAGCATTAAAAATGACCCAAATATCTTACTTAACCATCTTACAATTTTCATAAGTGAAATCCAGATTTTTTTAGCTTGCAACTTCCTCTTAAGTATAGGCTAAGATCAAAATACCCAATTTTCTAAATGGCAGTTTCAAAACATTTATAAGACAGGGTTAGCAGGCAAACAATTTTTGCAATGTCTTTTTTAGTTTCTGTCATTTCATACTCCAATAACATGCTAGTTATGAAAAGTTACTTGACATAACTGATACAAAAGTTTACCGGTTTGAAAATTGAAACAAACCCATTACCAATCAGGTGACTTCAGGTGACTGCAGTCTTGTTCAGTGCATTACCAAATTACTTTACACAGAAAATGTGCATCTCATTATTAAGGTGTTGAAACTACCGCTTTAAAAGAGTGGGCTCAGCTAGTTCAGAGGCTGACTGGCTTCTAACCCCGTACTGCCTTGACCCATCTCACTTTCAACCATAGCTGCTGGGGTGGTGGGAGGAAGTGAGCAGGACATGCTGGACATGGGTGATGTTATAATTACATTATATGTTTGTATAGTAATATAGTGTGTTTTATAACATATTTTTGTATATTGTATATAATTTAGAATAATTTTTTCAAAACCTTATTTTATATCTGATTTAATTTTATCCTTTCTGTCTCTTCTAGGATCAAATACAAGTGCCTCTGTTTGGCTTTTAAAATCTTTCACAACCATGCTACAACCTGTCTTTTCAGTGTTATTTCCTATCAAACATTCTTTGTTCCAGCAAAACTGACCTTCTTTAGGTTACTTCCATAGGAGAGTGCATTTCCCATCTCTTTGCCTTTGCCCAGGCCATCCCTGTGCCTGGATTGCTCTCTCATTTCTCTTTTATCTCTTAGAATTCCTAGTTTTCTTTAAAGCTTAATTCAAGGACCACTTTTCAGTTGAATCCTTTCCTGATTTCTCCTAGCTGTTAGTACTCCATTCTCTTCACACACACACCCCAAAACCCTTAAATTTATTTTGTCAATAGGTATTATCTCCCAGGGTAGGATGTAAAGGCAGGGACTATATCATTTCTCTTTTTATCACCAATTCCTAGCACAATGTCTGGCACATTTCCTATTGTTGGTTAGTTGTTTCAGTAATGTGCAACTCTTCATGACCCCATCTAGGATTTTCTTGATAAAGATAGTAGAGTGGTTTGCTATTTCCTTCTCCAGTTCATTTCATAAACTGAGGCAAAACAGGGTTAAAGTGATTTGTACATTGTACCACCTAGCTGCCCTTGCTTAATAAATACTTGTTGTTTGATTGGTTGATTCTAGTTACCCCTTATGGCATATAAGACAGATAAAAGTCAGTCAGTGAGATTCATTAAGTTACCTAAGCTTACACCATCAGTCAGCAATGCAGTCATGGTTGGAACCCAGATCTCTCATCCTATGCCTATCTCATTAGACCAAGTGTTCTTAACTTTTTTGTTATGAACCCCTTTGGCCACTGTGAACCCCTTCTTAGAATAATGATTTGAAGTATATAAAGTAAAATACATAGGTTTATAGCAGAAACAGTTTTATTGAAATATATTAGTCAAAAATTTTTAAAGAGTTCAAGGACCCCAGGTTAAGAATTGTTTCTCCACCTGCTTTCTCCTCAGGCTTTTGTGCTTTCTCTACAGTCATGAAATTAAGAAGGGAAGGGGTGCTGAGAGCAGAAAAGCAAGGCAGAGATCAATGGACGGAATTATTAAATATTCAGATTTCTAAGAACATTGTTAGTTAAAAAGCAGGGGCATTCAGCCCTGTGGCACTGTTTGTTAGAGAGGGGAGTGAGGATTCCCAGCTATGGCAGAGAGGTCTCCAAATCTGTTTTCACATGTTGAATTCACAAAGAAGAAAAAAGTGATCAGGGTGCAACGAAGAGCTACCTGCCATGTCTGCCCTGTGTTCCTATGGAGGGAGACTTCTCTATGGGTTTAATTGTGTTCATCAGTCAACATTACTTGCCAAACCAAGCTGGAGGCACAAACATTGCTCCCCCTTTCTCAACACAATTACACTCTTTGGAACGTTAGGCTCTGGTTGAAGGCCAAACAGTTTTTGATTAGAGAGTCAATCTTTGTTTAAAAGTTTTCAACCCTGAGGAAGTTTCCAACAAGTAAGTTTCAGATAAAGGATTTTCTGGACACTTCTGGCTAAATAGTCCCATTAATACAAATTGCCTTGCTATAATATAGTATAACTTGAATGATTAGGACAATATCTAAGAACTGTGGTTCATTTAGAATGATGGCCGTGCTCTGATGAAGAGTCTTGTACCATGAAATCCACTGTAAGCACTATTCATGTTACTGAGACATCCAATGTCTCCCAAATCATTCTTCAAAGGATCATAGACCTTGAGGTAGAACGGATGTTAGAGGTCATCAGGTCTGAGTCCCTCATTTTATAGTTAGGTGAGGAAATTTTTTTCTACCAATGAAGATCTGCCACAGCACTTAAACTTACTTTCTTAGAGAGTTGCCTTGGACGTTGAGAGGTTAAGTCATAGTGGGAAGGGATTTTTGAGACCATCTAGTCTAATCCCTTCATTTTATTGTTGTTGTTGTTCAGTTATGTCTGACTGTTCATTACCCCATTTGGAGGTTTTCTTGGCAAAGATCCTGGAGTGGTTTGCCATTCCCTTCTCCAGTTTCTTTTACAGGCGAGGAAACTGAATCAAACAGGGTTAAGTGATTTCCCCAGGACCACACGGATAGTTAGTGTATGAGGTCAGATTTAAACTCAGGAAAATGAGTCGTCTAACTCTAGGCCCAGCTCTCTGTCCACTGCACCATCAATTACTCTTCATTTTATAGATGAGCAAATCAGTTAAGCGATTTGCCCAGAATCACACAGGGAGGGATGGGAAGGAAAAAGGAAGAAAATGAGCATTTATATAATGTCTACTATATGAATAAAATGTCATTTGATCCTCACAACAGTTTTGTGAGATACGTGCTGTTATTATCCCCATTTTATGATTGAGGAAACTTAAGTAAACAGGTTAAATGACTTGCCCAGGGTCACACAACTAGCAAGTGTCTGATACTGAATTTGAGCTTATATCTTGCTGACTCCACACCCAGCACTCTATCCACTGTGCCACCTAGCTCCCTTAACACACACACACACACACACACACACACACACACACACACACGCACACGCACACGTGTGTGTGTGTGTATGTTTTGTTAATATAATATTTAAGAAGTTTCAGAGGCTAGATTTAGACCCAGATTATCTTCGTTTCGTGAACAGCTCCATTATGCCAAACTTCCTCTCCAAATATTAATTCTTACAAAATTAGAGGATTCCACGTTCTTCATTCCACTCTCATATACACTGCATGTTTTTAAACATCTCAAGTGGTTTCTCTGTCCTAATTCCCTACTCATTAATACATGCCTTTCCCCCTTACCCTTAAAGTTCTCTCTATTTTACCAGCACTTTAACTTTCAGGGTACATTTAAGGAAAGGACACTGGCGATGTTTACAGCTTCAGGTGCCCTGTACTACTACTGTTGATAGGCCCAACACTGAGTAGAAGGCAGTCTTATAGGAGATGGGAGCAGGCTTGGTCGCTTCCAGTGGGTGGCTTAAATCTAATTTTGAGATGGCAAGTCCTAAGATACCTTATGTTATGTGATTGAAGCTCAGTTTCAGAGTTTTGTTTCTTACTTTATCCTCCATTTCTCTTCCCATCACCTCTCCTCCTCCCATCTTTACCTTACCTCACTTCTTCCTCAAAGATGAGTTAGTCACTCAGGACAAAATCTTTCAGTATCACAGAGGGGACCTTTAATGTTGGTTGGTAAGGATCTAGTAGTGACTTATTTCACTATGGTTTTCTTAGAGCTTTTTTTCCCCTTTTTTTGTTCCTCTTTCCTTTGAAGATTGTGGGTATCTTTTCACCAAATTACCTGTGCTAATGATGAAAGCAGTGTCCTTTGTATAAAAATCTGTGATGAAAGAGATGAATGAATCAGATGGAAAAGAGAATGGTTGGTTTTAGTCCACTGGGCTTCTTGTGGAAAAGAGATGTTTTTATTTACCTCTTTTGTTGTAATGTATGCTGAAAAAGAATCTGAGAACTGGCATTGTATTATACAGGTATTTTTCCTATTTTCTAAACATGATGTTGTTGGCCCCTGGCACCTAGGTAGCACAATGGATAGAGCATTGAGCCTGGAGTCAGGAAGCCCTGAGTTCAAATCCAGAATTAGATGCTTCTAACTGTGTGACCATGGGGAAGTCACTTAACGCAGTTTACCTTAGTTTCTTCATCTGTAAAATGAGCTGGAGAATGAAATGGAGAACCACCCTAGTATCTTTGTTAGGGAAACCGCAAATGGGATCACGGAGAGTCAGACTCGATAAGAAACATTTTAGAAACGAAATCTAACTCAGGCAGAGAAAAAGAAAGGATATGTGCAGGACACAGGTTTACTAAACTATAAATAGATGACAATACGAACTTCTAGCAAAAACCCAAATTTAATTCATCCATTACTGCCAGCATCTCCTCCCAAACTCCCATGTATTCTGCCTATCACGAGATGAGCAATGGCACACCACAAGTGCTGCGGGAAGAAAAAAGTGTAATGCTGTTTTAGGAGGTTTGAAGAGTGTTTTCTTTTGAGGCTTCCCAAATCAATGCTACTCATGTCTCTCATGCTCCAAACCATTTGTAGAGTTGTGATGGTGCTAGATAGGTTGGTCTACACTCTAAAGGAAGGTATGAGTTAATTCGGAATATACTGAGTGAACTCATTTATTAACAAAGATTGGCTGTAGAGGATAGATCAGGGAGAAGGGATGTGCTCTTGTAAAGATAGGAAGCCTTGTGTTATAGTGGAGAGAATGCTGGATTGTCAGTTCTATTACCAGTATCCACTGGCTACCTTTATGAGATTGTTTCAATATCTGTGATTTTGTTGTTGTAGATATCTCCACATGATGAAACCATTTACTGATGGAGGTTAGCACAGGTAATTTATACTCTCAGAAAACTGCCTAGGCTGCTGTGAAGTGACTTATACAGCATTTCACAGCCACCACGTCACAGAAAAAGACTCTGAAACTAAGTCTTCCTGACTCTGTGGCTGTTACATTATAGCACCTTATCACCCTGTGAGGTTGGCACTATTACTATCCCCATTTTACCTTTATGACCTTGGGATATCATTAGACTTCCCTTGACCTTACTTTATTCATTGGTCAAAATGATTTCTAGGGGTTCTTATGCCTCTAAATCCTCTGATACAGCAATGGAGTGTTTTGAATCATAGATTGACAGGTTATTAGTTAATTAGCTTGCTTGGCCTGAGCTCTCTGAACTTTTTATTAAGGATTAAGACTCAAGATGTCCAGTATGTTCACAATGGGAGGTCTAAGAGTTCTTCTTGGATATAGGCAGGGACCTACATGACTTATTTCTATCACAGACACATTCTACATTCTGCTGGCTTAAATTCTGATATCAATAAATAATTATACAGAAGACACTAAATTTGGACCAGTGTGAGCAGAGATGCCATAGTGTGTTGCTGTGTGAGTGATATAGCCTAAATAAGCTTAAAGACTGTGGAAGAAAGAACATAAGGATGGGTAATAATGGCCTAATTACTGCAATACTACTTAAGAGGAAAAAAATATATCTTTGTGAAAAAACAAAATTCTTACATACAGATTTTATATCCGTGTGTGTTAACATCCATACACGTGACAGTCTTGTTCAGTCATTTCAGTTGTGCCCAATCCTGTGTGACCTCATTTGTGTTTTCCTGGCAAAAGAACACACATGTGCAGTGTATGTAGAAACATACACGTATACATTCATGTGTACAAATTTTTATCCTTATGTACATGTATATTCATGTTATATTTTTACATATGATCATATGTGTTCATGTATAGTAGATTTTTACATATATGGTAGTATATTCATATGTTCTCACACACCTGTGACCAGACCTGTGATTCTATAGGTATAGGGAGCTCCTGTTGAGGAACTTTCTCTACCACTGCGGACCAGTGCATTTCTAATAATTTGTGGTTTAGAGAGTTGCTAAACAGTAGGTGCTGTTACTGTTCCCATTTTATACATGAGAAAGCCAAACCTCATTGAGGTTAGGTGATTTCCTCAGGGTCACACAGGTAATACAATGTGAGGCAAGGATTTGAAAATATGTCTTCCTGATCCTAGGTCCACTACACTCTATTCCAGGCCACATTGCTAGAAAACACTGCATGCCTCCCTAACAGAGAAATTCAGGCATGAATTGTCTGTCCACTGAGGGTAAGCCTGATAAGGAACATTCTAAAGCCCACATTCAAAGCTGATGAGGAAGAGAGCTGTATTGTCTCATTACACTTGCCAAAGGGCTGTGGAAGATCAGAGTAGACATGACTCCTCCCTAAAGAGACTATCATTTGGCTATGCTTATCAGCGTCTTTCTTTTCCTGGCCCGTGGAAAATTGGCTAACCAACAATGGTGAGCCTAAGCTCAGCAACATACCACAGTTACATTCCCAGTGATATCATCAAAAGGGGACGTGTACAGGTTCCATCTTGCCTGGCTAATGTTGTCAGGCTCAACTGAAATAGGGATTGTTCATATTCCGGAACACCTCTCCATAATTCCATCAATCTGAACTTCAGCCTTTTTCAGCCTCACAGAATCAAAATATGTTAGCTGGGGGGAAAAAAAAACCCTGGAGATTATCTGTCTCCCTTATTTCATAAGAGAAAACTGAAATGCAAAGAGGCCAATTGACTTGCCTAAGGTCACATAGTAAAATTGTTGGAGAGCCTAGACTAGAAATGGAATCTCCCCAGACTCTAGGTCTCATCCTTTTTCCCTAAGTTGTTATGTACATTAATTGCTTAATTACCTCAGAGGATCTGTCACCTAATTAGTGTGACTGCTCCATCTACAGTTGAAGATTATACCTTAGAAGCTGGCCTTAATGAATAGCCATGGCATTAAAAATTATTACCTGCTGCCAACCTTTCAGTGATAAGATTCTTTTACACTTTACTAGACTGGTCATTAGATAGCAGATAAACCATTTGGAGCTGCCAAATTTAGTGTCAGACCTGCCAAAGTTTGTGCTCTGCTTGCAGAGCCTTTGAAAACCTAGTATCATCTGCACATTATAGTGAGGTAGCAGAGGAGGCCTTGTTTGGACACTTGTCTATTCCCTTACCAAAACAAAGGTTTGGGTGGACCTCCCTGCTTAACCTGGTACCAGATTTTAAGGTAAACTTGCTCTATTTGCCTCTACACATCTTCCACGCGTCTACCAAGCAATTTTCCTCGTTCTGCTCTATGAGGCAAAGGAAAATATGCCTAATCCGTATTCCATAAGGCAGTCCATGTACTTGAAGATAGTGGTCTTGTCTTCTGTGATCTCTTCTCCAGGCTCACTATCCCCATTTCCCTTCACCCATCCTTATACTTCTTTGTTAGGCCTTTACTGTCTTTTAGAGCATGGCTGCAGCCTACCTTTCCAGGCTTATTATACCCTATTTCATACACTGTTTGGTTCAATCAAACTGACCTTGCTCTTTCTTGGCCACAATATTGCATCTCCAATCTCCATGTTTATTGCCTAGAATGCATTCCTTCTTCATCATAACCTTCTAGAATCCCAAGAATTCTAAGACCCAGCTTCCTATACCAAACCTTCTATGTTCCATTCTTCCCCATCTTAGCTGCTAGTGTCTAAATTAACTAGTATTTACTTTTTCTGCAACTATAAAATAAACTAGTCTTTTTGGGTAGTTATATAAAATTAAGTATTATTTACTTTGTATATAATTTACATATAAATATGAATGTACTTGTTTTTTTTTCCTCTGAGAGAATGTAGATACCTTCAGGGTAGGGACTCTTTCATTTTTGTCTTTGTAGTATTGGCACCTAATACTGTGAATTCCTGGTTCCTGATAAGCACTTAATAAATGTATGTTGTTTGATTGATTGGTTTATCAGTCTATACCTCTAAGAAGATGCTTGTAGTCATTAAATTCACAGTCTGTCTTTTTATACAATTTTAGCAGGATAGGTTATTAAGTTATTAAATTTTCAAGTCAATAGTTAATAACTTAGTTATTATAGTGAATAGTCAAGTTATAGTTATATATATTAGTTAATAGATAATAACTTTTAATATGCAGATTCATTGATTTCATCACCCTCCTCTCTTTAGTTCTATGGTAGGGAGCCCCATATCTCTCATTTATGCTTCCCCCTACATCCTCATGTTTTGTCTCATTCCCCTAACTCCTCTGCTGTTGTCACTGGGTCCTCTGCTCGTACTTGCATGTATAAAGCAGCCCTAGATTTCAGCAAACATGGTGGTCCTCCTCCAAAGCCTGGCCCTTATCCAAAAAAGAGAAAAGGAAAGAAGTATGGAGGGCCATTATTGACTGGAATCAGCCAGCACCAGAAGCCGAGCTTGTGTTTCATGTACAGGCTGATAAGTTTTCACTGGCTTGGGAGATGGGATGGATCATTTCATAAACACTGGTGTGCTTGAATTTCTGGATGCCACCCAGGCCAGGAATACATCCCTGCAATGCTTGACTGCACACTCATTGTTGCAATATTCATTGTCCCAGTCCTTATTCACAAGTAGAAATGATTGCAAATGTGCACCTTGTTGTGTTTTTGGTAAATCTGGTTGATTTTGTGTTCCTCTTTTTCCCATTATCTTCTTTACAAACATGCATGAGCTCTTTTCCATCAATCGCACTGCTGTTTTGCCACTGATTATAACATTAATTTGAGATGAAAAATCGATTCTGTTTTGACCATTGAAATGACCATGACCACTTCTGTGCTTGGCCAAGGTGTAAGGGGGCAAACATGATGGAACATAATTGTTCATATTCAGTTTTAGGACATAAAAGGCCAAATGAGTTGAATGAAACATCATTCCAGGCACCACCATAAATCTTATTTGCCTATCATTGTTCAGGTCGTTTCCCCCATTACGGTTCAAGGCCAGGAACTCAATAGCATTTTCCAGCAGGCTCTGAAGAGGTCTCCTCGTGATGACCCGAGTGGCTTTCTGTTGTTTTTTTTTTCAACTTTGATTTTCTTGACATTCACTTTGAGGTGTCCTAATTTTCACTCTTTGATACATTTTGGAATTGTAAAATCAGAGTGCTAGAATTGGAAAAGGTAAAATATTATATTCCTTTCATTAGGAAACAGGGGCCCTGAGGGATTGAAGTGTCTTTTCCAAAACCATGCAGAGCAAATTAAGGACAGGGACTAGAACTTAGGCTACTGGAATCCCAGTTGAAGGCTCCTTTCTTCACACATCTCCTTTCCTTATTTGCCAGGTCCCTTTTTTTTTTAAATTTTGTATTTTTTGAACCCTCTTTTCTCTTTTCAGACTATCTCATTAGACTTAAAATCTTAGATTAGAATGTAACCTGAGTTCAATTCTTAACTCTAGTATCTATTACCTGTGAGGCTCTGAAGAAGTTATTTAATTCTTTGGTCCTTAGTTCCCTTCCCGTTCTAACGCTGTGATCATATACCCTTTTTACAAATCACATCCTGCGTCTTCCAGAAATAACCTTCCTTCCTTCAAAATGGCACCTTCTCAGGAAGGTTGTATAGTATAATATTAAGATCAATGAATCATTAGTCAGGAGTCCTGAATTCTACTCCAGATTCTGCCCATAACAGGCACATAATTTTATCTATGTATGTATGTATGTATGTATGTATGTATGTATGTATCTATCTATCTATCTATCTATCTATCTATCTATCTATCTGTGTATTTTTTGGTGAGGCAGTTGTGGTTAAGTGACTTTCCCAGGGTCACACAGCTAGTTAAGTGTCAAGTGTGTGTGGCCACATTTGAACTCAGGTCCTACTAACTCCAAGGCTATAGCTTTATGTACTGTACCACTTAGCTGCCCCCAGGCACATAATTTTAGCAAGTCATGTGCCTCAGTTTCCTCATGTAAGTAGTGAATATAAAGAGTGCTACACTGAGAGTCAAAAGGTCTGAGTGAGTCCTGACTCCCTTCCTAGTTGAGCAACATTTCTCCTACTTTTTGGAATTATGATATCTTAACTGCAATCTGTGAAGTCTATTTGACCTCTAAATCTGTGCTCTTGTAGTTGATAACTAGATTGGCTCTTTCCAGCTGTAAGGATTGGCATTTATGCCTCTAGTCAAAGAAGGTTTCATAAAGCAGACAGGACATATAGGCTTGAAGGCTAGGTGTACACCCCAATCTAAGGATACATAATGAGCAAAACTTTGAGACTAAAAGGATAGTATGGTTTAATCAATCATTATAAGAAGACTTGTTTTTATATTATTACTTTATTGGTTAGTATTTGTGTGTCCTTTTCAAAATCAGTGGACCTTCTCCAGACTTGTGTTTTCTCTTCTTTAAAATGAGAGTGAAATTCAATGACATCTGAGGTCCTTTCTACTCCAAGTGCTGGGATGCAATGAGGTAAGAAGGAACATGGTATGTCTCAGTGTACAGTGAGATAAAATGCAAGTTTTTTGGAGATAGAAACAGTTTCATTTTTGACTTTATGTTCCGTGGTGTCTATTCTTATGCTAGATGTTTAATTATTGATTCTTGACTTGATTGGACAAGAAAGTACATATTAAGCCGTAAAAGAAAATAAAATTGAGTAATAGGGTAGGAACAGATTATGAAGGGAGTTGAAAGCCAGACAGAGGAATTTGGATTTTATTAATTTGTCAGAAGGGCCGTGTAGATGTTTGAGCACAGGAGTGACCTGATGAAAAGGAAGATGATGATAATATTGATAGGTGTGATAGGTTGGAGAGTGGGTAGGCCTGATGGTAGTTAGAGTAGATTGGCATGGAGGGGAGTTATAGTAGAAGAAGGGTAAAATGATAAAGACCTGTATTGTCCATGACAGTGGCAATGGAGAGGAAAAGAAGAGTCCAAGAAACATTTCCAAGGAGGATGTGACAAAATGTGGTGGCTGGTTTCACCTAGAGAATGAAGGGACAGAAAGAAACAAAGATGACTGCATAATTTATGGTATGAAAGACTGGAACAATGGTGGTTTCACTGTTAGAAATTCTGTCTTTCTGTTTCTCATTCTTTTTCTGCCCTTCTGTCCATTCATCTACCCCTTCCTCCCCAATAGAATTTACTAACTCTAAGTTCTTGTAGATGTCAGTGATTTTAAGAGATAGGTTTTTGGGAAATGGCATACCAGAAAACATTTCATTGTTGATTAAACATGGCTCTTTTGTGAAAATGGAAAGACATTAGGGTTGTAACAGCTGAATGACGCAGGTGTTTCTTTGTCACAGACACTACAAATAGTTTATTGATTTGAAACTCTTGTTCCAGGGTCTTTTGCTTGAACCATCCACAGAATAATAGCCTCCTAACCATAGGCTACAAGTCTCCATGTTTAGCATCGTGGCCTTGCAAACAGGGAATTTTCATTCATCTGGTTCTAGTGAAGAAATGAAAGTCCAGGTTTAAAGACTACCCTCTGTTACTTGGGAATATCTAGCAAGTGGCATTTGAATCCCCTTCCAAATAAAATGGTCCCATTGGAACATATTGATATTCAGCCATCAGCACAGAAATAGTAAGTTTGAGACAAAACATAGCAAGCAGATATGAATATCCAGCTAGCTACTCTACCAGCAAGTGGTAATTTTGAAATGTGTATTATATTGAACTGTATTTGGGGTAAGGAGGAGATGAGGGGGAGGCTTGAAATCGTAATGTTGAAAGGAAAAAAAAGGAAACCTTATCTATTATTTTCTGCATAGTGGATATGTAAATTCCAACTCAGGTAATTACATTCTGCTAATCTAAATTTCCCCTGATATTTCAATGATACTCTTTTTCACATCACTTTTGACATTCTCTTGGAATTTAGCCTTCTGAAATCACAGTGTTCAGCCCACCTGAGGGAGAACAGCTACATACTGCCCGTGAACATAGCGGTTTCTCCCCATCCCTCCTCTGCTACGTGTTACATAGTGAAGCCTATCTCACTGTTCTTCATAAAATACTTAGAGATAGTAATAACAATAGGTAACATTTATGTGTTGCTTACTATGTGCCAGGCTCTGTGCTAAACACTTGACAATGATTATGTCATTTGACTCTCACAACAATCTTGGGATGTGAGTGATATTATTATCCTGATTTTAACAAATGAAGAAACTGAGGCAAACAGAGGTTAAGTGTGTTACCCAAGTTCACACAGCTCTTAATACCCATATAACGTTGCTGCTGCTATTCTTTGTGTTTTTATTCCAAAGTGACAATAAGTAGAATATTTGTTTTATATTTGGTGATTTGATTGGGGTTAAATGACTTCCCCAGGGTCACACAACTAGTAGGTGTCGAGTGTACGAGGTCAGATTTGAACTTAGGTCTTCCTGACTCCAAGGCCAGACCCCTATCCACTGCGCCATCTAGCTGCTGCTAAGTAGAAGATACTTTAATGAATATATTCAGTTTTATAAGTAAATGAGTGTCTGGGCTTATTAACTGATAGACGGCCAGGAATTTAAAAAATAATAGTAATATTTCCATTGGCCACGAACATTTGGAGTCTTTTTGCAGAGATGGAAAAGGAAAGTGTTCCAAAGAGAAAAAAAGAGATTGTATTTTGAAAGAACAATGAGGCATGGAGAGTTTTCCTAAATCCCAAAGTTGGCTAAACCAATTTCTCTAATTAGACGAAGGAACCCTCCACAGAGACTTCAGAGCTGTGCCTGGGCCCATGCAAGTTTCGGAAGCATTTACATTTCAGATCCAGTTTGCAGGTATTGGCGAGCATCCAGCATGGGGAGTTAGTCTTAATCACAGTTGTTCCCTTCTCCTGCCTAGAATTCTTTTATTTGTGGTCTTTTTGGTAGAACTTGTGTTTCAAATCATATCACACTGCAGTTGTAAAGCTTCTTTGTATGGCTTCAAATGTGACACAAAAACACAATGCTTGCCACACTATTCTTTAGTATGGGAGCATGATGGGGGGAAATTTGCACACTGGAGAAGAAATGTGCCCCTTGAGTATCTTTGCCAGGAAAATCACATGGGCAAATCCATGGTGTCACAAATAGTTGGACAGGACTGAACAACAATAAGAAAAACAAAAAGGGAAATTTTGTTGGTTCCTTTTAGCTGGGAGCTTGACACTGCTGACCAGTGACTTGTGGTAACATCTAAAGAAGAGAGGGAGAATAGCAGGATCATAGAAGTAGAGCTAGGAGACCTTAGAATTACAAGTGTCATACAGTGTCTTCTGAGTGAAGAATTATTTATTCTGGATTTGAAAATTTCATTTTATTTGCTAAGTGTTGTTGCTGTTGCAAAAGGTTTGTGTGTTGGTTTTGGGGGATGCTTATTTATATCGGATATTAAAGCCTGTATTCCTCGATTAGAATAGTTAGAGTTGAGGTGAATTGTGTAAGGATAATTGTGCTTACCCTTTAGTGGTAAAGAGGAACTATGAGAATAGCAACCCTCAGGCAAGTTTTCCTATGACAAGACACTTGATGCTTAATAATAATAATAATTATTGTGTTTATTATTATTATAGCTAACATTTACATAGTCCTTAAGCACATTGCAATATTATTTCATTTAATCCTCACAACAACCATGGGAGATAAGTGCCATTATCATTCCATTTTACAGTTCAAGCAACTGAGGTAAGCAGCACTACTAATCTGCCCAAGGTCACACTTCCCTACCCAAAGTGATCTGTGTCTACACAGTTCAGAGTACCGTACTAGGGTTGCAATAATACTGGTAATTATTACTCAGGTAGAACAAAAAATCTGTGCTGGGACCTAGATTATAATAATAACACAAATTTTTGTAGTGTGTTTGGATTTGCAAAGTCTTTCATATACATTGGGTCATTTGATTCTCAGAACAGTCCTCTAAGGTAAGTGGCACAGGTATTACTATTCCTAATTTGAAGATGAGAAAAGTGAGGCAGAAGGAACTTAGGCAATTTCCTCAGAGTCCCACAGTTATTTAGTGCCTGAGGTAGAATCTTCTTAACTTTATGCCCAGTGCTCTATTCACTAAAGAATGCTTACACCAATTAAACCTGAAGTTACAAGTGCTTTACAGATTCAAAAGTCCTCAGCCTCTTTTCAAAACTTTGTTGGTTTGCTTTCATTTTTCTCCCTGGCCATCCACTGCAAGATAAATAAAGTTGGAAATCAGTTGGTTAAAGTGCAGATTACCCTAGTAGTCGTTGGTAGACTCTGTGCTAGCTTTCTCTCAGTTTACAGGGAAACCTCAAGCTTTCCTAAGGAGGTGGAACTTCCTTGTTTCCTATTTGCATTGTAATATATTTTGACCTTGTACAAATCAGGGAGAAAGCATGGCAGGCTGGCCAGGGAGTGTGGTGTGACTGAATGACATCATCACCCCAGCCTGTAGGGCTTCTGGAGGAGGAACAGAGGATAAAATCAACATGCACCTGCCTTTCTAGGCCCTGGAGGAGTGGGGTGACCAATTTACATGTTAGAAAGGGGACAATGGTATTTCACTCAGAAGACAAAGGTTGAGCTTCCTTTCTTGGTCAATAACCTGGCTGTTATTATTTAGCTGCTCCTTTGCCAAGGTAATACTGAGCACCTGGGATAAGGCTCTATCCTTGTGCAGTGAATAAATATGTTTGGAGAAGAGAGAAATACCTTCTGCTTCTAGGAGCCCGGGTGGTGGAATAAGAAGTAAGTTACTCTCACCCTCCCTTACCTGTGATTGCCCAGAAGATATCGTCCCAGGAAAAGCCTTAGAGCGTGAAAGCCAGCAGAAAGACAGGGTGCAGCAGCCTTGTAGGTGAGGAAGCTTGGGGAATTAATGGGAAAGGCCCTTCTTGCTATGGGGGAGGTGGAGCAGTACAGGATAGGACACATCCCAGCTCAGCATACCAGGAAGAGATCCTGAGCCCTAGGGCAGTGGAGCAAGCAAGTGCCAACACCAGGACCCCACAAGTACCTCAGTATAGGTAGTGGAACCAGTAGACACCAGCTTGGAAAATGACCACGTGTGATGGTCTTCTTCAGAATAAAGGAGGGAAAGGCAGAAAGAAAGGGCAGGGGAGATTGAAGGGAGGGAAGAAGCAGTAAGGGTAAAGGGGAACAAAAGGGAGGGGGCTAATAGAAGGGAGTCAGGACTTAGTGAGTTGGTGGTCAAAAGCAAAACGCTAGTGAGGAGGGGAAAGGAGAAAGAAAAGCACAAACAGGGGGCATAAAGATGGAGAGGAAGGCACAGATAGTAATCATAATTGTGAATGTGAAGGGGATGAACTCTCTCATAAAATAGAAGCTGACAGAGCAGTGAATCAAAAACCAGAATCCCACAATATGATGTTTACATGGAACACATTTCAAGCAAAGGGATACACACTGTGTAGAAGTAAAATGCTGGAGCAGAATATATTTTACATATTCTGAGAGTAGCAATCCTGATCTCAGACAAAGCAAAAGCAAAAATAGATTTTATTAAAAGAGGTAAGGAAGGAAACTACTGCTAAAAGCTACCATAGACAATGAAGTGATATCATCATTAATCATATATGCACCAAATGATATAGCATCGAAAGTCTTAGAGAAGTTCAGGCAGTTACAGGAAGAAATGGATAACAAATCTATGCTAGTAGGGGACCTCATCCTCCACTTCTCAGAACTAGATAAATTTAATCGCAAAATAAACAAGAAAGAAGTTAAGGAGATGAAAAGAATTTTAGAAAAGTTAGATATGGTTGACCTCTGGAGAAAACTGAATGGGTATAGAAAGGAATATTCCTGTTTCTTGGTGGTACATGGCACCTACACAAAAATTGAGCACATAACAAGGGCATAAAAATGTCACAGTCCAGTGCAGAAAGGCAGAAATCTTGAATACACGCTTTTCAGATCATGATGCATTAAAACTTACGTGTCATAAAGGGACATGGAAAGATAGACTAAAAATTATTGGAAACTAAATAATCTAATCCTAAAGAATGAGTAGGTCAAACAACATATCCATAACTTCATCTGAGAAAATGACAATAATGAGACAACATAAGATGCAGTGAAACCACTTCTTAGGGCAAGTTTTATATCTCTCAATGCTTACATGAATAAAACAGAGAAAGAAGAGATGAATGAATTGGGTATGCAATTAAAAACAGCTAGAAAAGGAACAAAATAAATATGCCCAATTAAATAGCAAATTAGAAATTCTGAAAAACAAAGCAGAGATTATCAAAATTGATATTAAGAAAACTATTGAACTAATAAATCCAAAACCAGGTTTTATGGGAAAAAAGTAAAATAGATAAGCCTTTGCTTAATTTGATTAAAAATGTAGAAAGAAGAAAACCAAATTACCAGCATCAAAAATGAAAAGGGTAACTTCACCATCAATGAAGAGGAAATGGAAACAATAATTAGGGCCTATTTTGCCCAACTGTATGCCAATATATTTGATAATCTTAGTGAAATGGTTGAGTATTTACAAAAGTATAAATTGCTCATTTAAGGTAAGAGGAAATAAAATATTTTAAGTAACCTTATTTCAGAAAAAGAAATTGAACAAGCCATGAATGAACTCCCTAAGAAAAATCTGCAGGGGAAGTTGGATTTATAAGCAGATTCTATCAAACATTTAAAGAATAATTAATTCCAATACTACATAAATTATTTGGGAAAATAGTTGAAGTAGTCCTACCAAATTCATATTACGATTGAAATGTAATGCTGATACCTAAACCAGAAAAAGCTAAAACAAAGAAAGAAAATTATAGAGCAATTTCTGTAATGTATAATGATGGAAAAAAATTTAAATAAAATATTAGCAAAGAGATTATAGCAACTTATCACAAGAATATTACAATCTGATCAGGTAGGATTTTTACCAGGAAGGCAAGTGTCATTCAATATTACGAAAATTATCAGCATAACTGACTATATCACCAACAAAATTAACAGAAATCATATGATTATCTTAACAAATGCAGAAAAAGCATTTGACAAAATACAACACTCATTCCAATTTAAAAATAAGAGAGCTTAGGAATAAGTGGAGTCTTCCTTAAAATGACAGGCAGCATCTATCTGAAAATCATCAGCAAGCATTATATATAATAGGAATAAGCTAGAAGCATTTCCAGTGATATTGGGGGTGAAACAAGGATGTCCATTATCACCACTGTTATTCAACATTGTGTTAGAAATGTTAGCTTTAGCAATAAGAGAAAAAATAGAAATTGAAGGAATTAGAATAGGCAGTGAAGAATCAAAGCTTTTCCTCTTTGTATGTGATATGATGGTATACTTAGAGAATCCTGGAGACTGAAGTAAAAAATTACTTGAAATAGTAAACAAATTTAGCAAAAGTACAGGATATAAAATAAACCCACATAAATCATTGGCATTTCTACATATTACTCATAATGTCTAACAGCAAGAGAGAGAGGAATTGTATTTAAAGTTATTGTAAGCATTTAAAAAATATTTGGGAGTCTACCTGTCAAAACAAGCTCAATAACAATTAGAAAACACTTCACACAAATCAATTGAAATCTAAATAATTGGAAAAAATATCAATTTCTCATGGGTAAGCCTAGCTAATGTAATAAAAATGAGAATTCTACCTAAATTAATTGACTTATGCAGTGCCATAGCAATGAAAGTACCAAAAAATTTATTTTAAAGAACTAGAAAAGAAAACAACAAAATACATCTGAAAGAACAAAATATCCATAACCTGAAGGGAATTAATAAAAAGAAATGCAAGGGAACATGGTCTAGCTTTTACTAGATCTTGAATTGTATTGTTAAGCAGCAGTCATCAAAATTACTTGGTATTCACTAAGAAATAGAATGGTGGATCAGTGGAATAGGTTAGGTATGCAAGACACAACAGTCAATGACTACAATAATCTACTATTTGGTAAATCCAAAGACTCCAGTTTCTGGGGTAAGAACTCACTATTTAACAAACACTGGAAAATAGTATGGCAGAAACCAGACATAGGTCAACATCTTACTCCTTATACCAAGATAAAATTAAAATGGGTACATGATTTAGTTATACAGACTAATATTGTAAGCAAACTAGGAGAGCCAGGAATAGTTCACCGATCAGCTCTATAGAGAAGGGAAGAATTTATGACTAAACAAAAGATAGAGAATATTATGAAATACAAAATGGATGAGTTTGCTTATATTATTAAATTAAAAAGGTTTTGCACAAACAAAGCCAATGCAAACAAGATTAGAAGGAAAGTGGAAAGCTGAGAAACAATTATTATAGCCAGTGCACTCTAAGTCCCATATCATTTAGTATTCTTTCCATATTTCCAGTTAAATCATCTTTTTATTGGTGTTTAGCCATTTTCCCGTCACATCTGACTCTTAATTTACTTTTCCTACTCATTTTATAGATGAGGAAACTGAGGCAAACAGCTGGGGTCACAGAGCTAGTAAGTGTACTAGATGTTAATTTTTTTAATTGGAAAGAAGTTTCTTTGAAAAGGAAAAATTCTACTAAAAAAGCCAGGGTTTGAGAGATGGGTTTCCAAGTATTTCAGAAGCCATGTTCATTTGGCAATCCTGCAGCATTTTTGTTGACAGCAAAATAAATCCAGTGAAGGAATACGCAGGATAAACTTCATCTGTTTCTTTTCACACACGCTTGACTTCCTGTTGTGTGAATAAAGCATGGTCTGTCTTGTAGCTTTCCAAAAAGCCAGTGCATATGTTCTTGGTCCAAACTGTCACCATCTCACCATCATCCCACCCCCCACCCACCCCCAGCCATAAGGTATTTTACAATCTGAAATGTTTTAGAAATGTTTGGGGGGGGGTGTTTTAAGGAGAAACTACTTAAATGGGTCATTTGTTTTGTAAGGATTTCATTGTTTCTATTTACCTTCCTATTTTGTCATGCTCTGTTCAAAATGTAAGCATGATCTAGAACACAATATACCTTAAACCTTTCTCTCCCTTCTACACTCCACCCCCATCCATGCCAAGCCACGTATTCGTATCTTGCAGCTTTTATTCTTTTATCTTTTCTTTTCTGCCATACCAAATCTCAACTAGATCTTTTTTCCCAATGAAATCTACTTAGATCTATTTCAGGTATCTGAAAATGGGGAATTCCTTTCTCTTTTATCCTGTTCCCCATGTTGGCTTTGGTCCAATGGTGTTAAGGTTGCCTTTTGGACCAATATTTGCATCATTTCTTCTCCCTGAATTTCTATGGTTTATTCCAGAGATTGTTAACTTTGTTCCTTTCTTAACTCATGTACTGTACTTCTCAACCTTCTTTAATATGGCTATTAGTTAAAAATAACTGGGTAAGCAAAAGGATGAAAATACATTCAGGCCACTGCCCCCTCCCAAGTAATCCATTTGAAAAATATAGATTAAAAGCTCATTCTCCCTCTCCTCTCCTTTTTTGGAGAGATAGGGCATCATAGACATAGGATATTCTATGTAGTCATATTATGTTGATGTATCATTTTTGATTAACAGCTCTTTTTCATTTTTTTTTCTTTATTAAAAGTGGTGTTTCACCATTGAGGGTGGAAGTGAAAAGATGTGTTCAGAAATGATAGTGAAATAAAAGCAAAAGGTAGCAATAAATATTTTTTTTCAGCCAAAGACAAGGTTTATTAAAGATCTGCCACATTCGCCAGACTCTTCAGGAATCTAAGAGTTCATGAGGCATTAGCTAGATTCTAACAATCTGAACATTGGCTAGATTTTAGGAACCTGAGCCTCTTAATGGAGACAAGATGGACCTCATATACAGAAAGACTGTGGGAGGGATCTAGGAGTGGCCAAGTAGTTCACAGTGACTGGAGGAGGGGTCTAAGGAGTGGCCAGTAAGCTGGAGTGAATAGAACTCCTGGGACCTGGACCACATGGCCGAGGGTGAATGGAGCCTAGGTAGGATTAAGGGTGGGAAATGGCCAGGGGCTATAGGGAGGCAAGACAATGGAGGGGAGATTTAATATAGCCACAAGTAAAGGCCAGTTGATGGGAGGCGAATATCAGAAATTTGACCTTGTGGGAAAGTCCAGGGCTTTTACTTTTTGGGGTCCAAATCTCATCCTCATCATTACCCCCTCAAATAAATGGCACCCAAATCCTTTTGGGGCAAGAGTGTGAAGGTCTGGGCTTCTGAAACTGCTTCCTGCTGGCAAGGGGTGTCGAGCTTTCCCTGCCTAGAGGGGGTCCCAAAGAGGAGGTTGACTGGAACTGAGTACAGGCTGCATCCAGGAAACAATGGGGAGATAATGGCTGGTACCTGCTGTTTGCAACCAACTGTAGGTAAATGGCCTGTAGTCTGGAAGACACAAATCTGATGGAAAAGACTGCTGGGCCCATGACAAGATAAAACAGTTTTAGCTCTGTTTAGATTCACATAATTCAGTTTTCCAACCATGTATTATCAAATCCACCTCACAGCTAGACTCAGAAACGGCCAGGTGGCTAACATTCCCTTTTAAAAGAACATAATGAGGAAAATGAGCCAGAAGGATCTCATCTTTAGACTGAGGCTAAAATTGTCCTCTTCAGTTTTTCCCAATGTTGACTTCCTACCAGTATCACATCCTCTGAGTAGCTTGTGGCATTTCTCCCACATGGTGGATTATTGATTATCAATGGATTATGATCCATCAGACAACTCAAAATAAAATCCTATGAGCTTTTACCTTACACAGTTTCACTAATCATACCTTGGGAAAAACTTTTCCAGGATTTACATCTGAAATTTAAATTTGTCCTGGTGTAAAAAGCTGATTTTTAGGGATTCCTATGTAATTGGAAATTCTTAACAAGACAAAACATAAACAAGCTTTTTGGCAAGTTTACACATTAAAACAACAACAATAGCCAGATTATTTTGGCAGTAACCAAATTATGAAAAGTTGCTTGAGATAACTGATACAAAAAGTTCAACAATTTGAAACTTGAAACAAACCCATTACCAGTATGATGACTTCAGTTTTGTTAAATGCCTTTCCAAATTACTTTACACAGAGAATGAACATCTCATCATCAACCCTTAAAACTCAACTGTAAGAAGAACATGCTTACCTACGTTTGGAGGCTAGCTTCTTTACCTTGAGCAGGATGTGCTGAGCCTGGATGATCTTTCCAGGCAAAGGTTACACCAGGACCCGAGACCATTGCCAGGCCCCCCCACCCCCAGCTGCTGCCTCCCCCCTTCTTCCTTTCCCAGGTAGGGGAGTGTAAAATCAAAGGTGAGGGGTAAAGGGTGAAACTCTCTTCTTCCATGAGAGGGGTTAAGAGATACCCTCTTGACTCAAGGGAAAAGACTGGGAGAACAGGGTCTAAGATATGTTTAGCTATTCTAACTTTTCCTTGTAACTTCCATGAAGGAAGATTCAGGGGGTGTAGAGGGAAGTAAGTAAGTAAGCCTCAGAGAACCAAAAAGTAACTGCAGTTTTCCACAATTCTCTGGCACTGAGAGAATTAAGAGAATGGGGCATACACTTCCAGATCGGCTGTCCATCCTTGTCCTCAATGCTGTGGAAGGTATAGTGAGATCCATGGTCTCAAACCGACCGAATTGCCTGAGAGTCTGAGAGCATCAGGCTGAGTGAAAGACAGCCTCATAACTGGCTTCCTGAAAAGCACCTCCAAGTTTTGGTGCTTGGAGAGCGACCCCAACTGTAGAGAAAGAAAGGAGGGGAGACAGGAGGCTTATATACCTTCCAGTCTTGGCTGGAGAAGAATGTGGGGTTAGGGAGTTTCCCCTTACTGGCCACCCTAATGATGAGATTTAGGGATTCAGGGATGCTGGTACCCTGAGATCATGACACTTAGGTCCTGTCTGAAAAAAGTCAACCCAAGCCTTCTTTTTAAGCCAAAGACAAGGTTTATTAAAGATCCCCCATGTTAGTCACACCCTTGAGGAATCTGAGTGTCTGTGAGGCATTGGCTGGAGTTTAAGAATTTGAGCTTTGGCTAGGTTTCAAGAACATGAGGCCCAATAAATATTTTAAAATAAAAAATATTTCCCATTGTGTCTCGGGGAGAGAGAGAGAGAGACTGAGAAAAAAAGACAGAGAGAGAGAGAGAGAGAGAGAGAGAGAGAGAGATTGAAAAATCTGACATTAACTGTGGAAACACCCATAGTACTTTACCTCTGCCAAGAATGGAAGGAGCGGGCTTCTCATGTCTTTTTATTTGGGCCTCATAATTTCACGGCATTAAATTTCACATTGTTGAGGCATGGATCAAGGGTTCACTGGTCTGAGTCTTTGCTCTGAATCCCAGCTAGGTCTCCTTTTCTTGGCTTTCCTCCTTTCCTCCTGGACCGAATGAAGCGCCTTCCTCTTTTTGCCACGGAGAAGGCTAGCGGAGAGAGGGTGAGAAGGGTGTTTCTGGAAGAGTCTATAGCATAGGTAATCGCTGACATAAGACTGGGCAAATGGCTTTCAACTCCTCTCTTCTTCCTGAAGTAATGTGGAGGCTGGTTCGGGAGGAGCATATCAGACACATTTCCTTTTGGGGGGGGTAGGGTACTTGAAAAGTTAAATTGTTCTAGGACAAGCAACTAACTTGCTATATAACTGGTCAGGTGATCAAAAGTCATCATGATTTCTTTTTTTAAAGATGTGGTGATGAAATGGACCTGAGAGGTCATCCAGTTCAACTCCCTTATTTCATAGATGAGTAAACTGAGACCCTGACAGGTGAGGCATTTTGCCTGCTTACTCACACAGGCAATTAGAGTCTTGGATTCTCTGACTGAAGTTAAGTACCCTTTCCACTGCACTAACTCCACATCCAACCTTCTTTCCAATACAGCATTCTGGGTTTCTCTGGCAAGAAGAGTCACTTAAGTATTCAGCTAAAACACATTGGGAAATAGAAAAACTGGGGACCAGAGGCATTAGGAAACACACACACACATAGAACCGGAATGGCCCAGTCATCCCAAAGTGTACTGGTTTCGTTTCTAAAGAGATGGCCCAAACTCCCCAAACCTTAATTGAAGTGTATGGGGGTGGGGCATTTCTCCCCAATGCAGCAGTTGCTACACTTGGCAGGGCAGAGGCTATAAGAACACTTAGTTGGGCTGAAGTTCTGTTGACCTGAAAAGTTTCTATAGAAGAATAGTCACGTTATGTATGAGATCCAGGAAATGCAATGGTTATTTTCTGATCATTTTCTTGGTATCATGCTATGTGGTCCAATGAAAAAACCACTGGCTCTGGAATAATAGAAGTAAGATTCAGGAACTATCTCTTATTCTCCCTACAAATATGGACTTCTGAGACTCATTACCCTTCCTAGGCCTCTTTTGTCATCTGTGAAATGGGGAGGGCCTTAGAGTAGAAAGGTGCCAGACATCCCTTCCAGCTCTAGATCAGTCAACAAACTTTTATTCAGTGCTTGTTATATGCCAAGCATTGTTCTGGGTGCTAGAGATTCAGAGATAATCCTCTGAATAGATTATAGACCATACCCTGCTCCCTGCCTAAGAAAATTTTCCACAAAAATCCTGTCTCTCAACTCCAACTCTGAGTTAGATCAGTGTGTTCTTATTTAGTATTTTCAGTTGCATGCAAGTCTTTGTGACCCTATTTGGGGTTTTCATGGCAAAGATACTGGAGTGGTTTGCCATTTCCTTCTCCAGCTCATTTTAAAATGAAGCCAACGGGGTTAAGTGACTTGCCCCGAGTCACACAACTAGTAAGTGTCTGAGGCCAAATGTGAATAATGGAAGATATCTTGCTGACTCAAGCCCTGGCACTTTATCCTTTGGGCCACTAGCTGCCCTGGGTAAGTATAGTATAGTATAGTATAGTATAGTATAGTATAGTATAGTATAGTATAGTATAGTATAGTATAGTATAGTGTATAGTATGGTATAGTATAGTATAGTAGATAAAGTGCTAATCGTAGAGGCAGGAACACCTGAGTTCAAATTCCATCTCGGATATTTACAAGTTATTAAACTTTCTGTGCCTTGCTTTCCTCGTTTGTAAAACAAGGGAATTGGATTTAATGCCTTCTAAGGTTCTTTCCAGTTCTAAATCCTATGATGTTGCTAATCCCTTCTGCTCTTAATCAATGGACATTTAGTATCTACAGTATGCTTGGCACTGTGATCGACACATAGGGATTAAAGGACAAAATTGAGGTTATTCCTTCAAGAAGCTTACATTCTACTGAATGGATAAACAGATAAGTAAATAGATTACATATACAAAAGAAATAATGCAGTAATTTGAGGATGGAAGGATAACTAAAAATCAAAAATACTCTAGGTTTATTCTTGGTGTGTTTCTAAGGCTACCAGGGCCATATTGCACTGTTTGATATTTCTTCCCCCCTCACCTCAGCTGTTGGAGCCAAGTAATGTAATGTCAGCCCTGGCTGAAAATCCCTTTGCTATTAGGAGACAGATGGGTACCAGCTGGAGCCGCCTCAGGCACAGTGAGACATGATAGCCATGTCCCCCCTCTGCCTCCCACATGAGCTTGGCAGAGTTTCTCATTTCAGCCCATTTCAGTTTCCCTCTACACTCTTCTGCCTTGGCTTACAGACAGGAGTGTGTTGTATAATGGGGAAATAGTTCAGAAGCTATGGCAAACTAGATATTATGATAAGGTAAGGATTGGAATGGTCTCATAAGTGACCCATGTGAAGCATCCATGCTCATTTTCATGAATGTGACATCATTCCCCATTACCATCTCTAGTTCCCCTTATTTCTGCTGCATTCTTCCTCCAGATGCTCATAGGTATGAAATGAATGCCCAAAGGCTGCACTGCAATGTATAAGGCACATGAGACTGTGGCCCCATCGATGATGGGGCTCATTGAAAAACAATTGGTTTTTTGTGTTTTTGTTTTCCCAAAGGAGCAAATGTTAATGTGTATCTCTTCATTCTAATCTGACCCATATGTGGTGCTTATCATAGAAGGTAAAGGGAATCCATAAATGGGGAGACCTGCCTTTCATCCATCACCTTGTGTTTCAATGTGGTGGAAGAGAACCAAAACATTGTCAAGGTATAGTGTGTCTGACTGTCTCCAATCACACTAATAAGAGCTCAGAAGGCTGTACCACAAGTCGGGCACAAATAGTCCATAGGAACATTTGGAGTGGAATGAAGTGTAGATTTTTGGAGAGAAGGGAGGCTCTAAAGCAGAGCATGTTAAAGGTTCAATATTTTGTTTAGCTCAAGTTCCCCCAACCTAATTATGCCAGATTGCACAATCTTACCTTAGCTCCTCTGGCTCCATAATCACCAGATGCCCATTTTTAGCTCTGAGGTGTCCTATTTGTTCCCATCCTGAATGATTATATATGACGATAAGAGATTTTGTCCTACCTGTTCCATTATTGGGGAATTTCAGTCCAAGGCCCCAGAGTAGCCACCAGGCATCCCTAGAATGAGCCAGAATGCCAGGCCATTCTCAGTATTTATTACAGGCATAGTGATGGACTAAGATACTCCTGGAAGTCTGGGACCAGGGTGTTTTTGTTTGTTTAATGCTCTACTATGTAAAACTAGCTACCTCATGGCTCTGGGGGCTCTGGGAGCTGAACTGGGCCTTGTCATTTTGGCCATAACTATAATATAGAGACAAACAACTACTCAGCACTTCTACCAAGCTCATTTTCAGCTAGCAGCCCTACCTCGTTTGACTGGGATGCAGTTGGCTTTTCACTGTGTAGTGTTTTGTCTAACCAGCCTGGGTATCTGGGACCAACTGAACATTTGGGCTTCAGCCCACTCTTTACTGTGACTCTGCCCCCTCAGAGCTGTTACAAGAGACTAGGGCTTGAGTCAGGTCTGCTTCTCATTCATAGGATTTTGAGAAAGTTGCTATGCTGTTTTGGGTCTGTTTTTACTTGTTTGTAAAATAAAGAGAATTATGCTACACAGTTTATCTTTGCTCCTCCAACTTCAAAAATTCTACAACTAGTTTGCCAGTCTCTTTCTTTGGACCTGCTAGTCTGCCATCCAGGACACAGGTTGATTTGTAAGGGGGGAAGAAAACAAAACATTATGCCAGGAAAGCATGAAGAGACCTGGATTCTAGTCCCAAATTGTTTACTTGCTGTCAGGAAGTTTATTCAGCTGTAAAATGTGGGCATATAATTCCTCTGACAACTAATAATAATTACTGATATTTTTAGAACTCTTTAAGCACTTCTCAATCTGGGATTCCGGGCTATTCTTTGAAGTAGATACTATCAGTATTTTGGTAGCTATTTTACAAATGAGGAAATTGAAGGGCAGAGAAAAGTAATATTTGCTCATGGTAACAGTGTCAGAGTTAGAATTCAAACCTTGATTTTCCTCACTGCTAGACTGTGTCCACATACCACCTACCTCCACAGGTTGTCATGATGATCAAATGAAATACTATCAGGCATGGCACTTTAGGGAGATATAAAACATGTTAGAGATACAAGGCACAATAGTCAATGACAGTAGTAATCTACTGTTTGATAAATCTAAAGACTCTAGCTTCTGGGGTAAGAACTCAGTATTTAACAGAAACTGCTGGGAAAACTGGAAAATAGTATGGCAAAGACCAGGCGTAGAGCACATCTTACTATACCAAGATAAAGTCAAAATGGGTACATGATTTAGGTATAAAGACTGATATTATAAGCAAACTAAGTATGCAAGGAATAGGTTACCTACCAGCTCTATGGTAAAGGGAAGAATTTATGATCAAAGAAAAGACAGAGAACATTATCAAATGCAAAATAGACGACTGATTACGTTAAATTTAAAAGTCTTTCCAGAAAGAAAGCCAATGTAACCAATATTAAAAGGAAAGCAGAAAGCTGGGGAACAATTTTTACAGCCAGTGTTTCTGATAAAGGCCTCATTTCTCAAATATATAGGAGAACTGAGTTGAATTTATAAGAATACAGGTCATTCCCCAATTGATAATTGGAAGAAATTAAAGCTATCTATAGTCATATGACAAAAAAAATGCTCTAAATCACTATTGATTAGAGAAATGCAAATCAAAACAACTTTGAGGTACAATGTCACACCTATCAGATTTGCTAAAGTGACAAAAAAGGACAATGATAAATGTTGGAGAACAGGTGTAAAAATGGAAACACTAATGCATTTTATAGCTCAATGAGCTGTAAAAATGTACATACCCTTTGACTGAGCAATAGCATTTCTAGGGCTGTATCCTAAAGAGATCATAGAAGGATCTACAGGTACAAAAATATTTCTAGCAAGTCTTATTATGGTGTCAAAGAATTGGAAATTGAGAGGATGCCTGTCAACTGGGAATGACTGAACAAGTTGTGATATATGAATGTAATGGAATACTATTGTGCTATAAGAAATGATGAGCTGGAGAATTTTATAAAAATTTGGAAAGACCTGTATGAACTCATGTTGTGTGAAATGAACAGAACCAAGAGAATAGTATACACAGTAGCAGCCACATTGTGTAATGACTGTCTTTGATAGACATCGCTTTTCTCAGCAATACAAGGATATAAGACAACTCCAAGAGACTCACGATTGAAAATGCTGTCCACGTGCAGAAAAAGAACTGTGGAGTCTGAATGTACATGGAAGCATACTAATTGCTCTCCTTTTTTTGTTGTTTTGTTTTGTTTTTTTCTTTCTTTGTGGTTCCTCCCATTAGTTCTAATTCTTCTGTACATGATGACCAATGTGAAAATATGTTTAATGTGAATGTATAAGTAGAGCCTATGTCAGACTACACAATGTCTTGGGAAGGGGTGAGGAGAAAGAGGGGGAAAAGGTTGAAACTCAAAATCTTATTCAAGTGAATGTTGAAAGCTAAAAATAAATAAAGTATTAAAAAATAAATTAGATGGTTGCAGCATTGTTGAAGAGCATTAGGAGCTTGAGGGAATCATAGAAAACTTGATGTAGAGGGTGGTGTTTGAGCTGAGTCTTAAAGGAAGTAAGGAATTCTAAGACTTAGAAACATGAGGAGGGAAGACATTTCTACCATGGAGATCAGACATGGAGTACCATGTGTGAGGAACAGCAAAAAATCCAATTTGGCTGGACCGCAGGGTGAAGACAAAAGCATTGTTTAATAATTATGGAAGGGTATGTTGAAGATAGTTGTGAAAGATTTAGAATTCTGGAGTGCTGTTCTTTCATTCAGTCATATCCAACTCTTTGTGACCCCATGAACCATAGAATCCCAGCTCTTCTATCCTCCATTATCTGCCGAAGTCTGTCAAAGCTCATGTAAAAAATGTTGTTCAGTAACATGCAACTTTGTGATTCCGTACAGGGCTCTCTTGGCAAATTTATTCTAGAGTGGTTTGCCATTTTCTTCTTCAGTGAAGTGAGGCAAATAGGGGTTACGTGATTTGCCCAGGTTCACACAACTAGTGAGTTTCTGAGGCAAGATTTGAACTTGAGTCTTCCCAACTTCAGGCCCAGGACTCTGTCCACTGAGCCACTTAGTTTCCTCCAAAATTCTGGAGTAGTTTATATTATAAAGGCCTTGGTGCCTATTAGGAAGATTAGAAAAATAAATATATCATGGTTCTAACTCTTGTTCTTGTTATGTTTCTGTGATAGTGCCCTGCCTTTCTCCAGTTGTGTGGTGAGTTAGTTACCCTACTTGAAGAGAATGTGGTAAATATTGCCTTGCCTTATTCTAAGCCCTGTATACCGTCGCCCTTCTGAAAACCTTATGGCATTTAAGAACAGAGAATTGGTTTTCCAAGAAGGAGTTGTGGGTATTAGGAAGAAATACAATTAGCTGTCAGACTGTCTGCCTAAATTTCATCATTACAGTATCCTTCCTGGATACCCAGCTTGTTACTGTCTGTGCCTGGAGATAGAGTGAATGGGTTTGCCTGTTGCCAGAGGCTAGAGCAGCTAAACAGACTAGTACTACCAAAATGGAGCCAATTCTATTTCTGCCTCTAGGTGGACCAACCATCCATGCCATTGGCAAAAGGAAATGGTTGGAAATCTAGCACTGAGTTCTAGAGGTGGGAAATGGGTTGGGCATGTTGCTAGTGCAGACACTTCCTTTTACAGACAAATAAAGTGAGGACTGGGAAGATGAAATCGAGCGCAAGGGTGGTGGTGGTGGTTGTGGTGGTGGTGGTGGGTAATTCTTGTGTGACTTTTTTTGACCCTATTTGGGGTTTCCCTGGCAAAGACATTGAAATGGTTTGCCAGTTCCTTCTCCAGCTTATTTTACAGATGCAAAAACGGAGGTAAACACGGTTAAGTGACTTTCTCAGGGTCACACAGTAAGTGTCTTGAGGCCATATTTGAATTTGTGAAAAAGAGTCATCCTGATTCTAAGGCCCATGTTCTATCTACTAAGCCACCTAGCTGCCGCTCATTTTACAGATTAGTAAATTAAAACCCGTGGAGGTTCAATGATTTTGCCCGTCTCCAACAGAGAGGAAACAGGTCTTCCAGCCCTCTCATTTGACACTTGAGGAAACTGAGATACAGGGAAGTCAAGTGTCTGATGAAGCTGAACCAGTTATAATCATCGCCTCCAATCCTCTTTTTTCAAATGGGGAGAGTGAAACTCAGGGAAACTAACTGTCCTATGGAGGGTCAAACATGTAGGAAACTCAAAGGCCAGGTTAGAACCCAAGTCCTCCAGGGGTAGCTGAGTGGTTCAGTGGATAGTGCTAGCCCTGGAGTCAGGAGGACTTGTGTTAAAATCTGTCCTCAGACATTTCCTATCTATATGACCCTGGGCAAGCCATGTACCCTGTTTGCTTCAGTTTTCTCCCCTATCAAATGAGCTGGAGAAGAAAATGTGCAACGACTCCAGTATCTTCACCAAGAAAATCCCAAATGAGGTCACAAAGAGTTGGACAAGACTGAACAAGAACAACCTCTAACTCTAGTGGTCGTTCTTTTTCAGCTGTGTTCAAGGTGCTGATTATCAAATGACCTAAATATTATGCAGGTGATAATGGAAAGGATTTGAAACATTAAAATGGTAGGAGAACTTGAGCATTTGCCTGATTTTGTTTCTGTTAGTAAAGATCTATGGAGAGCTGAAAATTAACTTTAAGAGTTAGTATATTGTAAAGAGGAAAAGACAAAAGGAATATCTACCCCCTCCCCCTTCTCTGGGAAGGCATTAGGAATAGTTCCTTTTGCTGGTAGAAGGCTAAACACTTGGAAAACTTTTCTGGCAAGATTTTGCCTTGAAACTGTTATCTTGGTCACTAGCCCTCAGCCATATCCTAGTCCTAAGCTCTCTTCTTTCCCCCAAGATGTCAGCTTTTGAGACTATTTCAAGTGACAGCATCATTAAGTAAATTCAAAAAATGCTCACTAATCCTAATAAGAGAGGGAATCACCAAAGGTAGAAATCTGCACAGGTTACCCCACAGAAAGGCCATTTTCTAGGGTTACCAAATTAAGATGCCAGGGCCCTTACACAAGGCGACCCCACAGCAGTGTCTCTGACTACTTTAGTCTAGTCACTCTGACTGATAGAAAGGCTGACATTTCAATTGTTCTGGCCTCATTGAATGATTGTCTTAATTTTGCTTTTATATCCTAAAACTCAACAAGGTGTGTAGCCTATTGTTCAGTCATTTTAGTGTGTCTGACTCTTCGTCACCCCATTGGGTATTTTCTCAGCAAAGATACTAGAGAGGGTTTCTATTTCCTTTTCCAGCTCATTCTACAGATGAGGAAACTGAGTCAAACAAGGTTAATTGACTTGCCCAGGGTCACAAAGCTAGTAAGTGTCTGAGGCCAGATTTGAACCTTTCAAGAAGATGAGTCTACAGGACTCCTTGCCCAGTACTCTATCCACTGTACCTTCTAGCTTCCCCTGCATGGCCTATAATAAGAGTTTAATAAATATTCATTGATTGATTGATTGAGGTAGGTGATTTTATTATCTCCATTTTGCAGATGAGAAAGCTCCAGTGAGATGACTTCCCTAGGCCAACTTAGCTAGCCAATGTATAAGAATTGGGATATTAACCCAGATCTTCCTGACTCCAAGTACAGTGTTCTAGCCCCTATACTATCTTGCCTCTGATAATCTCAAAACAACCCCACAGGGAGTATATAAGACAAGTGCTACTATTTTATAAATTTTGTAAATTGGGGGAAAAGTTAATGTAAGAGCAGGGACTAGTGTCCGTAATTCCTGACTCTAGACCCAGGATGCTTTCTATCTGGTCATGTAGATATTGTTAGAATGAGTGAAAGTGGGTGGGGAAGGGATGGGGGAAGGGAAATAATGAGCTTCACTATGCAAATAATTTCTGAAACAAAGGAATTGTGTCGGATTGGACCTGACATCTCAGTGCAGTGCACTAAATATAAAGTAATTAGACTGGAGGCTGACCTTTCGGAATGTAGTAGAAACTCTAGGTGAGGTATCTGAATTTCTTAAGGGCAGGAGAGACTGATTCTCTTGTATGGAGTTTGGAACAGGTCCAGACACCTCATGCAGGATGGGCCAAAGCTCCCCTGATATAAATTTTGCTCAGGTTTATGATCAGTGAGGAGTTGGCACTTCGGACAGCATGGTGACAGTCTGGGGAAGGGGTAGTTTGAACCCAGCTTCCCACCACAATGTTCCCTATCACAATTGTTGTTCAGTTGTTCAATCCTGTCTGAGTCCTCATGACCTTTTGGACCATAGCGCAGCAGTACTGTCCATGGGGTTTTCTTGGCAAAGATATTAGAGAGCTTTGCCATTTCCTTCTCCAGTACATGAAGGCAAACTGAAGTTAAGTGACTTGCTTAGGGTCACACAGTTCATATTTGAATTCAGGTCTTACAACAGAATCCTCCAAATGTTGAAGATAGCAAGGGTGATCCAACTAAGGGATCCTCCCCTACTGAGAATGAGCCTGAGCTGAAAGCAGGTAGAGTTGGTCAGCTTATGTTTGTTTTGAGGCTCAGTACCATAAACCCTCGGTGTTAGAAAAGGGAGGAGATTAGACACAGAGCCACAGTTTCAGGAATATTTGGTGACACGAGCGGGTTGATTTTGGTCAAAAGCATAAATGTAGACTATGACGTGTGGCAGGATATAAGAAACGTCATTATTAGCAAATATTTATTAAATGTTTTATTTGGGCAGGGCATTGCTAAATACTAGAGATGTAGTCCCTGCCCCTGAGGAGCTTAAAATCTAGTTATGGAGGAAGGCCATAGATAAGAAAAAATAAATAAGCAGTGTTAAATGCCAGTAAGCCCTACAAGGGGGAGATCTTATTAAAGTCTGTGAGGGTGAGACTTCCATGTCCATTGTGACTTTCCTGGACACAAGGGCAGTGCTAGGCCACCCTTTTAGTGAGGTCTAAGAAATATTATCTGTTAGCCACTATTTGGGGCACTAAAAAAAAACCTTTGTGGTAGAGTAAAGCTTTCACCAGAAAATTGGGGCCTTCCTACATGGAATAGGGAAATAAGCCAAAAAGTATCAAGATCCTTTCTCACTCTTGAATCATCTCTTTCCCCTCCTCCTTCTCCTCCCTGCCCATGAACTTTGTTTGGAAGTGTGGTTGAATGATTAATTTTTAAATCCTTGATGTGAGCTCAGTTTACTTCTCCAACCAAAGTATGACAGTTAAAAACAGCATTCTGCTCCAGTAATAAATTGATATTTGATCAAATAAGGAGCCTGGTGGTTCTCTGAATCAAAAAAGTGATGGGGAGGGGTATGGGATGAGCATGGTTTGAAAGTTAATCTAGGGAAAGGGGAAAGTGGGAAAACAGACTACTTGGGTCTTAGAGGCTATGAAAACCCTTCAGGCTATTGATCATCCAGGTTATCTAACTGTTTCCTTAGGGAACACCCTAAATTCCTCTTTGCCTTTGAGTAGCTATGGATCAGGAAACTTATCTTGATCCATCAGTTACCATTTCTTCTTTTATCAAAAGAAATTAGACCTCAAGTTCTTTGGAGGTTACTGATTTTTTTTTTTCCGGTTTGTTTCCACAGAACGAATGATCAGTTGGTGGCATTTCTCTCTCGATACCGGGACATGAATTTCTTGAAATCACATGGCAGAGACAATGCAAGGTAACCTCTTTTTATGTTAACCTTTTGTAAAAACCAACTCGACTCTAAGAACAGCCACTATGTTCTCTCCTTGTTTGCCTTAGGATTTGAAATAAGAACATGCTACATGAATCATACGGTACTGTTACTCTAAAGCAGATTCAGCTCACTTTTTAATGCCATTAATAAGTTGACTCTGTCTTGCCTCCTATCTAAATTTTTTTGTTGTTTGTTTTTGTTTTTTTTGGTGAGGCAATTAGGGTTAAGTGAGTTGCCCAGAGTCACATATAGCTAGTGAGTGTTAATGTGCCTGAGGTCGGATTTGAACTCAGGTCCTCCTGACTTAAAGTCTGGTGCTCTATCCACTTAGCCACCTGGCTCCCCCCCCACCCCCCAAATTGTTGAAGTGTAAAAGTGCCTATGAAATTTTTGAAGACTATGCATGTAAGTGTTGATTATTTTAACACGCTAGAAGACTCTACCTTAGATGTCATTGAGAAAGTCTGCCATAGTGAATAGAGTCCTGGCCTAGAAGACAAGAAGACTTGGTTCAGGTTCTGCCTCAGACACATGGTGGCAAATCACTTGACCTCTCAGTATCCAAAGTGCTGGCCTGTATTGGTGAAAGGACTTCCCTCATCTCTATGTTCCCTATATCAATGAAATCATAGGTTCAGTTGTTATTCCTGTCTCATAACCTATCCCAAGTTGAAATCTGTCTCTGTGAAGGCAGTTCCCACGCTAGTAATGCCTCTTACCGGCAAAATCATAAAGCCTTCAGCATTCATATAATCTCTGACATAGTTAAGTGATGATGGGGCTCAGCATTTCGGACAGATTGGAATGGGTTGGTGTTAATCAGAAAAGGCTTCCAGGAAGTGGTGAGTTACCTGGATTTGTATCGACACTGAGTATTATTCCTGTTACCCTTAACAAAGTATGAGGGGCCCCATGCATCCCCATTAAGTTGACCCTTGTGTGCAGTAGGAAAGCACCATACCTTGCCCCAGGCTAGATTCAATGTGTGCTGGAATGATCATTTAAAGCAGATGTATGTGCACAGCAATTGGATTAGGCTTGGCACCACAATATTACTATGTGGCAGACCATAAGCCACTTTTTGAGGTGTGAGCATATCCTATACAGATGATTGGCAGGCCATGCTTTTGTTGGCAGAGTCAGCTCACCAATGGGGCTGAACTAGAACCAGACACAGGGAAAGTCTCTAGGAAAGAGGACTTCTCACCTTCCTATTTTTCCCAGGCTGGTGATCACCATTAAACCCCAGAGCCCTCTTACTGAAATATTTAATGAATCCTGACACTAGAACATAAAGCAGGGCTTAAGTTGCCAGCATCAGCTGGGACTCAGGTAATTTAGATCAATTAAGCTCACTAATTCAGCATTAATTTAATAGTCAAATGTGCTAATATGCCACTTGTCCGCTCCTCAGAGTAATGTTCTCTTCTTTATTAGCCAAAACAGTGCCTGCTGCATATATGCCATAGCTCTTCTCCCATCCAACACAACTTAAGAATCTGGCCCTCTCTTCTTCAGCCCAGAGACGCAGGCTTCCTCACTTGTGAGCTTCGCAAGAAGGGTGATGGCTCCTGATTCTTCCAAGCTCTAAGGAGAGTTCCTGGAAGGAAGATTGAGATCCAGACATGACCAGGGAAAATAGCTAGAGCAGGGCCAGCCCTTAGACCTGATTTAGTTACATGACAGAATCTCTTTATACCCTATGTGATAACTGAGCCCCTCTTAAAGTTCCAGGGTTATCCTCTGCATTCACACCCACTGATCTTATACTTTCTCTTTTCCATGCCAACCACAGATATCCTTTTGCCCACAACTTTCAGCAACCATGCTCAGAAATACCTTTTTGCCATCCCATCTTCTCTTTTTGAAATTTCCCTCTTATGTGTCTTAAGTACAACATTTCTGAAGCTACCAGAGTCATCCTTCTCTTAAGTAATCAATCTTCACAGAGACTTGGAGGCAGTGGCCCACCATCATATGAGGAGAGAAGAAAGTCTAAGAGGAGGAATTTCTAGGCCAAGTAGAGTGATATCCCATTGGGCTAATGTAAGGAGGCATTTTTAAGGTAGAGGCCCTCATGAAGACTCTCAAATCACAATGTATGCATAGCAAGTTACCTGCTCTGCCAACTAAGAGAGTAAACCTTGAGGTGAATCCCAAGTTTTAGGAAGAGATGTATATTTGATTGTAATACAAGGAATATGGGAGAAGAAAGTAATGGGGGAAAAGTTTCTTCAATTTTTTAACTATTCAGGATGTTCTTTATCGACAGGGCTATTTTTTCGGCAAATGACCTATTTCCACATTAGTGCTAATTTTTTTTACGTCCTAGTTGACACCAATATAAGAATCACCTTTCATAACATAGCTCTTGGTTCTAGTCCCAGCTCTTCAGGTTGGTAACTGTGCAACCTTGGACAAGCTACACTATCTACAAATGCTTCTTAAGTTGACTTCTCTCTGGCAATTACTTTTCTGGAAAAGAGGAGACATACATATATATATATATACACACACATATATACTTCCATACATGCATATACACATTCACAGAAGCATGTGTATAGGTAGTTAGATACACATACACCAACTTTTTTCTGTTTCGTCATTTCAGTCATATCTTACTCTTTTCGACCCCATTTGGGTTTTTTTTAGCAGAGATAGTAGAGTTGATGAGGTCTAGAGGTTTGGGGTGCTAAGACCCCAAGATCTCGATGTGGGCCCTGCCTGAATGAATTCAACCCAAATTTTCTTTCAGCCAGAGAAAAGTCTATTCGAATAAACCATACAGGCCAGACTCTTAAGGAATCTGAACACTAGTAATGCCCATAGGGACAAGTCTCAGCATTTTGGGCATGAGAGAGTCTCCGCATTTGAATAAGAGCCAGGGTAGATCTTATATACACTAAAGTAACTTTGGGTGGCCAGAGGAGGGGGCTAGGAAAAGGGTCTAGGTGAGAGATTGAATAGACTATAGGAATAAATAATGAAGGGAACTGTAAGGAAGAAGTTTGAAAGGCATGAGATCAAAAGGTGGGGCTAGGGCTTTCAAAGGGAGTTAAGGAGATGGGTCCCATAGAGAAATGGGAGCCAGACTCCCCTTCGGTCAAGGGGTGAAGATCTTGGCCTGGGTCCATAACCCATCAGAGTGGTTTGCCATTTCCTTCTCCAGCTTATTTTACAGATGAAGAAACTGAGATAAATAGGGTGGAGTGAAGCTAGGAAGTATCTGAGGCCCAATTTGAACTTGTGAAGATGAGCCTCCTTGACTCCCTAGTTCTCCCTCTCCCCTCTCTCTCTCTCTCTCTCTCTCTCTCTCTCTCTCTCTCTCTCTCTCTGTCGCGCGCGCGCGCGCGCGCGCACACACACACACACACACACACAACCAAATACACGGATGGGAGGGGGAAAGGAGGAGCACTAGGATAGAATACTGAAATCAGGAAGAGAATGAAATGTTGCCTCAAACACTTACTAACTGTAGGACCCTGGTCAAATCACTTTAACCTCTGTTTGCCTCAGGCCCCTCAAGTCTAAAATGGCAATCATAGAAGCACCTTCCTCACAGGGTTGTTGTGAGGATCAAATGAGATACTATTTGCAAAGTACTTAATACAGTGCCTGGCATATAATAGGTACTTAATAATGGCTTGTGTCCTTCTCTTCCATATACACTTAACCCCCCCCATTCCTTCTCCCCCCCACTATCTTTTTCTCAATCTATGGTTTTACAATTTATAATGATCCTACTAGAAGGAGAGATAGACAGAGGAGGTGAGAAGAAATATGAAGAGAAAACATACATAGGCTTTGTTTTTATATGTTCCTCAGTGTCTAATTTCATGTGGCTTATAATAGACACAATGACCTTCTCTTACCATCATATGTGTTTAGTTCGCAATTTGAGCCTCCAATTCCCAACTTGGGAAGCTAGCGTTAATACCATTTAGCATTTTAATGACAACCCAATTGGTCCTGGCTGTTCCCGTAATTAAATGGGGAGTATGTTTTGTTAAATGGTTTCCCTGTCTTTTCCTCAAAATAAGGAACTAAATGTATTGGAAAATACTTTTGCAGAATTATAACCCAGTAAGCAACTTTTGTGAATTAATAGATAAGCAAGTGCTGCCCAGCAGGTGGCTTTTCAGCCAGCAAGAGTCAAGCTTTGTAAACAGACCCTGATTCTTCACATCCTAAATGGCTAAGGTCTTTTCTTTTGAGAGCTGGAGAGAGGTTTCTGAACTGCCAGCTTTAAAGGGAAATGCTCATAGGACTACTTTAGCAGTATGTTTCCAGACAAACAGAAAGCAAACTCCCTTGTCCAGAAAGAAATTTGTTTCCTCCCCTTCTTCCTCATCCCTGTGTTTTTTTTCTGTCCCAGCTAATTGAGGACTCTATTGTCCTCATTTGTCCTTAGGGCCATCCAGATAGCTTGGTCTTGATACTCT
The DNA here is from genome assembly GCF_003287225.1 of Phascolarctos cinereus. Classification (NCBI taxonomy): domain Eukaryota; kingdom Metazoa; phylum Chordata; class Mammalia; order Diprotodontia; family Phascolarctidae; genus Phascolarctos; species Phascolarctos cinereus. Next base: position 206,728,970 of record NW_027555847.1, read on the forward strand.
CAACTGTGCCCCCTCCTTTGGGCCAGGGCCTAAGCCACCTGCCCATAGCTTTAAGTGCTCACTCCCTGCAGGCCTTCTAGAGAGTGAAATAGGAGTAGAAGCAGGAATAGAGCCCGAAGGTCTCCATCCATCTCCTTGTACTTAATATGATTTGCAAAGGCAAGGACACTTGTGAAGCCTGTCCCAACAAGCAGAGTGCCATGGGTTCCCAGTGGTTTTAGTTCCCAGGCAGATGTAAGGGTCATGGGAGAGCATCAAACCTTGCCTACTGGGTGCCTACTTTGCTTTCTTATTTTCTTGCCTTTCTTTAGTATCCTTCCTCGTTTATGTTGTCTCATCCACAAGTGCCCAGTGAGAAACCTGAAGTCCATGAAACCCAAGCAAGCTGCTTGCTATGGAATTCTTTAGTATGTGATTCAGTGCCATAAGCATCATTGAGGAGCACTTGCTAGGTTCCAACCTATCTGGTTCTTCTTTGATGGCATCCCCTCTCCCCTGTGTTTTTGAGGATCGTTGTTGGGCACAAAATTGGAACCTGTTAAGCCAGAAAGGGCTGAACTGAAGCCCTCACAGGTAGAGCATATCTAGCCTGTCCTTGAAGATTCCCAGGTCTCCCTCAGTGCTATACCTATGCTCATTCATGTTTAACAATTTCCATGGATAAGATTGTGTTATATTTAATGCCTTCTCCCTGAGATCTCAGCCAATTTCCATTTGCTTTCTCCTTAGTAAATAGGAGAATCCAGTCAGAAAACTCTACTGAACAGCCTACCTGAAAATGGCCTATTTGTTTAAATTCATGTGTATTCCTCAGAGCACTTAAAAGTATCCATAGATCCCAAGCTTTTAAAAAAAGAGTGTGCGTATGTATGTATGTATGTATGTATGTGCAGGATCAGCCCCTCATTCTTGGGGATAATATGAGGACAGAACCATCAAGGCCTTAGAAGTTAACCTTGACTATGTTCAGTAAGTGGCCAATCCCATCCGTCTGTCCTATGGTGACCCATCACTGATTTGTCCATGAAACAACCTTTCTTATTCCAATTGTAGTCATATTTTTTTTAATCTCTTCCTTAACTTCTTAATATTGTCCACTTCTTTGTTGCATCTAAGCTGTATGGGTATTTGTTTAATGAGTTTTGAAATGGGAATCTTAAACTGAAGAGATTACTGTTAATTTTGAGGCAGCATTCATTCTAAACAGAATGGTGGTTGCAGAACACTTATTTCAGTGGAGATAGTGTCATGCTCGTTTTTCCTCCATGAGGCAAAGTATATTTTAAATTTTTATTTCTTATAACTAAGTTTGAGATACTCCTTATTGCCTCATTTTGAATGTGAAGGAGGTTGTAAAACTTTTACTACTGGGGACAGACCATTCTGTCTTTGGCTTTTCCAAGCAGTGTAAAGAAAAGAAGAAAAAAAGTGACTTAGAAATCTCCCTAGGAAAGGAGAAGCTAAATTCTCAAGTAGTGTCCTTCTACTAGCCTTTGGTGGAGATAATCCTTGATCTGGGTAGATGCCAGCTTGACCTGGGAGAAGCTGAAGTGCTTTATGGAACAGTAGTGGGAAAAGCATATAGAGATCTGGGTACACACGCAAGCCTTTTCTCCTCCTGATTATGGGATCATGGGATTTAGAATTTGAAGCGGCCTTAGCATCTAGGAGTACTGTATTTAGAGTCTTCTCTGCTACTGATGACCATCATGATCTTGGACAATTCATTTAACCTTCGTTAAACTCAGTTTCCCCCTATAAAAGGAGGGTATTGATCTAACTGATTCCTAAGACCCTTTCCATTGCTGTATCCTATGGATCCTAAGTCCAGTTCCCTCATATTTTACAGGTGAGAAAACTAAACCCTAGAAAGGAAATCAAACCCTAAGAAAATATGTGGAGCCAACTAAGTTGTTTTCAATGGCCCCAGGGTTCTTATAGTCTCTCTTTGTTAGTAAAATCTGCTCTCAAGAGAGAACAAGTTATTTGTCCAAGGTTACCTTCATCATAAGTAGTAGAATCAGGACTACAAATCCAGTGCCTTTTCCACCATCCCACACTTCTGTTTTCAAGATATTGTTAATGAGACTGCAGCAGACCAAATCTGTTAAGGGCCAATGACTTTCTTAGGAATTGCAATAAATAGAATGCTTGACAGAGAGAAAGAGAAGAGATGCACAGAAAGGTAGGGAGGGAGAGAGAGAGAGAGATATTTAATGAGAATAGATCAAGGTGGAGAACTTTTTAGCTCAATGAATATAAAAAATCTATCAAAATATTTCTCCTTTTAAGTTTAAGAACATAGAGTATGCTTTAACAATAACACTAAGATATGAGAAAAACAAACATTCCTGAAAAGAGGATTCAGGTGATCTCTTCTGGGTGTTACATTGATCTGATTACTTTCAGAAAGGAGAAAAGAATTCTAATGGCCTTTCTTCCTACATGGTAGGGAAACCAATATTCTTCTCTACTACTGCATCCCTCTCCCTCCCCTCTCCCCCTCAAAAAAAGAAAAAGTTGAAATCCTGTGATGCTTACTGGTGGAAGAAGCATCCTTCAGGAGAAAAAGAAAAGGCAAACCAAATAGGTGCCACTTTCTGTTCCCTTGGCCATCTGGAAGAGAAGAGAGAAAGAGACTCGAACCCTCCGTAGACTGTCCTTAATGTCTATCCAGTGCTTCTTTTGTGTTCTGACCATGTGCTTCTAGTCACTTTTCTTCTTGCTAGGGTCTAGGAAGCTTTCTGTTGTTCTCTAGGAGATGAGAGGCGATATGGTACCTTCTGCCTTTCGAGTTCTTCCACATATGAAAGTTAGTGGAGGTAGGTTCCCTCTCTCCTCCTCTTCAAGGCACAACTTAGTTTTTAATCAGAGATCCTGACCTGTTGTTGAACAAGAGCTTTGCCTCCTCAGTCCAGTCAAACAATGCATGTGGCCCACTTTCCTGACACCAATTATTGCTCTGTCTAGAGCTGAGTGGAGGAGTGAGTAACTATCCTACCCCCATCCTCCATCAATTCCATACAGCTAGAAGGCAGCTTGTTGTCAGTCAATAATTATGGCATTGCTAAGTAATTAAGTAAGTAAGTATTGTAAGTCAATAATTATGGACGGCTAAGCGAGCATCTTTCTAACAGTATTGGGGTAATTCTAGGTTGGTGAGTGGGAGACATTTCAGTACAAGTCTTTACAGAATAGAAAGGATACAGCCCCGTGAAGTAAGAGAGGATGGAAAAATGGGATTCCGGCCTGATCTTTTCTTCCATTAATTTGTGTTACCAGCTGTTTCTTGGTGTTGTCCTCATTAGGTAGAATGTAAGCTCATTGGGATGGGCAGCGAAGCAGTATAGTGGATAGAGTGCCAGGCCTGGAGTGAGGGAGACTCATCTTCATAAGTTAAAATCTAACTTTAGTCACTTACTTAGCTGTGTGACCTTGAGCATGTCATTTACCCCTGTTTGCCTCAGTTTCCTCATCTGTAAAACAAGCTGGAGAAGGAAGTGGCAAACCACTCCAATATCTCTGCCAAGAAAACCCAAAGAAGGTTACAAATAGTTAAATACAACTGAAAAATGACTGAATAACAACAATAAGCTAATCGGGAAAGCCGGCATCATTTCATTCTTTGTACTTAGATACCCAGTGTCTTTCTTGCATAGTGCCTGGCACATAGCAAACCCTTAAAAAATACTTCTTCTTGTTGTTTTTTTGTTTGTTTGTTTTGCTAAGCAATGGGGTTAAGTGACTTGCCCAGGGTTACACAGCTAGTAAAAAAAATACTTGTCATTGATGGTGACCCAGGATCTTTCAGACATGCAGTCATCTTTGTACAGGACTCAGGGTGGAGCCCCCATCCCACAGGAGAGAGATGCCAGTTCTTTTCTTGGCAGAAAACTTGCATTACTAATGTTCTATACACGTATCCACCTTGTGATATATTCTTTGCCCCTCTACTGTCTCAGATGCATCAGTTATGATGGTTTCTTCTGGGCTGCAAAGCAACCTGGGGACCAAAAAGTTTGTGTTTTTAGGATCAAGAAGTGCCCTTTTGTTTGTTTTGTTAACGTCTTTGAACCAGAACCTCCTATAAGATTAGCAGGAAAAGCATAATTGTCACTGCAGCACCTACTGGGTTTCTCTCCTCCAAGCAGGTTTGTTTTTAAAATTCTCCTTTCTTGTGCTGATTTCTGGCATTGGCTTGAATGTAAGCTCCTCAAAAGTAGGGATTATTTCATTCATTATAACCCTAAAACCTAACAAGTGACTGGCATATAGAAGACTTGTAATAAATATTTGTTGACTGAATGACTGTCCTGTTTTACTGTCCTGTACTTCTTGCAGAGGGGAGATGGAAGATATGTTTTCCTTGAGGTTTTGGATTTTGCTGTAGAACTGAGTACTTGAGGTAGCTAAATGGCACAGTATACAGAGCACTGAGTAAAGAAGATCTGAGTTTAAATCTTTCCTCTGACACTAACTAGCTGTGTGACTCTGGGCAAGTCACTTAGCTTCTTTCTGTCCCAGTTTCCTCACTTGCAAAATAGAGATAATAATAGCACCTACCTCCCAGGGTTGTTGTGAGGATAAAATGAGATATTTGTAAAGCACTTGGAAAACCCTAAGGTGCTATATTAATGCTAGTTATTATTATGATTATTATACTTCAACAGAAATAACTGAAGTCTACAAGTTCCTGGCCCTGAACAATCTTGCCCCAAACCGTCTTTCTAGCTGATCATCTAAAAATTCAATTTAACAAATTTTTTTAAGTGTCTAATGTGCTAAGTTGTTGTTTAGTCATTTTTCAATTGTGATCCCATTTGGAGTTTTCTTGGAAATGATGCTGGAGTAGTTTGTCATTTCCTTCTCCAGGATGAGGAAACTGAGGCAAACAGAGTCAAATGACTTACCCAGGGTCACAGAGCTAGTAAGTGTCTGACACCAGATTTGAAAACATGAAGTCGAGTCTTCCTGACTCCAGGCCCATCACTCCATCCACTGCACCACCTAGCTGCGCTAAGTGCCAGGGCATAAATGTTTTTAAAAAAGGGGGAGGACCTCTTTTTTCTTCAGAGATCGTATAGAGATATTGAGCAATTAAGTGAATTCCTATTTTTCCAGAAGGAAAGGAAAAAAAAAAGTCTTCTGCTCTAAAATTTAAAAAGAGACAGAGGCAGAGAGAGCTCAATTTACTCTTTCCTCAGATTATGTTTAGAAGATGTTACCTTCAGCCTAACACAGAATGGCATTTGATGAAAGAGACAAGGAAGGGGGAGGGAGGACTAGCCTAAGAAAATTTGGGGAGCTAGTCAAGTTTTCAGTAAATTCCAGAGTCCTTATAATCACTTTTTGGCAGCAAAATCTGCTCTCAGGAGAGGATCTAATTGCATTTATGTACACCTTCATGTAATTATGTCACTGTGAGAGAGTGACAGGAATATTTCCATTCTCAGCTTATTTGTAGAATACAATACTAAAGCAATTTCAAGACCAAGAATGGAGTGAAGAAGTCTTCCTGAATCCACCGAAAACATAAAATAGAGTCAGCATCTTGTGGGGAAGGCTGACCCTGAAGACAAGACATCCTTCTGAAAGGCTTACCTCATAGCCAACATGTGGTAGAGGATCTGGTATCGAGTTTGGCGTGTGCTTAAAAGCTATTTAAGGTTATACACTCTAAGCCAAAAGTAAAAGAAATGAAGTCAATCAGTCAATAAGCATTTATTATATATATTATACATAATATATATTTATTATTTTATACATTATAAGTACCTACTATGTGCCATACACTGTGTTAAGCTATTGGATCATAGATATACAAGGGGAGGGGACCTCACCAGTCATCTAGTCCAGCCCCTTCATTTTATACAAACTGAGACCCAGACAGGACCCTTCCCAAAGTCTCTGATGGCAGCCATAGAGGAATTCACCTAACTGGCTGCAAGAAATCGTCTTACTTTGTCAGTGGGTCGGTTTATGGAAGGAGGGGAGAAAAATGTTCTTTTTCTGCTTAGTGGCACCCAACCAGTCATCAGGCCCAAACCTCTTTTGATCTGTAAACAGGCAACTGTTTAAACCAAATGTTGGCAATGAAGACAAGAGATAAGCCAGGAAACACTGCTGAGAAATCTACTTTCTAAAAGGTGGTTGGTGCCAACTTGTGCATCTTGAGGAGACTTTCCACTTGAATGTCATGTAACATTAGGATTGATATGAGGAGATAATTAATATTTAATCCTCTGTGAGTAAAACAGATTTCATTTTCCCTTTTGCTTTTCTTAAATCTGATTGGGAATTTATTGGTGTGGCTTGTTCCCTTTACTTAATCCAAGTATGACAGCTATGTGAAAATAATCATTAGCATTCCTGGTGAGGTCTCCCTTCTTTATGGGGTTATATTTTAAAGAGGAGAACTCCATTTCTTTTTTTTTATGCTTTTAAACTGGCAATTAAAATGACACTACCCTGTTAAATGGCAGTAAGGTATTGAAGGGGATAGAGGAGTAAGCTTGGAGGTAAGAAGACTGAATTCAAATCCTGCTTCATGCACGTATTAGTTGTGTGGCCCTGGGCAAGTCACTTAACCCCTGTCAACCTCAGGTTCCTCATCTGTAAAATGAGGGGGTTAGATACAATAGCTTCCCAGGTCCTTTCCAGCTTTAAACCTGTGAACCTATGATCCTGTGCTAATTATAGGAAGAAACCTGTGCTGTACTCTATTTACTCAATGTGATTGTCTCATAGACGAGAGAACCTCCTGACCCCATCACAGTTCCTTAGGTCATTGTAAAATACATGGATGATATTTGTGTCGTCCTTTTGTAGGTGGGGAAATCTAGTCAGGGTGAAAAACAAAATGAAGGTGAAATTGATGGAATAATAATAATAGCCTAATTTTATTTAGACCTTTTATACTTCCATAGCGCATTATTTACATTGGGGATAATATTAGCACCTACATCACAGGACTGTTAATCAAATGAGCTAGCATTTTATAAACATTCAAGCCATACAAGTACTATACTATGAAATCTTGATTCAGCATTCTAACCAACCCATCTTCCTGGGGCATAGAGGAAGCCCCGATTCAGAAAGCCCCACCAAGATAGACATGTCAGTTTTGATTATCTCATGGTCACTGAGCTCTCCATCCTGAAGGTCTTTAAAACATTCCTGATTTAAGCCACTAATTAGTCTTATTTCCTTCTTATGATTCCACATTTCCCTTGCAACATGTGGTTTTTGTTTTGTTTTGTTTTGTTTTTTAGGCAGTTGGGGTTAAGTGACTTCCCCAGGGTCACACAGCTAGTAAGTGTCAAGTGTTTGGTCTGAGGCCAGATTTGAACTCAGGTACTCCTGACCTCAGGGCCGGTGCTGTATCCACTGTGCCACCTAGCTGTTCCGCAACATGTGTTTTTGAAATGGAATTAATTGAAATTAGCTCTAAGTCTGTTCTTTTCCAGTATCTTTCCCTTCTGCTTTTAGCTTAAGCCTGAAATGAATTAATGTTTCTGCCCAGAAGCCATCCTGTTTCTTTGACTGGCAGCATCATTAGCTGCTATAGGAAGCTGAGTGCTGCAGTTTCTCTGTGAGTTGTAGACAAGAGGCACAATGTGGTGACCAGCACCTGCTTCTTCATTACTACATAGGCTTAAAACCTCCAACCATGGGGTTTGTCTGGCCTGCTGCCACCCCTTGGACCAAGTAAACAGAGCTTCTCCTCTCCCCCTAGTCCTTCTCTAATGTATACCCACTGGTGTGTTGGAGAGGTTGAGGAAGTCTGAACAGCACTTGGTAAGTCCAAAAGGGGTCAATATGCTTTTTATCATAAAGTCTACTGTTTTATCATAACTTGGAGGTAATCTTTGCCAGAAAACTCCCTCCAAGCTCTGTCATCTTCTACCAAGCTGGAGAAGCTTCTGGTACAGACCTATGGATGCTCTGTGTGTGTTTTCTAAGGCCACCTATCATAATTTGGAGAGTTCATAGCCAGAATGCTATGTGCTGAGTTTTTTTGTCCCATATAAAATCACAAAAAACATCTACTCAGTTGGATAAATGAATGAATGAATAAATGAATGAATGAAAAAAGTATTCATTTGGCACTTAGTAGAGGCCAAGCACTATGCCAAGCACTGTCAATACAAATAGAAAAGAGAAACAGTTCCTATAGTGTTCAGCTACAGGATAAATAACAAGGCCCAGGCTTCATTAGGGTTCAGTGACAAGGCACGTAACCGTACCTGAGCACCTGGGGCACAGAGGAAAAGCAGATGGTAAATCCAAGTGGTCTTTAGGGTGCAGTGGCAAGGGAGATGATTAAACACTATGATCCTCCATCATAATGGAATGATAGCAGTTGGTGACTCTCTGCTCAGAAGATTCAGAGGTGCGTATGTTCAGGTCACCGGTCTTAGAAAAATTATATCTCTGGGTACTGAAGGAACCAGCTCATTTGATTTCTGAACTGATGTCACTGATGTTTTAGAAATTCGAGCACAGTTGGAGCGGGTCCCCAAGACTAGAAAAGTGCGAATGTCCCAATTTTCAAAAAAAAGGAAGCAGGTGGATTGTCTAAATTATAGCCAAGTGAATGCAACTTCAATTCCTGGAAGCAGTAAAAAATGTATTGTTAAGAAGATTGATTGTTAACATTTAGAAGGGGAAGTCCTGATCATTGACATAGCATTTGATCATGAAGAAACAGGTTGTGACAAAGTAATTTCAATGTATTTTTCAGCAGGGATTCTAAATTAGTAGATTAGTACTGCAGATGTATACGTGGAGTTTTAGCAAGATATTTGACAAAGTTTCTCTTGATAGCCTTGGGGGCAGAATGAAAAGATGGACCTAGATGATGGTAGAGTTGAGTGTATTTGGAACTGGCTGAATGACTAGACTTAGTCAACCTAGAGGTAGGTCTCTTAGAGATCCCTAGTAAATCTGTCTTTGGCTCTGTGCTGATCAATATTTTTATCAGCAACTCAAATGAAGACATAGATGTCAAGCTTATTAAATTTCCTGCTAACAAAATGCTGGGAAGAATAGCTAGACATGTTGAATTAAAGACAGGATGAAGAAAGATTTTGACAGATCTGAACAGCCGGCCAAATCTGATATGAAATGTAATCCGTCAGTCAAATAAGTATTTATCAAATGCTTACTATGTGCCAGGTACTGGCTAAGTGTTGAGCTTATAAAAGATATTCCCTCCCCTCAAGATCACTCTCTAGTGATAACTTAATGAAGATGAATGTATAAGTAAAGGAGAAAAAAGGCTGGAAAAAAAAAACACGGAGGTTCATAGGAAACATATACGTATGTATGTATGTATGTATGTATGTATGTATGGTGATTTTAGTGGATTACAGTTTTAGTATTAGTGAAATGTGATATGACAGCCCAAAGAGCCCATTCAAATTCAGGCTGCCTAAGGATCAGGGCAATTTGGATTCAAGTTCTCTGACACATACAATCTGTGTGACCTGGTTAGGCTGATCAGCCTGAAAACTCTTAAGACTCTGAAGTTAACAGAACAGTATCCAATATGCAGTGTTAGAGGTTTTCTTTAACTCAGAAACTTGATGAGCTGATGAAATCAGAGATCAACCAGGAGTTAGTAAACCATGGACCACTGGACAAGTTTTTACATTTTAAAATAATGTTTTATTGTATTTTGAAATATAAGAATAATGCTTAGCTTCCTGGGTGCTTGGGCAGGCTGAGCCCTAATCTGGACTTGAGGGGTTAGGGGTGGAAAATGTATCCAGGAAAAAAGGAGTGATAAAATTCCATTGTACTTAGCCCTGGTTAGTATAACATTATAAGAAAGATGCCAATAAACGGAGCTTGTTTTTAGGAGTTGGGTGTATATAGGATGGTGGAGAGGACTGTAAACTATTTTCTGTAAGAATTCCTAAAGGATATGCTTAGCTTGGAGAAAAGAAGACGGTAGGAGGCAGCAAGATGAGAGCTTTCTTCATGTATTTGAAAGGTTGTCGTATGGAAGCCTTGTTTGGTTGAGAACAGCATGGGGTATAATGGAGAAAAATTATAAAGGCAAAATTTGGCTCAGTATGAGGAAGAAAAATCCTAACAATTAGAAATCTCTAAAAATGGAGGTAGGTGGGTGGCTTGGTGGATAGAATGCTGGAACTAGAGTCAAGAAGACTTGACTTTGAATCCAACTTCAGATTGTGTGACCCTGGACAAGTCATTTAACCTCTATGTGCTTTAATCCACTGGAGAATAAAAGGGCAAACCACTCCACTGTCTTTGCCAAGAAAACTCTGTGGATAGTATGGTCCATGGGGTCATGAATAGTCAGACACAACTAAATAACCAAACAACAAAAAATGCAATAGGCTACCTCAGAAGGAAGTGGGTTTCCATTCATTGGAGGTGGTTAAGCAGAGGCTAGATGGCTGACTACTCACTGGGCTTTAGATGGTGTCCTTTAGGTTTGAGTGAACTGTATGACATTTGAGAGCCCTTCAAGCTTTGATCCCTTCTGGTTTCTATGAATACCCATGCTGATGAAAGAGCTAATTCCTGAAGTACTAAGATTTTTATGTTGGTGTAGTGAACAGAATAGTGGTCTGAGGGTCTGAGAATCAGAAGACCTTGGTTCTTGTCCCAGTTTCAGCTAACCAACCTCAGTTTCTTAAAATTTCTGTAAAATGAAGGAAAGTGGACTAGATAATGTCTTGGGTCACTTTTAGATATAACATTGCATAAAATCTTCTGTGTCAATCATATCAGTATAATTCTCGCCTTTAATATGTCAATCTTCTAAATAATTAATAATTAACAATAATAATAATTACCATTTATATAGTGATTTATGGTTTGCAAAAGCACTATAAATATTATATAATTTTATTCACACAACAAACCTTGTAAATAAGTGCTATTATGATTCCCATCTTACAACTGAGGAAACTGAAGCAGATAGCGATTGAAGTGATTTTCCCAGGGTCACACAGCTAGTCATTGTCTCAAGTTGAATTTGCACTCAGGTGTTCCTGATCACCAAGTCTAAAACTGTACCCATTGTGTGAATATAATTACATACACAATTGATCTACCCAGGCAGGAACATGAAGTAAATGGAATTACTTATTCTGTGGATTACTGTGACTCCAGTGCACTTTCAAGGATAAAAAGAAAGAATTTCGTATACCAAGAGCTATTTTCTAAATCCATGCCTTGCCCCATAGGGATGAATCTGTATCACCTCATTTATTTCCATTTGCATTGTCTCCTGATTTGAACAGATTTGTTGCCTTTGGGAGGTACCATGGAAGAAGGAGCTGAATACCATTTTTACAACTATAATTTTGTTCTAAATTATGCTAATGTGGGAAAGCTTAAAGAATTTCTTTTAGAAAGTTCAGTCATTAATTGAGGTGGTATTTATAACATTTTCTTCATAGCCCAAGAAAGCTGAACCAAAATAATTCATTTTTTGACCTTGTGAAGACTGTTCTGAGATGGCGTTCATTGACATATCCTGGGGGACGGCCTCTGTACACGAGTTCCTCCTCTGTTTGTTCTTTCTTCTCTTTACCAAATCTTTTTTGAAATGGCAGGAATTTTTAATTTGGCACTTGTCTCAATTCCAGTTGTCTTCTGGGCCAGGGGGAATCCTGGCTGATCTTGCCAGAACAAGTAGGTGCTGCTTCATTCTCTAAAGCGTCCCTCTCCCCTTTCCTTTATTTATTTGACAGAGAGTGGGCATGGGAAAAGAGTAGGGTGTGACAGCAAGTAAAAAGAGATTAAATACTAGATCCTCAGGGCTATATGAATGGCGTGAGGAGGGCGTATTTGCAGGGCATTTTTTAAAAAGAGGAAAGAATTTGTATTAAAGTTTGAGAGTCCATAAAATGGAGGGTTAAAGGAAAAGAAAGGGCCTTTCTGAAAAATGAAAAGAGCAGAAAACCTGTGACCAAATGATAATTCCCAGAAGCTGCTAAAATCATTCAGGAAACCTTTATGGACTCTTCTTATCTTCCCTGAAACAGTATGTTGGGAAGTTCCTTGAGGGCAGGAACTATGTCTTTTTTGCTTCCAGTGCTTAAGGGCATCTAGGTGGCACAGAGGATAGAGCGCTGGGCCTGAAGTCAGGAAGAACTGAGTTCAAATTTTACCTCAGACTTAGCAGTTGTGTGGCCCTGGGCAAGTCACTTCACCCTGTTTGCCTCAGTTTCTTTATCTGTAAAATAAGCTGGAAAAGGAAATGGCAAACCGCTCCACTATCTTTGCAAGAAAACCCCAAAATAAAACCACAAAGAGTTGGGCACAACTGAAAACACTAACCAACAAATCCTCTACATGCCCTCATAGTAGATACTTAAAAATGCTTGTTGAACTGAATGAGATATGTCCAGGGTACTTTGTAAATGGGGTTTGCAAAAGTAGGGTTTAAAAAAACAAAAATCTTTTTTTGCTAAGTGCTTACTTTGTGCAAAATTCTGTGGTAGGCATTAGAGGGAAGGAAGGAAAGAAAAAAAAAACACAGTTCCTGACCTCAAAGAGCTTATATTTAGTGATACAATATTCATTACAAAAGCAATAAGCTCTGCTATTCCCTTCCTCACTCTTGCCAAAAAACTGGAAATTTATTCGTGACAGTCAAACTAGTCTGAACAAAGGATCCCACCCCCACTCTAAAAGATATACACACGTTGCCCTAGTGCCCTGTGCTAATTACTTGCTTAGGAATCAGATGCTTAAGAACAAAGTAGAATGATTACTTTCTGGGTTAGAAGTCAAAAGGTTCTTGAGTTAAAATACAGCTCTGCCACTTAGGACCTGTATTTCCCAGGGAAAATCACTTAAGCTCTCTGAGCCTTGGTTTCCTCATTTGTAAAATAAAAAAAAAATGAAGGGGCTGACTAAATGATTTCTAATATCCCTTTCTACTCTAGATCTATTATCTTAACACCTACTGCTGATTGACAGGTGTAACCTATTCCAATGGCTATGCAAACCCTCGACAGAAGGAATTAATAATTATAGAAAGATTAGTCGTGTATGACTTTTCCTGACCCCATTTGGGGTTTTCTTAGGGAAGATACTTGCCATTTCCTTTTCCATCTCATTTTACAGATGAGGAAACTGATTATATAGGGTTAAGTGACTTGTACAAGGTCATATAGGTAGTGTCTGAGGTCAAATTTAAACTGAGATCCTCCTGATTCCAGGCCTGGTGCTCAATCCACAATACCATGTAGCTGCCCCCAGAGACATGTATGTGTATATGTATATATATGCATCTATGTATTTACTGTAGTAACTCTGGAAACCATTTACTCTGAAGCATGGAGGAACAGGAATCTGTCATGTAGAGAAAGAGTACCTCCTCTAATAGATTTTTCTTTTGTCATGAAGTTGAGTCTTCCTGACTCCAGGGCCAGCACTCTATTCACTGTGCCACCTAGATGCCCAACTTCTGCATTGGCAGGAAACCAATATCTGTACCTGTGGACTCACCATCAGGTAGCACAGTGAGAGGTGCCAAAAGCAGGTCAAGGCTGTATAACTCCCCTTCCCCATTCCATACTAAATAATAATTTTCAGAATGCTTTTCTCTTTTTCAAAGGAAAAAGCTAAGTATTTACTTGAGACATCAAATTCACTCATCCCTAAAATGATAGGGTTAGACCATCTAACCTTTAAGGTCCTCTACCCACCCTCAACTCTAAAATTCTGTTAAACTTCACAATTCTGCCATGTTTAAAATTTATAAAAATTGTATGTTTTTCTAGCATGTTTCTAAAATCAAACTGGCTCTATTTTATATACTTTTCCTGGCCTACTTTCCCTTTTCTAACTATGATTCTACAAAAGAGTGATTAGCATACCTACAATTAGGACATTTAAGAATCTTCTCTATTACAGTGACTGATAGAAGTGGAAAATATTTTAGAAATTCCCAATAGAAAGTCCTTGAAGGCAAGGACTAATTTTCCTTTTTCTAAAGGAGCACCTAGCAATTCCATTAAACACAAGTAGGTGTTTAATAATTTTTTAAATTGAATCGTGTTAAGCTGAATTAAGCTGAAGTGACCTGAGTCAATAAAGGGAGCCATAGCAGGAAGTATTATCTCCATGTTAGAGATGAGGAAACTGCATTTCAAAATAATTGGGTGGCTTGACCTAAAAAAATGGCTTGTAAATGATACAGCCAGCACCAGACCCTTGATTTTCTGGCTTCTGAGTCAGTCATTCTGCTTCCCAGTACATCATGATAACTTAAATACCTTCTCGCCCCTCTCCCCCTACCTTCAAAATCAGGGATAGAATCAGCTGTTTTTAGCAAATGAATATAAATAATGCTGAAAAGATTGGTTGGTTGGTTGGTTGGTTTGGGTCTACCGTTGGATAAGTGGGTTCCCAAAAGTTTTCATCGAAGTGTTTGATTTATTTCCTGATAGCACAAAACCTCGGCCATAGGTCTGGGAGCTGCCATTGGCATTGTCCTCTGCCTCCCTGGGAAGTTTTCTAAGACATGGGTAATTGATTGGGGCTATTTACTCATAATTAACCAAAATGTGCATTTGCAGCTTATTATTTTTCAATGAAGTAAATACAGCAACCAATCTTCCAACTCCATGAATATTTCATTTTCTAGATTACCATATAAATATTGTATTTGAATATTATGGTTTGGGACAGCACATTAAAATTGTAAGACTGTGCTATTATCCTTTATAATGGAACATGAAATTAGAAGCTGATTCGTGGAAAGAATAATTTCACAAGCCTTCTTACCTGCATTTCTTTCTTCTCTTCTGTTTATTCTGTAGAGAAGTACTATTTAGAGTTAGTAAGTTATATTTTGTTTTTAATTTAAAATGTCAGGAATGGTGAAATACCATTGGAGATTGTTGCGTAATTAGATACCAGTCAAAATAAAGTTATAATTTTTTCTTACCAAATTCAATGACTGCTTCTTAAAGTACCAGATGAAGAGGAGAATACATCCCATAGTAGTTATTAGAAGGAAATGCAATGAAAAATATTTATTGAGTCATCCTTTAGTTAGGGCTTATTATGCTAAGAAGCAAAATAGAAAAGACGGAATCTACCAGATAGGAAACCTGGTGGATAGAACAAAGACCAAGGAGTTGAGAACTGCATACTAATTCTAGCTCTGGCTTGCTTTGTGGTCCTGGGTCAATTACTTACCACCTCTGGACTTAGGTTTCCATCTTGACAAGATAGGAAATTGTGTTTGCCCCAGTTTTACAACCAAAGACCATTGGGAGAGTAGATGTAAAAGTGTAAGAGACTCTTTCATTTTGTGTATTTGTATCCTCAGTACCTACCATAGAAGGTAGTTAGAAATGCTTGTTATTAAATTGATTGGTTGATCTGTGTCATTTATGCTAATGAGTGTCTGGGCTGTCCTAGTTGGGGTTTGCCATGGACTCTTTAAACACGTATGTAAACAAACACTGACGTGAGGTTCTGTTGTGGAATTCAGAAGGCAAGGGCTATGGTATTACCTCACAGATTGGCTCAGAACCCCACCACTGTCAGTCCCCCCAAAACATCTCTTGTTTTTTTCTAACGCTACTTTTTTACTTGTGATTTCCCCTTTTTGGTATATCCCCTCTGCTATTACTAGCTAGATGAGAAGATCATTTCCCTTACAACTGCTAATTAAAAAGCAAGTGAGATATAAATTCTGACTTCCATCCAAGCACAAGGAGCCAGGCAGAGCTTGCAGCTGATCTGAGACAAATGCAAACAAATTTACTATTATTTTCATCCATCCTTCCATGCTGGTGACCTGATCACCTCAGAGATCCTATTCCATTCTAAGTGTCTGGGTTTCTATGTGGAATTGGGCTTAGCCAATGTAAGTATTCCTTAGACCTGTAAATGATCTAAGGGCTGAGGGCTAACAAATGTCTCCTGAATCACCTTGGTTCTAAAATTTAATGAGGAAGCTCATCTTGAAGCCAAAGAGAAAAGGAAATGGATTGCAGCACTGGCTGGTCATGACCGTGCATGCTGTGACTAGAGGAATCCTAGTGGGTAGCCTCACAGCGAGGGGGGTAGGTTAGGTGGTTGGTTGGTTTGCTGCTGTCCTTGGTTCTCGAAGAGGACCAAAATGACATCACTATGCTAGAGTCAAGTGGGTAGGTAGATAGATACCAGGTAGATGGACACAGGGATGAATAAACCCCCAGGAGGTTGTACAAGTTATTTATACTTAGATCAAGGCCATCTTAAGATTTCTGAGTTTTGCAGCTTAACAGTTTTGAACTCCATAAATTGGTTTTGTCTTATCTTCTTCACTTAATTATTGGTGAATTTATATAAAACAATAACAACAACAACAACCCACCTTTCTTCCAAAGGATTTGCATCTGTGAGTAGGGCAAGATTTGGAGAACCCTGGAAGTCAAAGCAAGGATTGATAACAGTGGTAGGGAAGGAGAATGAGTGCTTCATGAGCAGTGCAATATTTAGGGCTAAATGTAAGAAGAGATTTAAAAATAAATACTGAGTATATCACAACATCTGTAGTATAAGTCAATGATATCCTCTATCCTATTGGGAATAGTTTCTTTACTTAAATCCTATGTGAATTTAGTCTCTTGCTTAAATTTTTCTATGATGACCGAGACAGAAATTATCTTTTTTCATATTTCCTAGAGCCTTTGCTAATTGTTTCATTCATTTAACATGTACCATTTATTATAGTGCTACATTTCCCCTGTACTTTATAGTTTTAGTGAGTTACCTAAAGCTCTAAAAGTTTAGGTTACTTGCCCATGGTCATACAGTCATTATGTGTCAGAGAGAGGACTTGAACACTTGACTCTGAAGTAAGTTCTCAAACCACAATTCTACACTACCTCAAAAATAGAAATACAAGCTCATTACTATCATTTTATTTGAGGCTCTGAGCACAGCCTCCTTTCAGCTGGCATGCCTGTGATTGCTTTCTTTATCTCTCCCAGGTTTATTCGGAAACAAGGACTGGACCGCCTCTTCTTAGAGTGTGACACTCACATGTGGCGCTTGGGTGACCGGAAGATCCCTGAAGGCATCACAGTGGATGGAGGCTCTGATTGGTTCCTGCTGAACCGAAAGTTTGTGGAATATGTGACCTTCTCCAACGATGACCTGGTGACCAAAATGAAGCAGTTCTACTCTTACACCTTGCTTCCTGCTGAGGTAGATATTTGTTTCCTTTCATTGCAGGTTCAGGAAAAGTGAAGAAGTTTTAGTTATGTGAAACTGGATATCAAAAATCCACATGAAAAGTGAAAAATTCATTGAGCCCTCAAAACATTTACTTACAGGCTACTGTTTTCAGAGTAGTAGTCATTGAGACCACTTTGAATTAAAGACATGCTTACCCAAGCCTAGAAGTACCCATGTTGTGGTGCCATGTGGATAGAAAAGGAGGAAGAGAGGAGATAAGTACTTATATAGTGCGTGCTATGTGTCAGGCATAGTGCTAAGTGCTTTATAAATATTATCTCATTTGATCCTAACAACAACTCTGAGAGGTAGCTGCTAATATGATCCCTATTTTACAGATGAGGAAACTGAGGCAGATAAAGATTAATTGACTTGCCCAGGGTAACATAGCCAGTAAGTGTCTGATGCTGGATTTGAACTCAGATCTTCCTAACTCCAAGCCCAGCACTCTATCCACTGCTCCACCTAGAAGCAATATGAACATACAGCCTCAATGTGGTAGGCAGTGTAGTCTAAGCAATAGAGTCTACACTTAAAGTCAGGAAGATGTGGATTCAAATATTACTTCTAACATTTCATCTATGTGTCAGTTTCCTCATCTGTAAAATGGAGATGATAATATATGTAGTCCTTACCTCATAGGATAAGTTGTTATGAGTCCCAAATGAAGTAATATGTACTATGATTTGTAAACTTTCAAGTGCTGTATAATTGGCAGCTATTTTTAATATTATCTATATAAAAACCTTGGTTGCTTCCTCTTTCAAAGCTGTGCTAAGAGATTGTTAAGCTGTGCTGAGAGGTTGTTAAGCTGTGCTAAGAGATCTCAAAATTCTCTTCCCTCAGTTGTATACCCTAAAACTGTACATCAGGTTCTATTTCTGTTAAGCCAGATGGTAGCCTTCCAGGAATGGTCAGGTGGTTGTCTTCCCCTATTCCCCCCCATTCACCCTAATCTTTTCCCCTGCCCTAGCTGCCTTCCTGTTCTGTGTTTAACTTGATGAATATCTTTTAATGATTTTAGAGCTCCTTGGCCACTAACCCCGAGTTTTCTGGGAGGATGATGAGTTTGATCGGGGGACAACTGCCCTTTGGTCATTCAGGGGAATTATAGCACTTGTCATAATGTGCCTGGTTGTTGTTTTTTTTAATTATTATTATTATTCGGTACACATGTTAAGTAATCTGCTTTTAATCCTATTTCAGCTAAAATCACCTTTTCTCTCAACCCTGATAACCTTTTTATCCATTATCTTGCAGGGAATTTCTGTATCCGTAAGAAGGGACATGGTGTGTAGGATAATTGGGTAGTTTTTCCCATTGCTTCAGTAAGAGATTGTGATTCTATGTGTTTATAGACAATCCGAGCATAACATCCAAATTCACCAGCCTGTCGTTTAACATTAAATGAGGGTCAGGAGATGGCAGGGAGAGTTAGACCTGATCATGTACTGCTGCTTATTTATCGTCTGTTTTCAAGTTTTTTTAAAAACGATGAAGGTTAGCCCCTTCTCTAAATAGGTGTTCAGCAAAGGTGAATTTTGAGCTCTGCTCTTCTGTCTGAAATGGCCTCTGACCTCCTTATCTCCTTTACCTTATCTCCTTTACAGGTCATGAGTGTACAGAAATGGAAAGATAAAGCCAATGACAGTAGTATGTGTTCAGACTGATCCTCTTCTTCTTGTTCTCATCTGTGACTACTCAAATATAGAGCATCACAGCAATTGCATAAGGATGATTTGGGGCTCAAAACTGCATTTGGTCTTTGGCTACATTTATCCAGATAATTGCCTCAGGGTCTTCCTTTACTCTGCCAGTGTAGAACACAGTCTAATTGGGGGAAGGGAGAGGAGGAAATCTTTCTTGCATTCATAATAACAATAAAAATAACTGACATGTGAGGTAATACCACTTTATAACTTTGTTATGGCAGAAGGTATTGCAGATTGCTTTATACATTTTTTTTCATTTAATCTACATAAACTAAGTGCTGGTGATGATCCCCATTTTGTAGATGAGGAACCTGAGGTTCAGAGAGATTATGACTTGTCCAAGGTCACCTATTTCATAAGTATTTGAAGTGAGATTCAAACATAGGCCTTCCTGACTCAGACCCATTCTAGTTCTATCCGCTATGATACATTGCCTCTCAGTCTCCAAGGGAACTTTAAGTGCCTCACAGGGCACTTATATGAAAGCCTACTTCAATTGAGTTTACGCGTGCGCGCTCATGCGTGCGTGCACACACACACACACACACACACACACACACACACACACACAACATGTGGATTGGAAAGCATTGATGAAGTAGCACCGCCTGCTCACATAATTATTGCTGAGCAGCTAAGACTTGAATATGTAGAATCATCTCCTGGCTGAAGGTGTTACAAGGCAGGTGTGAGAACCAAATGGAGTCTGATGCTGCCTTCTGCCTGTGCTACGTTGCCTTCTGCCTGTGCTACGTTGCCTTCTGAGGGTCCCTCCATAGCAGAGCTATGTTAGATAAACACAAGAGGTCTCCTCTCCAAAGGGGAGCAATTGGATGGGTTAAAAGATCATCTTTGTAGCTGCTGCCCCTAACTCCATTCTTGAGGAAAGATCAGTCAGTTCTCAAGCTGCCTTGTGTGTCTCCTCACAGTCCTTCTTCCACACCGTCCTGGAAAACAGCCCCCACTGTGACACCATGGTCGACAACAACCTACGCATCACCAATTGGAACCGGAAGCTGGGTTGCAAGTGCCAGTACAAGCATATCGTGGACTGGTGCGGCTGCTCCCCCAATGACTTCAAGCCAGCAGATTTCCATCGGTTCCAGGTGAGCTGATGGCCCGACACCTGGGCCCTTTTGGGTCTGTGTGTTGGGCATGGGGGCTGAAGCGAGGAATAAGGACTCACTCTATTGGCCGTGGCAAGAGGCACATATATTGTGTTGGTTTGTCTTGTAGGAACAGATGCTCTCATTTTAAGAAATGGACAAGTACCTGAAACTCAGTTGTAGAAGAAGCCAGATGTGTAGTTCATGATCTGCAGCCAGATGTGCACATCAACAGCTGGCTCTTGATAGGCCATAAAACCCGGAAAACATGGAGGAAAAAAAAAACACAGCAAAATAAAACAAGGCCTTGGCTTTTCTATCTTCTGCTATGATTTTTACCTCGTGTAACATCAAATGTATGTGCACACAAACATACATTCTTTGTTATTTAAGGAAACTAACATATCTGAGACTGATTATAAAGAAATGAGACCAATTTTGTGTGTGTGGCTTATAAAGGCACTTATTACTTATAGCCACATCTTCTGTGTAGCAGCAGTATCACCAATGCTTAGCACATAATAAGTATTTTTAATAAATAATATTCATTCACCATCCCTGGTGCTTTCAAACTTAGACAGCCCTCCTGGTCACTATTCCCCTATATGAATACCCCTATTAGAATGTAAGTTTCTTGAGGAAAGGGATTTTTTTCATTTTCGTATTTGTATTTATTGCTTGGCACATAGGAAAGGCTAAAAACATACTTTTTATTCATTCATTCATTCATGTTTAGGCATGAAGGCAGTGATTGTCCTAACATGTCATGGTCTAATATTTAGAATCCAGACCACAGTAGCCTGACATCATCTCAGGCTGTTTCTGTGACATCTTCTCATGTCTTAACTGATAGGTCTCCTTGTCCCACATTCACATTGCTGCAAAGGTTGTATTGAGAATGGTACCTATCTCTTGTGGTATTCAGACCATTCCATAAATGAAAAAGTACAATGCCCCAATGCCTAGAGTGATAGAAATCTAAAATGAGAAAATCATCACCATCCTTGAGTGTTAATGGTATCCCTAGTAGGTCTTAAAAATGCCCTCAAATAAGGTCAAACCAGACTGTTTTGGTTTAGAACAGCTCTGCAGAATGCCAAAATAACCAGTTAATTCAGTGAAAGAAAAACAAATCAACCTAGACAGTTCTTTGGAATTGTGTGACTCATCATGAATAAATGAGTGAAAACCATTTTCAAACACCTTTCTATGTGCCAAGTACTGCGGGTGCAAATATAAAAGTGAAATAGTACCTGCCTTCAAGCAGTTTGAACACATACTGGGAAATGGTAGCCAGGGAGGAATGTTTTGGTTTTCAAATCACATGGGATTTTGAATGAAATAAAGCATTTATTAAATACTCAGCTGCTACCTGATTGATTAAAATTTGCATTTTCCAGCTTGTCTTTCATTGTATAGTATAGACATTGCCTCAAAAACCATTTAGCGTGTATCGTTGGAGTACTCAAAAATAGGTATCCACACACCCATATCCCTTTGGAATATGGGCATGAGACAAAGCAGTCCCATGTTCTCATAGAGCTCACAGCCCATGTAAGCTATAGGGGAAAGAGATGAACAGGCTGATAGTTTGAAAGCATTTGAAATCGCAAGTCTCCTTTGCTTGTATTCTTTACTTTCCCCTTTTGTCCTCTTCTCCTTTTCCCTCTCCCCCCCTCTTGTTTTATTTTCCCCTCTCTTTCCATCTCTTCTGTCTCTCTTCTCCACTCTCTCCCAAGCTTCTCCTCTCTTCTCCCTTTCTTTCTCCCTCATCTTCTCCCTCCCTTTCTCCCTAGTCACAGTCTTATAGATTTTATGCCTGAAACCACGAAACTTTCCCCTCCCAGTTCTTATTCTCTTGCCGCCACCTCTCTCAGACATTTCTTCTGTGTCTCTTCCTGCCCACACCATACTCACATGAATGGTGCCCTGGTATTAAGCCGACTGTGAAGTCTTCTTCCTTTTTTCCTCCTGGCTCACATCCTTGCCACTTGCTGCGTGTAGACACAAACAGAACCCGAAAACTATGAGTTTGTATTGGGGAAATTTTCGACTCATTACTTGAGTAGGATTGAAATTCTCTAGGTTATATTTCACTCGCTCCAAGAAAGATTAAACAAATTACTTTCAGGTCAACAGAGCAGACTGTGGAATCTGTGTGCTGCTTTCCAAACAGCCACTGCAAATGTTAAATTATGGTGCTAGACAGATTACCTTGCAACGGGTGTTTTGCCTAACCCCTTACTCTGATTTAACCTGATTACGTTCTACCCATCTTCCTTGAATAACAGGTAGAGATTTCACTGTTTTTGTCCCCATTTTAATCCCCTAAAACTGATTTAGACTTTTACACTCTCATTGACAAGGAACCTTCCCTGAAAATCCAGGTAAAGAAAGCACCATTTCCCATCTGGGGACTGTGCTTTCTCCAGCTGGGCCCAGCATGATGTGGGTCACTGAGAGGATTTCAATGAGTGGGAGAACATAACCCAAGACTCACCATATGCTTTTCCTTTCTACTACCCCCTCTTATGTCTCATAAGCCCAAATCCTTTCTTGCTTTTGGGAAATTGTCTTAGCTTAAAAGCGCTTTGATTAGTCAGATGACTCCCAAGCTGCCATGATCCCTTCTGGCTTCACACCAGGCTGCAAAATTATTTCTCTACCCACCTGTTCCTTTGCTCTCTATAGTCAACCAGTGCCCTTTAGGAGAGAGGGCTGAAAATACCCTATGTTCCAATTGGTCCCTTTTGCTTTCCCTGTTTGATGTTGGGAAAACTATCCCAATCCCAAGAGTTCATGTCATCCTTATGACTATGGTTGATAACAATTCAGATTAATGGTAATGATAACCTTCTCCTGAAATAATCATCAGAATTTTTAACCCTGAAAACCATGGAATCTAGACAAATGTAAAGGAAAGAGTTGGGGAAAAAATGGGCTGATTTGTCATCTGAACCCAGTGAGAAGAAAATGAGGCAAAGGTTGATATAGGGACCACAGACCAGTGGGGTCATAGGATCATAAATTGAGAGGAGCTGAGAGGCACTTTAGTCTAATCTCCCTTATTTTGCAGATGAAAAAAATTGAACCCCAGAGATATAAAGTAACTTGGCCAAGGTCACATTAATTGCAGAGGTCCTCTGGATCCCACAGTCCCATACTGTGTCCTCTTGATGCTACCTAATCCCCCACCTTATTCCCAATAGGTCCTAAATATGTCCCCTTCCCCAGACAGATGAGGCCATTAATATACAACCCAGAGCCTAAGAATAATGAGCAATCCAAAGAGCCTCCCCATTTTTCTTCTCCCCATCTCCCTTCAGAAGCTGTATTCAGAGACTCTGAGGGTGCAGTTTATTATTCTAGATATTCACTTGAGTAAATTGGCTGCCAGGTAGCTAGACTGTATTGTCCAGCATTTTGCTATTTTCATTTTTCTCTTTATTTAGAGAATTGCTGTTCTCTTTGAAGGTTTCAAAAGAGTTCTCATAAAGCTCACTACGATATTTCCTTGCTTTCTTGGTGTCGAGCCTATGTACACACGATAGGTTTCCTGGCATGTTCTTCCCTTTCTACCTTGATTAGGAAAGGAAAGACTAAAATGTGTGAACCAAAGAAGACAGGTACTCAGCCTTTTCCTTTCTGCTCCCTCAAGTTTTACACACATCCACCCCCATCAATTTCTCAGCTGTCTCTGATGAACTGATTTCTGAGGGCAAATTTCACGGTACCATTAAATCTAATTAGTTCAGGCCCTACTAATTCGGAATTTGTGCTAATTGAGATAAGAACTGGGCTGAAATGTCTTCTTTCATTGTTCTCAAGGGTATGATCTATTAAGGAAATTTATATAACATGAACAAAATTGCACAGTGAATGTTTGACCTGCTCAAGAAAATAATGAATTGGTTTTAGACACCTAGCAGAACCTATTTAAATGAGAGTAATTGATGTAACAGTTATGCAATCAAGTGGTGCCTTAGCTTGGCACCACTTGATTGTATAACTGTACATCATTCAGACTTTTTATCTGATCATAATTGCCTTCTTCTGATTGGCCTGAATTAGTATTATTTTCTTACAATTCTAACTTCATGGAAGTGTTAACTCTTTGACAGTTGACATTGTTAACTATCCCCTTTTTCCTAGAAATTCATTCCTCCCTGGTTTCTCATAACTCTACTTCCCTTCCTGTATATCTAGTCACTCCTTTTCACTATCCTTTGAAAAATTACCTTCCATTCTCCTATGCAAGAAGGGTAAAGTAAGACTCTGTGCCTCTGCTCTCTTTATACTTTGTTTCTGTTGTTGAGTGATGTCCATCTCTTTGTGACCCCATTTGGGGTTTTCTTGGCAAAGATCCTGGAATGCTAATGCTGAATGCTAATGCTAATGCTGGAATGGTTACCATTTCCTTCTCCAGCTCATTTTACAGATGATGAAACTGAGGGAAACAGGGTTAAATGACTTGCCCAGAGCCACACAGCTAGTAAGTACCTGAGGCCAGATTTGAACTCAGGAAGATGAGTCTTCCTGGCTTTGGCCCAGTGCTCTATTCATTGTGCCACATAGGAGCTGTCTCTACACTAGTGACTCTCATTTAGTGATTTACAAACCCTTTGAAAGTTCAAGATGGTCCAAAGGGTTGGTGCAAATAATTCTCTTATGATACCAGTAATAAGTAATTACAGAATATTATGCAAAACATTTTAGTTAAATGCTAGCTAGATAATTATTATAAAGAGAACCTAGGAGTTTACAAAGCGTTGCTTTTGTTGAAAAGAGTTAACAGAACAAAAAAATGCAAGGAACTACTACATTCTCTCTGTGTGATCTCATCAGTTCCCATTGGTTCAATTTTCATCTCTATGCAAATGGTTCCAAAATCTATATATCCCGCTCTAAGTCTTTCTCCTGAACTTCAGTTCTACATCACTTACTGCCTGTTAGACATCTCCAAATGAATGTACCTTGAGCTTCTCAAGCTCAGCACTTCCAAAACATAGCTCATGCTATCTTTTCCCTCAGATCTTCCTTTCTTCCTGCCTTCCCTATTAAGATTACCACCATCCTTCTATTCACCCAAGTCCACAACCTTGGAGTCATTATCAAGTCTTTTTTCTTTCTCACCCATCATATCTAATCAGTAAGCCCTCCCTTCCATGAATTAATGTGTGTGTGTATTTTCCCAATAGCAACTTAACATAGAGAGTGTTTGCTATTTTTCTTTTTTACTGCTCAGCACCAGGTACAGTGCCTGGCACACAGGGATTTAACAAATGCTTGCTGAATTGAACTAACAGTCACATACACACACCTCACTTCCTTTCACAGTAAAATAGCCTGCATGTGTCCTAAAGATCAAGCATATTCCCAAATGTCAAAAATCAAGAATCTGTTGTCTGTAAAGAGCTTGAAGTTAGCATTCAAAGAAAACAGTGTAAGAGGTTGATAAATATAGAAAAATGCCCTTTTAGAAAATCTGGACGTGACCAGAGAATCATATAAGGAGAAGGACCTTCGAGGGTCATTTAGTTCTTCCCCCTGCCTCCACGCAGGAGAATAGCTATAGTTTCTCAAGTAGATGATATTTTAAAAGGCTTACAAGAAAGAGCATCTCCAGAAATTAATTCCATTAGTTTACAGCAGCCACAACACTAGCCTTAAAAAGTGACAAATGGTCACTGTCAACCCAGAGGGATATAGAGAGATAGAGACAGATAGATTAGATGTAGATAATAGAATGCCCTAAGTCTTTGTGCTTGGCCCTCTTCTGTTGAACACTTTTATCAGTCACTTAAATGAAGGCTTAAATAGTATAACTACATCTGAAGATAACTTGAAGCTTTAATTCAATTAGAGAAACGTGCATTATGTGCCTACTACATGTATTTTGTATGCACTGTGGTGTATTCTGGGAAAGATAGAATCAACATGGACCCTGCTTTTAGACATGGCATATACATAAATAAGTATTTGTAAGATGTTGAAGAACAGAATACAGACAACTTGGCACTGGGGGGAGGTTGTGATAGCATCAGAAAAATCTCCTTGACAGCTAAGTGGAGAATGGATAAGAGGGAGAGACTTGAACCAAGGAGAGCAATTATAAGGATATTGCATTTGTCAGGTGATGAGGTGGTG
Source organism: Phascolarctos cinereus (assembly GCF_003287225.1). Classification (NCBI taxonomy): domain Eukaryota; kingdom Metazoa; phylum Chordata; class Mammalia; order Diprotodontia; family Phascolarctidae; genus Phascolarctos; species Phascolarctos cinereus. Next base: position 206,755,164 of record NW_027555847.1, read on the forward strand.
AGTGGCCATGTGCGTGGAGAGAAGAGAATATACTAGCTGTATTATGGAGTTATAAGGTATGAGTTGGCAACAGATTGGATGGGGGTAGGGGGTGCAGTGTGAGTGTAAGTGAATAGTTGAGGATGACATTGAGGGTTGTGTTCTTGGGAGCATAGTGATTCCCTAACAGTAATAGGGAAGCTGGAAAGACAGGAGAGTTTGGGGAGAAAGATAATGAATTTTGTTATAGACATGTTGAGTTTGAGATGTGCATGGGACATCCAATTCATGATGTCCAAAAAGCAGTTGAGACTGCAGGGCTGGAGCTCAGGAGTGGGGTTAGGAATGGATCTGGGAAGAAGAAGAATAGCTAAGATTTATATAGTACCTGCTTTGTGGCAGAAACTGTGCTAAGCACTTTAAATTAGTAATCTCATTTGAGCCTTACAACAACCCTAGGAGGAAAATGAAAATGTTATTACTATCCCCATTTTACAGATGAGGAAGCTGAGGCAGATAGAGGTTAAGGGACTTGCCAAGGGTCATACTGCTAGTAAGTGTCTGAGGAGGGATTTGAACTCAGTTCTTCCTTACTCGTGGCTCTGCACTCTATCCACGGAGCCTAACTGCCTAACCATATGCATAGAGATCCTACCTGAACCCATGGGAAGCTGGTAAGATCACCAAGTGAGACAGCATAGGGGAAGAGGGCCCAGGATAGAACTTTGGGAGGCACATTTCCTTGAATCCCTTGCCCTCTTGTTCTATCACAGTTCATGCAATGCCAATTTTTAAACCTCATTCACTTGTACCATCTGATTTGTGCTGCTGAACACTGCTGAAGGAAGTCATGCAACCATTCCAGTTTGGATTAAGAATTCTCATTATATCATCTCAATGGGACTTCAGTGCTGCATAATAATCCTTTTATTCTTTACTGATTGACTGTCTATCGTATTCCCTGAAGCACTTCTTCCATATCTTGTGTCCTGAAGCTCCCTAACAGTACCCCCTTTCCTTCCATTTAAAAAAAAAATTTCATCAGAACTCACCTACTTTACTAAGGAGAGGTCTCTGATCTCCCCCACTCTACGTCTTCCACCCACATCCTCACGTTTTATTTGTTCCAGTTTTCTGACAAGAGGGCCCTTCTCCTTGGCCTATTTTTGTGTTCTCATTCTCTCTGTCTCTCTCTCACTCACACACACACACACACACACACACACACACACACACACACACACACACACACACATATATACATACATACAGGAGTATCATTATATTGTTCAGACATGTCTGACTCTTCATGACCCCATTTATGGTTTTCTTTGCAAAGATACTGCAATGATTTGCTATTTCCTTCTCCAGCTTACTTTACAGATGAGGGAACTGAGGTAAACAGGGTTAAGTGACTTACCCAGGGTCACATAGTCAGTGGAGTGTGTGAGGTCTGATTTGAAGTCAGAGAAAGATGAGCCTTCCTCACTCTAGGCCTCACAGCCTATCCACTGCACCACCTAGGTGCCATTTATATTTCCCAGAGGCAAAAGGGAACCATAAAGCTTTCTGAGCAGGGAAGTAACATGGTCAGACCTGTACTTTAGGAATGTTAATTGGATGATAGATTGGAAAGGAGAGAGACTAGAAAGGGAAGCCAATTAGACATCTATGACAGTAGTTCAGGCAAGAGGTGACATGCTGTGAATAGAGCGAAGTGTTCAGATGTGAGAGATACAGGACTTGGCAACTAATTAGCTATGGAGAGTGAATGAGTGAAGAGTGAAGAATGTGTTCTAAAGTATAAACCTAGGTGACTGGGAAGAATGGGTGGAACTCTCAAAATAGACATTTGGAAGAAGATGGGGCATAGGGGGAAATATAATAAATTTTGTTTGGATACGTTGAGTTTTCTCAATATATGTGGTATATAGGACATCCAAGTGGAGATGTCTAGCAGCGACTGGAAATGTTGGTACATAGCTGAGGCAAGAGATAAGGGCTGAATGTGTGGGTTTGAGAATCACTGCATAGAGATGACAGCTGATTTCTTAGAAGGTGGTGAGATCACCTAGGGAGAGCAAAGAGGTCCCAGGATAGACTTTGGAGGTATGAACACCCACAGAGGTTGACACATGGATTATGATACTACAAAGGAGACTAAGAAGAACAAGTCACATAGGTTGGAGGAGAATCAGAACAGAGCGGAGAAATGAAAACCCAGAAATATTTAGGACAGTATGGTCAGCAGTATCAAATACTGTAGAAAGGACAAGAAGGTTGAGAATAGAGAAAAGTCGAGGAATTAGGAAAAGTTCCTGGGAGTTTTAGTGGACTGTGAGCTCAAAAAGAGCTAATGCTATATTGGGCTTTATTAACAGCAGAATAGTGTTCAAATTGAAAGTGGTAACATGCCTGCTTATGTGTTCTCCTTTGGTTAGAGCACATCTGGAGTATTGCATCTAGTTCTGGGTGGTGGTGTTCAGTTGTTGTTATTTTAGTCATTTCCTTCACTTTGTGACCCCATTTGAGGTTTTCTTGGCAAAAATATTGAAATGGTTTTCCATTTCCTTCTCCAGCTCATTTTACAAATGGGGAAACTGAGGCAAACAAGGTTAAGTGACTTGCCTGGGGTCATACAGCCCGTAAGTGTCAGAGGCCAGATGTGAACTCAGGAAGATGAGTCTTCCTGATTCCAGCCCTGGCACTGTATCAGCTGCACCACCTAGCTGGCGTAATTGTCAAGCCTTATTTACAAAGGTCTACAGGCTGGTGAACAAGAATAAGCTACCAAATAGCTATTTGGCCTTGAGCAAGTCCCTTTACTTCTCTCTCCCTCAGTTTCCTGATTTAAATAAAAGGATTGGATTTTCCGTCTCTAATGCCATTTACAGCTCTAATATCCTTTGGTTCTGACAATAATTAACTCAGTTCCTTTCCATCCCATGAGCACAGCAAACTGCCCGACCGACGTTCTTTGCACGTAAATTTGAGGCTGTGGTGAATCAAGAAATAATTGGCCAGCTGGACTATTACCTTTATGGGAACTATCCTTCGGGCACCCCAGGTCTGCGGTCCTACTGGGAGAATGTCTACGATGAACCTGATGGGATCCACAGCATCAGTGATGTGGCACTGACTATGTACCACTCATTTACCCGCCTGGGCCTCCGAAGAGCTGAGACATCTTTACACACCAGTGGCGAGAATAGCTGCAGGTGAGCCCAGTGGCCCTTTGCTTTTCCTTATAAGGCACCCAACAATGGGGACCAAAGACAACATAAGCTGGGTTGGGTAAACTAGTTAGCCATGAGAGAGAGGGGAAGAAGAAGGAAACAAAGGAAGAATCAATATTTTAGGTGTTTGGGAGATTTTCCTTTTGTTTTATTTTTTTCCAAGGGGATTAAAAGTATTTGAATTTCTGAACATATATTAGTTCATGAGTTCTTAATCTGTTTTTGTGTCCTGGACCCCTTGGGCAATCTGGTAAAGCTTATGGGCCCCTTTTCAGAATATTATTTTTAAATGTATAAAATAAAATACATAGGATTTGTAAGGAAATCAATTATAGTGAAATACAGTCATTAATTTTTTTGTCATTGTTGTTGTTGAGGCAGTTAGGATTAAGAGACTTGCCCAGAGTCACACAGGTAGTGAGTGTTATGTTTCTGAGGCTGGATTTGAACTCATGTTCTGGTGACTCCAGGACTGGTGCTCTCTCCACTGCATCCCCTGGCTGCCCCCCATTAGTTGTTTTAAAAAGTCCATCAATTCTAGGTTTTACTTCTTCCCCTCCAACTCCTTCCCTCCTCTTTTTCATCTCCTCTTCCTTCCTTGTTTTTCTCTTTTCCTTTTCTTTCTTCTCCTACCTTCTTTTCCTTTCCCTGTCTTCTCTCCTTTATGATATATAGTACCATGAGTGGAGGGAAGGGGGAATGAAAGGAAGAGAAACATCATAGGATCACAGACTGAGAGCTGGAAGAGACTTAGAAATCATATAATCCAAATCCCTCATTTTACAGATGAGGAAACTAAGGTCCAGGGAAGGTAAGTGATTTGCCCAAGGTCACGTAGGTAGGAAGTAGTAGAGCCAGGATTAGAATTCAGGTTCTCTGGTTCCAAATCTAGCATGCTTTCCATTGTCCTATGCTTTCTCTTCAAGTAAAGCCTCCTCTTTTTCCCTCCTACCAGAAATCCCAAACATACTGCCTCTTCCCTGAGCTTCTGTCCTGCTTTGTAATGTCTTATTATCAAGTGTCACGCAAAACAACTAGAGTGACAAATAGAATTTCCCATCATCAGCTAGTATACTAAGGCCTCTCCCTCTCAGATATAGCTGTAGCGTTAAGAAATCCTTGCTTTACATGTCTCACATTGAATGTGTGACTCTAGGCAAATCAATTAAACTCCCAGTGCCCTAGAACTCAATTTTCTGTGTACCAGACAGTTCTCTAAAACAAAAAATTGCATAATACTCATTAATCTGCATTAATGGAGGGAGTTTTCTCCCTGGGAGTTCCCTATACCAATGAAATCACAGGTCTAGGCTAAGAAACAAACAAAATTATCATTGTCATGACATTGCATGTCTCCTTATAGTGTACTTACCAAGACAATTCACATCCTTTTGTTGACCTAGGCTTTCCTTCGGCAAAATATTCTTGAAATAAGCAGGCTGGAGCTTGGAAATCTTTGGGAGTTGTACCAGGTAATGGTATACTCTATTTTAAGCAATCCCAGCATATAAAACCTGAATTTACAAAACAAATCGATTAAGGAATGATAATTTCCCTTCTGAAAAGGTTTGTTTGGCTTCCAAAAGGAGTCTCTGGCAGAGAGTCTTTAAAATAGACCCAGCTCCCCCATTGCTTTTGCAATAGATTTTGATTTATACCCTCTTTAGGAGGATTTCTGCAGCGGAAGGTAAGGTACAAGCATATTAGTCATCATAGCATTGGATCTTTAGGATAGACCAGCAGAGGACCAAAACATACATCCTTGAAGCCTGTGAGTAGTACCTGGTTACACTTCTATCAATTGTGGATTCTAGTGTCAAGTAATGACAGTTGCATTGTTTTTACCTTATTTTTTTCCTTGTCAGAGCTCTGGGGGTGAGGGGGAGAGAGAGAGAGAGAGAGAAAGAGAGAGAGAGAGAGAGAGAGAGAGAGAGAGAGAGAGAGAGAGAGAGAGAGAGAGAGAGAGAGAGAGAGAGAGAGAGAGAGAGAGACAGAGAGAGAGAAAGAGTTAGTTTAACCCAGCTGCCTTTGCCCAAAAGCTATTTTAAGAGGCACACATATTTCATTTTTTCTTTATTTCACATCTCATACTTTGTAACAAGGCAATGATTTCAGGAAATGGATAAACACAGGAAGTTTATGTAACCATTGTAATTGGGCATTAAAACTTAGACTTCTGATGGAAACTGGAAGGAAACTTGTGTTTAATAGAATGGGGACAGTAATTTCTGGAATGCTGTTATTATGGGACAAGAAGTACAGTATAAGTGCTGAACAATTTAAACTTTGTCGAAGCAGGCAGCGTTTTATTTTACAAGCTATAAAGGATGCTGAGCTCTTCTAACTTCTCTCCCTCTCTCAGCTTTCTCTCACTTCCTCTCCTTTCTCTCCGTTCTCTCTGTGTCTCTCTCCCTACCCTCTCTTTCCTCTCTCTCCCTTTCCCTCACTTTCTCCTTCATTCTCTCCTTTTTACCCCTTTTCTTCTTTCTTTTTCTTTTCTCCTCTGGCTATGCCTGAGCACTGCATTGGGTGCTAAGCAGAGGGTGGACAGAGGATACATGTAAAGAAGACTTTGGAATGGGGGAAATGTACACTGTGCATGCATAAATAACTTCATAATACCAGCAAATTAAAACAAACAGTGCAAATGAATATAGTACACACTGAGTGTGGAGACAGTGAAGAAAAAGGCAAAGCATAATTGGTCAAATGGGATTAATTCCAGGTAGCTTCCTAGAATAAGAATTTCTTTTGTATTGATTTTAAAGTAGAGAAGTAGGGAGAATTAATCCATTCTATATAGGCAGCATGAGTAAGAAACCGTTTCTTATGCGTTTTCCTTAGGGGTGGGTGGTGGGAGAGTATCAGAGATTTGCACAGCTTACAGATCTGTATTCTGGGTACCTTCTTGACCCTCCCAGAGTGCATGCATCACTCCCGCCCAAGGAGACACTCTTATAAGACTTTAGATGTTGAGCTGGAGAGCATCTCAGAGGCTGTCTAAGCCAGCACTCTCATTCTGTAAATAAGGAAACTGATGTCCAGGAATTGCCAGTGACCTACCCAGGGTAGTAATCATCAGAGATAAAATTTAAGCAGAGGAGGGGCTGGCCCTTTACACAGCCAAACATATAAACCAGCCTTCTTTTGCATGTATCACTAAGGGACTTCTGCCACTGAACTGAGACTTTCTTAATGTAAGGGTTTCAGTTGAAGAGAGAGGAATAATTACTCCCAATTTCCTATCTCACCTTTTACTGTGTGGTTCCCATCCATCTGTTGCTTCTTGACTTAGCAAGGAATCCAGGATGGAAAAGGAGGAGAGGAAAAGGAAAATAAGAATTGTACTGTGGAGCAGCTTATATGACACAATAGAAAAGAGATAGGGTCTTGGAGTCAAAGGAAGCAGGTTCAACTTTGAGCCATGCTGTATCACCCCAAGCAAATCACATAGTCCTCTGGTTTCAGCTTCCTTATTTCTAAAATCAGAGGATTGGCCAAGATGACCTCTGAGGCCATTCCAGCTCACAATATATATATTAGAAAATTTTAAGTTAAGTTAATCCTTATATTAAGAACTTGATCTCTATCCAGCCTTATACTAGGCTAGGCGGTGTGTTTATACTGACTCAGAAGCAAGAGTTGGCTATTTAAAATAGTTCCTCATTGCCTTCCTCTTTTCTCCATCTCACACACTGATCAAGAAGGACAAGTGTGCATATGAGCTAGGAAACTAAGAGAAGGTTTAGGTTAATTCCAATAAGTACTCTGGTGGTCAGAAATATTGCCAAAATAAGAGTCAGACTCCCACTGGTGCAGCCACTGGTAAGGGTCTCCCCTTTCAGAAGTGATCCTTTAGTTGCATCTCATTGATTCAGTCTGTTCCTCAACTGCAGTAAATATTTGCCACTGCCTATTATGAGACCAGTAGGTCTTGGGATTCAAAACAGCAGTGAGATGATTGCTAGTGTTAGCTGCTTGGCTTTGTGAGCTGTTTTTCCATAGTCCATTAGTGTTGGCCTTGTTTATAGCTTGCTCGGCTGTGCCTATTCCAGGAGCTCTGTGTACAGAACTGTGTGGTGTCAGGGGCTGTAAGAAAATACCGTGGTTGTTACTCTTACCTTAATGTCATTGGAATTCACTTGTCAATGTGTGCTCCCTGAATGGGGAGTTTGGAGGGAGAAGTGGATCTTTATATTGGCAGGCTCACCTATTGAAATTTGCCTGTCTTCCTCCCACATGTCAGCCACAGGTCCCTGAAAGATCCTTAATAGGTCTTTGACATAAGATCATAGATTTAGAGTTTAAAGAGACCTTAGAGGTCATCTTTGCCAAGCCTTTCATTTTATAGCTGATGAAACAAGTCCCTAACTGGTTAAGCGGCCTGCCCAAGGTTACACAGGTAGTGAGTGACAGAATTGGGAATCAAAAGCAGGTTTTTTGATGCTAACATCTCTGACTCTTCTCAATATGACATGTTCCATATGACCACTTGTTCTGCACCCATGATTTACACTGGTATAGGGAAGACCCAATAAAGGGATTCCCTTCTACTAATACAAGTCGGCACCTTCTGTGCAATCTATAGTTCCTTCAAGCACTGAGAGGTTTGGTGATTTCTCCAGGGTCACATAGACCCCAGAGGCAGGACGTGAACCCCGGAGTTCCTGACTGTCCACTGTGTTACAATGCTCAAGGCTAATAATAGTTTAGTGTAGTGGTAGCCTGTGGCATTTTTGCCTCAGGTGGTACATACTAAAGTTTAAAGCTTAAAAAGCCTTTCCAGATAATCTAGCCCAGATATCTCATTTTATAGATGTGAAAACAGGGCTGGAGAAATGAAGGAACGACAGTGTATGGTGTAGGAAAAACAGCAAACCTAAGGCAGGAAACCTGGGTTCAGATACCTTTGCTGGCATTAACTATATCATGTTGGGTAAGTCCTTAATTATCTTGGGCCTCATTTGTTTCTGCACCTGTAATATTAGGGAGAAATTGAATCAAGCAACCCAGGGGAGATCTTCAAGTTTGACTGCTGTGACCCTATGAAGTGACTCATCCCAATATCACACCAGTTGTGCGAGAGCTTGGATTTGAAGCCATGTCCTCTTGGTCCAAATCTAGGGCTTATTTCACTACACCATACATCACCTAATGATTCTGAGCACCACAGCTCTTGTCAAAATTATCTAGTAAGGTGTTTGTGTTTGGTGACCAGTCACCTTTCACATCAGTACCCCCTTGCATCTTCCTTATACAGCCCAAGGAGTTGACTCAGCAATAAAACACATAACTTTTGTTCAGCAGGCCAGAGTCATTGACTCAAACCTACAGTAGGCTAAGCGCTCAGTAAGTAGTGGCCCTCAGCCTCCATTGGCTCTGATCTGGGCTTCCTCCTAGTCATGAATGTGTGTTTCTATTTTTCAGGTACTATGCAATGGGTCATCCTGTATCTGTTCATCTGTATTTCCTTGCTGACCGTTTCCAAGGCTTCCTAATTAAACACCATGCAACAAATCTGGCTGTGAGCAAACTGGAGACCCTGGAAACCTGGGTTATACCAAAGAAAGTCTTTAAGATTGCCAACCCACCCAGTGATTTTGGGAGACTTCAGTTTTCTGAGGTATGGATTACATGAGATACTCTCTTTACTCTTGTTTCAGTCCTCTCATCATGTACCCATCCTTTTCAAACCTTCTTTTTAGGAAAGGGGATAAAGGGCAAAGACACCAGTCATGCTAAATTCTGGATATCTGCTGGCTCACTAACATCCTAAACATGTTGCCCAGGCTTACCCTTCAGTACCAGCCTTGCCCTGCATCTAATCAATCAGACTCAATAATCGATCTCAAATAATCAGTCAATGAGGACTTACTAAGCACCTGCTATGTGTCAGATACTGTGCTATGCACTGAGGATGCAACTCAAAAAGGACTGAAATAATCCCTTCTCACAATGAGTTGCATTCTAATGGGGAAGACAAGTACATGTAAAATATATCTAAGTTAATAAATACATATTTAAATGTGTACATATGTATATTGTGTACCTGTAGAGATATACCTATATGTATGTTATATGTATATGTAGCTATATATCTCTACATATATGGAGATATGCTTATCTCCATATGTACATACGTATATGCATACACACACACAAAGTTGAAGTACAGAGTAGTTTTGGAGGAAGGGCCCTAGCAATTGAGAGGATCAGGAAAGAATTAATGAAGAAGATGGTACCCTGGACTGCATCAGAAAGGAAGAGAAGGATTCTGTGAGGCAGAGGTAAGGAATAAATGTGTTCCAGGAAGGGGGAATGGCCAACGAAGAGAGATGGAGCATTGTGCGCAAGGAACAGAGGGAAGTCTAGTTTGTTTGGATCTCAGAGTACAGTACCTACTATGTCACCTAACACCTATTAAGCACTTACTATGTATGAGGCAACTTACTAATCAGAGGATGGAGTGTTGTTTGCGGAACAACAAGGAAACTAGTGTCAATGTACATGGATAGGAATAAGGTAAAAGGATACCTGAAAAGTAGAGGGGAAGGAAGTTATGAATGGATTTGAAAGCCAAACAAAGGATTTTATATTTGATCCTGAAGGTAACTGGGAACTACTGGAGTTTATTTAATATGGTAGGCAATAGTGGAAGAGGACAACAAGGAAACAAATAAATGCAAGATATTTTGAGAAAGAGAGTAGTGTCCTAATAACTAAGGGAAATCAAGTTAGGACTTTATGTAGGAGATAGCCCTTGAGCTGAGCCTTGAAGGAAGCAAGAGGTTCTAAGAAGCAGAGGTGAAGAGGGAGCACATTCCACATGTGGGAAAATCCTAGGCAGAAGAAGGGGGAAAACAACAACCGAAAAAACTCTGCAAGGACCATCTTTTCCTGCCTGGTGGGTCAAGTGTGTCATTTGTGTTACCTGAAGCATAGTATTGTGGACAGAAGACACTTTATAAACCTTAGAGCACTAAAGGAACTATGAGTCGCTGAAATTATTCTCATAATGCAACCTAGTTCCACTCCCAACATGAAGAATTGTCATTTAGTAAACATCTTCGGACCTTTTTAGACACAGAAGTATCTTACCACATTATCACTTTTGGATGGTATTCTCTTCTTCTCTGTCCCAGAGTCATAGAATTGATCATATTATTACAGATTTAAAGCTAGAAGAAACCTTAGAGATTACCTAACACAACTTGCTCATTCTACAGCTGTGGGAAATGACTTGCCTGAGATCCCACAGAGAATTAGAATCAGTCAGGATAGGGTCAGGCTGTGTTGATGTTTTGAGGTTGAGTTATTGTTGTTGTTTTTGATGTTATATATTTTAACATTTAAAGCTTATTTAATGTATGCGTGTAGTATGTTGGAATTGAAAGAGTGTTAATTTTGGAGCCAGAGTACCTGGGTTCAATCTTGACTCTGCCCCCTTACTAAAAGTGTGACCTTGGGCAAATCACTTAACTTCTGTGGGGCCTCAGTTCCTTATCTATAAAATGAAGAGGTTGGACTAAATAAGTTTTGATGTCTAGCACTCATGAAGTTATCCTTTATGCAGAGAATATTGCGGGTCCAACATCAGTGAAATAGGAATGTCTTTACAACTAATAGGGCTTATAGATGTATAGTGATCTAAGCATACTCTCTTGACAAGTCCTCCTAATAGCCAACAACATGCATTCATAAGATGAATGGCCAGGATTAACAGTACAGTCTATAGCTGAGGCATGGAGTGAAATCAACTAGCTCACAAAGGCTCCATGATACTGACCTCATTAGGACCAAACTGTAATCAGGGGAACTAATTAGACATGGATGTACAGATTTAGATCTTGAGTCAGGGCTATTTCTGTTTCTTTAGGGATAGAATGGAGGGTACATGAGGAAAGGGGTCGCCATGGATGTTTGCAGAGGTATGTCAGAAGCAACTCTAACTAGCTTGCAAGAGCCAATTGTTAAATTTTCAGTGTGAGCATTTTTGCTGTTGTTGTTCAGTCATTTTCCAGTCATGTCCAACTTCTCGTGACCCCATCTGGGATTTTGTTGGCGAAGGTACTGGAGTGGTTTGCCATTTCCTTTTCCAGCTCATTTTATAGGTGGGGAAACCGAGGCCAACAGGATTAAGTGACTTGCCCAGGGTCACATAGGTAGTAAGTGTCTGGGGCCAGATTTGAACTCACTTAGAAATTAGCAATCACTACAAATCACAGCTTGATTTTTTTCCCCCAGAATGCCTGGGTGTTAAACATTTACCAGCACACCTTATATTGCTTTGTAAATATGTCTTGAGCTTAGTAGGAGTGCTAGTACACAATAAGGAGTCAGGGAATGAAGTCATCACCAGGTTGGATGCCTGATGACTAGAGGCTAATAATAACAATAATTGGCATTTATATAGTGCTCTAAGGTTTGTGAAGTGCATCATATCTATTCTTTCACTTAAGTCTCACCACGGTCCCGTATGTTTGAATGTGTAGCTGTTTTCTGCATCTGACATAAACTAATGGTCCTCGGCCATGTCTCTAGGCATAACCCCACAAGCGAAGCACTGACCTGTATGTGCAGCTAAATGTAGAAGCATGTCCAAATGGGGCATCTGCATGATTTTTCTTGTTAAGCCACAAATTTCAATTAAGGCACCAAATTGATTGGGTAGATTTGTGCAGCCATTAAAGAGCCCACTCTATAAATTATTGGCTTTCTCGGGCAATTAGAAGGTGCCACAGTCAGATTCCACACTGGGGCGGGCGCAGCCAGTTGGAGACATTAATGTCCCATTAAGGAGATGAATGTCGGGTTCATTCTGTTTATCAGCGTGGCTGCTGGGTGGCTTTCTGTCTCCATGCCATGACAAATGATCATGCTTGTCCCATTTCTTGTGATTTGTGAGGGCTCCCATTGTGGGTTTAGTTCTTCAAACCTGGGACCCTTATGTCAAGAAACACTTGACAGAGAGTCAGAGCAAATGAAAAGAGCCCTAAATCTACTGTATGTATGTATCCATAGTTTTAAAGTTTTCCTCCTCCCCCTCAAGGAAAAAATAGAGAATTAAATTAGAGGAAGAGAGGCAGGTGGTAGAGGGCAGAGGTGCCAAACATAGTGGTCCACAACACTCCTGAATCACATTAAAATGTAATTGGAAAATATGTAACAAAATAAAAATACAATAAAACATTAGATAACATTAAGTTTCAAAACTAAGTTGATATGTGACCTGCTGGGATGTTTATGTATGGATTAGTGGCTTCTGTTTCTATTTGACACTGCTGCTATAGGGGATCAAGAGCTGGTTTCAGGCTGCCAAAGTGATTTTCCAAATGCTCAGGCTTGATCATGTTCTCCTCCCACTCAACAAATTACACTGGCTTCCTTGTCTCAAAGGTCAAGTATGAGCTCCTTTGGCATTTAAAGTGCTTATGGCTCCTTCCTACCTTTCTAGTGTTCTAACACAATGCTCCCCTCACTCTGTGGTCCAGCCATATTGGCCTACTCACTGTTCCATACACATAACATTCCATCTCCCAACTCCATGATGTTACTTTAGCTGTCCTCTATGCCTGGAATGGTGTCTGTCCTCATCTATACCTTTTTGAACCGACTGGAGTGATAGCCTTGTAAGATGGAAAGGAAGCTAGTTCTGGAGTCATATGATCTGGATTCAAATCCTATTCCTGGTACTTATCTGTTTAATTTCAGCTTCTGTTGAATTCCCTAGGCCTGTTTCCTTATCTGTAAAATGAGGAGATTAGACTAGGTACCTTTGAGGTCCCTTTCAGCTCCCGATGTATGCTCTTATGGTTTGTTCCTGCTGAACACACTGTCTGGGATGTATGAGCCTGGATAATCATTTAACCTCTCAGTACCCCAACATCCCTCTGTAAAACTATAAGATACAGAAGGGTTGCTGGTCTGCATTAATAGAGGGAATTTCTTCATTGAAAGTTCTCTACTCCGATAAAAATCATAGTTTCTTCTAGAGCAGAAAAAAATGAGAGGAAAAAAGTAACTGGTGAACCCTTTTCAGTAAGGTAGACACATTTCTTCTTCCCTATTCTCTATGGTTTCCTTCTTGGATAGGTCAGTGTGTGTAGTGTGTGCAGGTGTGCATGTGTGTGTGTTGTTTTTCTAAAATGATTATTTCTTGGTGAATCACAGAATGGTTCTTGCCCATTTGTAATATTTTATGTTGAGAGGCACCCAAGGCATAGGAGGAATAAAGAGCGTGGGGAGGAAGTCCATGATTGAAGTCAGTTGGTTTTCCCACTCCTTTTGGGAATCAGCTGTCTTCTCTGAACTACGTAACACATCCCTCTAAGGAACTATAGAGTCGCCCATCTGTCCTTATTCTTCTCTGATCACTGCCCTACTCAGGCATTTTGTCAGCATTTTCCTTTGTTTTAAAATTTAATGTCTCTAAAATTGTTGTTAATACTCATTTCTTGAAAGCTGCAAGGAAGACGTTCAGCAGATTTTGCTCGCTCTATATCACTCGTGAGCAAATGTATTCTTTAAGCAAGGTATAGAAGTAGCAGTGGTGTGAATATCAATTTCCCTTTGTACTTTCTGATTTCAAAAACACACGATTTGCTAAACAAACCCTTTTGTTCTCTCTAGCCTTTCCTTTTCTTCCTCATTTTTCAAAAATATCCTGGCTCTAGAAGGGAAAGGACTCTACATTGAATGAGTTTTTGCCATTGATTTGTCTTTCTTTAGTACAAATTAAAATCTTTTAATTGATAGGTTGGTTAATTTTGCTGAACTGTCCCCTTTCTCTCTCTGTTTTTTGTTTGTTATAAGCCATGATGGAGTTCTGGAAGGGAGTAGGAGATATACTGGGAAATGGTGATATTAAAAACAAAAAATCAGAATAAAAATATTTTCAATTTAAAAAAGTAACAAAAATACCTTTAGCTATATGTCTTTGGTCCTGCACTGAGCCCTAGCGAACAGGTCTTTTAAAAAGAGTGCCTGTTCAGTTACTTTTGTCCATCCCAAGTTAACTGTTAAAGTGGAGATCAATGGAAGTTTAAACATATGTTTAAAAAAATACCCACCCTTCATTTCAAGGGCTAAGTTTTGATCTCTACAGCCTCTCAACTTCACTCATTCACTAAACATTAACTGAATTCCTACTATGTGCAAGGTAATATTGGAGTTGTCACTTTCTGAGTTCTATGCAGTTTGAGTTTGGTTTTTTACTATCTGAACATAAAAAAGGCTAATATGTCTTTCCTAAGGCTTATAAAAATTGAGAACATGCTCAAATATGTGCATGTGTTCTTCTGTGTATGATGTACTGTTTAAAAAAGGAAAAAAGATTGCATGGAAAATACATGTTGTATTATCTTCATTTTCTTCTATCAACACACTTTATGCTGCATGTTCAGAAACATGAAAATAGTGCTCCTGGGGAACAAAAAGAGATCTAATTTAATTTGGAAGACTAACAAGGCCTCTTTGCACTAGAATTCTGGGCAATAAATTCATTTTTCAACATACTGGCAGATAAGATTCATCCTGGGGGAAAAGAAACCGCATGTTTACACACATACCTGCATGACAAGCAATTATTATGAGCTTTTGGTTCCTAATGGCCTTATTTGTGCTGGGATCAGCCTGAAATAGGCTGTGTGTACGGTGTCTGAATCCAAGACCACTTTTCTAAGGCCAGTTTGTCCTCTGTAAATGGACAGTACTCACTCTTTATTTATGAACACACTGTCTCTATGTTTATGGACACTCCCGTCCCTGTTTTTACATATTTTTTCTCTAAAATCATCAATGCCCATTTGTGCCAGAACCTAGAGGAGCAAGTATTAAAACCAGATCCAGGCCAGTGAACTGGAAAAACCTCTTGGAAGACGACAGCAACGATGATGGTAGTGATGGTGGTGGTGATGATAATAGCATGTATAGAATGCTTTAAGGTTTGCAAAACGCTGTACGTATGTTATCTCATTTGATCCTCACCACAGCTCTGTATAGGGAGGTGCTATTATTATCCACATTTTATAAGATAAGGAAACTGAGGGTGAGAGAGGTCAAGTGACTTCCCCAGAGTCACACTCCTAGTAAAAGGGATGAAGATAGGTCTTCTTGCTTCCAAGTCCTGTGCTCTGTTTACTCTGGCCAGTCAAGGGAGCTTGTGTTTAAAACTGGATGGGATCTTAGGAACTGTGTGGTCCAATCCTTTTATTTGACAGATGAGGAAACTGAGGCCTGGAGAGTTGAAATGATATGCCCAAAATTACAAGAATAGTTAATGGCAGAGATGGAATGTGAAATCAGGTGTTCTAAAGCAAAATCTAGTGCTCTTCCCACTGTGCCAACATATTGATACTCATAGTAAATGCTTAAACATTTGCTGAATGAACATCATGGGCTGACTATATGGCACCTAGTTGGCTCAGTGGATAAAGCAGTGGTCCTAGAGTCAGGAAGACTCATCTCCCTGAATTTAAATTCAGCCTCTGACATTTTACAAGCTATGTGACCCTGAGCAAGTCATTTAACCCTGTTTGCCTCAGTTTCGTAATCTACAATAAGCTGGAGAAGGAAATGGCAAACCACTCCAGTATCTTTGCCAAGAAAACTCTAAATTGGGTTACAAAGAAAGTTGAAATGACTGAACAGAAACAAAAGTATCCATAGGAAAATGCTTCTGCTTTGGTTAATTTTCCCCTGTTGTTATGCTTTTGGTTCATCTCTCCTTTGCCACAGGTGGTTGTGTGTTTAAGGAAAACAAACTAATTTTAATAGCAAATGAAAGAAAGCATGATTAAAAATGTAAATCTCTGCCTTTGGAGAAGAAAATCCTGTAATGAATGATGCAGCATATTTTATTATTTTTGTCACCTTTCCCCATGTCAAAGATAAATCAATAAATAATCATTGAACACTTACTATGGGGTAAAGTATTTGGGGAGATAAAAAGTATAGAATGTTGTCCTTATCTTGAAGGAATAGTCATATAAAATTAAACAGTACAAGACAACAGTCACAAAGCCACTGACCATTTGTTTGAAAGAGATAATAAATTCTACCACAGCTCAGAGGAGGAAGAGATTGTGATGGGCTGGCATAGTCAGGCAAGATTTTGTAAAGGAGTTAGGATGCAAAGTAGGTCCTGAAGGATCCCTGGGATTTGGCTGAGAAGAAGGTGGGGCAGAGGGCATTCCAAGAAGAAGAAAAAATGATATGTATGTGGTAAAGAAAAATTCAGTAAGAGGATTGAGGAAAGTGTGGACATCAAAAAGCTTGAAATGTACGCACTGTGACAGTTCATAGAGCGATTTGGTGAGAATGGAGGTTTGTGCAAGGAAATACAGAGAGATCAGGCTGGATAGATTGAGATAATCGAAAACAACATGAGAAACATATGTCCCTTCAATTCTGGGACAGTTAGAAAGAGAATGGAATCCTTTGCAAAGGCAATGAATGAGAGCCTCGTAAGGAAGAGTAAGAAGAGCAGTTGGGCTAACCTGTAATATGTACAAAGAAGAGTTATGTGTAGTAAGGATTGAAAGCTAGAATGGAAGCACCATCATGTAACACTTTAAATGCCAAACATTAAGTTTTATATTTACTCCTAGAGCTAATAAGGGGCTCTTCACAACCTATTCCCATATTACATTTCTAGACTAGTGCATTGCCTAGCTCTGAGTGGGGAGAAGGGAATGGATATTTAAGATGTTGTGGCAGTAGAAAAAAGTTTTGACAATAGATTGGACATATGGGGAAAATGAAAAGGAGGATTCAAACACAACCCTGAGGTTGCAAGCCTGGGTAAATGAAAGGATAGTGATGCAGAGCAAAAATGAAGAAATTCAGAAAGGGGTGGTTTGGGGGGAAATGAGTTCAGTTGAAGTGCTTCAGGGATGTCCAGTTGGTACCGTTCAGAGAGTAGGTCACAGTCTTAATATTTTATTATTTTAGAATTAGAAGCAGCATGATATAGTGGCAAAGAGCACTGTTCTTTGAATCAGAAGGACTCAAAAGACCATGAAATCTGTCCATTTGACTTAGAACAAAAACCTTCTCTATATTTCCCTCATTTTAATGTGGACTTCTCAAGGTCAGGGACTGTCATACATTCTCCCCCAGCGCTTAGTACAGTATTTACACAGAGTAGACATTTAATAAATGCTTTTTTCATTTATTCATTCATTTGTGTATTCATCATCTTGTGTGGCTCTTGTGCTATGACTTTCTATAAATAGTCATTAGAGGTCTGACCCAGTGTGCTAGAAGCCTTTTTCTTTTAATATATTAAAGATAGCAATATAGCCCACGGGCTCTCCATCTGTTATGTTTCATTTTTGCTACATGACCAGAATCTCAACTTCTTTACTGGATGCACATATCATCAATGATGTCTTTTATACTACCTCTTCCATGAAAGTCATTTTTTTTGGGTCAGTATTATGTAACCTAACATGTATCTTTCTCACTTCTTATTTACTAAGAAAATTGAGATCATTTACTCTCTCTTCTCCCTTTTTCTTCATCCTTAAACAGCTTGACACCTCATTCTCCTTCCCTCCAGACCTAAATAATGAGGTAGCCCTTTTCTTCACAAAGACCAGCTTTATGTACCTTTGATCACATTCACTCTCATATATTCTCCGTTAGATTGCCCCGTCAGACATATCCTCTCTCTAGTCTTCAAACTCTCCCTGTCTATTGATTTCTTCCCTACTACCTTCAAATATGTTCATGTCCCCTGAACTTCAAAAAAAAAAAACCTTCACCAACTTTTACCGTACTCTCAAAATGTTCTTATATCTCTCCTCTTTTTCTTAACCAAACTCCAAAGAAAAGCTGTTTACATTGTCTTCTGATCATCTCTTCTCATTCGCTCTTCCACCCTTTACAATCTGGCTTCCAACATCATCCCTCAAGTGAAACCAAGGATCTCTTAATTACCAATACTGATTATCTTTTCACAGTCCTCAAACTTTTCTTTTTTAACCTCTATGTTGCATTTGATTCTCCAACACCTTTTCCTTCCAAATACTCTTTCTAAGTTTTCATGACACTATTATTGGTTTGTCTCCTACCTACCTATCTGACCATTCCATCTCCTTTGCTAGCTTATCCTCCATACCACACTCCCTAACTGTGGGCATTCTCCGCGGTTCTGTTTCGGCCTCTCTTCTCCTTATCTCACTTTGTACTGTCCCTTATTAATTTCATCAGTAATTTCACAATTATCATTTCTTTGCAGATAATTCACAGATAGTATATCCAGCGTCAGGCTTTCCCCAACTTCTAGTCTCAAATCACCAGTTGCCAATTGACTATTTCAAACATGTATCAAGCGCTACAGGTCCAAAATCAAACTGTTCTTTCCTTCCCAAACCCACTCCTCTACCAGACTTCTCTATTTCTGTTGAGATCATCACTGTTCTTCCAGATTTGTGTAAGGTTTTATTATTATTCTCAGCTTCTCACTGTCTGACCAGTTACTAAATCTTGTGGTTTCTATCTACCTCCAGACCATCTTTTCTTTCATGCAACCCCTTCTCTCTCATCATATATCATGTGGATTATTGTAATGTTCTCTGCTTTAGCTTCCCTCTGTATCTCATACCATTCTAATTCATCCCCTGCACAGCTACAAAAGTGATTTTCCATAAGCACAAATCTGACTATATCAGTCTCGTACTCAGTAAACTCCAAGGTATCCCTATTGCCTTTGAAATTAAACTCCTCTCTTTGAATTTTTAAAGCGACTTACAACCTAACCCTAAGCTATATTTCCAGCCTCATTATACATTACTCCCCTTTCTGCATTTTATTATCTGACCCAAATGGCCTTCCCTTTATTCCTCACATATGGTACTACATCTCCTCTCTCTGGCCATCTCTTTGTGCCTAGAATGCACACCTTCTCACTCACCTTCATCTCACAGAATCCTGAAATTCCTTCAAACCTCACTCAGCTCAAGGATCACTTTCTCCATAAAGTCTTTCCTGATCTTCCAGCCTTCCCTCCCTAACTTCCTTGTACCTGTCATGTATTTCTTTTCTGTTTATTCTGTTTATACTTATATATATACATGTCTCCCCCTATAGGATGTAAGCTCCTCAAGAGGAAAAATTCACTTTTATTTTCTTTCTATCCCCAGCACCTAGTACAATGTCTAGTGCACAGTAAGAATTTTAAAAGATACTCATTGATTGATTGATTTTATATTACCACATCTCTCTGACCAGCTAGGCTACTGTAGGAAAATATGGCAATATCTGTTTACTAGAACAATTTCCCAGATACTGAAGAAGTCTGAACAACTCTACATCATAGACATATCTTCATTATTAACTACAGCACTTTTTTTGTTCATGTTTTTTAAGGTCTTCCTCCTTAGAATGATTTCTGTACCAAGGGACTTTTGTTGCCATGGTGTTAAAATCACTTAGGTTTGCAAGGCCTCACTCAATAACTTTATTCCCCTTTGGGGATGCACATGTCTTTGCTCTATGACATATATGAGATAAACTTAATGCAAAGAAAAGAACCTGAGGTCCATCGAGTGGTTCACCATCCAAGTTGACTTCAGCAACTGTCCTATTATTTCAGATCGGCACTGAGTGGGATGCCAAGGAGAGGATATTCCGCAACTTTGGAGGACTTCTCGGGCCAATGGATGAACCAGTAGGGATGCAGAAATGGGGGAAGGGGCCCAATGTGACAGTGACTGTCATTTGGGTTGATCCTGTCAATGTCATTGCAGCCACCTATGACATCTTGATTGAGTCCAGTGCTGAGTTCACACATTACAAACCACCTTTGAACTTGCCCCTTCGGCCTGGAGTTTGGACTGTCAAAATTCTACATCACTGGGTGCCAGTTGCTGAAACCAAATTCCTTGTTACTCCTCTGACCTTCTCTAACAAACAGCCTATTAAGCCAGGTAAGAGCTTTTCATTTAGATCACTTCTAGGAAGATATGCTTTTACCTATAGCATAAATTGGTTTTTCTGCAGTGGTAGTGGTGGTGATGGTAGTGGTGATAGTAGGTGTTGGAGTAGATAAGAGCATTGGCCTTAAAATCAAGAAGGCTCAACTCCATGAGTTCACATTCAGCCTCAGACACTTTTATGTGACCCTGGGCAAGTCACTTAACCCTGTTCGCCTTAGTTCCTCATCTCTAAAATGAACTAGAGAAGGAAAATGACATAATAATAATAATACTAACAATACTAATACTAAAACTACAACTGGTAACTGTAATAATAAGTCACATTTCTATAGTGCTTTAGGTTCCACTTTCCTCACCATAATCATATGAATAGGCAATGCAAATAATGTCTCCATGAGGAAACTGAGACCCAGAGAGGTCAAATGATTTGTCCAGTTTCACATAGCTAGTAAGTATTAGAGCTAGAATTCAAACCGGTGTCTTCTGATTCCAATCCACATATTCTTCCCTCATCATTGTGCTGCCTCTCCATTTCTTCAGATGCCCGGGTTGTATTTCAGGTATATGAAGACCACATTGGGACAATACATGTATTTCCCTCAGTGAGGTAAAATCAAATTTTTTTTTGCTAAAAATAGCTTCTCATTTTCTCCTTCCACACTAAAGTGACTCCATCTGTCCAATATTTAATATATACCAGACAGATGAAACTCTCCCATTGAGCTTCCTGAAGTTCTTGATCATATTTATGATGGGATGGAAAATAAACTGAGCCAGGCATTTTGCTATCAGGGAATCTTGCCATTCATGCAATACTAACATCACCAGGCAACTGCTGAGAGCTAATGCACTCTAATTTTCCCCCAGAGGGGTCTGACTGAACATATTTCTCAGCAGGGTACCTCACATGCCCATTTTTTTCCATATTTTTGTTTTTTTAACTTTTTAAGTTGCACGTCTCTATTTAAACAACAATAAACAGAGAAGCCAAGAATTTCATTTCAGCCACTTACCTCATCAATAACAATGTGCTAGCTGTTAATTTTGAAAAAAGGCACAATGTGGGGGAGGAAGATAGAATTTTGGCCCTAGGGACTTATAACTTCTGGAAAGGGATGCATTAATTTGCATGTATGTAAATTAGATTCGCCTCCTTTCTTCCCAATTCTTTATGATGAATGATGTGAAAGCATAGACTAAGTGTCTTACTGATGCAGATGTATACTGTCCATTTAGTCTATAACCTACTGATTAATGTTCAGACCATGCTCGGAAATCTGACATTGGCAGATTTCTGGGGCTACCTGGGGACAGAGATTGGGAATTAAGAAGCCACTTTTTCCCTCCAGATCTCCAGGATAGTGATAGAAACATGAGCTCTTTTACTATGAGCCCTTTGAGAACAGGGACTGTCTTTTGCCATTCTTTATATTCTCAGCATTTAGCACAGTGCCTGGAATACAGTAGGTGCTTTATAAATATTTAATTACTAAGTTATTAATTACTTGCTTTTAACCCTTAGCTACACACAGACACATACAGACACACACACATCTAGCAGCTATGTGGTACAGTGGATAGAGTACCTGGCCTGCAGTCAGGAAGACTCATGTGTATGAGTTCAAATCTGGCCTCAGACATTTACTTAGCTGTCTGACCCTGAGTAAGGCCCCTAAACCTGTTTACCTTAGTTTCCTCATCTGTAAAATGAACTGAAGAAAGAAATGGCAAACCATTCCAGTATCTTTGCCAAGAAAACTCAAAATGGGATTACTGAAAAACAAATCAGCAACAACAAAAAACTTACAAGTGACACACAGAAATGATGATGAGAATGGCCTTACTCGTAACCCTCTCCCTAGCTGTTCAGACATTAGACTGTACAAAGAAAAAGAAAAGCTGCCTTAGTTGGGATCACTTCAGAGGTTAAACTATGCCCCATTTCTAACTTGCATTTTTCCATTTTGGGTAATGGCGCCATCTCATGCAAAGTGAGAAAGACCAGGATCATTCAGCCATT
Source organism: Phascolarctos cinereus (assembly GCF_003287225.1). Classification (NCBI taxonomy): domain Eukaryota; kingdom Metazoa; phylum Chordata; class Mammalia; order Diprotodontia; family Phascolarctidae; genus Phascolarctos; species Phascolarctos cinereus. The sequence goes on from NW_027555847.1 coordinate 206,777,339, forward strand.
GCTGAGCAGACAACGCTTTGCTGGTAATTGCTAACATTTTGCTAACAATGTTCCAGCTACAAAGAACATGAAGGTGGGAGAAAATACAATTTGTAAAACGATTCATCAAGAGTAATTAGCTATTGATGTGTCCCTAGTAATCTCAAGAAATCTGATGAGGTGGAATTGAAGAAAATTTAATTACAGAGGACAGCATCAAGAGTTTTGTTGTAGTAGTATTTCCCATGTTAATCTCACTTCTCATAAGGGTTTTTAAACACAGCAACAATATTTTGCTTCTATTTCAAAATTTTCATTAGCTGCTCCTTTTACTTTGAATTTCCTGGCTTTTATTGCTTTGTCACCATTTTATTTTTTTTAACTCTTTCCCCCTCCACCAATACCACTCCGACGAGACTGAATGAATGCATTGTAAAGCTATGAAAGAAAAATTAGGAGTTCCACCAAAGGAAGAGATTCTGTTCCACTGGCAAATGATATCTACCACTGTCTAGGGATGACATGATTTTTGTTTACCAGAAATATGGGGGTGGAGTTAATAATACATAATTGAGTCATTTAACAAGAATAAATTTTTACATATTTTACTTCCCTAAAATATTAAGATTCAGTTATACATATTTAGGTTTTCAGCGCAGCATATGTTATGTATACTTTGATTTTGAAAGTGATCATCAATTTATATGTTCATCCATCCACTCATTCATTCAAGAAGTACTTACTAAATGTACCTGGCATGTGGAGAACACACTGTCTTTGTTTTTTAATTCCTTTTAGGAGATGGAAAATATGGAGGGATCCAAATCCAGGATCTTAGGTCATATCCAAGAGCAGTGCTTGGGATGCTAGTTTTTCAACCTTTGCAACTGAGGGCTGCTACCATTTTTGTTTTTGTGATATAAGGAGGTTTATATGAATTCTTTGAAGATGACTGCACTTCATAATTTCATTCCTTTTAGTATAGCTATTTATCATTGTCAGTCCTGGTGTTGGCCACAGTGGATGGTAATCATAGTTCTGTTATTTTCTCTCTGTCTCTCTCTCTCTCTCTCTCTCTCTCTCTCTCTCTCTCTCTCTCTCTCTCTCTCTCTCCCTCTCTCTCTCTCTCTCTCTCTGTGTCATACACACACACACACACACACACACACACACACACACAGAGACACACTCTAGTTAATGTCACTTATACCTTAGCCATTTCTAGGAGAAAAATGTCATTTAAATCCAAGAAAAAGTGAAGAATAAATGTAATTATACCTTTTGAGGAAGTGCCTGATCATAAACTTCCCTATGGGATGCATTCTTTTGTGGAAGGCCCTTGTGTTTTCTGTTGCTTTGTATTTCCTTGCTAGATAGCTAGATGGCATAGTGGTTAGGGTGCCAGATCTAGAATTGGGAAGACCTGAGGTCAAATTGGGATTCCAGCACTTACTGTCTGTATGACCCTTTGCAAATCACTTTACTCTTTCAGCCTCAGTTTCCCGTTCTATAAAATAGAAATAATAATGGCACCTACCTTACAAGCATTGTTGTAAGGGTCAACTGAGTATGCATTTGTTGGCTTTTAAAAAATATTCCTGGAGCAGCTAGGTGACTCAGTGGATAGAGCACTGGCCCTAGAACTGATTTTCACTAGGGGGCTCTTGAGGAGCTGAAGATGGACAGGGGCAAGAAAATGAAGTGAATCCTGTGCCTTTGAAGTAGAGAGCCCCCCTTTCCCTCAGAATCACTTCACTGCCCTTGCCCCTCTCCAGCTATTCAAGAGTCCCCCTAATACTATGTATTCTTATTTACCCTTCCACTGCAGAGTCACAGATGACACAAATGTTGTGGCACTGTGGAAAAAGCACCATATTTTGAGTTTAAAGACATAGATTTGAAATCTGGCTCTGCTGCTTACTACCTGCATGGTCTTAACAAGTCACTTGACCTCTTCAGACCTCAGTTTCTTCTTTTGTAAAATGAAAAGGCTGAATCGAATGTCCTCTAAGGCCCCTTTCAACTCTAAATCCATCATTGGCTGATCAGATGGAGCATGAAGGGAAAAAATGGCCCCCTCCTCCAATTCAGTCAGAATATTCTGTATCTCCCCCTCCTCAGTGACCACTTCCTTCTCTTGCTTAGTTTCTGCCTTGTCATTACTTACAACTAGCAGGGCTTCTTTGAGGCCAGAGTTTGTGATTAACCTTGTTCAAGACTTTGAAAGCTTAAAAATAGGGATGCATGTGGTTGAGAAAACAAGGATACAGGTAGAAAGGAGAAGGAGGAGGAGAAGAAGGAGAAGATGATGATCATGATGATGATGATGATTCTTATAAAATCATCTCATCATAGCCGTTCCAGGGCTGCCCTGTTCCTTATTGCCTACTCCTCGTGGATGTGGCAAAGGCATCAGTACCTCAGAGTTCTAGCCATGAAGAATAGAAAACAGGGACTGATTATGTTCAGTTTCTCTAATTCAATTCAATAAGCATTTGATAAGTACCAACTATGTGCAGTTCACAATGATAGTAACTGAGGGAAATGTAAAGTTTAGATTGGGTAGTCCCTGCCTTCATGTAGCTTATTGGTGAAGGATATAATACATACACTATAATCTAAAGTCATACAACACCTTTTGAAATCCCTAGCACCTAGCAGAGTGCCTTGCACATAGAAGGTGTTTAATACATGCTTGTAGATCAGTTAACTCTTTTCTTTCAAGGATCAGCCATGATCCAACTCCTCCATGAATCCTTCTCTGAGCCCCCAGCCGAAAGTGATTCTCTTAAAAATTTTCCAAGATCAGTCTATCTCATCTCTTTCATGGTTCCATCACATTCTACCTTATATTATAGTTCTTTGGCAAATAACTCCCTTGGAACAACCTGTATCCTTTTTTTTTTCCATCTTTTTTATCCATAGCACCTAAGCCAGTCCTCGGTATTATGTAATTAGAGCTTAATAAATGTTTTTTTTGTTTTTAATGGAAAATAGGGGTTTGTTTTAATCCCAGCTAGTCTTTTACAAAAGTCATTTACCTATTTTGTCCCTAAATTTCTTTCTACTATTATTGGAAGTGGGGCAGCCAGGCCAGACTCAGAAGTCAAGAAGTCATCTTTGTGAGTTCAGATCTGGTCCCAGATACTTATTAGTTGCGTGACCCTGGACAAGTCACTTAACCCTGTTTGCCTCAGTTCCTCATGTGTAAAAGGAGCTGGAGAAGAAAATGGCAAGCCACTGTAATATCTTTACCAAGAAAATCCCAAATGGGGTTATGAAGAGTCGAACATGAATGAAAACAACAACAGCAAAATTATTAGAAGGAAGAATAGTAGAATGATTATATCTACCCTGCCTACTTTGCCAGTTTTTTATAGGGATCAAATGAAATCATAAATATGAAGACTAAAAGGACCATATAAAGGCAAGGCATCATCATTATATTTCTAAGGCCAGCCTAGAGAGAAGCTTTGAACAAACAGATGTTGCTGTTATGCAGAGAGAGAGACACAGATCAGTGGCAGTTCTAGAATTTCATGGCTGTGAATTCCCATTTCTGACCCCAACTAATACTCCTCAACAGCCAAATGACAAGAATAACATTTTTTCCCCTCTAGGAGAGAGGCCATTATTCTCTCCCTACTGGGATGGAATATGGATAAAATGGATGTAAGATGTAAAGTGCTATAGAATTGCTGAATAGTTATGATTGCATAGATAGCCACAGCTGCAGATGTTGCTGTAGAATGAGCCAGGCCCTACTCAAAGAGCCTTTAGTGTTCCTAGTCTCACTTGTCTGCCAGAAAGAGAGTTCCTGGATCATCTAACTTCACCCTCCCCTTAATCATTCTTCTTGCTGTTCACTCGTCCTATCTGTTGACTGGTTAATTCATTTCTAGTACTTCTGGTTACTGGGGCTACCTATATATTCCAGAGCTTTCCCTCCATCAAGGAAAAATTTTGCCCATCTGTAACATGTGGAAATAAATTTAGGGTCCCTGTGGTTTTGGTTAAGAGACCCAAATCAGTGAAAATGGATAAACCAACCTATGTTCCTTCCTGTGCCATGTGCTGTAGGTAATATAAATGTGTAAGTCATGGTCTCAAGATACTTGCATTCTAAATAGGGAGACAGGACAATATGCCAGAAATAGATCACAAGTGCTAGGTCATGTGGTAGTGACTTAGCAAAATAGTAAGGTGTGCAGCACAGAGAGGTCACTATAGGCTGGAGTATTCTGGAGGAGGACAATGTGCATTTTAGATTTCATCAAGGCCTTAAAGAATAAGACAAATTTGGAGGATTGAAGAGGAAAGAGTGAATTCAATATGTTCATACATTCAGGCAAAAACTTTAAATAATGAACACAAGCACAGAGACAAAAACTAGAGTGAGGAATATGCACAGAGGATGGCGAGGTGAGTGGTCTGTATAAAAGGGAAATAATGCGAAATAAGATTAGATAGGTAGGACAAAGCCAAATTATAGAGGGCCTTGAAAGCCAGATAGATACACTGGATCTTAAACATGATTCACTAGGCACTAAAACTCATTGTAGCTCTCATTTGTGTTTTGTTTTTGTTTTTAAGCTAAACTAAAAAGCATATAAGTATGCATGCAAAGGCCCTTCTTTAATATCATTAAGAACATATATATAAACCTAGATTTGTTTGCAATGAAGAAACACTAGCAGCTTTCCTGGTACAAATAGAGATAAAGTAGGGGTACCTCCTATTCCCTCTCAATTATTTGACATATTTCTAGAAACATTATATCTCTTGGAGAAATAATAACTAGTATTTATATAGTACTTTAAGGTTTGCAAAGCACTTTACACATATTTTTTCAATCCTGTGAAGTAGGTGGTATTATTATTCCCATTTTTTTCATTGTTCAGTCATTTTCAGTTGTGTCCAACTCTTCATAATGCCATATGGAGGTATCTCATATCTTCTTAGCAAAGATACTGGAGTGGTTTGCCATTTCCTTCTCTAGCTCATTTTCCATGTGAAGAAATTGAGGCAGACAGGATTAAGTGACTTGCCCAGGATCACACAACTAGTAAGTGTCTGAGGCCAGATTTGAATTCAGGAGGATGAGTCTTCCTAACTGCAGGCCTGGCACTCTATACAATGTGTCACCTCACTGCCCTATTATCCCTACTGTACAGAAACTGAAGTAGACTTACAGGTAAGAGACTTGCCCAGGGACATACTGCTAGTAACTACTAAAGCAGGAGTCAAACCCACATCTTCCAGTGAGCAGCTTTAGCCCTCTATCCACTGCCCCCTGTAGTGGACTCTCAATTTCTTGGGCATGAGATGATATGAAAACAGTGTTTTAGGACAGCTGGCCTAGCTGGCCTAGGTCTGTAAAAGGGACTGAAGAAAGGAAAGATTAAAATCAGCTAGAACACCATGGAAATATATTGTAGCTAATTGTGAATATGTCCTTTCTCTCCTAACAAATCAAAAGATAAGATGAGGTGAGGTCAGTACCTATCTGTATCTTATTCATTTTTGTATCCTCTATTATATGGAAACCAATGTCTTGAACATAAGCACTCAATAAATGTTTTTTGGGTGAATAAATTAGATCCTAGACTGGGAAATAATAGTGGGAATGGAAAAGGAATATATCTGTGAGGTGGTTCCAGAGAAGAAATGACAGAACTTGGTGATAAGTTGAATCTAGAAGATAAAGAATGGTAGAGAATAGAAGATACTTAATCTAGAAAAATGGAAAAGTATGATACCAAAGATGGAATAAGGTTCTTGGGAAAGAGAATTTCATGGGAAAGTTAAGTTTAATTTTAAACATATATATGGAACTAGAGGAAAAGTCAGCAAAACTGGAAACTCAAAGTAAATCCATGAGTATGTACAAAAATATAAGATGTCCACATTAACAAAACAAGAGATTTGAAACAATTCAGCCTCAGAAAAAGAAATTGAGTGAGCCACAAATGAATTGTCAAAGGTGGAGGGAAGGAACATTGGACCAGATAGATTTCAAAGTGAAAGCTATCGAATATTTTAAAAGCAATGAATACTTATGCTACATAAATTATTCTCCAAAGTAGACATAGACAGCGCTCTATCAAACTCCTTTTAGGGAGAGAAATACAGTCCTGAGAGGTGTCCAAAGCAGAGACAAAAGAGAGAAAAAGGACAATCTCCCTAATGAATATTTATGCAATTTTTTAAAAAACCTCACAATCCTCACACACCGCAATGTATGCAGAAAATAATTTACTATGACCAAGTATAGATACAAGAATAATTCAACATTAGGAAAACAATTAGAATAATTAATCATATAAATGACAAAGATAATAAAAAACAAATGATTATTTCAATAGATGCACAAAAAGCCTTAGACCAAAAAAAAAATAGCTCATATTTATGTTTTCTTAAAAAATAAAAAACACAAGTATGGAAGGACCCTTCTTCAATATAATCAAAAACGTATTTTCAAAACCAAGAGCTGCTTGCAATGGAGAAACACTAGCAGCTTTTCCAATAGAAATAGGGAAAAAGCAAAGGTATTCTCAACCTCCCCAATTATTTGACATAATTCTACAAATATTGTATCTCTAGCAGAAACACAATAAAATAAAATTAAAGATATAAACATTAGCAAAAAGAAGACAAAATTATCTGTATTGACAGCTGACATGATGTACTTAGAAGATAGAGAATCAGCAAAGGAACTAATTGAGATGATTGATAGCTTTAGCAAGGTAGCAGAATATAAAAGAAATCCACAGAAATCATTAGTATTTCTGCAAAGTACTAAGAAAATCCAGGAAAAGAATTAAGGAAAAATTCCATTTAAAATATCTATAAAGTACATTAAATACCTGGCAATTCATCTATCAAGATATATGCAAGATTCATATAGATAAAACTACAAAACACTCTTTACAGAAGTAAAGGAAGATTCAGTGTTCATGTTTGGGCCATGCTAATATAGGAATGAATGAGAATGCAACTCAAATTACAAATTTACTTTTTTATTAATTAAATTACTGAGGAGGTACCTTATAGATAAACTATACAAAATAATAACAAAATTCATTTGGAAAAACTATAATCTCAAGGAAGAAATAATGAAAAAAAATACAAATGAGAGAAAGGGGTAATAGCATTGCCAGACCTAATATTATATTGTACGACAGTTGTCATCAGAATTATTTGGTAGTCAGTCAGTTAATAAACATTTATGAAATGCCTACTATATGCCAGGCACCGTGCTAAATGCTGAGGATACAAATTTGAAAAAGGAAAATAAAAAAAGAAAAACAGCCTGTGCTTTCAAGGAGATTACAGTCTAATGCGGGGAAGACAGCATACAAAAAGAAGCTGAAAACTAGAGATGAGAGTCAGGAAAGGTACCCACACAGGATGATGGAGAAGTCCCAAAGCAGTATAGGCAAGTGAGGAATGAAGAGATCTGGGCTGAGGTCCCTCCCCAAATGGAGGTTTGGAGTTCCAGTTCTCACCCTCCAATCAGAGAGGCACGGGGTAGTGATGAAGTGGAGCACCAAGGCTGCTGGAATCTGTTAAGATGAGAACGTTTCACAATGATGAACCTTCTGTAGCTGTAGTAGGGGATGTCCCAGAGTAGTTCAGCCAGATGAGAAATGAGATGTTAAAAGCACAGAAGTAGCCAGTGAAACAGAGCAGATAAGTAAGAAACTGAAGAAATTGAAAATAGCGATCAACTGTTTGATAAATCCAAAAACATAAATTACTGGTAAAGACTTGCTTTTTGACAAGACCTATTGGGAAAAATTAGAAAATACGTTGACAGAAATAAGGTTCAGACAAACATATTATGTAATAATAATAAATAATAATAATATTTATTAAGCACTTACTATCTGCCAAGCATTGTGTTAAACACATTGTAAATATTATCTCATTTTATCCTCACAACAACACCAGAACATGTGTTATTATTTTTATTTTTTAGTTGAGTCAACTGAGGCAGAGATTAAATGATTTTCCCAGGGTCACAGAGTAAGTGTGAAAAGTGGGATTTGAATTCAGGTCTTCCTGACTCCAGACCCACTGCTGTATCTGCTGTACCACCTAGCTGTTTCTAGTGACCTAGGAACAAAGTGGGTAACTATTTCTTGAAGAATGGCAAAAAACAAAAGCAACAAACAACAATGTTTTACAGTATATGAATTTAAAGTTACTCATATGAAGAAAGGGAGGAAATAAGCATTTTTTAAGTGCCTACAGGCACTTTACAAATGTTTCAGTTTGATCTAAGGAATTGAGAGAAATGTGTGAACTGATACAAAATAATTGCACTGCATACTGTGACAATAAACATGTAAATGTAAATTTTTTAAAAATGAGTAAAATGAAGTGAAACTCTGCACAATGAAAAAAAGCAAGGAAAGTCCTGGAGAACAGATAATGTATACCCCCCACCCACTGCCCCTTACAGCAAAGAGATAGAGGACTACTAAGACAAAATATTGACAGAAGTAACTGTATCAGATATTTTTGCTTAATTTATTTTGTCATGGGGGAAGGGTAAATATTGAGCAGTCTCAAAATGACTATAATATCAAGATAAAATACGAAAAATAAAATTAAAGATAATGAGAAGAAATTGAAGCTACTATGGAAGCTAGAACGCTAATGCAGTAAATAGAGCATTAGACCTGAGTTCAGATGTGGCCTTTGACACTTTCTTTGTGACCCTGAATGAGTCACTTAGCTTCTGACTCAGTTTTCCTTTCTGTAAAGTGGGGATGATAAAAGTACCTGCCTTCCAGGAACATTGTAAGAATCAAACAAGGTAATATTTATAGAATACTTTTTTTTTTTGGTCAGTTACTTATGTTTGACTCTTTGTAATGCCATTTCTGGTTTTATTAGCAAAGATGCAGGAGTGGTTTGCCTTTTCCTTCTCCAGTTCATTTTCCAGACAAGGAAACAGAGGCAAACATGAGTAAGCGACTTGCTCAGGGTCACCCAGCTAATACATGTGTGATGCTGGATTTGAACTCAGGTCTTCCTGACTCCAGGGCTGGCACTCTTCCCATTGTAGCTGCTCATAAAGTATTTTGCAAAACTTAAAGCTCTATATAAATGCTAGCCCATGCCTCCCCCCCCCCCAACACACACACAACGGAAGATAGAAAAGATGTAGGGAAGGTGAGAAAAGATAAGATCTAGACCACAGTGAAAAGAATCAGCTTTAGAGAGGAAGAAAGTAACCTATTCTTCTCATCCTGAAAGTATCCATTAGAATTTAAGTTTAGGACAATATTATAAAGACTGTGTACTAGACTGTGAGCAGAATGGATTAATTTGGAATCACCCTGGGAATCAGTGTGGCATAGCATAAATAGCCCTCTGGATTTTAAGTCAGAGGACCCAAGTTCAAATGCTTTCTCTGTCACTCATCTTGTGCGACCCTGGGCACTTAATCTGTCTTCAGTTTCCTCACCTTACCTCTGTTGTGACTGCCAGTTCTAAAACTAAGGTCCTGCAATCCTTTCTGGAGAAGACCAACTGTCTAGTTGACATTTGAGGACAGTGACTCTACAAGGGAATCCATAGAACTTAGGAGTCCTTATTCCTACTTCCATGCCCAAGATTCTATATGAAATGATTCATTCCCCCATCATGGTGTCTCACACTCCTGTAATACCTGCAGCTGGGGTGGCTGATGCTGATGGATCTCCTGAGCTCGGGAGTTCTAAGCTGCTGATGTAGGGCTGATGTCTATTGGGTGTCCACACTAAGTTTGGCACCAAGTATAGTGAGCTCTTGGGAGTGGAGGACAGCCAGCGTGCCTGAAGAGGCACCAGTCAGCCCAAGTCAGAAATGAAGTAGATCAGAGCTTCCAAGCCAACCGGCTGTGGAATTTAGCCTGTGAGTGGCTGCTGAGCTTCTAGCTTAGCTGACATAAGGAGACCCAGTCTCAAAAAAAAATAACAATAATAACGGAAATAATAAATTGTGCGCTCACTAATTTATAACATGTTTTTTCCCTTTGGTTTTTCAGATGAGTCCTTGAAGCTACACAATGGACCTCCTCATAATGCCTACATGGAACAGAGCTTTCAGGGCCTAAACCCAGTCCTCAATATCCCTATCAACTTAGCCCATGTGGAGCAAGCCCGGAGGAATGCAGCCACCACTGGCCCAAAGTTGGAGAGCTGGGTGGACTCGTTAGTTGGAGGAGTCTGGTCTACAGTGGATATCTGCACCATCGGGCCCACCGCCTGCCCTGTCATGCAAACATGCAGCCAAACTTCCTGGAGTTCCTTGAGTTCAGACCCCAAGTCTGAGCTTGGGGCCATCAAACCTGATGGTCGGCTGAGGTAGCATCTGGTCTGTAGAATTTAAAAGGGAATTTCACCCTGAGTACAGGGGATTCTGAAACCTCTTTCACCCCCAGCCCTCTCCCAATCAGCAGTTCCCAGGTGGGAACTTTTATATTCACAATCAGTGTGAGGTCTAGGGTTTAAGAACTAAAGTTGGAGCCTGGCATTGTTCTCTCTGCAAATAAGCTCAGGAGATTGGTAGATTACCCCACCCTGGTCCTAAGGCAATCTTACTTTTTTTTTTCCCATTTGCTTCTTTAAAGCTCTTCCCTTTGGCCAGATATCTAGATAGACCTTGAGTTCAGTCCTTTGTCTGGCCCCAAAGGATATGAGAATTTAAAGTAGCTGATAAAAATGTTCATTCCTCGGTCAACCAAAAAGCCCTTATCGATAATCATCAAATCCATCAGCATCACCCAGAATGCTAAGAGGGAAAAAAGGCCCAAAGTGATTTCCCAGAGGTTGAGGGTTCTCTACCACCCACTTAATAGATGGGTTATTTTTCTTTATAGCTCAGATGGGCATGAAATGATACTTGCCATATTTACTTTACAGTGATGGCCACACTTCCATACAAGCATAGCAGGTACTTGGTGCGTTCACAGGTGAAAATGCGAGGGTTTCAATCCTTTTAGCTGTCTGTGGCCATAGACGGATGGCAGAAGCTGGAACAATGACAATGGTTCAAACAGTTACCTCATGCAGTCTCTCAGATATTTCAGGCGATACTTGCTTGAATCTCTGAAGAATGGGAATTTGACATATGCAACTTGTTCGAGATGAATAAGACACTGGACAGAGCAAAGTCCCTTAACTGAAAATCAGAACAATGCCAGACACCTGCAAGTGTTCTTCCATTTCCAAGGCCAAACCTTGCCAGGTACATGATTGGTGCTTATTATGTGTGACCAAATTGCATGATCTAAATTTTTTGACCCAGAATATTTTGAAAGCCCTTTTCCAACCAAGTTTTTAAAGATACCTGCTTTCTTACAAGCAATGCTAAATGGAATACCTTACATAGATCGTAAGGATAAGATTGGAGTTTGGATCTTCATTTATTTGGGGGTATTTGGATCTTTTTTTTTTCAGTTTCTAATTACTTGTGTTGCCAGAAAGGTCAAGGTTTTCCTTTAGTTCAACAAAGTGAATGTCCATGACAAGCAAAGCAAGGAACCATCCCATGAATGGCCTTCCCATTCAGACTAGAGAGAAGTAAGCCATTAGAGTGACACCTCCATCATCCTCTCCCACTCCCTGAGGGGAAATTCCCTTTTAAAAACTGCACACTTGGTTGCAAAAATGACCTAAACAGAGCACCCAGCCCTTGTTCTGTTTCTTTCCACAGTGTTGGTTTGAAGCTGCTGAAGTTTGTTTTGGACTTGAAATAGTGAGATCAGCTATGCTGATGTTATGTCAAGAGCATTAAATGTTGTATGGAGCCAGGGATGCAAACAAGGACGCATAGAAGGAACACTTTAGATATTTATTATTTATGTGTTTTAGTCAATGACTAATTAGTAGGTGCTGTTTTTTGCAGCTTGACAATTATGTTATCTTACTAACTAAAGCTGCCTTTATTCACAAAAGGCTCCCCACCCTTTCTCAGCCCCATCCCACTCCCAAGACGCATACTCTTCTTTTTTTGCTATGTTCTCAATTGTGATTGTTGCTGGCCCAGGGGTGTCAGGAACACTTGGTGTGTTTCCACCCATATTGTCAGCAGGAAACAGATTCATTCTCTCCCACATTAACAGTAGGCTGATGCCCTCCAAAATGTTCTAGCCAGCCCCTAGTGAAAGCAGTAGGTCCTCCCAATCCAAGCCCGGAGGGCTCTGGACCTCTTACTCTGTGTCTTATAGCTTCTCCCCAAAGCCAGGGAGGTGCCTAGAGACTGCAGCTCATCCACTCTGGACCTTTCTTTCCCTTTCAAACCTTGTGTTATGGATCATTCCTGTCTCCTGTCCATTTGCTGATGAATATTGTCCAGCAGATCTCACTTCTAGAGCCCAGATTTGAAGTGAGATCACAGGAGAATGGTATAAGAAGGTTAGTTCGTCCTATGTGTGAGGCTGACTGGACAAAATTGAATTGTCTGTGTGGAAGTACTTCTATTCCTTGGTCACTGAAACAAAGGGGCTTTCAGAAACCTTAGGCTCAGTTTCACAGAAGTCCCATATTGCTTATGTGTCAATACATAATCAGTTGTGCAAGAGGTTAAAAACTTCAAAATCAACATACTTCTCTACACACAGTTTCTCTGTGGAAATATGACAGCAAGGGCTTTACTGAACATTCTGGTTTTTAAAGCAGCAAAAATAACAAAACTTTTCTATAACCTCTCAATCAGCCAGCTCAGTATCTGTATTTGTAACAGTATTATTTGTGGTGACTTTTAGGCCTGAGCCTGATTGTGTCAGCGTGGTTGATATCAGCCTACAATCACCCAGAAGTTATACCTATTACGCTCAATGACATTTCTGACTTTTAAAATCCTGGAATGAGTGGAGAAACCCCAGAGTTAGTTCTGGGACAGTCCAAGCTGTGAATTTCTTCTTAACTCCCCATTCATTCTTCTGTAGGAAAATAGGTTGGGATGTGGAACACCCATTGGAGTTTTCACATTTTGGGACCAGAGAATATATCTTTGTAGATGTTACATTTGGTGAAAAGGAGAATTCTAAATGAGAGCCAAATTGCACCAAGACTTCATGAAAGCATTTTTCCAAATGAAAACATTCAGCCTGTTTCTCACCCCTACCCAGAGACTGATTTGATTATTTTGAGAACCCATTGGAAAAGCCACATTTCTTTGGGCACAAGGTTTTGTTTGCTTTGGGAGTATTTGCCCTGGAATCTGCTCTGAACTTTCAATGCAGAGCAGGGTGTCTGGGGGAATTACTGTTGATAACTGGCTGAAGAGATGGTTTATGAGATCAAAGAATAGGGTGGGGGTAGGGTGAGGAGTGAAGGAATCTAAGCTTGCCTTTGTACCCACATATTGGTAGATAGATGGCCCCTTAGACAAATTTTTACTAACCCTCTTAGTCCAATTTAGACAGAAGGAAATCCCCAAGCAAGTTGTGCCTTCCACCACTTGCTTCCTATTTTTGGACCTTTAATCCAGAATTCATCCCAGTGATCTGCAAGCATGTGGACAGAGTAGTTCCAGTCACATCAAGGAGAAGGGAAATAACTCAGTGTGGTTTTTCAAATTGTAGTGAGCCCTCCTCCAGGAAAGCACAGCCTTAATTGAGCAGAGAGGCTTTTATTTGAAACAGTGGATTCAGGTTTGAGTGTGAACCATGGAATGTTAAAGCCAACATGCAAGATACAGGACACAAGGACAGGAAGTGTATAAAAGCAGCTCAGTGAGAGGAGGAGGCTCCATGCAAGGCCCACATTAGCACATACTTGTGAATTGTGAGCTAGTGCCCTTGGATACTGGCTTTATGATGCAAATGAGCCCTGTGGTTGTGTGGAGGCTTTCGTAAATCAGAGGGGGAGTGCCTGACCAAGAACACCTACCAGAGGAACTAAAAAACCGTATTTGGGGATGCTCACCCTTTCTCCCAGACTCTGTTCCTATGAAGGTCAAAACAAGTTGAAATAGAATTGGAATTTGATACTTATTGCTTTAAGAACATTAAAAAGATTTTTTTAAACTTATTCCCTTTGCAGATATAACCAGATTATAGTTTTAGGCTTTTGTTTTTAGTCTAGACCTGAAATTTTATTTGGTATAGGAAACTGAAAGTGAAAAAGCTCCCTTTATCCCTTTCTCTTCTGCAGCTTATAGTCTTAAGGGAGTCCCAAAAGGAAGCAGCTTACCCAGGGTCGCTTTTCGAGTATGTGTCAGAGCAGAGCTTGAACCCAGGTCCTCTTAACTCCAAGGCCAGCTCTCTATCCACTATGGGACACTACCATCCCCACATTCTGAATCTCTTTTTCCCTTGGCTTTGGGATGCTAGGAAAGGGATAGTTACGGTCCTCTAATAGCCACCCAAAGGTAACCACCATTTATTCCTGGTGAACATTGACAGCTGTGCTGACTAGTAGAAGGCAGTATCCCATAGGAGCTGTCAAAGAATTGTCAGTGTTGTCCAGAGCACCACATGTGCTATTCTGGCTGCCTGTCAGTCAGTCATGTATTTACATGCATAAGAATTTGCTGCTAAATAGAAAATCCTCACAGATCACAGCATTAAAAAATAGCAACAAAGAAAGGAAATATTAGGAAAGAATCAAGTAATTATTTTACCCTTCCTAGGACTTAGGAGACTTCTTGTATACATATACACACATGAATATGTGTATATGTACATCTATTGTATATGTGTGTGTGTGTGTGTGTGTGTGTGTATAGATATAGATAGATATATATATATATATGTACACATATATATTTATATATATATGTATAGATATAGATATATATCTATACATATATATTTATATATATATGAATATGTATATATACTACCCATCTTAAACGTACCATTGTGTTCATTCCAGTAAACAGTTTCTTCTAAAGAGAGAAAGGGGGAAAAAAAAGATAATTAGCATCAGCTCCCATTCCAAATTCCAGTGCTGTTGGTTGTTGTACTTCATGGCCCTCGTGGGAAATGATTCAAGATATACCCCCTCCCCAAATTATTCCCCTGAATGATTTGCTCCAGCCTGTAAATTTGGAAATAAAGATAAGGAGTTTGCCTGTGGTGAGTGCTGGCTGAGAGGCAAGAGCATGGTGGATAAAGAACCTTCCTTGGAGCCATGAAGACCTGGGTTCAAATCCTCTCTTAGATACCACCTATCTGTGCCACTAAGAGCAAGTGACTTAAGCTCTCAGTATTTCTCTCTAGAACTATGATTTGGTGGTCTGTACCAATGAAAGGAGTTTCCATGCCAGTGGTTTTTAATATGGATGAAATTACAGGTCCAGATTACATTATACCCGCATCTCTCCACCCCCCCCCCCCAACCACACACTAAAGTCATTGGCTATCTTTTTGGAAAATGGAGCCAATTCCAATTATGAAAAACAGCTGTTGAACAGCAGAGATTCTCCATTCTCCATTCCCAACCCCTATCTCTCATCCACTTTTATTGTGACAGAGTTCACAGGATTTGAATTATCATCAACCATCAGCAGCCATTGCTGTTATATATCCTACGTAGAAGCCTCCAGCCTTCTTGGCTGAGGATTTCTTGTCTTAAACAACTTTAAAATGAAAGAAAAGCTTCCAAAGTTACCAGGACAAAAGAGATAGGGTATAAGAGAAACTCATAAAACTCCCCCAGCCCCAACAGCAGAGACTCCTGTAACAGGTTTTATCTAGCATAGACATTCCAATCTGTAGTGTCCACCTAGTGGCAAAAGTATTCAGGCGTTTTTTCACTTCTTGGCTTGCTACTATCCAAGAACAGGTAAGACAGTAGAAACTAGGGCTGCCCTCTTGTTTGCACACAGCTGGCTCGTCTAGCTCAATCATCTGTTTTTTTGCTTCTGCCTCAGTTACCTTATTTTGCCCATGAGTTCTACCACAGGTGCTACCTCACAGTGTCTTTCTAAGAAGTTTACCTGAGGGAGGAAGGAGAAAAAGGTATCCGAAATCTCCTTGAGCTGAATGTACAATCTATGCAAATTCTCTGTTTCTCACTGTCAAACACTTCCAAGTATTACATATAACCTTGCCTAACTAACAGCAAGATCCTGTACAGGTTTCTCTGATGACAGAGTACCAATTCTCAGCGCGGTTAAATGCGCCCCCATTTGTATATTGTTAACGAGTTGTCTTTGGTTCTGTTGTCGCAAAGCCCCTTGAGGGAGACTGGGCCTCTCTGTCTGCAATGAGTCCCTTCCTCTTGGCTGGGAATATTTGGATTGCTAATGACTCCCCCACTCAATAGAGGTCTCTCTGCACCTGAAGAGCCCCTCTCCCCCTTCAAAAGGAAGGCCTGTGGCCTTACGGACTCCAGTCCCCTTCTCACTACTTCAGAGCATATCATTTGCCATCTCACAACACAATAAAGCCTTAGGTTCCTCCTTTTTGAAATGTGGCCTTAAAATCATGTTGGAAATGCGGATGTCATCTCACTCTTCGGATTTTCGCCCACATCACAGAAAGCACCTTGAGATTGCTGCTATCCCTCCTACTGGGGAACCCGTCAATTTACAGTTTCACAGACACAATGGAAATTGCGTACAAATTCAGTCTTTAAGAAAAATGACCTTATATTGTTCCTGCGGGCAAAATAAAGGTTTGGAAGCTCTTATAAACCATAGCAAACTCTGGAAGTACTCTCTTACAGCATATTGTAGCTGTAATGGGTTGACTTAATTACCTACAAACTGCTAACATTGAGCTTTTCCTTTTTACCCCTTAAAAACATCGTAATTATGAACTTCACTGAAGGGTAAATCAGCAGCATCTCTGTTGTTTATCCTTTTCCCCTTGTTGAGTATCATTGGCTTGAGAAAGAGTGCACTAAATATTCCCAGTTGATCTTAGAGGTGCCGCCCTCTCAATCCCTCTAGCCTCCAACCTCTTTTGTTTTGATTCCTCACCATCTGATCCAGCCCAAAGACAACAGAAAATAAGATTTTCATAGTAAACTCATTGGCTTTGAATGGAGTAGTCTTTCTAGTTCTTCCTGTCTTTTTTTTTGTTGTTGTTGTTATCGTTGGTTTGTTGGGGTGTTTGTTAATGGCCTCATCATAAGTTATTACTGTCCCCTCATTTTTCAGAGACAGGTGGTGATATAGTTTTAAAAAATAACTATTTTGTTATAGATCATAATATGCATAAAACTGTACAGAAATATTTTGTAATCTATTGATTTTAAAAGAGAACATGTAAATACAGTAAAGTTAAATAATAAAAAAAAAAGAATTCCAATGGCACACATTGAAAGATGTAGATATTTTGTTATTTATTTAAAGGATTATTTTATGAGATACTGAACTATCTGAAATTGACCAGTAATCCAAGTTTCAAAAAATCCAAATGCTTTTTTCATGTTGTAGAATGTGATCTCCAGCAATCATTGCACTACCCATTTTTGCACCCTTCTGTCTTTCATTTAGCAGAACAACAACAAAAAAAAATTGTGCCTTAGCTGTATTTTCTGTCTAGGGGAGTTTGTTTTTTGTCTGACAATGCGAGATTTTTTGCAGAAAACAGTGGATGTATTAAATACTGTATCATACCAAAAACACCACAGGTGTATATAAATGCTTTCTGTCATACTGTGTTTTCAGATGCAGAATTTTAAAATTAAAAAAAAAAGAAGCTATCTTTGTGTAATCGTGTCAGTGTGACTTATTTTCAGTGCTTTTCCAAAATTTTGAACTATGATTTGTAGGACAGAGCCATCATTTCAGATTCTTCCCACTCAGATCTTTGCTTCAGATACATGAATAATAAATCAATCAGCAAGCATTTACTAAGAGCCTAATATGTGCCAGGCATTGGTGCTAGGTTTTGATGAGCTTATGTTCCATCAAGGAAGACAACATGTACATATATAAATGAATATGAGTGACCAATCGTGCTGTCAAGCTAGGCAGGCCATCATTCATCCAATGAATGGATGTATTATATGGTACCCACATTTTACCTGATTATATCCTAGGTTCTTGTTGGGTCAAGCCTCAGGAGAAGTTTGTGGCCAAATAATATTCTCTTTCTTCCACAAGTCATACTGTATACTCAAATATGCAGCTGAGGCCCTGGTTTTCACTGACAAAATACAAATTTGGATTTTTAAAACCCTAACCATTTAAATATGCTTCCCTCTTGGGACTTTGTCCTCTCTCAGCAATCTCACTTGCTACTTTTCAAGTAAGCAGAATTGGCACAAAATCAAATGGCCATCCAGATTTTAATATACTTAGACATTTGGAGAAAACAATTAAAGTAATAAGGTTTACCAAAATAGTTTTAAAAGCAACCATAGTCTGCTGCCACTAGTGAGGGTTGGAGGGGGGCAGAGTGGGGCACAGGAAAGGTAGTGAGGGGAGTCAGAAGTATCAAAATAGACCTTGTCTCTATCCATTTCTCCATTAGGCAAAGCAAGGGATTAACCAAGGTGGGTAATAGGTGAAAGGGGCTCTGTCCCCAAGGAAGGCATGGAGGAAAAAGCCTGAGTAATCAATCTCTCTAATAACCCTGATCCTGTAACTCGGATGGTCTTTGGTTAATTCTGGGATTCTATCTCTGGTTTCTCAGTGGCTGCATCTTTCACTAAGGAACAGCCATGTTTGATGTGTACTCAGCTCAACCCACAGTAGTAGAGTTCATCACATTGACTCCAGTTGGGACACTGCTGTGATTCCAGCCATTATCCATCCGTCCACCAGGTCACAGTCCTTGGTCCTCTGTGCGTGCTTCTCTGGATCTTGTCACTTCCTTGGCTTCTATCCATGGCCTACTTTCAAAGTCAGGGTCAAAAATAGCTCTGCATATTTTTCCCTAGCTTAAAGTCTGAAACCTCTGGGATTTTAGAAAGCACTAAAAGAGGGTCCTGTTGGTAGCTCCAGTCCTATCAACTCTTGTTCTATGTCCAAGCATTTGGGAGGAGCTCAGAAAGGTGGGATATGCATTTGTGTTTGTGTATATGTGTGTGTGTGCAGAGTAAATATAAGGTAAATGATAGTTCAATACTTGGTAGTTAGTATAGAAGGGACCTTAACAGTTGAAGGGATCAGGAAAGTCATCATAGAGAAAAGGGTTATTGAGGTCTGTCCTGATGGAAGTTAGGGGTTCTACAAAGCAGAAATGAGGAAGGAGTTAATTACAGGCATGGAAGACAGCCAATACCAAAGCAAGAAGATAGGGTAGCAAAGTCATTCACCAAAAAAAAAAAAAGTTAAATTGTTTTAACATGTAATTAAGACAAAAAGTATTATTTTTTAAAAAAGGAGAAAGTAGGAGAAATAGTGTCATGTGTGAAGAACAGGGAGAAATCCAGTTTGGCTGAACCACAAAGTGAGGGAAAGGGAACAATATATAATCAGTCTAGAAAGATATTTTGGCTTTGAAGAGCCAGGGGGATTTACTGAGTACAGGAATGGTGTGGTCAGATCTGCACTTTTCAAAGACCTCTTTGGCAGTTATATGGAAAATAAATGGAGTAAGGAGAGACGAGGCAGGGACACCATTTAGGAGGCTAATATGATAGTCCAAGGAAGAAGTATTAAAGATCTGAACCAATATGGTGGCTGTTTGAGTCAAGAGAAGGAATTAGATGCAAGTGGCGCTGCAAAGGAAAATGATCAGATATGTGAAGTGAGGGAAACAGGAGCTGAAGTTAATGCTGAGGTTACAAAGCAGAGAAACTAGAGGAATGGCCGTGCCTTTGACCAAATTAAGGAAGAGAGGTCTAGAAGGGAGATTTTAGGTAGGCCGGAAGCTGAGAGATTATGAATTCTGCCTTGGATTTGTTGAATTTTGGACAAGACATATGGTTCATCAACAATGGGCTATTTTGGGGGCACAATCTGTATTTTAGTGGTTGCTCCCCTATACCTTGGCCAGCACACCCTTCTAGCTGAAAGACAGCAGAGAGACTAGAGGAGGAAACAATGGTTGCTCTTTAAATCAGGAGATCTGGATTAAAATCCTAGCTCAGCTGCTAACCTAGACATAAAATAATAATGATAATTGGCATTTACATAAGACTGAGGTTCAGAAAGATCTTTACATACATTATCTCATTTTATCTTAATAACACAGAGAGGCAAAACCAAGATGGCAGAGTACAGGCTGGAATCCAGCTGAATTCTCCCATCATTCCCTTCTAGAAACTTTAAAATAACTCCTCAAATCAAATTTTGGAATTTTAGAGCCAACAGTCAGAGGGAGACATTTTTCAAGCCTAAAATAACTTAGGAGGTCTGTAGGAGAGGTCTTTAACAGCAACCTAGGAGCAGGTCAGGAGAGCTTTGACAGCAGCAGCAGCAGCAGTGACAGGAGCTTCTGGAGCCCTCATCCTAGAGATAATAAGGGGGTCAGACAACTGGTCAGAAAGAGATTACAAGGAACCCTTTGCTTGCACTGGGTATAGCTGGCGCTAATTGGCAACTCTTTCCTATAAGCAGTTCTGGATCACAGTTCCAGAGTGGAAAGGAGCACTTGTGATTGGTCACAAGGGAACAGGGGCACTGGTCAAAGTTCCAGGACCAAGAGAAGCACGAGTACTCGTGGAAGCAAGGGAACAGGGACCCTTCCTGGGTAAAGAAAGAGTGTAGACCAGGAGTGCAGTGAACACAACTCTTACAGGATAACCCCACCTTGGAATCACCCAAAATTTGGAAACCTCCCAAACTGGCTTTGAAAACAGCAGCACAAAAAGAGCCTGAAACTTGGGACAGGCTTCCCCACCCCAAGGCGAACAGAGCCCAACTTTAACGTTAAGTGCAAAGTAAAGAAATAGGCTGGGAAAATGAGCAAACAACAACAAGAACAAGAACTTGACTATAAAAAGCTACAACAGTGACAGGGAAGACTAAGAAAAACTTAGAATAAGACAGCAATGCAAAAAGTTACAAATAAAGCCTCAAAGAAAAATGCTAATTGGACTCAAGGACAGCAAGAATTCATGGAAGAGTTAAAGACATAAGAGTGGTAGAGGAAAAATTAGAAAAAGAAATGAGAGTGATGCAAGAAAATTAAGAAAACGGAATTAACAGCTTGGTAAAAGAAGCACACACACACAAAAAAAAATACTGAAGAAAAGATCACATTAAAAAAAAAGCAGAAAAAGCCTAAAGAGTCACAAAATTTCACTGAAGAAGGAAACCAAAGGCAAATAATTTATGAATAAAATAGCAGAGTGAAATGTAAAATGGATAATTTTGATTACATTAAATTAAAAAGTTTCTGTACAAATAAAATAAATGTAGCTACAATCAGAAGAAAAGTGGAAAATTGGGGAAATTTTTCTTTTATCAGATAAAAGTCTCAGATAAATACTATAAAGAAGTTTGTTTAAAATCTAGAAGAATATGAGTTATTCCCCAATTGATAAAAAGTCCAAGGATATGAACAGGCAGTTTTCTGATGAGGAAATCAAAATAATGTATAGTCATATGAAAAAATACAACTGAAGAAATGCAAATGAAAATAACCTTGAGATACTATTTTACATTTATCAGATTGGCTAAAATGTTTGAAGGGAAAAGCGACAAATATTGGAGGGGTTGTGGAAAGATTGGGACACTAATTCATTGTTGGTGGAATTGTGAACTGATCCAACCATTTTGAAGAGCAATCTGGAATTATGCCCAAAGAGTCGCTAAACTGCTATACTTTTGACTCAGCCATACCTCTACCAGGTCTATTTCTAAATATGATTAGGGAAAAAGGGAAAAAACCTATACATTCTTAAATATTTGTAGCAGCTCTTTGTTGTGGCAAAGAACTGGACATTACAGGAATATCCATCAGTGAGGGAATGGCTGAACAAGTTGATCTATGATTGTGATGGAGTACTACTGTGCTATAAGAAGTGATGAGCTCAATGACCTTAGAAAAACATGGATGGATTTGCACAAAATAACGAAGAGCAAAATGAGCAGAACCAAGAGAACGTCATATACAATAACAGCAATACTATTTCAAGAACAACTTTGAGCAAATAAGTCATTTTGACTATTATAAACACCTAAATTAATTACAAAGGACCTATGAAGGAAGACATTATAGGCATCCAGAGAAAGAACTGATAAATAGAAATATGTATAGAATGATTTTGCATATATGTGCATATTTGTATCTGATGGTAGCCATCTCTAGGGTGGGGTGGGGGGAGAAAGGAAAAAGGGAGGGAAGGAGAAAATTTATGTGACAACTTTGTTATATATTTAAAAGGAATAACGAGTTGTACATAATAGATTTGCAGTTCCACGTGCAGTCATCTTTTTTAAATTATAGTATGTTATGGAAATGCATGTTTTATTCCATAAATTTAAAAAAATTAACTTTTTAAAAGTAGATCGGGCAGGTAGGTGGCACAGTGTTGTGCCTGGAGTCAGGAAGACTCATCTTTCTGAGTTCAAATCTAGCCTCAGATACTTACTAGCTGTGTGACTCTGAGCAAGTCACATAACCCTGTTTGCCTCATCTGTATGATAAGGAAAAAATTAAAATGTACAAAATGGAATTGGTTTAGTGCGAGAATTAGGAGAACCAATCATGAACACTGACTTTATCTTGTGCTGCCACAGGTATTCTCCTCCTTCTCCTCCATTCATCCATGGGAAACTATGTAAGCCATGTATTATTTCATACATGCAGGGGGATGTAATTAATCAACATCTTTTCCTTTTATGAATAGACAACTTTGAAATTTACTTCTTCTCCCCTTACAACTTGGAAAACCTTTGGCTTTCCTCCAAATAGAAATCAGATTACCTAATTTTATATCTTGGTTTGTATCCTGACTAATTGTTTTTATTATAATCAATTGGACTTATTTGATTAATTTTTTTTAATATAAAAATCTGCTTTACTCTGTATTGGGGGTATTTGTACTGACTGGCAAGTCCACTGACCCTTATATTTTGACTGTCTAGCTAATAAATTACTTTTGCTTGGATTGTTTCTTCAGTTATTATTAAGTATTAAGTATTATTAAGTATTCATCATGTGTAAAATGAGCTAATCACTCCAGTTTCTTTGCCAAGAAAATCCCATCTGAGGCCATGAAGAGTCAGACATGACTGAAAATAACTGAACAACAAAAGCAGAATAGACCAAAAGGTACAAAAATTCTCTGAAGAAAAGAATTCCTTAAAAATTAGATTTGGCCAAATGGAAAAAGAGGTACAAGCGCTCACTGAAGAAAATAATTCCTTAAAAATTAGAATTGGGAAAGTGAAAGCCAATGACTTTGTGAGATTTCAAGAAACACTAAAACAAAGTCAAAAGAATGAAAAAATAGATGAAAATGTCAACTATTTCATTGTAAAAACAATTGACCTGAAAATGGAACAAGGAGAGATAATTCAAGAATTATTATTATTGAAGTATTATTATATTATATATAATTATAATTAATTAGATATAATAATTATTTTCTAACTGAAAGCCATGATAAAAAGAAAAGAGCTTAGAAATTTCAAGAAATTATAAAGTAAAACTGCCCCCATATATCCAGAGGGTAAAATAGAAATTGAAAGAATCTATCAACTCCTGAAAGTGATCTCCAAATGAAAAGTTCAAGGAATATTCTAGCCAAATTCCAGAGCTCCCCAGGTCAAAGAGAAAATATTGCAAGCAGCCAGAAAGAAATAATTCAAACATCATGAGATTGCAGTCAAGATCATACAAGATTTAGCAGCTTCTACGTTACAGGATAAGAGGACTTGGAATGTGATATTCCAGAGATCAAAAGAGCTACTATTAAAACCAAAATAATCTTTCTAGGAAAACTGAGCATAATCCTTCAGGGGAAAAATCTGACTTTAATGAAATCGAGGACTTCTAAACATTCCTAATAAAAAGGTCAGAGCTGAATAGAAATTTAACATTCAAATAGAAGACAAAAGAGATGCATAAAAAGGTAAACATGAAAGAGTAATCATAAGGGACTCAATGAATTTCTATATTCCTCTTCAGGAACAGTATATATCTAACTCCCAAGAATATCATCATTATTAGGGTAGTTGGAAAAAAATCTGCATTGACAAAAGCACAAGTATGAGTTGATCATGTTGGGATGATCTCCAAAAAAAGAATATAGGGATGAGAGAGAGGAATGTACTTTGAGAAAGGGGAAGGGAGAGGTAGAATGGGAAAATTTTTCTCACACAGAAAAGGTATGCAAGGAAGACCTTTTACAGTGGGTGGGGGGGAAATGAGAAGAGGTGGTGGACCATGCTTGAGCCTCACTCTCACTGGAATGGTTCAACAAGTGAAGAATATATATACACACTCACTTGGGTATAGAAATCTGTCTTACCCAATAAGAAGATAAGAGGAAAGCAGATAAGAGTTATGGAGAGATGGTAGTAAGGGAGAGGGCAGATGAGGCGGCAGGGGTCAGAAGCACAGTAGACTTCTGAGGAGGAACAATATGAGAGAGAGACAGAGACAGAGACAGAGAGAGAGACAGAGAGAGAGAGAGAGACAGAGAGAGAGAGAGACAGAGAGAGAGAGAGACAGAGAGAGAGAGAGATTAAACATACGAAAATGAGATGGAGAGAAATGCATAGTTACTGATCATAACTAGGAATGTGAGCTCACCCATAGAACAGAAGTAGATAGCAAAAAGGATTGGAAACCAGAATCCAACACGTTGTGTACAAGAGACATACTTGGGACAGAAAGACACACATATGGAGTTGAAAAGAAGGGCTGGAGCAGAATCTATTATGTGCCAGCGGAAGTAAAAAAGAGAGGGTAAATAATCATTATCTTAGACAAAGCAAAAGCAAAAATAGACCTAATTGAAAGAGATAACCAGAGAAGCTATATTTTGCCAAAAAGTACCACAGACAATGAAGTAATACCAAAAAAAAATGACAGCAGATTTCTCTGATAAAGGCCTCATTTCTCAAATATATATATATAAAAAAAATGAGTCAAATTTATAAAAATAAGAGCCATTCCCCAATTGATAAATGATCAAAGGATATGAACAGGCAGTTTTCAGAAGAAGAATTCAAAGATCTCTATAGTAATGAAAAAATCCTCAAAATCACTATTGATTAAAGAAAGGTAAATTAAAATAATTCTGTTTCACCTCACATATATTAGAAATGACAAATGCTGAAGGGTATGAGGGAAAATAAGTGCATTAATTTATTGTTAGTGAAGTCCAATGAACTGGTCCAACCATTCTGGAGGACAGCCTGGAACTATGCCCAAAGAGCTATAGAATGGCATACCATTTGATCCAGTAATACCACTACTAGGTCTGTACCCCCAAAGAAATCAAAGAAAAAGGAAAAGAACCTATATGACAAAAATACTTATAGCAGTTCTTTTTGTGGTGGCAAAGAATTGGAAATTGAGGGGGTGCTTATCAATTGGAGGATGGCTGCACGAGAAGTTCAACTCCTTGTTCATACAGCAGATGATTGTGATGGAATACTGTAAGATGGAATACTATAAGAAATTACGGTGGGGGGGGTTCAGGGAAAAAAAACATGACAAGACCTATATGAACATCAGTTCAAAGTGAAGTGAAGAATCAGGAAATCATTGTGCTCAGTAACAGCAATGTTGTAATGATGCTCAATTGTAAAAGACTTGGCTACTCTAATCAATACAAAAGGACTCATGATTAAAAACATGCTATCCACCTCCAGAGAGAGAACTGATGAACTCTGAATGGAGACTAAAATAAAATTTTCTTGCTTTTTTTCTTTTGCCTTTTTTTTTGTGATAGCTAATATGGACCTGTTTTGCATACTTTCACCTGCATAATTGATATCATACTGTTTGCCTTCTCAGTGGGTGGAGGAGGGGTAGAAGGGAGGAAGAAAAGCTGGAAATCAAAATTTCAAAAGAAAAGAATTTAAAAAAAAAATTTTTTTAAATAACCCCAAGATAGAGATATTTTATTTTTATTCAAATAATATTTAAAGTACACAGACTTACAGCATTATTGTTGAATAATTATTCATTTCAGAATGTTGTAATACATAATTACCTAATAACATAAACACTACAGGCATACTGTCCCCATCACTTGTTCCTTTCATCTCCTTTCCTCTACCTCTTTTCTGTACCCTCTACAATTCTGACTTCTTACCTCAGATATTGAGCTGGAAAAGATATTAGAGGTCATCTAGCCCAACTCCCTTCCTTTTACAGATGAGAGAACTGAGGCCCAGAGAGGTTAAAAAATTTGCCTGGGGTCACACCGATAATAAATGTTAGAGACCCCTTGAGTGACTCTTAGCTAGTGTTGTTCATCTCTTTGGTCTTCTTAGTTCCCAGGAAGAGCTATGTTGGTATGAAGTATTTAAATAAAGCAGACACTGGAAATATTGTTTTCTGCATTTGACAGAGAAGGAAACTGACACTCAGAGAGGTTAATTCCACAATGACAGTTTCTGAATGTTAGAGCTGAAATCTAAACCAATTAGATTGTAAACTCCGTGAGAGCAGGAACCATCTTTTGTCTTTCTTTGTATGCTTAGAACAGTGCCTAGCATATAGTAGGCACTTAATAAATGCTTATTGACTCACTCATTTTACTATATCAGTCTGCCCTTTCTTCCTATTTTGCCAAAATGAAAATTATATGTTTCTATTCCCTCCATATCTAAGCCATGAGCTCAGGATAATAATGCATATTACTTCGAGTTGACTAAGAGAAGTCAGCCTCAAGAACTGAAAGCTTACACTGACTTCTCCATGAAAATCAGCATGGCAGAATGAAAAGAGCTTTGGATTTGGTGTCTGGAGACCTGAGTTTTCTCCTCCCTCTGACACTAACTGTGTGACCTTGGGCAAGTCCCATAATGTCTCTGGGTCTCAGTCTCAGTCTCCTGTAAAATGGGGGTGACAATTTGTCCACTGCCTGTCTCACAGGACTGTACTGAGGAAAGTGCTTGGTAAACTTTAAAGTACTGTGATTTGAGATGTCACTATTCATTGTACTAGTAATCTCCATATCAAGGCTACAAGTAGACACTTCCTTTAGAGAGAAACTTCATCTAGGCTACAGTCAATTTCTGAGGTTAGTTCAATTTACACCCCTCAACTCACCATATGCAGATATAACTTGCTTTCCTTCTTCCTTGGGTAACCACAGACACATCACC
This sequence comes from Phascolarctos cinereus, assembly GCF_003287225.1. Taxonomy (NCBI): domain Eukaryota; kingdom Metazoa; phylum Chordata; class Mammalia; order Diprotodontia; family Phascolarctidae; genus Phascolarctos; species Phascolarctos cinereus. The sequence goes on from NW_027555847.1 coordinate 206,804,459, forward strand.
TGCAGATCATATCTTTGGTTTGCTTTAGGGCCTCTGGAGCAGCTATATGGTAAGGAGTATTTGAATAACCGATTGCCTCACAGAAGTTGATGCAGAACCAAGTAAGAAAGTAAGCAGAACCAGGAAAACACAATTACAATATAGACTAATGATACAGTGGAAAGAGTGCTGATGTAGAGTCGGAAGGCTCAGTTCAAATCCTGACTCTGCCACTTTCTACCTGTGTGACCTTGGGGAAATTATTTAACATCTTAGACCCTCAGGTTTCCTCACTTGTTAAAAAAAAAAGGGGGTTCACCTAGAAGATTTTGAAGGTCTCTTCCAACTTGCAATCTATACTTCTGTGGTCTTCGTTGTTGTTATTTAGTCATTTCAGTTGTGTCTGGTTCTTTGTGATCCCATTTGGAGTTTCCTTGGCAAAGGTACTGGAGTGGTTTGCCATTTCCTTCTTCAGCTCATTTTACAGATTAGGAAACTAAGGCAAACAGGGTTAAGTGAGTTACCCAGACTCACACAGTTAATAAGTGCTTGAGGACATATTTGAACTCAGGAAGATGAGTCTTCCTGACTTCAGGACTGGTACTCTATCCACTGCACAGCATAGCTATGTCTATAACACTGTAAATGGAAAGAATAAAAACAATGAAATTTAATACTGTGAAATTATAGTAACCAAATTTGGCCATCAAAGAAAGGTGAGGGGAGTACTTTGGGGAGCTATAGGTATGTGACATTGTCTATTGAATCAGATTTGGTTGATGTACTCATTTTGCTGAAATGTTCTTGTTATTCTTTATTATTCTCTTGTTTTCTGTTATTCTTTTTTTATGAAGAGTGGCTCACCAGACTGGGAAGGAGGAAAGGATATATTCAGAAATAAAGGTTAAATGATATTTTTAAAAATTTGGCGTTTTAAAAAGGAAAGTATTAAAAAAATCAAAATTGACTCCCCTCTGCTTTATGTTTCTGACCTTGTTTGTAACATATAGGTATGATAGCTTCTTTATTCCTAAGATACTCTTCTTGGTTGGGCCATGTCCCCCAGAGCAGCTACTGCAAAAGCCTAGCATTGAGGGTGGGGATAAAATTTGCAAACTGAAGCCCTGAAGGCAAACTCAACTGACAAAGCAGTTTTGCTGCATACTCCTCCAGACCAGAGCTGTGAGAAGCCCACAGCTGCCCGGAAGACCTTATAGATGCCCACTCAACCCCACCACATGTTAGTCTGCCAGCTCACCTGAGCTGCCACTCACCTCCCTGCAGCAAAATTAATTGCTGTGTGAGAAACTGCTTTCACAGCTGTTGATGGAAGTTAGACACGTCCTGTGCAAAGCAGGGCCTGGGGCCCAGGAGAACTGCGAAATTACTAACCAACACACACACCCTCTGCATGCGCATGCCACACAATACACCCACACACCCTACATGCATCCATATCCTTATATACACACACACTCCATTCACACACATACCCCTTTACATATATATATATATATATATATATATATGTGTATGTGTATACACACACACACACACACACACACACACATACAGACATCCCTGTATATACCGGTATATACATATGTGGTGTTCAGTTATTTTTTTCATTCATGTGTGACTCTTTGTAATCTCTGTAACTTTCTTGGCAAAGATACTACAGTGGTTTGAAATTTCCTTCTCAAGCTCATTTTATAGATGAGGAAACTGAGACAAATAAGGTTAAGTGACTAGTCCAGGGTCACTCAGCTAGTTAGTGTCTGAGGCCAGATTGGAACTCAGGAAAATGAGTCTTCCTGATTCTAGGCCCAGCACTCTATCCACTGCACCATCTAGCTGCCCCTATATACATACAGACACATTCTTATATATACCTACATGCCTACATACATATAAATCCCTACATATACACCCCAATATTAATACACATCCCCACACATATCCCTACTTACATCCCTACATATATACACATCCCTACACATATACGTCATTCACACACATACTCTATATATACACACATACATACATACATCCCTATATATATAAATCTCTCTCTCTCTCTCTCTCTCTCTCTCTCTCTCTCTCTCTCTCTATATATATATATATATATATATATATATATATATATACATATATATATACACACACACACACACACACATCCCTCACATACTCTTACATATACATATTCCTGATATACATATCTGTGTACACACATATCCCCACATGTATACATATCCCTACACATATACCACATACACATACATTCACGTACTTTTAACACACATAATTTTATGTACACATATACACACATGCCTATATACACACATACACATACCACTGAGTTCAAGTCCTCATCACCTTTCCCTTAGACTGTGACAATAACTTCCATAATGACCTTCCTGCCTCCAGTCTCTCTGGATTTCCCCTCTGTACTGTGTACAACTCCCAAATTAACGTTCCTAAAACACAGGTGCCACTAGTTACCCCCCTACACCAAGTATTTTCAGTGGCTCCTCATTGCCTGTAGAACAAAACACAATTCTTCATTCTGCATTTAAAGCCTTCCACAAGCTGGGTCTGCATACCTTTGCAGGCTTTCATATTATTTTCCTTTGCACATTCTGTGCTTCAGCCCAAATGGTGTGCTTGCTATTCCCCAAACTTACATTTCTATGCCTTTGGGAACTGTTCCTAAGACCTGGAATATATTCCCTTCTCATCTTGGCTTCTATGAATCCCTAGTTCCCTTCAAGGCTCACTTCAATTCCCATTGAGGAGCTGAACAAGGCTCAGTTCTTCTCCTGTTCAAAGCAGTTGTTAACCTTTCTCCCTCCTTAAATTAGTTTCAACTTTAGTGTCTTTACAGACAGGAGGCTCCTTGAGGGCAACCACAATTTTGGTTTTCTCCTTGTAATCCCACTGAAGCAGCAGCTGTGTCTCAACGGACATAATGCTGGACCTAGTATCAGGAAGACTCATTTCCCTGTGTTCAAATCTGGCCTCAGACACTTACTAGCTATGTGACCCTGGGCAAGTCACTTAACCCTGTTTGTCTTAGTTTCCTCATCTGGAAAGTGAGCTGGAGAAGGAAATGGCAAACCACTCCAGTATCTTTGCCAAGAAAACCCCATCTGAGGTCATGAAGAGTCAGACAAGACTGAAAACAACTGAATAATAATATATCCTACTCATTTGCACATAGTAGGCGCTCAACACATGTGTATTGATCAAATAGAATTTCTTTCTCCAGATTTTGTCTCACCTGAAAGGCAGCATGATGTAGTGCACTTGGAGCTAAGAAGACATGGGTTTGAATCTTGCCTTAAATACTTACTAGCTGTGTGAACTTGGGCAAGTCTCTTAATCTCTCTAGGCCTCAGTTGTCTTATCTATAAAATGAGGAGACTTGGACTTGATGACTTCTAAGGTCCCTTCTAGCTATAAATCTATGATCCTGTGACCCATTTGATTTATTACTAACCACTCCCCCATGAATGTTCTTCATACATCCTTGCCTCAATAAATAAGCTCATATTCAGTTCGATTTGAAATATTTATTAAGCATCTTCTGTGTACAGAGAACTGTGTTTATACATTGTAGGAGAAATAAATAAATAAATGAAGTTTAGATAAGACACAGTCCCTGCCCTCACTGTTGTATTGTTGTCCATCCTTTATTTTCAAAGAAGATCAATGACATCATGGAGTAATGTCTTGACTTGTGTGTGAATTGGATTTAAGTGAAACAGAGCTGCAAAAGGCATTAGCCTCACTCTGTCTTCATGAGGCTTCAAAGTCCAGTGGCACAACAAAAATCAGGATGACTTGCGATGGCCGGGTATGTTGCCGATGACTTTGGCGTCTTTGATGCCTGACCAAGAGCTAAGCTTTCCACAATACCTGCTTCAGGGGCCTTCATGGCCATTGGAACAAGTTGTTCATTGGAACAAATTGCCCATTCCTCTGGGGTAGTCTTCACATGCTTGGGGTAGACATCCCCCCTAACTCACTGACCGGCTTGAGGTATGTCAGTTATCCTAACCTGGTTTAGGCCATCTGCTGGGCCATTTACTGGGGCATGGCCTCTGCACATGCTACAGCTTCTTGGAAGCACAAATGAAAGCTGGGTAAAACTGGACACTAAAGTGGATGAGCAGCCCTGACAAGGGCTCGGCAAGCACTTCAGAGGTGCTAGTCCCCCCTGAGCACTCCATATACCTCCTCATATTAAGCTTATGGGCTTAATGAAGGATAACATATCTACCAATCAATCAATAATCATTTATTAAGCACCTACTGAGTGTGCTAAACACTGAAGGTACAAAAAGAGGTGCCAATAAGTATAATGCAAAATAATGTATGATAGGTGCATAAGAGTGGTCCAAACAAAATTCCATGTGAGATCTTTATACTGTTGGGGAAAAGAAGGGTTGATACTCTGTGTGTAACTTGTATTTTACAATTTATTATTTATTTATACACATTTTTACGCATATTTTCTCCCCCATTAGAATATGAGCCCTCCTTCTGAAGGCAGGTACCATTTTTTTTCTGCCTTTCTTTGTATCACCAGTGCTTAGCACAGTGTAAGCACTGAAAAAACGCTCGTTGATTGATTGAGTGGAAAATGGACATCATTGATTTTAATACTTTTAAATTTACAGATGAGGAAAGTGAGACTCTGAAGTGCCTTGTCTTGAGTCCCAGAGCTAGGAAGAATCTAAAGATGGGTTTGAGCTTGGTTCTCCCTGGCTCCAAGTCCAGAGCTCTGTCTGTTCTACCATGAAGCCTCATGCTGGAGCACTAACACCAGAGCCTGCTCCTGGTTCTCAGTCAAGGATGCCCCTAACTTGTAGCCCTGTTTTCCCTCTCAAGCTGAGTCATCCTGACAGTCTTCACTCTTTTTCTTGAAGCAAGATATGCCAAAAAAAAAATACCATTCTTGTTCTTGCCCCTACATCAGATTTATTTAGAACTGGAAGAACTGTCATACACCATTGAGTTCAACCCCTCATTTTTACAGATAAGGATGCTAAGTCCCACACAGGTTAAATGATTTGCCCAGGTCATATAGTAATTAAGCATTTAAGGTGGGATTTGAATTCATGTCTTTCTAGCTCCACAAGCAGTTTTCTATCCCCTATGCCCACATACATATAGCAGCTAGAATAGGTGGTGTTTAAGCTCTTTTCCTTACTCCTTGAGTAGACTGTAAGCTTCTTGAAGGCAGGTGAAAAAAATCAAAGAATTTTTTTTTTATTTGAAAAGGACCTTAGTGGCCAGCCAGTCCAACCCATAGGTAGGGTGGTATAGCAGAAAGAGTGCTGACGATAGAGTCAGTGATCCTGGGTTCAAATCCCAGTTCTGCCATTAACTAGAGGCAGATGCTCTGGCCTCAGTTTCCTCATCTGAAACATGAAGAACTATAAAACCTTGAAGGTCTCTTCTAATTCTAAATATAATCCTAAGACTCCCCACTATGATATATCCAATGAATAGTTATCCAGTATCTGTTTAAGGATCTGCTTATTATCTATGTGACCATAACCTTAATCTCCCTGTATCTCTCAGTTTCTTTTGTTAAAAATGAAGGGGCTGTTGGACTAAATGTCCTCTGAGGCTCCTCCCCTGTATAATTCAATGATCCTACTGCCTTCTGTGAGGGGAGCTCACTGCCACCCTGACAATCCATGCCATTTTCCTTTTTCAGAAAGTTTTTTCCTTATATCAAGCCATTCACTTTTTTTTTTCCCAATCAATTCTCCTTGAGTTAAGAGGAAGTGTGACATAGTGGATGGAGAGTCAGGAAGACCTGGGTTCAAGTTCTGCCTCTGACACATACTTTAAAAACACTAAGCTAGATGATTTTTCAGGTCCCTTCCATTTCAAGATTCAGTGATCAGGTATGTTGTAGAAGGAACTATGGTTGAGGTATGAGTTGGACTGCAGAGGGTCTGGTTCTCCCTCTGCAAATTTACATGATCCAAACAAGGAAGAAGAAGAAAGGAAAAAGGAAAAAAAATCATTTGGTGCTTTGCAGTTTACAAGTTGTCTCAGAACAACCCTGGTGGAGTAGGTAGGGGGGGATGGGACTGGACCTTCAATTTAATTGGTATGTATAACACCCAATAAGAAAACTCCTCCAGCGATTCAGACCAGCCCCTTCTCTGAGACTTACAGACCTGGAGAGTTGCCTGGGGCACTGAGAGACTAAATTATTTACACAAAGTCCCCCTGTTGGAATGAGTCAGAAACGAGACTGGAATCTAGATCTTCCTGACTCTTGAGGCCATCTTTCTATCCACTATGCCACCTTGCCCTCTCATCTGATGGCATGAGATATTATATCCATTTATAGATGAGAAAACTGAAGCTCAGAAACCTTATTTGGGTTGCTTCCAGTCACACTGCTAGCAAATAGCAGAACTGGAACTAGAACCCAGCTCCCACATTTACTTTAACATGGCCAAACTCCAATTTCTTTGACCATTGAAATATTCTTGGGAGGGCCACCATTTTCCCTCTTCTCTTCTCCTTGTATCTTCTTTGTATTCAGGATCTATCCCACATTGAACTTTGATCTTTCCAATTTTATCTTTATGATAATTTATCTCTTTGTGGGCTGTTTTTATTCAAGCTTTCTCCCTTGGTCTTTCAGTCTTTCTTATATTCTTTCCACCAGACCAAATGACTGCTCTGGTAGCTGTTTTTTGGACAGAATGTAAAATGACGATTTTCAAACTAGAGTGTTCAGAGGTCAATGATCAAGATGATGACTTCCCAGCTGCTATGAACCCAGAGAAATTGCTTAGTCTTGGAGGGCACCTCCAACCCAGACTTTAAAGCCCCTTAATATGAATGTATCCAACCTGCCACAATATGGAGACAAAGCCTGGAAATGATCCCAGTAGGAGCAACTGGAACAGGAAAATGTCTCTGAACTTCCTCAGAAGGCAGGTGCAAGGTCGAACATATGGAGAGTTTAGCCACCCATTGATGTCATTAGGTGTAGCCATGGTGGTAACTCTGCTGGCATTATTAAATTGTCCTGGAGAGTGGTGCAGTATTTAAAAAGATGGATAGAGCACAACTGAACAGACTTAGTCTATTAAAGACGTTTTCCCCAGGCTATAATGATATTCAATAACTCAGAGTCCCCATCCTTTGTGGAAACATAATGCTTCAGAAAACGTGTTTTATCCCCAGAAAGAGTTATGATGCTTTCCTTAATTAAGCAAAGTAGTGGGAAGTAATTGTGCTGAGACACTTGTATTTACAAAGTCGGTTTGGTATTGTTCAGCAAATATGGGGCCTGTCATAAAGCAAACATTGATCTCCCCTCTGAGAACAGTATCCCTAGGCTCATTTCATCAAAGGGTTATTTTTCCCTCCTATTTATGTCATTGAGCCAAAGACTTCCAATAAGCTTGTTGTCTTCTCTTCAGATATTAGCAAGGATTTAAAGGTTCCAGAAAAGGAAGTATAGGATACTCAACAATTTGATGGAGAATTGTCACTTGTTGTTTTTCTCGACCTACAACAAGTTCCAAGGGCCTTATTCCAAAATGGTGGCCAGATTTGGGAGGAGGGATGAGAATGTCTCAATGAGCTAGCCATAGTTGTTAGCTGCATGCTTAGGTTTCTAATAGGTGGTCATAATCCAAGGAGAATAAAAAATCTTCTGTTTCCCTCTCCTCACCCTTCGCTCTCTACTTTCTCTGAATTATAAAGGAGGGCACAAAATCCAGAATGGACCACAGTCAGAAAATCACAGAATGGTGGCTCTAAAAGAGAGCTTCAAGATCATCCACTCATAGAACTAAGGCTGAAAGACCAACCCCACACCCCACCTTTTCATAGGAGGATTACATAGTTCTAAGTAGCAAAGCCATGATTTGAACTGACTCCAAGTCCAATACTCTATACGCTGTTAACACTTTGCTCTCCCTGCATTCCACAGATAAGAAAACCAAGTGACTTTCCCAAGGTCACACAGCTAGTAAATGAGGTCAGGGCAAGAACCTTAATAACCTTCCCCCTCCACCTTTCCAGTCTTCTTAACACCTTATATCACTTACCACCCAGTCCATGTACCTTCTGATCTCAGAGATACTGATCTCCTTGTGGTTTGTCAAATCAGATACTCTGTCTTCCAACTCCAGGCATTTTCACTGGCTGTTTCCTGTGCCCAGAAATTTCTTACTTCTCATCTCAGACTCCTGGTGTCCTTCAAGTCCCAGCTAATGTCCAGACTTCTACAGCAAGCCTTTCACAATTCCCCTTAATTCTAGTGCCTTCCCTCTGTTGACTATCTCTAGTTTATCCTGTCTATAGCTTATTTGTACTTAGTTGTGCTCATGTTGTCTCCCCCATTAGACGATGAACTCTTTGAGAGAAGGGACTATCTTTTGCCCTTCTTTGTATTCCTGGTGCTTAGCAAAGTGTCTGGCACTTAATAGGTGCTTAATAAATGTTTATTGACTATCTCTAGCCCGGATCTACTGCCTCCTAGCAATTGAGCTCTCTTTCCACCAACCTATGGAGACAGAGGCAAGGACTGAGGGTCACTGTGATGGATTACACAAGAACCAGACTCAAGAAAGAGTGTGGTATTCTGATGTGCTTTTGGATTCTGTAGCCAACTGCAAAATGTGAGAGTCTAGCACACAGAAATCCAATGAAAATCAAGAGTCAGCAATTCTACTGTTGTCCTAGGTAAAGTGAGGTGACTGGAAGACACATCACATACAGATTAGGAAAATGTATGAGATGAAAGCTCCATGATGGAAAAATTTTCCCAATTCATAATGAAATTTCTGGCATGCTGATAAAATTCTAAACAGCGTATTAACAGTTTGTTGCTGTGTCCCCAATGTTGTGTCTATCTGATTGCAATTTGTATCTTCTATATACAAAGCCTTTGCAGATAAACTCCCCAACACGTAGCCCTCATAATAAACATGATCGGCTTGTCCTAAGCAACACATGTGAAATTAACATCAAATTTACTGTGCAGATGGTGCTGCTGTCAGTGGCAGAGCATTTCTTCTAGGTGGGAGGAAGATGAAGGGATGGGGGAAATGAATTTTCCCTGATTTCCTTGAAGCTTCTGAAAATAGATCACTAAGACAGACAATGCTAATGTCCTCAGCTAATTACATAGGGTAATGTTACATGAGAACAAATAGCTATATAGCCCAAACCCAGGGAGCAGAAGTTTATCACTTCAATTATCTCAGTTCCTGCTTTGACTCTGGCGTTGAGGCTTGGAGCAGGGTCAGAGGTGGATGGTTTGGCTCCATTTTCCTCTGTCTGTTTTTCTCATTAAAATCATATGACTAGATAATGGAGCTGGACCACATCCATGTGGTCATGATTAGGCTTTCATCAGCAGGCTCAACTCTCAGCAAAATTGGGAAGTAAAAGAAAACACACCCTGTCCTAGCCCCATTCTTCCTTGCAGCACTCCTTGCCTGACATAGAGCCCTCCAGAACTACTTCTCCAGCTCCCACTCACTTTGGTGGACCAGCGACCCAGAGCTGGGTAGCTACTATTTATTTTTAAGGTAGCCAGAGCAGCTACTACTTACTTTCAAGATTCTAGGGGTAACTCTAATTGAATAAATTTTCTAGTACTATCCCTCATGAGCCCTCACCAGTGGGTTCTACATTCTCAATCAGATGCTTCCATTGGCTTTTAGCAAAGGGATCTATTGAGAAGGTAAAGCAAATGCAAATGGTTATGAAACACCCCCTACAAACTGGAAAAAAAAACCTTTTTTGTGGTACACACAGAGGTCCTGGGGGTAAAATGAGCTGAAATTGAAAGGACAATGGTAATGGTAATGAGGCTTTTCTCAATCCCCATCCTTCTTGACCTCTCTGTAGCCTCTGACATTATTAAACACCCTCTTCTCCTCAATACTCTCATCTCTTTAGGTTTTCATAATACTTCTCTGTCTTGATTCTCCTCCTATTTATCTGATCAATTTTTCTGAGACTACTTTATTGGATCTTCATTCAGATCGTGCCTGCTAAGTGTGAGTCTCCCACAGGGCTCTGTCTTGGGCCCTCTTCTCTTCTCCCCCCTCTATACTATTTCATTTGGTGATCTCTTCAGTGGGGATACAAAGACAAGATTAAAAAAAAAATTCCTGCCTTCCAGCCACATATTTTCAATTAGCGGAGAGGGAGGAGAATTGCTTTTGTTGTTCAATTATTTTTCAGCTGTGTCCAATTCTCTGTGACCCCATTTGGGGTTTTCTTGGCAAAGATACTGGAGCCATTTGCCGTTTTCTTCTCCAGCTCATTTTATGGATGAGGAAACTGAGGCAAACAGGGTTAAGTGACTTGCCCAGGGCCACACAGCTAGCTTTAAGTGTCTAAGGCTGGATTTGAGCTCATGAAAATGAGTCTTCCTAATTCCAAGCCCAGTGTTCTATCCATTGTGCCACCTAGCTGCCCCAGAATGTAGGGGGGCAAAATGCAACTCATTTAATCTGATCCAATGAAGATTAATTAGGTGTCCACTAAGTGTGAGGCCCTATACTTTCCAAGCATGAGTAGGGAAGCCTGTTTGAAAATGAGGAGATGGGAGATGAGGCACCCTTTTTCAGTGTGGAATGGCAAGTGAGCCAGTCTGCCTGGAACATAGAGTTTGTGAAGAGTTATGATGTCAAATAAGTTTGGAAATCTATTTGTGCATTGCCTCTTGAAGGGACTGGTCTATGGCTATATAGCTGGGGTGTGGTCATTTCAAAGGTAGAAAAACTGAGGCGCCAAGAGGCTAACTGTCTGGATAAAGCAGGTCAGTAAGAAAGCTTTGCAAGCCTTCCAAGCCCCAGCTTAGGCACTGTCTTCTTTCATTCCCTAAGGATGAGACTCTCTATGAGGCCTGAATGATTTCTCTAGGTTGATTCCATTTCATCTTGCCTTTGCACACACCATCTGTTTCCTTCTGAAGCCCTCTGCTAATGTCAAAGGAAGGGAGGGAAATGAACTACATTTCCTGGTAAATAATATTTTATTTGGTATTATGATTGCCTTGATTTAACACAGTGCCTGGCAGTTAAGTGGCAGCAGAAGCATATTTCCTCAGTACTTTGTCTAACAGATATCGTTCAATTCTGCTAACAATAACTGGTTTACCCTTTCAGCCCTCAACAGAGCTTCACACACAGGTAATTTATGTGTTTGGGGCTTGGAGCCTTGTTTTTCAATCACAGCAAGCCTAGCCTGATGTGGTGAGGACTTGGAAGCACATTTTCATGCAAGACAGATATATTGACGACCTCACATTCTAATGCCAACTGGCACAACTGAAGGCTACCTATTCCCAACCAGAAGCCCAGATTAAATCTCTTATTTGCTAATCTATTGATTGCCTTCTTCCTTTTCAGGAACGTTAAAATTCAGGATTTGGATATATGAAAGTAGAGCAGACCCCACCTGTCAGATTTCATTTCCCATCCCCCATCACTGATGGCCAAAAAATTATCATTTGGTGATATTGGCTGTGTTCTTAAGAAGTCTGTGATTTGTCAACTGAACACTTGGCTTGAGTTTAGACATAGCTGGGGGTTGAGTTGCGGAAGGGGAGGAAGAGAAGAAAGGCAGAGACTGCAGTACAATGGATAGAGCATTGGGCTTGGAATCAGGAAGATATGCTCGTGAGTTCAAATCAGGTCTCAGACACTGTGTGACTCTGGACAAGTCACATAATCCTATTTGCCTCAGTTTCCTCATCTGTAGAATAAGCCAGAGAAGGAAATGGCAAACCACTTCAGTACCTTTGCCAAGAAAACCCTGAATGGGGTCACCAAGAGTCAGACACAACTGAAAACAACTAAACAGTGGAATTTATTATCTGCCTGTGGCCTATCTTTCTAGTTTTATTTCATGTTATTGCCTTTGTACAATAAACTAAACTGGACAATCGGCTGATCCAATCTTGCACTCTTCTGTCTCAATGCTTTTAAGCAGAACTCCCCTTCTCCCTTGTCCTGTGTAGCTGGGGATATTCCATCTCCCCCATGGAACATGTCCTGTTGACCTTCCCAGTTCCAGTTGAACCACAAAAGTGTGTGGAGGGGAATGGGGTTAGAGATCTACTTTCCTCTATATGTAGTGATCCATTGCTAAAAGGACTTGTTATGTATCAGTATGATAGGATCAGTGGTAAACCCTTGGTACTTCCTTTTCCCTTCCCTTCCACCATGGGGATATCCAAGCAAAGACCATACAACTGGCTACATGGAAAAATCAAAGATAATAATATTTATATAGTCCTTATTATGTGCCAGGCACATATTATCTCATACAATCCCTGCAATGACCCTGGGATGTAGATGCTATTGTTATTCCCATTTCATAGATGGGGAAAATGAAGCAAACATAGGTTTAAGTGACTTGCCTAGGGTCACATAACTAGAGTCTGAGACTGAATGTGAACTCAGGTCTTCCTGACTCTAGGCCTAGAGTTCTATCCAATGTGCCACCTAGCTACCCACCAAGTAAGAGTAATAAGCCAGAAGCTGACTTTTAAAAATCTGACCTGGTACCCCACCTGACTGCCACTATCAGAAACCCAGTCAAGCAGCCATACAGTAAATAATAATAATAGCAATATTTATATAACACTTACTATGTTCCAGGCACTGTGCTAAGAATTTTATGATTATTATTTGATTCTCACAACTCTGACACTTAAATTATTTTTTTCTTTAATAACACTTTATTTTCTCCAATTACATGTAAAGACAATTTTTAACATTTTTTTTCCCTAAAATTTTGAGTTCTGAATTTTCTACCTCCTCCCTAAAGCAGTAAACAAGGTGACATAAGTTATACACATGACACAAATTCTAGTGTTTCCTTCTAGGATAAGAAGAATAGGTTACTTTCTGCCTCTCTAAAGCTGATTCTTTTCGTTGTGGTCCAGATCCTGTATTTTCTCACCTTCCCTACATCTTTTCCACCTTTTGGGGGGACTAGCATTTATAGAGAGCTTTAAGGTTTGCAAAGCACTTTATAAATAGTATCTTGTTTGATCCTCACGACACTTCTGGAAGGCAGGTGCTATTATCATTCTCATTTTTAAAAAAATTTTATTAATTTACTTTGATTTATCAACAATCACTTCCAATTCTTTTGAGTTGAAAATTTTTCTCCCCCTTCCTCCCCCCCACCCTCCCCAAGATGGTGTACAATCTAATATAGGCTTTACATTTACATTCCTATTAAACATATTTTCACATTAGTGAAGTTGTAAGCAAAAATTAAAACCAATAGGAGGAACCATCAGAAAGATGAAACAAAACTCAACAGAGGGTAAAAATAAGCGATAGCGATTCAACTTCCATAGTTCTTTCATTGGATGTGGACAGCATTTTCCATCATGAGGCCTCTGGAGATGTCTTAGATCCTTGTAATGCTGAGAAGGGCTCAGTTTAACAATATTAGTCATCGCATAACGTGGCTGTTATTGTGTACAAAGTCCTCTTGGTTCTGCTCACTTCACTCAGCATCAGATCATATAAGTCTTTCCAGGTTTTTCTGAAGTCAGCCTGTTCATCATTTCTTATAGCACAATAGTATTACATTACATTCATATACCACAACTTGCTCAGCCATTCCCCAATTGATGGGCATCCTCTCAATTTCCAATTCTTTGCCACCACAAAAAGAGTTGCTATGAATATTTTTGTACCTGTGTGTCCTTTTCCCATTTGTATGATCTCTTTGGGATATAGCCCTAGAAGTGCTATTTCTGGATCAAAGGGTACACACATTTTTGTAGCCCTTTGGGCATAGTTCCAAATTGTTCTCCAAAATGGTTGTATCATTTCACAACTCCACCAACAATGTATTAGTGTTCCAATTTTCCCACATCTTCTCCAACATTTATCATTTTCCTGTTTTGTCATGTTGGCTAATCTGATAGGTGCGATGTGGTACCTCAGAGTTGTTTTGATTTGTATTTCTCTAATCAATAACGATTTAGAGCATTTTTACATATATCATTCTCATTTTACAGAAAAGGAAAGTGAGGCAGGTAGCAGTTAAGTGATTTGCGCAGGGTCACATAGCTAGTAAGTGTCTGAGGCCATATTTGAACTCAGGTCACTGAACCATCTTAGGTAGCTGAAAATGTTGTGACAATAACTTGCTACATCACCACAAGAGTGCTCTTTTTTAGATCTTAACCTCTAGTACTATTTGCTTACAAGTAACCATTAGGAATGAGCTGCTTCTGATCCCACTGAGGATGGGTTGAGGTCTGACCACAGTTTGGATATATATAACCAAGTGAGGCATGGGATCAAAACCCATGTCTGGCTGTCACAGCAGGGGAAAGTAATATCTATCTCAATGCTGGCAAGCCAAAGCAAGGAAGATTCCTCCTATGGCCATGCCTTTGAAATGTCCTATTTTATAAGATAAGATGTGATATGAGAGGATAGAATAGGATAGGATAGGATGAACATAATATAATATTTTATATATCCCAACTGCTCTATCTAGAGGTTTTTAATGAGAGTCTCTTACACAAAAGGGTAAAGGTGTCTCAGTGTTTCCAGAGTTCAACCAAATGTAACACAGTTGGCCAAGGGATGGAGAAGAGTGCAAAGAGTAAAGGAGAAAGTAGATACAATTGCCATTATTGCCCCCGGGGTGGGATAGGGCTCTTGGAGTCCCCTGGCCTTCTTATGTCTTTCCGGTGCTCTTATCAAAACTCCTACTTCTACATGTAGGTTCAAATTCCATCCTTACTTGCTGTGTAATCCTGAGCACGTCACATAACTCCTCTGTGCCTCAGTTTACTTATCTGTAAAGTGAAGGGTATGGATTGAATGGCCTCTAACATTTCTTCCAGTTCCATTTTGATGCTCCTATGATCCCTATGTGCATAGCTCCAAATCAGAGTTACACTGGGACTTCATCATGCAACTTTCCTATTTTGCATTTGTTGCAAGTGTTTTGGTTGATGCACTGGGACGATATCATTGGTTGCTATACTTCTTATAATAAGTGTTTCGTTTTGTGCTCCCCTCCACATACAGGTAAAAGTAAGGACTTTAAGGGTAGAGAACACCTTCTAGTGTACAGTGAGTTTAATGCAGTTCAAGCTTTTTTTTTTTTGGTCCAGACCTGTTATTTCATCAGTGAAGGCAACTTCCTTTATGAATTCAGATCAGCAATTCACCTATAACTTTTAGTCATAGTTGCATGGAGCCACTGAGAGGTTAAGTGATTTGCCCACAAGATAAGAATGGGACCTAGAATTTTGTCAATGTGGAGAATTCCCAGTGAGGAACTTCTACCAATGCAGGGTGGCACCTTCCCTCAAATTTGTTGTTTTAGAGAGCTACCTTGAGCACAAGGAGATTTTAGTGTCTGGACCAGAATCCCACAGCCTGTCAGGTTTTCCTGATGCTAAGGCCAGCCCTACACCTGCTTCTTTCTCAGTACTGCCTCTCACAGCTCTGATCTTATAGCTACATTAATTGTTTAATATAACATGTATATTGTCTTCAAATATATGAAAATAATATTCTTAAATCACAGCTAAGCAGTGTTACAGCAAAACCACATAATGAAGTGAGATATTAGTTACATCCTACACCCCTAGTAACAAGTCTTAGCCAACTTAGATGAGAGATACTGTTAACCCCTCTCATTCCTAGGAATTTCACTTCTCAATACTGAAAAATACTAACCCTTCCTAAAGTTAGTCTACTTAAATTAGGTATTTGTTGTATGTATTTGTTGTATCCTATCCTATTCAGGTGACCATGAGTTTATCCATAGCATATATCTGATTTTGTGTAATAATAAGCAATGTAAAAAAGAGGGGGTCCTCTTCTGTCTGTTCTATGGTTTTCACCCTTTTTCATCCCTACTTTTGTCCCCTCCCTGCTGCCGTCATAGATATGATCAGCTCCTCTTCTGTTTGACATTTTCTATTTAAAAGGCAACTGAGTTGGTTAGGACCGATTAAGCCAATTTCAATGTAATTTAGTAAACAGACTCAAGCAGTTCACAGAGCAGAACTGATTAACAAAAATGAGTTTAAAAACTATTTGGATCCCATCAGCCTCCTAACTGGAGAAGTCTTGCTGAGGCATTTTGTTTGGAATTGACCCAAGTGGCTTCAGGTGTAGGTAGGAAGGCACCCTTTCAATTACCCTTGTAAAAGGATCAAACTACCCTTTATGGGAAGAGCTCTCCAGCATAATTCACGTGCACTTCCACAAGGTAGGAAAGCTGTTTTTCACTGGAGAAAATTCCAGGTTGTTGGACTTCTAATGGGACCTTGGATGCAGGATTGGCATCAGATAATGCAAAGGTGGAGAGGGAAAGAAGAGAGGAGGAACCACTGTCAAAAGCAGAGGAAGTAACAGTTAAGGAGTGGCATGGGGAAGCAACTGAGCTCAGTATCCAGGAGAATTTTTGGGGTGTTTCTAACCCACCATAAAATTGAGAGGCAAGGCAAGGGTTGATATTGAAATGTGGAGAGAGAAGAAGGAAAGTTTAGAGGCCAACCTTGCATCCAAGATTTCCACAATCACTCTAAAGCCAAATTGAGAGGCTTCAGCAGATTCCAGCCTTATTGCAATGGGCCTACAGCTTCACCAGAAGTGTCCTATTAAGGCATCAAAAACTCTCAGGGCAAAAGCAAATTTCGACCTTGAAAGACTAATGTAAACAAAGTGAACATTTTACACAATATCAGCAACATTGTATGACGATCAGCTATGAACGATTTAGCTCTCTTGAGCAATACAAAGATCCAAGATAATTGCAAGGGATTCATGATGGAAAATGCTATCTTGGATAGCATTCCCATCTTAGGGAAAGGATAATGAACGGGGGACGGAAATAATTTCGAACTCGAAATTTTTTTAAATGAATGTTAAAAATTGTATGTACATGTCATTGGAAAAATAAAATACTACTAAAAAGCATAATTAGAAAACTTTTGAAAACCTGTAGAAATATCAGAAGATTATATTTATATCTTGTTAGTACATGCAATAGAAACTTCAACAGTATATCACTCAATTAAAGGCAACAAAAGAAATGTACCAGATGGCATCCACAAAATTAAAGTCTGTCAGAAATTCTTGATTCCCTTAATCAATAATTGAAAGCAAAAGCCAACAATTTTAAGGTAGCACAAGGAGCAAGGCAGCACAAAGAACAAAATGAACAACTCAATAGCAATCAAAATATTATACTATAGAGCAGAAGGAAACAAGGAAATTTGTTAAGAAGGCAGATTTGGAAAATTTCTGGTTGTCTATATAGTTGAAAGAAATTCAACACAACCAAAACCCAAACTGCAACAAATGCAAAATAGGAAGTTTGAATGATGTTAATAACTGAAACTTTAGCTTCTCTGCAAAACTATAAAGCAGAAGTCCAGATAAGATACATAACTATTGGCTCAGGCACTTCACAGTGGTAGATGAATGATTAGCCTTGCATTCTATCGGTTCCTTCTCTGATGCAAGTCTCTTCCCATCTTTCTTAACAGAAGGCACTATACATTTATTATCAAAAAGTTAGAACATAAGCAATCCCTCCAAATGCTGGCCAATTATCTCTTTGTTTATTTTATACAAAACATTCACAGCTTGTGTCACTCAAAAAAAACCCTACAAGCATTTTGAAAACAAATTTTATTGGCTGAAGAACAAAAAAGGTATGTCAGAAACTCCCAGGAGACATAAAAAGCAATGGATTTTCCATTTGGTGATTATCAAGCAAGCCACCTAAAAGTGTTGTCACATTCATGCCACCTTTATTGATTATCACAAAGCCTTTGACTCAGTTACACACTCAGGGCTTAATTGTGTATGATAAATATATGAAATAGACACAAGCAGAGTCAAAATGCTAGTACTTGACGTCTACATGGAAAACTGTTTCCTAGTTATGGCTCACCACCAAACAATAATGTTAAGAACAAATGATGTAAAATGTGTTTATCTTTCAGGAAGATAGTTGAACCCCAAGATGGTTCTACCTAGCACTAAATCCATTATCTTCATTCCTAAACAGAATTGAGCATGGTTTTTCTGACAAAAAGAGAATCATTCCAAAATATCCTGTTAATCACTTAATGTATATAGATGACACGACAAGGCATTAAATAGATGCTTCATCTTGTTTTCTCCAATTACATCAATATCTCCTTTTAACATAGCAAGCATACAATTCTTGATGGGTGCCAAGGAAAAAATAGAAATTGAGGGCTTTGAATTTTAACCCAGAGATCAAATTTTACCAATGAATGAAGGCATTAGTTATAAAAAACCATGGTCTTGTCTAGGCAAGACTTCTTGAGCATAAGGCTATCAATTAAAGAAAAAGTTGAGGCTGAGTATGTTAAAAAATTGACATCTTGAAAGCAAAGCCTAATGGGAAGAAAATATTTAGAGTATTACTATCGATGAACCATCTATGAAATACCAGTCTTAACATACATTTTACATAGTAACATGGATGACAAAAGACCTAGATATCCAAACAAAGAACTACATAATGTTAAGAAAACATAATATTCATCATCCAAAGACAACTATAGAAAAACTAACACTTTCTTATCAAAAAGGAGGAAGAGAGTGGACAGCTGTTCAAAGGACACACAACAGGTAGGTAAAAAATGTACACAATACTTTGGGAACAAATAGACTTCATTTCACAAATCAACAATAAAGGCTGACAGCAGTTTTACACTGCTAGATGTACTGAAAGTAACTGAAACTGGGTTTTCTCCATATGTAGCCTATGAAAATGCAATCAAAAAGCCCTCCATGAGTGACATCCAATTGAACTCAACCAGCAATATGTCCACAAGAGTCAAATAGATGGCTGCCATATAGATTTATTTATAGAAAGAGAAATTTATGAAATTCTGATCAGAACATTAGAAATTATAAGAAATTACAGAAAGATTATTCTGAAGGAATTTGGACTTGGTGATTGGTGCAGATTATGTAATGAATTGATGGAAATTTTATAACATGGTACTATAGGTTGTAAAAAGTTTGCATCTACTGGATACTTTAGAAGACATGATCAAGTGGCTAGACTTTGTATGCCCAAAGGTCACTATTCTTTATAAACTAACAGATGACAAATCTCTCTACTATATATATGAACCCCCAAACAGCCTTCCTAAATGAACCAGTAAATTATACTAGACCCAGAGCATCATTATAGACAGAACTATAGCCCACAGAGGCAGCTAGATAATACAGTACACTGGGCCTGGAGTCAGGAAGACCTGAGTTCAAATCTGGCCTCAGACATTTAGTAGCTGTGTGACCTTGGGCAAGTCACTATTTATCTTAGTTTCCTCATCTATAAAATGACCTGGAGAAGGACATGGCAACCATTCCAGAATGTTTGTCAAGAAAACCACAAATGGGGATCACAAAGAATCAGAAATGACTGCACAACAACAAAATTGCCCACAGCGGCCCAGACATAAAATTGTTCCATAAGAATTTAAGAAAAAAAGAGTTTTAGTTGATGGAACATATCATAATTTTCAAACTACATGGAAAAAAAAAGCTTTCCAAATAAAGGCTCCCTAGCAGAAGAAATTAAATCCACATAAGAACAGAAAAAGGTTATGTGTTATCCCTATCATCCTTCTTGCTGTTGGACTTCTAAAAGTACTTTCAGTGAATCTACAGATGATCAGATATCCCAATGCTCTTATTCAATTACAAAAAGAAGTAATTTTATCCATCTGAAACTAGATCATCATCACAAACCAAACTGTTGCTCACAATCTCTCAAACATAACACTAACGTACAAAAAACTTTAAAATAACATTTTGACAGGAAGGAAACAAGCATTTATTTATTTAGTTTTAGTTAATTCCCAAAGTAGTTTATACCAGGTGGGAAGAAGAGAATTGTCTGTGGATTTTAAGCAGATCATCTCATTAAATATTTGGGATGGGACAAATGCATTTGTATGTGTTTAATGTACAAATGTATGAAGCACGTATAAAATAGTCATTATAAAAAAAGCTGTACTAGTTCGCTCTTGTTTTTATAGGCTATCCTCAAAGAACCCAGAAGGCTGACTTTTAGGGAGGCCTGTAAGTTCTCAGTATGGCTTAGATCTTTCACTATCTAGTTCAGTAAGATTAGCTAAGGCTTTTTCCAGCCTGTCCTTTCAAATACTATACAAACTACTCAAAGTAAATAAATAAAGAGGTGACTGGGTGAGAGTAAAAGTCACTGTCTTTTAAATCAGTTAAATAGCTTAAAAAACACACCAGTGATTAAAATGAACTGGTTTTTTTTATTTCAGTACTTTGACAAAATACCCTCATAAAATTCAAAACATCTACCATTACATCTACCATTACAAACAGGATTTGAACTCATGTCTTTATGACTCCAGGCCCAGCACTCTCTCTGCTGTGTCACCAACTGCCTTTGTTATGGCATGGCCATAACAAATATATATAATTACCAAGCTATGTGCAATGAAAATCTTTTGCAAGAGAGACTGAGCAGAAATCAAAATCTTAATACCTAAAATCCTGTACATAGGTTTCTAAATTTTGAAAGCTTTTCATCCCACGTGGTTTGGACAGTATGAGCATTTGGTATGGTGCTATCTATTAAAAACATCCATAATCCTGAGGATTATATTATCTTTGTCACCCATCTGCAGCTGGGGGTTTACCAAGAATACTTTCAGTGAGCTTCCTAAGAATAAGCTTATCTCCTAATACTTTTATCCAACTACACAAAAACAGTTATTACATCCATATGGGCAGCAGTTCATGAAACATTAAATATAAAAATTAACAGCAATATAAATATTTGTCCCTGGACCTTTTCTGTCTGAACCTCATTTTAAAAGATTAGAATTAAATATAAATAATAACAATGTAATAATATAGAAAAATTATATTCAATTATTATATTCTAATATTTTCATTCAAATGAAAAAACAGAACAAAAATCTTACCTATTATATATACCTGTGCAACACACTGAAAATAAAGAATAGCAGGAAATCAACCTGACCCCAAACTCTTTCTATCTAAACTCAATTGAATAAAATGAGAGGAATGAAATAATAATTATGATAATATCTTAAGCTTTGCAAAGCATATCACACATATTACCTTGTTTGCGCTCAGTCTAGCTTCAGACACTGGCTGTGTGATTCTAGGCAAGTCATCTGACATCGCCTTACTTCACTTTCTTCATCTGTAAAAATAAGGACAACAGGGGACAGAGCTAAGATGGTTGAGTAAAAGCAGGAACTTGTTTGAGCTCTCCCTCAAACCCCTCCAAATACCCGTAAAAAATGACTCTAAACAAATTCTACAGCAGCAGAACCCACAAAAAGACAGAGTGAAACAAATTTGCAGCCCAAGACAAGCTGTATGGTTGATAGGAAATGTCTGTTGTACTGGACTGGGAGAGGAGTACAGTTCAGCATGGACCATAGTTCAGTGTGGACTGTGTGGACACAAACCAGGCCCCAGTAAACCTGGAGCAGGCCTCAGAGGACTGAATCAGGGGCAGCTGTAGTGGTTTCCAGACTTCTCAACCCACAAATGCTGAAGACAACTTAGAAGCTGAGTGGGAAAGTTCTGTTGGACTTGAGTGAGAGAGGAGCACATGCCAGTGCAGGCCCCAGCAAAGTCCCAGGGTGGCAATGGCTTCAGCTGCTTCCAGAGCTCTCAGACCATGGACAGTAAGGGGGTCAAACAACTGATCAGAAGGAAATTACAGAGATTTCTTTGCTGGCACTGAGGCAAGATTCTGTTGCTTTGCTTATACTTGAATCAGAGCTTGTAGCAGCAATGCAGAGAAAACCCTCCTCACAGTTCCAGGGCAGAAAAGAGTGCTTGTGGTCACTCACAGACCAGAGCACAGGCCAGGAGAGTAGTAAATATCTCTCTTTACAGCATATTACCTTGGAAGAACTGAAAACTTACAGGTCCCTAGAAGTATCTCTGAAAACAGCTTGGGACAGTGCATTCTCCACACTGGAATCAGACCCCTAACTTAACAAACAGTTTAATAGTCAAGTCATTGGCTGGAACATGAGCAAACTGCACCAAAAAAGTCAGACTATAGAATCTTTCTTTGGTGACAAAGCAGATCAAAACATACAACCAGAAGAAGACAACAAAGTCAAAGCTCCTACATCCAAAGCCTCCAAGAAAAATATCAATCAGTCCCAGGCCATGGAAGAGCACAAAAAGTATTTTAAGAAGCAAGTAAGAGAAGTATAGGAAAAACTGGGAAGAGAAATGAGAATGACACAAGAAAATCATAAAAAACAAGTCAACAGCTTTCTAAAGGAGACCCAAAAAAATACTGAAGAAAATAACATCTTAAAAAACAGACTGACCCAAATGGCAAAAGAGGTCCAAAAAGCCAATGAGGAGAAGAATGCCTTCAAAAGCAGAATTGGCTAAATGGAAAATAAAGTCCAAAAGCTCACTGAAGAAAATACTTCCTTAAAAATTAAAATGGAGCAAATGCAAGCTAGGGACTTTGTGGGAAACCAAGACACTACAAAACAGGGGCAGCTAGGTAGCACAGTGGATAGAGCTCTGGCCTTAAAGTCACGAGGACATGAGTTCAAATCCAGTCAAAGACACATGACACTTACTAGTTGTGTGACCCTGGGCAAGTCACTCAACCCCGATTGCCTCACCAAAAAGCAAAAAAAAAAAAAAACCAAACCAAAAAGAGACACTATAAAACAAAACCAGAATAATGAAAAAAATAGAAAACAATGTGAAATACCTATTTGAAAAACAACTGACCTGGAAAATAGATCCAGGAGAGATAATTTAAAAATTATTGAACTATCTGACAGCCATGATCAAAAAAAGAGCCTAGACATCATCTTTCAAGAAATTATGAAGGAAAACTGCTCTGATATTCTAGAATCAGAGGGTAAAACAGAAATTAAAAGAATCCATTGATCACCTCCTGAAAGAGATCCCCAAAGGAAAACTCCTAGGAATATTATAATCAAATTCCAGAGTTCCCAGGTCAAGGAGAAAATATTGCAAGCAGCCAGAAAGAAACAATTCAAGAATTGTGGAAATACAAACAGGATAACACAAGATTTAGCAGCTTCTACATTAAGGGATTGGAGGGCTTGGAATGTAATATTCCAGAGGTCAAAGGAGACAGGGTTACAACCTAGAATCACCTACCCAGCAAAACTGTATAATCCTTCAGGGGGAAAAATGGACATTCAGTGAAATAGAGGACTTTCAAGCACTCTTGATGAAAAGACCAGAACTAAATAGAAAATTTGACATTTAAATACAAGACTCAAGAGAAACATGAAGAGGTAAACGGGAAAGAGAAATCATAAGGGACTTACTAAGGTTAAACTGTTTACATTCCTGCATGGAAAGATGATATTTGGAATTCATGAGACCTTTTTCAGTGTTAGGGTAGTTGGAGGGAAAAAATTATATGTATGTATGTATGTATAAATAGATAAATAGAGGGCACAAGATCAGTTGAAGATTAAAGGAGAACAAAATTAAGGAATGAGGGAGGATTATGCTGAGAAAGGAGAAAGGGAGAAGTAGAATGGGGTAAATTATCTCACATAAAACAGACAAGAAAAGTCTTTTACAGTGGAGGGGCAGTGGGGGAAGGTGAAAGGGAATGAGTGAATCTTATTCTCATTGGATTTGGCTTAAGGAGGGGATAACATATACACTCAACTGGGTATGGAAATGTATCTTACCCTATAAGAAAGTGGGGGAGGGATAAGAAAGCGAGGGGTGATAGAAGAGAGGGCAGATTGGGGGGAGGGGGTAATCAGAAGCAAACACTTTTGAGGAGGGACAGGGTCAAAGGAGAGAATAGAGTAAATGGAGGGCAGGTTAGGATGGAGGGAAATATAATCTTTCACAGCATGACTGTTATGGAAGTGTTTCATCACTACACACATATAACCTATATTGAAATGCTTGCCTTCTCAATGACAGTGGGTGAGGAGGGAGGGAAGAGAGAATTTGGAACTCAAAGTTTTAAGAAAACAAATGTTAAAATTTGTTTTTACGTGCAACTGGGAAATAAGATAATAGGAGTATAGAAATAAGAAATAAGCTAATGGGAGTATAGAAATCTGTCTTTCCCTATAGTAAAATAGAAGGTAGGAGGGTAATAGAAAGGAGGGTAGATTAGGGGAATGGGTAATCAGAATGAACATTGTCATGGAGCGAGGAGAGGGGAGAGATTGGGAGAAAATTTGGAATTCAAAATCTTGTGGAAGTGAACATTGAATATGAAAAATAAATAAATTGAGGAAAAAAAGAGAAAGAAATGATGAGCAGGTGAATTTCAGAAAAACCTGGAAAGACTTACATGAACTGATGATAAGTGAAGTGAGCAGGAAAACATTGTAGCTGGTAACAGTCACATTGTGGTATGATCAACCATGATTGGCTTCACTCTTCTCAGCAGTACAATTATCCAAGACATTTCCAAAAGACTCATGATGGAAAATGCTATTCACATCCAGAGAAAGAATTGATAGAGTCAAAGCATACTGTTTTCACTTTTTTGGTTGTCTTTTAAAAAATTTCCTTTTGTTCTGTTTCTTCTTTCACAACATAATTAATATAGAAATATGTTTTATATGATTGCACAAGTATAACCTACATCATGTTGTTTTCTATCTTGGAGAGGGGGGAGGGGATGGAAGGAGGGAGAAAAATTTTGAACTCAAAATCTTTCAAAAAAGTAATGTTGAAAATTGTCTTTACATATAATTTGAAAAAAATAAAATACTATTAAATTTTAAAAAATAAGGATAATAGTAGCACCTACCTCTCAGAGCTGTTGTGAAGCTTAAATGAGACAATATTTGTAAAGTGCTTAACACAGTGTTTGGTACATAGTTTTCAGCCTCTATCTTTGGCTGCAGGGAATATTTTATGAATTCTCAGTGGCCATTTAAAAATGTCAGCATTTAAAATCTTTTTAATCGAAGCTTCAGTCCTTTCCACTGTAACCCATGAGGGATATTGTTTCCTTGATTTTATCCAACTTTCAGCATAATGTCAGCTGAAGCTGGGGTTTTGTTATAGTGGTACATAGTAGACACTTAATAAATACTTGTTATTCAATCCTCCCAACAGCCCTGTGAAGTAGATACAACACTACTATTACCCCCATATTACAAATGAATTATTTCACCCAGAACCTCAGAGTTGGCAAATGTCAACAACCTGTTGCATCCAATCTTTCAGATGTCACTTTATTCCAAAATTGCATTGGAATTCTAAGACATTGAACTTGGGTTTGGATTCCAGAGCTGGAGGTTTTTTCTCTGCTCCTATTTTGGGTTAGCCTCAAAAATACTTCAAAGCAAAACGCAACACTCCTCCTAGGTGAAGACAAGGGCTTCTGAGAGCAGAGTTATATTTCCAGTCTAAAAAAAGCCCTAGAGCTTCTCCTGTTTTCAGGCTCATGAAAACTTACTTAAAAATGAGAAGTCTTTAAGACCTGGCTGCCATTGCTGCTGCTGCAAATTAAAGGAGTAAAGCCCTTCTAAAGACCTAGATGTATTTCTCTTTCCTGGAGGCAATGGACGAGGCAGGGTCAGAGACCCCAGCCCCATAGATATTCTTATGTTTGCACCAGCCAGGGAGCATTAGGTAAGAGTCAGAAGTCTCCCGAATCAAAAGAAAGTCACTATCTCCACAAACATAGCATCACTGGCAAGAGCAAAGGCAGCAGTCCCTGGGCTTCTACACTTTCCAAATAGCAAGAAATGAGCCACATTACATCCTTCTACTTTCCCTGAATACCTATCAACATCTACTGAATTCAAGATACTTTTCCGGGTGTTATGTGGAATCTTTGTTGTTTAGTCATTTTCAGTTGGGTATGACTCTTCATGACCCCTTTTGGGGGTTTCTTGGCAAAGATACTGGAGTAGTTTGCTATTTACTTCTCCAACCCATTTTTCAGATGATGAAACTGAGGCAAACAGGGTTAAGTGACTTGCCCAGAGTCACACAGCTAGTAAGTATGTAAGGCCAGACTGGAACTCAGGTCTTCCTGACTCCACGCTTGGCACTCTTTCCACTATACTAGCTGGATACTTGGTTATTTGAAATACAGAAGAATAAAGAGGTGCAGTCTAGGAGAGATAAATTTGTAGAGCATTATAAATTCATGAAGAGATAAATCCATAATTTGTAAGTATTCTAAATCCTTTTTCTCATTTTATCCTAACAACTCTGTAAATTGAGTGCTAGTATTACCCCTATTTTATAGATGAAGAAACTGAGGCAATCAGGATTAAGTGACTTGTCCTAAGTCATACAGCTAGTACGTGCCTGAGGCTGGACTTGAACACAGGACAGCATTTACCTTCCAGGTCCAGGACACGTGAGGTAAGAAATATGAGGATATTCCCTGATGTGTGTGTAGTAGGTCACTTGTCCTCCCTGAGTTTCAGCTTCCTCATCTTTAAAATGAAGGAGCTAGGCCATGTGACCTCAGAGGTCCCTTCCAGGTTTTAGCACTAGGCCCTTATTATGGCTCCCTTCTCATAATACCTGTTGCAGTTTGAATCTGCCCATTGGATTATATAACAACTTGTACCAGCGGAATTGAGCACCATGAGGCCAGTAGGCAAAATTGGTTATTGTCAAGTATAACCCACATCAATACACCCATTACAGGAAAGGAGGGATGTGTCCTCACTAGGCTGTAGGCAATAAGCCCAGGTACGTTGTGGAAGGTCAATCACACACACATGCAAACACATACGCACTCTCCTCCTCCTCCTCCTCCTCCTCCTCCTCCTCCTCCCCCTCCTCCTCCTCCTTCTCCTCCTCCTCCACTTTCTTCTTCCTTTCTGCTTCCTGGGTAGATCTGAGGCCTGGCGGTGGACACCATTTCCTTCTTTCAAGTCTCAAGATGAAAGGGTTGAATTAGATGTCTTTGATGGTGCCTTCCATTTTTACATATTTGACCTTATGGAATGTATGGGGTGTTCAGGGAGGACTAACTTCTCTGGTGAGAGAGCTTGCAGAGGCCGTTTCAGGGATGCTCATCTACCTTTGGTTTCCATCTTTCATCCATTTCTCACCTGTGGCTCCAAGGAACTGCAGTATGTGCAATGACCACACCCTGGCAAAACAGTTTTGGCAGATGGGCTAAACCAGGTTAAGGGTAACCAAGAGGCTTCAATTCTGTCAGTTAGCTAGGGGAGGAAGATCTACCTCATGCATATGAAGACTTTCCTCGGTGGAATGGGCAAATGAGAACAATTTGTTTCAACCATCACGAAGGTGGCTTAAGCATGTGCTGTGGAGGACTTGGAACTTGGTCAGAATCAAAGATGCCAAGGTCATCCACTGCATCCTAAGCCACTGCCAATCATCTTGACTTTTGTCTTGCCACTGGACTCTGATGACTCAGGAAAAGAGAGTGAGATTGACTGATGAATTTGTGCAACTCTATCGCACTTAAATCTGATTCTCTCACAAGTCAAGACATCACCCAAGATGTCATTGGTCCTCTTAGAAATGAAGAGACAAACAACATTTGATCCTATGATAGTGAATGCAGGACAGTGATTATGTTGTTTTATTTTTAAAAAGTAATAAATTGTTTATTTTATTTGACAAAAAAACTAGCTAAGAAAATCATGTGTGTGTGTTATATGAAAAGTGTGGGGAAACAGGCCATTTTTTTTTTTAAAGAGGATGACTTTATGACTTGACTGCTCTGAGTCAAGTTCGGAGGGCAAGTTCATCTAGAAAGGGCCTAACTTCATGTATTTTTCACAGAGAAGCTAAAATAGTTGCATTTTCCAAACATTGAACTTTTCCCAAAACCTCGAAGGGAGGAAGGGAATAAGATTTATAGAGCACCTACTATGTGCCAAGCACTGTTCTAAGTATTTACAAATATCTCATTTGATCTTCACAGAAACCCTGGAAAGTATGTAGATGCCTCTGTGAGGAATAACCATGACATTTTTCTATCATATCTGCTGGGCTCAGGAAGTCAACTCCAGAACTACCTTTCCCTTCACTTGAAACTATTTCAGCAGATTCACCTACATGTAATTCAGTTCATTGAAGGCACTTATTATGTGCATGGCACTGTGCTAGATACTAGAGATCTTAAAACAAGCAAGCAAGCAAACAAACAAAACAAAACAAGCAAAAAAAAAACTCAATGAAACAGCCCCTGTCCTCAAGATGGTTACTATCTTCTGAGAGGATACAATATGTGTGCAGAGGACTAAGGAAAAAGTATGAAGTAATTTCAATTTCAACAACTGATGGAATCAGGAAAGGTTTCATGTAAGGGGTGGGCAGGGTTCTTAGATGAGGAAAGACTGCATTTCAACTATAGAGCTCCAGCAAAAGGCTGTAGACATAGTTTTAAACCTAGTTTAAACCTAGCTTCCTAATGCCTCTTCCTAGCCCAGGAAACTCATGGAACTATATTATTGGGCTGCCCAAAGGAAAGCAGAGGCTGCCCGTCTCCTGACCATGATCTGTTACCAGGGCAAGGTAAGGTTAAACTGAACCTACTTGAAAGAAAAGTAACTGACTTAAGCTTCTTTGTTTCAGCTTACAAACTGCAATTTGTTGCTAAGAGACTGTAAGGGATGCCCATTAGAAACCATCAGAATCCACATGTGGTTTCATAATACTAAGGGCTTTTTATTGAAATGCAAATGAAGCATGTGCAAATATGCCGGCAATATGTTCAGAGTGTGATAAGGGGATTGCTAGTCCTGCCCTCAAAGGAGTTCTATCTTGAGAAGAGGGAGAGAAAAGCAGGAAGGGGAAGATACAGACCAATTGCCTTAAGTCTTCTTTTGGTTCCCTTTCCAAATGATTTGAAGATTAATTAACATGCAAAACAATCCCCACTTCACCGACAACTGGATTTTGCACAATCAGCATCCAGACTAATTAATTTAATGAGCCTGTTGTGTTATTTTAAGTGTTTTTCCCCCCCTTGGCATTTCAGAATTAGTGGTAGAGAATATTTATTTTATCACTGCAAATGTTGCAAAAATCCTGACACTTCCCAATAGTTTTAGTGTCTTTTTGGCTCCTGAAAAAATATTCAAAGATGATCAATTTCCTCCACTTTGCCTGTCAAACAATTCCACCCAGAGGACTACCAAAGTAAGCCATGTAAGATCGAAGCTGTCTTCAGCACCAACCCAGACCTAGCAATTTCAGCACTTACTTTCCGTTTACATTCAGAGCTCCTTGACATAGAAGAAAAGAAATATGAAGGTAACCCCTGATGCAGCTACCAGTGGGGGGTTGGGCACACCTCTCTGAGCCTCATTTTCTTCATCTGCAAAATGAGTGAGCTGGACTAGATGGTCTTTGAGGCTCATGTGTTCAGAGGATCAGATGAACCAAAAGTTCACATTAGCATGGCATATGACCACAACTGGATCACTTGCCATTGCTCATAGCTACCTCCCCACTTCCCCAGTGCCTTTGCTCATTTTGTGCCTAGAAGTCTGCCCACCTCTGTATGTACCACTCTTTAATCCCATCTAGTAAATACTGTAGGTGGGATCTGAACCCAGGTGTTCCTGACTCCAAATAGAGCACTTTTCCCACTATCTCATATCTTCAACTGAGCCATGTTGTCATACGTATGTTTACACCCTCCCCGTTGATTCAAATTATAGCCCATCCATTACTTTATATCCCATGCTATTCATGTGCAAGTAGTGAGTGGCTCTTCCTCTAGCTGTTGTTGCTGCTGCTATTGTTGTTATTTATTAACATTTTGTTAATCCTACCACAGCTCATAGGATGTTTTTCTGTTATCCCATTTTTCTCATTAAATGATTAGCTTGTCTCCTTTTGTAATAATGCATTTCCTGGATAAAATTATTTATGCCACTTCTTCTGCACATTAATAATATGCTACACCCAACATTACCTTCTGTGTCACTTATAATTGACATAGGATCCTCCATATTTAGCTAGAACCATCTTTGGACAGTAGGTGAAGACTGGGGTCATACTTGAAACCTTTCCAGGTTGGTAGAACCTCCTGAAGCTTGCTTTCCACTGGCATAACCTTTCAGAACTCTGTCATCTCCATGCCATGATAAGATAAGAGGATGCAGCTTTTGTGGAAGAAAGGAACCAAGGATACTCCTATATCTGGCTTCTACTGGATGCTCTTTAAATTCATTCTACAACAGGACAAGAGTAGTCTGTCCTGAATGCCCAGTAAACTAATCTAGCTACAGCAAGGCAATAGTGGAATTTGAACTCGGTTACTTTGTGAGAATGATGCAGTTCAGGGAACTCTAGATCTGGTATCAGAGGCCATAGGTTTGAATTCTGCCTCCAGTGCTTATTACTTGTATCACCTTGGGCAAGATATTTAACTTTTTAGGGCCTCAGTTTCTCTATTCGTATAAACAATGAACTGTAAGATCAACTTCCTGCTTGAAATTCCATGATCTAGAGTTGATTGAGACACATGTTCCAGTGAAAATTAGGCCTGCCATGTTTTAGGTAGGTTTAAAACCCTCGAGTTATCATTTATTCTTCCTATTTTTTCAAGTCTTGTATCTACTAAATCATCATGTCTATAAAGTTTTCCCCTTGAAAAGTTTCTTAAATTCTCCCTTTCTTCTCCATTCTTACCACCTTCAAAATTATATGCCTCTACAATGCTGTTGCTATTGTATAAATTGCTCTCCTGGTTCTGTACACTTCATTTTGCATCAGTTCATACAAGTCTTCCGAGGTTTTTCTGAAATCATCCCTTTCATCATTTTTTATAGTATCCTTTTTATAGTACCATTTCACTACATTTACATATCATAATTTATTCAGCTACACCCTAAATGATGGTCACTCTCCCCTTTACCCCCTGAGTTCTAGTTCTTTGCTGCTACAAAGAGATAACTATAAATATAAGCAAGCTGACATGTTGGTGTCTCAGGGTCTGGCTGTCAGAATACCTTATACGCTGAAAACTCTCCTACCCCATCTCACTCCTACACCCTATTGCCATACTCTAATGATCCTATAAAAACCAGTAGATTCTGCTTCTACCTACCCCTGCTCAGGAAATGAGTGAGGTGAGGACCAAAATACGAGCAAGAGCTTCATGTTTGAAACAAAAGGGACTAGAAACCTAAATGGTACTCCCCACACTACCCCACTTTACTTGGGACAAGGACTTCAGCTGATGAACCTCCAACTGGAGGAGGCTGAGAGCACAAAGCAGCATAGCCTCAGAAATCTGTGTAAAAGGAGAATGAGGGGACAAGAAAGAGTGAGTATTCCTCAAAGGTAAGTGACAGAAAATTTAAGAAAGACTAAAGATCAAGGGGAAAAGCTTGAATAAAAACTTAGCCTACAAAGAGACAAGTTATCAGAAAGATAAAATTGAAAAGATCAAAGTTCAATGTGGGGTAAACACACACATACATAGAAGATACAAGTAGAAGAGAAGTAGAAGTATGGCAACCTTCTCAAGGATATTCCAATGGGCAAAGGAATTGAATTTGGTTGTGTTGAAGTAAATGTGGCAGCAAAATGCTTCTAGGCATGCACAGTTCATCATTTAATGGGGTCTTTGTTGAGGTTCATAAGATTCATAGGAGGTTCATAGTTTGAGTTTTACTACATACATAGTCTCTAGGAGAATTAAAAAGTAAAAGTAGTAAACTATGTGGGGTCTACCTCATTTCAAGGAATGCAAAGGCCCACACTGTAGCACTGCTAGGAGAGAGCCCTAGGATGTTTACTCTTGACCGGGTTTAGGTAGAGATTGCTAAGTGACACAGGCCTTTTAATTTTCCAGCTAAATGCTGCAAATGCCCAATAGGAGCTTGTGACTTCAAGTGCAAACCTCTAATCAAATCCAGATATTGGCAGCACAGCTGACAGGAAACCAAGACAGAAATAGCACATTGTGTTGTCAATTTCAGCCTAGAAGTTCAAGTCTGTCATCTTTTGGAAATTCCATGACCGTATTTGTTTGCTGCAAAAGCAAGAATCTAAGAAAAGAGCCCAAAATGTAATTCTAACTACAACAAAAGTGAACCCTTCAATACTTTTAAGCTGTATATATTTATAACTGATAGGTGTGGATCTGAACTCAAGAACCCTAAGCATGAATTTCTTGATTCCATGTCTGCCAGGGTGCTCTGGGGTAGGAGGAGGTAAGGGAGTGGGAAGAGGAGAAAGCTTCGAAGTGAAGCATGTCTCAGGATGCTATGGAGATAGAAATTAAAGGGAAGAAGAGGAAAGATTAGTCTATAATACAGTTTTATATATATACGTATGTATGCATATTAATATATACATATATATTTATTATAGCATGTAGAC
The DNA here is from genome assembly GCF_003287225.1 of Phascolarctos cinereus. NCBI lineage: Eukaryota > Metazoa > Chordata > Mammalia > Diprotodontia > Phascolarctidae > Phascolarctos > Phascolarctos cinereus. Next base: position 206,836,861 of record NW_027555847.1, read on the forward strand.
ACTACATACTTTGGCTTGTCTATCTACTAATGGACAAATCAACCCTGCCCAAGTGTGAAGAAACATTTAAGGCTATTAAAACCATTAAGATCTTTGGCTTAATTCTGAGATAAGTAGGGTAAAGGAAATCTTGCTTGATTGGGAAACAATTATGTGTCTCTCCCTGCCTGACTAATTTGTGGAATCCAAGTTCTCAAAGCTTGAGAGGTTCGTAAGTACCTTCTATTACAAATTCATTGTTTTCTTCATTGCGCTTATTCCTAAATGCCAGAAGTTTTCCATTGACATTATTAATCTTTACTCTTTCAAAAAAGGTTAACATTTTAGGCTGTTTGTGATAGGATAGATTTTTTTCCCCTCATTTTTCTTTTTTCTTCCCCCCCCCAATTACATGTAAAAACCATTTCTAAGAGTCATTTAAAAAAATATTTTGAGTTCCAAATTCTCTCCTTCCCTTCTTCCCTCCCTTCCACCCTTTTTGAAAAGGCAAGCAATTTTATATAGATTATGCATGTGCAGTCATGTAAAACATATTTCCATATTAGCTATGCTGCAAAAGAAAATACAGACAAAACAAAACAAGAAAAATAAAGTTTAAAAAAAAAGCATGCTTCGATCTGCATTTAGACTCCATCAGTTCTTTCTCTGGAGGTGGATAGCAATTTTTTTTTTTTATCATAAGTCTTTCAGAACTGTCTTGGATCATTGTATTACTGAGAATGACTAAGTCATTCATAGTTAATCATTGTACAATATTACTGTTACTGTATACAATGTTCTCCTGGCTCTTTATCAATCGTATCAATCTGTATAGTCTTTCCAGGTTTTTCTGAAACCATCTTTAAATGGTTTCCTTAAAGCATCATTCCTTAAAGCACAATAGTATCCCATCACTATCACATACCACAATTTGTTCAGCCACTCCCCAGTTGATAGGCATCCTCTCAATTTCTAATTCTTTGCCACCAGAAAAAGCTGCTTTAAATATTTTTCATACCTATAGGTTTTGTCCTTTTTCTTTGATTTCTTTGGGATAGATCTAGTAGTGAAATTGCTGGGTTAAAGGGTATAACACAATTTTGTAGTCCTTTGGTCATAGTTCTAAATTACTCTCCAGAATGAATGGATCAGTTCACAACTCCGCCAACAGCGCATTAGTGTCCCAATTTTTCCACATCCCTTCCAACATTTGTCATTTGTCTTTCCTGACATATTAACCAATCTGACAGGTGTTGCCTCAGACAAACTGAAACCCAGGAAAGACCATAGCTTAAAAAGGCCAAGGTCTCCCACTGCAGTAGGGGCCATCTCTAGTCATCTTGATCTATGTTTTGCCACTGTGTTAGGGTGATGTGACCTGGACCCTGAATTTTACCATACATTTCAACAACCCAGTCCCTAGCGTCTCACCTAAGGCAAATGGCACACCCCAGCCCACCTTGATTACTTCATTAGTTTACTTGATACTCTTTAATCCCATCCAGATCTTCTCACTGTCTTTTCTTACATGTAAGTACCAATTTTACCCCATTAAATTCACTAGGAATCTTACTTGCTCTATTGGTGTTACAGATAAACCTTGTTACTCTGGCTGACAGAAGGCTTGACTGGTCAAATTCTTTCAAGGCAGACCTGAATTTAGGGGTTCCCAGCACCCCAAACTGCATCATCTGGATCCAGATGGCTCTGGAGAAGAGAGTGAGGCTGGGCATTTTGCATAGCCCTTACTCACTTAAATCCAATTCACTTGCTAGTCAAGACATCACCCTCCTGATGTCATTGGTTCTCTTTGAGAACAAAGAACAAACAACAACCACAAGAACAACAACAACCACCTGTCTGATAGTTGTGAGGTGATACAGCAGAGTTGTTTTACTTGCATTTCTCTAACTAATAGGGATTTAGAGCATTTTTTCCTATGACTATAGATAGCTTTGCTTTCTTCATCTGAAAATTTCCTATTCATATCCTTTAACCATTTATCAATTGAAGAATGACTCATGTTCTTATAAATTTGATTAAATTCTCTAAGTATTTGAGAAATGAGGCCTTTACCAGAGAAATTTGCTATTAAAAGTTTTCTCTCCAGTTTCCTGATTTCTTTCTGATCTTGGCAACATTGGTTCTGTTTGTGCAAACCCTTTTTAATTTAATGCAATCGAAATTATCCATTTTATACCCTGTGATGCTCTCTAATTCTTTGGTCATAAATTCTTCCCTTATCTGTAGATCTGACCAGTAAAATTTTCCAGGCTCCCCTAGTTTGCTTATATCCCCCTTTGTGTCTAAATCCTATGTTGACGTTATCTTAGTATATGGTGTGAGATATTGGTCTATACCTAGCTTCTGCCAAAATGAAAGGAGAGTTTTAATTTTTTTTTAATCTGAGCAGAATACTCAAGCTGATTCCATAACATGGACCATCATAGATATATCTCAGCTTCCCAAGTCCCAAATTTGTGCTCATGTCAGAGCTCATGTCTAGCAAACTTGCTAGGCATCAGGAAATTGACATTAATACCAGCAGATATAATGGAAGAGAGACCACAGACATCTTCCTGAAGAAAGTTAGCCATTTTATTTGGCTCCAGAGATTGGCTCCAGCAATTTCTGTTGGATGAATATTTACAAGGAGGCAGATATCCCAAGGCTCCAGGCCATTCAGCATTAAATGGCTTTACCTTAGGCATCGTGGCCCAGAATGATGCAATGACAATTATGAATTGGGTCTCTTGTGTATCCCAAAAAGGGGATCTAAGTAGGGCTCCAGTCACTAGCTTATCTGTCCTAGGTAGATGTAGGAAGTGGTTATTCAGCCCTAAAGATTATTATGATTTATTTTAGTTATTTGGAGAGCCTGCCTCAGTAAAACACTTCTGTTGAGTCTGTGGAAGGGCATTGCATACCTGGATTCATATAAAATTTTTTTCTAATTCACAATTTTTTTTTCTAGGAAGATGTAAGCTGTTCCTTTGCTAATGGGCATAAATTATTGGTGATGACATAGAAGGGACACAAAGTCAGCTGTCTGGCTCTTTTTTTCTAGCTATAATCCTTTGAATGCTACTGGAACAAGGGAAACAAATCCCAGCTTCTCAAGGTTCTGCTTGTTATTTAGTCATTCAGTTATGACCCCACTTTTCTGAGTGTTACATGAAATTTTTGCTTGTTGTTGGTTGGTTGGTCGTTTCATTTGTGTCTGTCTCTTCATGACCCCATTTGGGGTTTTCTAGGCAGAAATAATGGAATGGTTTACCAGGTTATTTCACAGATGAGGAACTGAGGAAAACAAGGTTAAGTGTCTTGCCCAGGGTCACACAGCTAATAAATATCTGAGGCCAGATTTGAACTCAGGAAGATAGTTTTCCTGACTTCAGGTCTGACATTCTATCCAATGTGCCACCTAGATGCCAATGTGCTGCACCCATACTAAATAGACTCAGATAGTAGAAGGGTCATCTGCCTGTTGGACCCAGCACCTATCTGGACCAGATGAATTCCCTGCAGATACAACTAAACACAAGTTCTTGCCCATACTCTAGGGCCTCTCAATAAATCATTTCAAGAGGCATTTATTAAACAATTTATTAAGTCTGTGCAAGATGCTGTGGCAAATATCGAGGCTATAGAATTAGATGTAATATGATTTAGATCTCAAGACATTTATAATCTAATATGTGGGGGACAGAGGAACAGGTAAAGAGATAACTATGATGCAAAGAGAGTGTGATTAGGGCAAAGAGAGCTCTAGGAAAGTGCTATGAGAAATTGGAGGTGGAGGAGACCGTTATTACATGGTGGAATCCAAAAAGGCTTCTCAAAGGTGATGCCTGAGCAGGGCCTTGAAGAATATAATGAACAAGATACAGAGGAGCAGTCCAGAGCTGCTGGATGAGCAAAGGCACGGAGACAAGAAAGAGAAGGATGAGAATGAGGTACCAGGAATAGTTCAGTTTCGCTATGGTATATTACTCATGAATTAAAATAGTATGAAACAAGGCTGGAAAACTAGATTGCAATTGGACTGTAGAAGGTCAGGAGTTTATATTTTATTTCATAGGCAGCATGGAGCCACTGAATGTTTACAGATGAGGAATGATGTGATCAGAGAAGTCTATAGGAAGATTATTTAAATAACAGTTTGAAGGCTAGATTATGGAGTGGAGAAGCTAGAAGAGAGAAGGTTTCACAACAGTCTAAGCAAACAGGTAAAGAGATAAGCATGATACAAAGAGAGTGTGATTAGTGCAAAGAGAGATCCAGATGAAGTGCTGAGGTAGGCTATTAGAGTTAGAAGAGAATTTGGTAGGCCAGGGATGGATGCCTCTTGCAATATCTGGCTTTCTGCAAACCTCAGCTTAAGCACCTCCACTTACCACAACTTTTCCTTCTAATACTCTGTATCTTGTATATGCCTATTTATTTAAATGTAATCTCCCTCATTAGAATGTACATTCCTTCAAGGAAGGGATTGTTTTTTTATTTCTCTGAATCCCAAGCCCTTAGCTCAGTGCCTGGCACATAGAGCATGTTTAGTAAATGTCTGTTGACTGACATTGAAAGGATACAGCTGTCCTGGAATTCCTGGCTTCTTTGGACAGCTTCAACTGTGAAGCTTTTGACAAGTATCCTCTTTTGAACAGCAAGCTCTTGGCCAAGCTGGTATTGATCAGCTTAGCCTTTGGTGAGGGCAGCTATCATATTCACAGTGGGCTACATTTTCTCTTCTATCTGGAAGGTTAACAAAAGACCATATTGATCTGGAAGGATCAATGAAATACAATGTTGATTAAGCTCAGGGAAAAGAAGTGATCATTCACAACTGGCCTTTACAGTGGTGGTCCTAGTGATGAGTAGCTGAATTTCTGGTCAAATACATAGGCTAGGACAAATCCCATTGGCAGTAACCTGTATCCTTAAAAGATTCTGTACAACCTGAAAGACAGAAAGACACCTGGGACCTGTCAAATCAAAGGATAAAAGCTTCAACTGCTTTTAATTTTCCAGTCATGGAGTCAATTTAGTTCTCCTTGGTTTCTTTATCCCTAGTGAGAAAAACATACATAAGGAGCTCAGAAGAGATGCCCAGAAGCTGTGAGCTGGTACCACAATCTTGGGTAGATAGCAGGAAGGAAGGAATGCAGTGGAATGGATTTTTCCCCCATTGAAAATGTGCATTTTATTATAAAACATCAACAACAAAAAATCATCAAATGAACATGTGGAATAAGGAATAAAATTATACACAAACCCTTTAGCATATTATGCTGTCTATTTTTAACAAACAAGAGCCAAGTAATAAAGGAAGCATGGAGTAATGGATAGAGAACTGGCTTTGGAGCTAGAAAAACCTGGGTTCAGATCTTGCCTCTGGCACCCACTGCCTGGGTCACTCTGAGTAAACCACTTAAACTCTCAGCACTCTAGGAAACTCTCTAAGACTATAAATTGAAGAGAAGGTGCTTCCCTTTTGTCATCTAGAAATTCCTTATATGAATAAAATCATTGGTCCAGTCCATATTCCAGAACCAAGCAAAGTAGGAAATGACGCAGAAGTTAGATTTGCTCTGTGTGCCTTTCCAAGTAGGCTACCTTTGGTTCAGTTTTCTTCCTTTCCTTTCTTTTTCCCATTGTCTTGCACAGTAGGCACTTAATAAATGCCTATACCCTTCCCCTCCTCTTTTAATTCCCCCTTGTCCTTTCTCCTAGGCTAGCCTAGCTTTATTCTGCTGATCTGATTTTATATTATGTCACATATGCCTTTCCATATTTCTTTATGTTCTTCATATTTATCTCTTTTGGGGATATCATAGCATCCTATTATATTAATATGTAATTGCAAACAATAATAGCTGACATTATGTAACATTGTAAGGCATGCAAAGAACTTTATAAACATTGTCTCATTTGAACTTCACAATAATCCTGCGAGGTAGACACTAGAGGTATTATTATCCCCAAAGATACTGAGGCTCAGAGGTTAAGTGATTTGTCCATGGTCAAATATTAATAAGGTACCAGAGATGGGAATTGAACTCAGGTCTTTTTTATCCCAACTCCAGTACTTCATCCATTATGCTATGCTGACTCAGACAAGTGTAGCAGGTTGTCTTGATCACATAAAACTGTAATGAATATTTTTTGTACAGATAGTTCCTTTTTCCCTTTTTTAATGATATCTTTAGAATAAACTCATAACAATCAAATCACTGGGACAAAAGACTTGCTTAGCATTTCAACTTTTTTTTTTTTGTGAATTGCCATATTGATCCCCATCTCCACCCCCAAATTTGCATAAGTCTACAATCCATCAATGTTGTAAAAGAGTTTCTGTTATCCCATAGTTTGTTATATTCATATACAACTGGCTCTAGCATAAAGGAATTAAGTAGTAACATGCATATATATATATATATATATATACATATACATATACATATACATATACATATACATATACATATACATATACATATATACACATATATTTTGAGGCAGCTAGGTGGCTCAGTGGATAGAATGCTGGGTCTGGAGTCAGGAAGACCTGAGTTCAAATCCGGCCTCAGACACTAGCTATGTGACCCTGGGCAAGTCACTTAATCCTGTTTGCCTTAGTTTTCTTATCTGTAAAATGAGCTAGAGAAGGAAATGACAAACTACTCCAGTATCTTTGCCAAGAAAACTCTAACGGGATCATGAAGAGTCAGACACAACTCAACAAATCCCCATATTTTATCTTCCTTCCCCATCCCACAAGTGCATAAGGCCAAGTCCTTTACTTTACAACCTTATCTTGACTAAATATTAAATTATAGAATGTTAGAGCTCGAAGAAAAAAAAACTTTAAAGATCATCAATCAGACCCCTTTGTTTTACAAATAAGGGAAATGCTTGTCACAAAGAAGAAATGATTTGTCAAAGTTCACATGGCTAGTTAATGTCAGAGCCATCACTAGAATTCATAGTTTATATCAAGAGCTATCAAAGATTATTATAAATAGCCAAATTAACTATGAAGGACATATGAAGGAAGATGCTATCTGCATCCAGAGAAAGAACTGATAAATAGAAGTATGTATAGAATAATTTTACATATATATATTATGTATATATATATATATATGTAAATTATGTGTGTATGTCTAATGGTAGCCATCTCTAGGGTGGGGGGGTAGGGAAAAAGGGGGAAAAAGAAATTTACATGATAACTTTATTATATATTTGAAAGGAATAGCAAGTTGTACATAATAGATTTGCAATTTCTTGTACAATCATCTTTTTAAAAAATACTGTTTTATGGAAATGCTTATTTTATTCCATAAATTAAAAACAAATAAAAATGTAAAAAGAAAAAAGAACTATCAAAGACTATACTAAGAAGGACAGTCCTTCGCCCACCACCATACTTAATAAATACTTGTTGAATAGAATGGCATTGAATGTATCTTCTCTAGCTGGTAGAATAAAAGATTAAGATTTCCAGCTCCCAGTATAAGATTTTTATAACTAGCTATAAAGTCCACAGTTACACAATGCCTGGACCCAGAGCAATGGCTCATCAGGCACATGGGAAGTGATGGAAAAATGGATTCCCCACCGGTTCTGCAAAGTCAAAATGGTTCGAAGGACCAACCCCTCTTAGGACCAGCAAGACTAATGCCATTTACCAGGCTGCTCCAGGGAAACCCTCCACACAAAAACTGCCAAGTCCCTAAAGACCAAATGTGACACAGCCAGTTACCAAAGATTCATTCCTGGCTTTCAGCCTTAGCTGTTCCTATTGTTGAAATATTGTTTCTTCCGACATGGTATCCAAAGGCCCCTTAGGCCCTATTTGGGTGTCTCAGATATTTTCCATCTTCTGCAAGGTCCCTGAGCATGAATGTGGGCAGGCTGGGTTTTTCTGACCCAAAAGCTTTGAAGTTGGAATACAGCCCTCCCTGACCATAGTGAAAAAAAATCTGGTAGATCAAGGAGGGGTCAGGGCCAAAGAGCTGGCAGGAAAGTGCTGCTAAGTGCTTCTTATGGCTTTCTTTTTTTTGTTTGTTTGTTTCTTTGTTTTTCTTTGTAATCAATGAATCTGTGGAGAACTAAGAAACTAGAACAGTTCACGCATCACCCTTCTTGATGGCAGTTCAAAGTTTATTATCCTGGAGTAGCTAGCCATATTGTGTTGTAACATTCTGGAGGAAAGTGAATGGGCCTAATGGGTATTCATTAATTATTTGGTTCTGAGGCAGACTCATTCTGTTCTATGGAGAAGCCAAAAAGAAATGAAAGTTCCATGGACAGACCTAGAGTTTAAGGAGTGCCTTCTCTTCCTGTTCTTTTTTAGAAACTTCTGTAGCCCACGCTTCTGCTCCCTGTTTAATTCAACAGCAAATCTGGCCTCAGATACTGACTAGCTATGTGACCCTGGACAAGTTATTTAATCTTTTTCAGCCTCAGTCTCCCCATCTGCAAAATGTGGGTGATAATAATAGCTCCTATCCCATATTGGCTATTGGGAGAATAAAATATCACATATAAAACACTTTGCATACCCAAAAGTTCTATGTAACTATATATAAACTAGCCATTATTATTTTTCAGCCATGTCTCATCTTGTACCTACACTTCAAAGATCCATTTCCACCGTCCTGTGACACTGTCTAACAGTGTCTCACTGCCTATGACCTGAAAGATAAAAAAAAAAAAAATCAGGTGTGCTTTACCAAGAGCCAATACCCTCCCAATAAGACTCTGATCCTTAATTAACTCAATGACTCACACTTTTGCTTAGGTGATAAGAACCCAGTTGTCTTATATGTCAAATATGACAGACATCTTTTTGGACCACTGCTTATTTTCCTTTCTTTTCTTGACATGGTCTAAGGGTTATTGTACCTGAGATGCTAAGGAATGACCCTTCTCGTGACTGAGACCCTGTGGTTTCCCTTGCCCTCTATCCCTCTTCTCTCATTCTGCCAGCTTCTTCATGTCTCTACTCCCTAGGTGTTTTACTTTAGGTCTTGGGTCTTCTCTTGTGTGAGTTAAAAAGCATCGTAATAAAGATGTATTGTTTTATGTGTTACTGGTCTATCTTATTCTTCTATGAACCACTATTATGGACTAAGACAAATAGGTTCTATAAGCTAGGGGTTCTGCTTTGGACGATGAGGTTGTGGACCCCTGTCCATAATCCCCAAACAACCTGATCAAGGAAAAGACCTAACCAGTTTATTGTAGCTTGTCCATTTAAGGTCTTCTCATTATCTCCAGTTAATTTAATTTCACGGGATTATTCTGAAGGCATTCAGAAGGCTTGGTATTGTCAAGTTATAGTCATAGCCCGAGAGTTTAGAAAACTTTTGGTAGAAAGGGAAGATGTAGGCTGCTGTTGTTCGATTGTTTCAGTCACGTCCAGCTCTTCAAGACCTCATTTCAGATTTTTTTGTCAAAGATGCTGGAGTGGCTTGCCATTTCCTTCTCCAGCTTTCCAGAGGAGGAAACTGAGGCAAACAGGGTTAAGTGACTTGCCCAGGGTCACGCAACTAGTAAGTGTCTGAGGCCAGATTTGAACTCAGGAAGATGAGTCTTCCTGACTCCACCCCCAACACTATCTCCTGCACCACTTAGCTGCCCCAAGATATAGGCTTCAGTTAACACTAAATGTGTGTGATGCCAGCTATAAGACAAAAGAAGGGACAGGCTGTAAGGAAAAGGAGGAATGCACAGGCCATTCCTGTACCCTGAATATGTTGGATCTTTACTGTAACACTGCACTTGGGGTCCGTGCTGTGGGAATACTTTAGAGATGAGACTGCCTTTCAACCACTAAACTAAGAAGTAGTGAATTTGGAATTGGAGAAGCTGCGTTTTGGGGCAAATCACTTCATCTCTATAGACTCACTTAACTTAGGTTAACCACTAAACTCCTTCAGGCCTTAGTTTCTTCATCTCCAGGAGGAGGGCATTAGATGTCTAGGCCATTTCCAGGTAAGAAGTCTTCCATCTAGTGGTCTTTAGACAGGTCCCCAAACAGTCCTACTTTGTGCTGACTACCCGTGGAAAGAGTCATCTTCTTCCATCCTTCTGACGAGCTGTTTCAATTTATTTTTTCATGGTTCCATTCCCATGATCGTTCTGCAATAACTTAGGGAAACCAGTTGTAATAGAACACTATGGGATCAGCTGGACGGATTAGAAGTGAAGGTTGGCACTCATGTTGTTTCAGTTCTAGAAATTATAAGCCAAGGGTTTCCTTTTTCGCATTTACTGCGATGATGTAAAATTCAAATAGAAACAGCAAGGGGGAGGGGGGAATCCAACCCACACATAAGGATCCCTGTGGGCCACATATTGATTTAGAAAACCACAAATTAACGTTATCTATATTTTATTGTGTGGCAGCTAGGTGGCTCAGTGGATTGAGTGCTGGGTCTGGAGTCAGGAAAGACCTGCGTTCAATCTGGCTTTAGACACTTACTAGCTGTGTGATCCTGCGTAAGTCACCTGTTTGCCTCAGTTTGCTCATCTGTAAAATGAGCTAGAGAAGGAAATGACAAACCACTCTAGTATCTTTACCAAGAAAAACCCTAAATGGGGTCATTAAGAGTCAGACACAACTGAAATGACTGAACAATAACAACAAATGTTTTATCATATTTTTAGTTATTTTGTTAAATATTTCCCAATTACATTTTAATCAGGTTTAGGTCATAGTAGGTTTGACACCTCTGGTCTATTGTGTCTGGTCCTGAGCTTTCTGGGTTCTTCCACCACTGGGCTACTTCATACTGGACTGACTTTAGTAAACTTCTGTAGATTTCATGCCTGACTGGCCTCTGCCTTGTGTCTGTCTGGTGCCCTCTCCACTTCTTCTTTATATGTGAGTGAATGTGCCCTGAATGATGCTTGAGGATTCAACCAGGTCCTCAACTAGGCTGTTGGGCCTCTGGTCACTGGGGAGCAGTGTTCTCGTGGCATGGAAGCCTGCTTGCCTGTGGGTGCTGTGAAGACAAAATGTGTTTATGAGCAGGGCTTCAAGGATGAAGCTTGTGCTGTATGCAGGTGGCTACTTTGATCTGTAAGTTACTAAGACTCCACTGACCTCCCCAATATGGGTAAATAAGGACTTGACTTGTATTTGTCTTTTTCTGTCACTTTTTTTTAACCAAAATGAAGAATAAGAAATAATACCCAGTACACTGAGCTGAAAAGTTTGTTAAGATCAAATGAGACAACTGATATGAGGGACCTTGTTGTTTTTCAGTCCTTCAGACTCTTTGTAATCCATTTTAGGGTTTTCTTGGCAATGATGCTGAAGAGGTTTGCTATTTCATTCTCTAGATCATTTTATAGAAGATGAAACTGAGGCAAACCGGGTTAAGTGACTTGCCCAGGGTCACACGGTTAGTAAGTATCTGAGCCTGAATTTGAACTCAGAAAGATGAAATCTTCCTGATTCCAGGCCCAGCATTGTATCCACTGTGCCATCTAGTTGCCCTAGATGAGAGTCTTTAGTAAAGGTTAAGAGCACCAGCCCTGAAGTCAGGAAGACCTGAGTTCAAATTCAGTTTCAGACACTTATTAGCTATGTGACCCTGGGCAAGTCACTTAATCCTGTTTGCCTCCATTTCCTCATCTGTAAAATGAGCTGGAAAAGGAAATGGCAAGGGGGGCGGAGCCAAGATGGTAGAGTGAAAGCAGTGACTTGCTTGAGCTCTCCTCCAAACCCCTCCAAATACTCATAAAAAATGGCTCTAAACAAATTCTGAAGCAGCAGAACCCACAAAAAGGCAGAGTGAAACAAATTTCTAGACCAAGACAACCTGGATGATTGATCAGAAAGGTGTATCACGTGGGGCTGGGAGCGCAACGCAATGTGGTATGGGCACGCAGGCCACAGCAAACCTGGAGCAGACCTCAGAGGACTGAATCTCGGGCACCTGTGGAGGTTTCCACACTCCTCAACCCACCAATGCCAAAGACAACTTAGAAAGTCAGTGGGAAAAGTCTGTTTCTGTTGGTTGAGAAAGGAAGGTGGGGTTTCAGCTCCATTCCTCAAGAGCGTGGCCCTGGGGGGGGGGCAGCTGTTTCCCGAGCTTCTGGCCCACAGACTGAGGGGGAATCCAGTGGCTGATCAGAGAGGGATCACAGGGATCTCTTTGCCAGTGCTGAGGCAGGAATCTCTTGCTTTGCACATGTTTGGATCTGGGCCACAGTTCTGGGCAGCGGTGCGGGGGTGAGGAAGAGCTCTGGTGTGGAGGAGCTTGTAGTGGCTGTGGGGAAGAAACCCTCCTCACAGTTACAGGACAGAAAGGAGTACTTGTATCAGGCCAGGAAAGGAGTAAACACCTCCCCTTATCATACCACCTTGGAAGAACTGAAAATTTACAGGTCCCTACAAGTATCTCTGAAAACAGCTGTACAAACCCCGAAGCTTGGGACAGTACATTTCCACATTGGAAGCAGATTTACCTTAACAAAGAGTTTAAAACTCAAGTAATTGGCCAGGATCATGAGCAAGCAGCAAAAAGAGTCAGACTATATTATCTTACTTTGGTGAAAAAGAAGATCAAAATATACAATGAGAAGACAACAAAGTCAAAGCTCCTACATCCAAAGCCTCCAAGAAAAATATGAATCAGTCCCAGGCCTTGGAAGAGCTCAAAAGGGATTTGAGAAGCAAGTAAGGGAAGTAGAGGAAAAACTGAGAGTGATGCAAGAAAATCATGAAAAACAAGTCAACAGCTTGCTAAAGGAGACCCAAAAAAATACTGAAGAAAATAACACCTTAAAAAATAGCCTAACCCAAATGGCAAAAGAGGTCCAAAAAGCCAATGAGGAGAAAATGCCCTAAAAAGAAAAATTGGCCAAATGGAAAAGGAAGTCCAAAAGATTACTGAAGAAAATACTTCCTTAAAAATTAGAATAGAGCAATTGGAAGACTAGTGACTTTATGAGAAATCAAGACACTGTAAAACAAATCCAAAAGAATGAAAAATTAGAAAACAATGTGAAATATCTCATTGGAAAAACAACTGACCTGGAAAATAGATCCAGGAGAGAGAATTTAAAAATTATTGGACTATCTGAAAGCCATGATCAAAAAAGAGCCTAGACATCATCTTTCAAGAAATTATCAAGGAAAACTGCCCTGATATTTAGAACCAGAGGGCAAAATAGAAATTGAAAGAATCCACAGATCTCCTCCTGAAAGAGATCCCCAAAGGAAAACTCCTAGGAATATTGTAGCCAAATTCCAGAGTTCCCAGGTCAAGGAGAAAATATTACAAGCTGCCAGAAGGAAACAATTCAAGTACTGTGGAAACACAATCAGGATAACACAAGATTTAGCAGCTTCTACATTAAAGGACCGCAGGGCATGGAATATAATATTCCGGAGGGCAAAGGAGATAGGATTACAACCAAGAATCACCTACCCAGCAAAACTGAGTATAATCCTTCAGGGGAAAAAATGGTCATTCAGTGAAATAGAGGACTTTCAAGCATTCTTGATGAAAAGACCAGAGCTGAATAGAAAATTTGACTTTCAAATACAGGACTCAAGTGGAACATGAAGAGGTAAACAGGAAAGAGAAATCATAAGAGACTTATTAAGATTGAACTGTTTACATTCCTGCATGGAAAGATGATATTTATAACTCATGAGACCTTTGTCAGTATTAGGGTAGTTGGAGGAAAAAATTATATGTATGTATATGTAGATAGATAGATAGAGGGCACAGGGTGAGTTGAAGATTAAGGGGTATCTGGAGAATAAAATTAAGGGATGAGAGAGGATTATACTCGGAGAAGAAGAAAGGGAGAGGTAGAATGGGGTAAATTATCTCACAAAAAAAAAAAGAAAAGTCTCTTACAGTGGAGGGGAAACGGGGAAGGTGAGAGGGAATGAGTGAATCTTATTCTCATAGGATTTGGCTTAAGGAGGGAATAACATACACATTCAATTGGGTATGGAAATCTGTCTTACCCTACAGGAAAATAGGGGGAGGGGACAAGAGAGCAGGGGGATGATAGAGAGGAGGGCAGATTGGGAAAGGGTAATCAGAAGTAAATACTTCTGAGGAGGGACAGGGTCAAAAGAAAGAATAGAATAAATGGGAGGGCAGGATAGGATTAAGGGAAATAGAGTTAGTTTTTCACAATGTCTACTATGGATGTGTTTTGCATAACTGCACATGTACAGCCTATATTGAGTTGCTTGCCTTTTCAGTGAGGATGGGTGGGGAGGGAGGAAGAGAGAAAATTTGAAACCTAAAGTTTTAAAAACATGTGTTTAAAAAAATGTTTTCATATGCTACTGGGAAATAAGAAATATAGGAAATGGGGACAGAAGTCTGTCCTGCACTACAGGAAAATAGAAGAGGAAGGGGATAAGAGAAGGGGAAGATAGAAGAGAGGACAGACTAGGAAACTAAGGGATATTCAGAATGCATGCCATCTTGGGTGGGGGAGGGGGAGATGGGGTGAAAATCTGGAACTCAAAAACTTGTGGAAGTGAATGTTGACAACTAAAAATAAATAAATTTATATATGTAAAAAAAAAGAAAAGGAAATGGCAAAACATTCCAGTATCTTTGCCAAGAAAGCCCCAAATGGGGTCACAGAGAGTTGGACATAGATGAAATGACACACAACAACAAAATATAATAAGAATAATGTGTGATCACTTAACCTCCCTGAACTTCAGTTTTCTAATCAGCAAAAGGAGATATTTGAATGTGATGAACCTTGAACATCTCTCCCAACCTATGATTCTATGACTACAATAATAAAATCCTTGGCACTTATGTAGCATTTTAGGGTTTACAAAACCGTTTAAATACATGTTGCATTTTTTCCATTTCTCATTTGATTCTCCGAATAGGTGTTATAGGTATTATAATCCTTATTTGGCAGATTTAAAAATGCTATATAATACAAATCTACTGCACACTGTACTGGGGGAGGGCAAGCAATGGTGGGGTGTGGGACAGAGAAATGTGTGTGTGTGTGCATGCTTTCACACATCTTTTTTTCTTATTTCTTTATTTTTTAAATTAATTTCTTTATTTTTAGTTTTCAATAATCACTTCCATAAGCTTTTGAGTTTTAAATTTTCTCCCCCTCCCTACAACCTTCTTCCCTAAGACAGCATGCAATCTGATATAGGCTCTACATATACATTCCTATGAAATATATTTTCACATTAGTCATGTTGCAAAGAAGAATTAGAACTAATAGGAGGAACCACATGAAAGAAGAAACAAAACAAAGCGGAAGGAAAAAAAAAGATTAAATAGTTTGATCTGCATTCAAACTCCATAGTTCTTTCTTTGGATGTGGATAGCATTTTCTATCATGAGACTTTTGGACATCTTAGATCTTTGGAGGTTTTAGATCCTTGCATTGCTGAGAAGAGCTTAGTCTCTCAAAGTTAGTCATCACACAACGTGGTTGTTATTGTATACAACGTTCTCCTAGTCCTGCTCACTTCACTCAGCATCAGTCCATACAAGTCCTTCCAGGTTTTTCTGAAGTCCACTTGCTCACCATTTCTTATAGCACAATAGTATTCCATTACGTTCAGATGGCATAACTTGTTCAGCCATTCTCCAATTGATGAACATTCCCTCAATTTCCAATTCTTTGCCACCACAGAAAGAACTGCTATAAATATTTTTGTACATGTGGGTCCTTTTCCCATTTCTATTATCTCTCTGGGATACAGCCCTAGAAGTACTATTGCTGGGTCAAAGAGTTTGCAGTTTTATAGCCCTTCGGGCATAGTTCTACGTTGCTCTCCAAAACGGTTGTATCAGCTCAAAACTCCATCAACAATACTTTAGTGCTCCAATTTTCCCACATCTTCTCCAACATTTATCATTTTCCTTTTTTGTCATGTTAGCCAATCTGATAAGTGTGATGTGGTACCCCGAGCCATTTCGATTTGCATTCTCTTATCAATAGTGATGTAGAACTTTTTTTTCATATGACTACAGATAGCTTTAATTTCTTCCTCTGCAAACTGCCTGTTCATATCCTTTGGCCATTAATCAATTGGGAAATGACTTGTATTCTCATAAATTTGACTTAGTTGTATACATAGTTTAGAAATGAGGCCCTTATCAGAGATACTGGTTGTAAAAATTCTTTCCCAGTTTTCTGCTCCCCTCCTAATCTTGCTTGCATTGGCTTTGTTTGTGTAAAAACTTCTTAATTTAATGTAATCAAAATTATCCATTTTGCATTTCATAATGTTCTCTATCTCTTGCTTGGTCATAAATTCTTCTGCTCTCCATAAATCTGACAAGTCATGTCATGTCATGTCAACATGACTTGCTCTCCCAGTTTGCTTATAGTATCAGCCTTTATATCTAAATTGTGTACCCATTTTGACTTTATTTTGGTATATGATGTAAGATTTTTCTCTATGCCTAGTTTCTGCCATACTCTTTTCCAGGTTTCCCAGATGTTTTTGTCAAATAGTCAGTTCTTATCCCAGAATCTGGAATCTTTCGGTTTATCACATTTTTAAGGAAGGAAATTGTGTCTACCTAAAAACAAGTAAGCTGGAATGTTTTTATTTTATCCAACCTATCTGCAGAGACAGTGCTGGCCACACCAGAGATAGATATAAATGTTATGTCAATGTTTTATTGAGGTTTATTTAATTTTATCCGCAATTTTCTACTTTGTTAGCAATTTCACATTGCATATTAGCATTTGTTTTCATATCATATTAGCATTCATCATAAAAACTAATCCTATTACTACTTTTACCATTGTATTAGAGAAAACAAACAAAGTCGCAGAGCCAATTCGTCTATGTGCAGTGATGGTCTTTTCATCTGTGTGGTCTTCAGTACTGGAAACATGCCATGTGGTATCCTCCTAGTGGAATTTGAAGGTGTGCTAAAATCTTAGTCTGTTGAGTCTCATTGATTCAAAGTTTGGATTAATTTGGACAGAGATTTGGCTGAAATTTTCCCTAGAATTGACTGGGCTTAAGGAATATGGCTTTAGAGCACCATTTTACTAAGCAGATTGATAATAGTAGAAATCTATTTTAGGAGGGATGTTAAAACAAACTTGTTTCATGCTCTTTAAAAGGACTCATTTATTGTAAGCAATTTATGAGCTGAGAGGCATTGTGGTATAGTAAATAGAAAACTTGTCTTAGAGAGAGGAAGACCTGAATTCAAAGTCCTGCCCCTGACCATACGGCCTGGATAAGTCACTTTTCCATACTCTAGGAACTCTCTAAGGTTATAAGTGGCTGAGCAGACACTTATCTACATTGTTAGAAGTAAATTTGTTGAAAATCTCCTACAGCAATGAAATCATAGATAAGTTCTAATTTATAGGCTAATTATTTAATTCAACAAGCATATAAGAAGTGCCTGCTATGTGTCAAATACTGTACTAGGTATTAGGGATAAAAAACAAGAACAAAAATGAAACCATTCTTGCCCTCAAGAAGCTTACATTCTACTTGGGAGAGGGAATAACATGTATACAGAAAAGTTAATACAAATGTGCTTTAACATCTGGGAGAATCAAGTGGAAAGAAGGAAGGGAATAAGCATTTATATAGTGTCTACTATGTGTCAGGCATTGTGCTAAGTGCTTTAAAAAAATATCTCATTTTATCTTCACAGCAACCTTGCAAAGTAGATGCTATTATTATCCCTATTTTACAGAAGGATAGGTGGTGCAGTGAATAGAACTCTGGGCTGTAGTCAGGAAGGCTCATCTTTATGGCAGTAGTTGTGTGACATTGGACAAGTCACTTAACCTTGTTTGCTTCAATTTCTTCAAATGTAAAACAAGCTAAACAAGAAAATGCAAGCACTCTAGTATCCTTGCCAAGAAAACCCCAAATGATGTCATGAAGAGTCAGACATAACTGAAAAATGATGAACGGCAACAGAAGAGGAAACTGAGGTAAATTGCCTGATCCAGAGTCACACAGGTAGTAAGTGTCTGAGGCTGAATTTGAACTTCGGTTTTATCAACTCTGGGTATAGCACTCTATCCCTTATGCCACCTAGAGGCTTAGATGATTCAGAATTTAGATGATTCAGGAATCTGCAACACAATATCTTCTAAAAACCCCAACCTTGGTGTTTACGGTCCATCTATACACAATCACCTTCAAGCTCCATATCTGAGAATATCCCCAAATAAAGGATTTCAGGGTACCAGAGTTTGAATAACCCCAACCTGGACAATATCAGCCGTTCATCAGTCAAACAACAAAGACTGATTGAGCATTTTTTTCTGTGACCAACACTATGCTCTCTTCAAGCTATTAATTCTTCCTACTTATGGTTCCCAGGAGAGGTATTGTGGTATAGCAATTAGAGAGCCAGCCTGAAAGCAGGAAGACCTGGGTTCAAGTTCCATGTCTTTCCCCATATATTGACTGATGACCTTGACCTAGTTCCTTAACCTTAACCTCTCAGTGCTAGAGCAAGTCTCTAAAACTATAGTTTGCAAAGAAGATGCCAACTTGTGTTGTTTAGAGGGGATTACCTCACTTGTGAGTTCCCTGTACCAGTGAAGTCATAGATAGAGTCCTTATTCTTATGGTCTATGGTTCACAAAGAAATAGCAGTTACATCCATAGTGACTCCCTGTCCTGGATAATCAAAAGGCAGCATTATTTTTCTTAGCATGGAAGGTCCAAGCCTCAGGAATTAAGAATGAAAATGTCAAAGTGAGTGAGAGGCACAGTAAATTAAAAACTACTCTGGTAGATTAAAAAAAAAAACTCACTGAGATCCAGAAATTTGCTGCCTCTGCTCTGCACACCCTCCTCTTCTTGCATTTTCTGTAAATTTCTATATCCCATGTGTTCTTTCCCTAATTTATTTAACCCACCCCACCCATGACCTTTAAGGAGCTGACTTCCTCCTTAGGTCATAGTATCCAGCTGTTCCAAACATCAGTTATGAGTAACAGAGGCCAGGAAAGCAAGAGGTACCAAGTCTGAGGGCTGAATGGCTAAGTTACGTCAAGTCAACAAGCATTTATTAGGCAATACAGTATACAAAAAGAGGCAAAAAGCAGTTCCTCCTCTCAAGTACCCCACATTCTAACGTGGGAGATGATATATAAATAAGTAGGAACATACATGATATATATAGAATAAGTGGAAGATATTCTCAGAGAGGAAGGCACTAGCATCTCAGAGTAACTGAAAAATGTGGGAAGGCTTTCTATAGAAGGTGAGATTGGAGCTGAATCTTGAAGGAATCTAGGGAACCTCTGAGGTGGAGGTGAGGAGTGAGAACAACCACAGGCATGAAGATAGCCAATGCAAAGACCCAGAGATGGGAGATGGAGTCACATGAGAAGAATAGCAAGTGAAACCAGTATAGCTGCATCTTGGAGCACATATGGAGAAGGATAAAGACTAAGACAACTGAAAAGGTAGGAAAGGAGCAGGATAAAAAGAGCTTTCAGTGCCAAACAGAGGATTTTATATTTTATCTTGGAAGTAACAAGGGGGCCAATAGAGTTTATTGAGTGGGAAAAGTGACATGGTGAAACCTATACTTTGGAAAAATCACCTTGGCAACTGAGTAAAATATGGTTTAGGGTAGGGAAAGACATAAAACAGAGAGATCATTTAAAGTCCAGGTGAGAGGAGATGAGGGCCTGAACCAGAGTGGGGATTGCAAAAATGGAAAAGAAGAATCATATGGGATGGATGTTGTGAAGGTAGAAATTGCAAGATTCAACGAGGGGTGAATGCCAGTGAGGAATTGTGGATGGCACTGAGGTTGTAAGAACGGGGTCAGAGGACTTGGGTTCAAATTCTACCTATAGTATTTCCTTCCTGAGCAGCCTTGGGCAAGTCACTTAACCTTCTAGTTTGCTCATCTGTAAAATTAGGGGGTTAAATGGCCTTTGAGGTTCCTTCCAGCTCTCAAATCTGTGATTCTATAAAGATATGGATGCCAATATACATAGATATATATGTCCCAAAGTCCCATCTGCTTTTAAATTTTAATAGCTTAAAACTGCACTGACTTTTGGGACATCCTGTATATTGAGCTAGCAAGTATAGGGCAATGATAAAATGGACCCAAATGCATAGGAAGAGATCAGGCTGTTTTACATTTAAGAAACTGCAATTTCAAACTGCATATTCAGCAAACATTTATTAAGGAGATAGTATTTTTTAAGTATGTGGTGCTATGATAGGAATGCAAAGATACAGGTAAAATAATCCCTGCCCTTAAGGAACTTACATTCTGTGGGAGTATAAGACACATACTCATTATTACCATTCCAACTCACAATCCCAGTGACTTCCTGCCAGGGGTGGGGAACCTGTGGTCTCAAGGCCATATGTGGCCCTCTAAGTCTTCAAGTGTGGCCCTTTGACTGAATCCAAACTTCACAGAACAAATTAGGGATTGCTTTTTTGATATGCACAAGATGTTTAAGGAGCCAGACAAATGTCTCCAGAGAGCTGGGTGAATCTTCTGAGGAGGATTTTTAGAAAGACGTGAAAGAGAATAATAGCACAGAATGGGAAGGTATAGATGGGAATGAGGGAATACACACAATGATATTGATGATCATAATAAGAACTAGCATTTCTTCTAACACTTTGAGGTTTGATAACCTCATAACAAATATTATCTCATTGTATTTGCATAGCAGCCCTAAGAGGTAGGGGCTACTATTATCCTCATTTTATATATGAGGAAGCTGAGGCAGGCAGAGGTTAATTGACTTGCTCAGGGTCTCACAGCTAATAAGTGCCTGAGGTCAGATTTAAACTCACTTTTAAAAGACATTTTAATTTATTAATTTTCTTTTTTAGTTTTCAACAATCATTTCCATAAGCTTTTGAGTTTTAAATTTTCTCCCCTTCCCTCCCCACCTCCTTCCCCAAGACAGCATGCAATCTGATATAAGTTCTACATGTGCATTCCTATTAAACATATTTTCACAATAGTCATGTTGTAAAGAAGAATTAGAACCAACAAGAGGAATCACAAGAAAGGAGAAGCAAAACAGAAGGAAAAAAAGAGCAAATAGTATGCTTCAATCTGCATTCAAACTTCACAGTTCTTTCTCTGCATGTGGATAGCATTTTCCATCATGACACTTTTAGAGATATCTTAGATCCTTGCATTGTTGAGGAGAGCTTAGTCTATAAAAGTTATTCATCGTACAACGTGGTTGTTATTGTGTACAATGTTCTCCTCGTTCTGCTTACTTCACTCAGTATCAGTCCATACAAGTCTTTCCAGGTTTTTCTGAAGTCCACTTGCTCATCATTTCTTACAGTATATTACATTCCATCCATATACCACAACTTGTTCAGCCATTCTCCAATTGCTGGGCATTCCCTCAGTTTCCAATTCTTGGCCACCACAGAAAGAGCTGCTATAAATATTTTTGTACATATGGGTCCTTTGCCCATTTTTATGATCTCTTTGGGATATAGTCCTAGAAGTGCTATTGCTGGGTCAAAGAGTTTGCACAGTTTTATAGTCTTTTGGGCATAGTTCCAAATTGCTCTCCAAAATGGTTGGATCAGTTCACTACTCCACCAACAATGCATTAATGTTCTAATTTTCTCAAATCTTTTCCAACATTTAGAAGTCATAGGAAGTCCCTTCCTCTACTGGTCCCCTTCAGCCAAGCAAGAGGGACCTTTCCCATTAATCCCCCTAATCTCATGAGCTTAAAGACTACTGTATCTAGTTGTTCTGCTGACTCTACCATTTCAGGATTTTCCCTAGGTTAACAAAAGAAGGTGAGAGCCACTTACTGCTTACTCTACCATCTTGGCTCCCAGAAGTCTAAATAGGTGACTTTTAAACATTCAGTCTGTCGGCTAATAGCCCCAGGAGCAGTGCTGTTGCTAATGCCGCAGCTGCCACCATGGCTTCTACTGCTTCCAATCCAGTCACTCCCAAGGTCTGTTCCTGGTTTGTTGGTAGAGGGGCTGTATTGGCATGTCGTGCAGCCCTGCACTGGACTGTGCTTCTCTCTCACCCAGTTTCAGACAGACACCTTTTGCTGATGTATGGGTGTTTATGAACCCCCTTCTAATAATCAGTTAGAGACTTTTCTTAAGAAAGGCAAAAAGGAGTTTTATTGCTTTCTCATGAGAAAGGACACACATGGTGTCACTTAAGACGGTGCCAGCAAGGGAGTGTGTGGGCGTATAGCTCACACATAGATCCTAAGGCAGAGCCCCAGCCCACCCACTGGCTCTTCTTCCCATTGGCTGGGCTTCAGAGCTCACAGTCTAAGCATGGAAACTTCTCCCCAGAACCAAGGACAAAAAAGGTGTGAAACAGGGAATGGTTTGCTTCAACAACTAGGGAGGGGGCCTGAGGAGGGATAGAATCCGGCTGAACAGAATGTGGCTTTGTCACCTGATCTCTTTGTGACACTTTGCATTCTCAGCGAGGCAGCTTCTGAGAAATATAGGGCAGGATCCTACACTGAGTGGGTTTCACTATTTCAGCATTCCATTCAATCCCCTCCTCTTATTTTCAGCCTCTTGAAGACCCCTCACACCATTCTTGGTAAACCTCATCAACCAAGTCTTCACCTCCCTTGGTTCTTCTTGTTCCAAGGGAACCCATCCCTGATTTTTTAGCACCATCAGTCTGATTGATCCTTCTGCCTTCCTCTCTATCCTGATCATTTTGGATAATGAATCTTGTACTACCCTAGTAGTTAGCTGCATCATGCATGGGAGACATACTGCAAGGAGAATGACTCCACTTATAGCTATCAGGAGAAACCAGAGGGCCTGCTTCCACCGGCTTCCTCCA
This sequence comes from Phascolarctos cinereus, assembly GCF_003287225.1. Classification (NCBI taxonomy): domain Eukaryota; kingdom Metazoa; phylum Chordata; class Mammalia; order Diprotodontia; family Phascolarctidae; genus Phascolarctos; species Phascolarctos cinereus. Next base: position 206,859,666 of record NW_027555847.1, read on the forward strand.
AACCAGGACCACCAAGAGGTGCTAAAGGGAGAGTTCCAGGTTTGAACTGGTATGTAACTTCCTTATGTTCTGGGTTATATCCTTTACTACCCTCCTGTTATCATCACTTTTCGTGCAGCCATTGGATAGGTTCAGCTTCTCACAGACGCCTCCTTCCTCTCCTAGTAAGTAATCCAACACTAGTCTATGTTGTAATACTGCTTCCCTTGTCTGAGTGGCTTGGTCAACCAAGAAGTCTAGTGCTTCTGCAGTTCGATTGGTAACAATTTCTACTACCACCTGAAGTCTAATCAGCCTATCAGGTAAATAAATTGGGGTCCTATAACCCCAGCTACCATCCTGAGCCCAGGTATCTGGGCCATAAGTTTGAATTATCCTTTCTGGAGGCCACTTGTCTCCCTACCCATTAGCGTCACCCTGTCCTAGTTAGAGAGGTGTCAATACTTCTTCTAGCTTTGTTCAGATCATCATACGGTTTTATTCCTAAGTGTTCCCCTTCCTGTTCTGGTAAGAAAAAAAAAACTTTGGTCAGATCAATCCTATCTAACAGTTTCCTTTCCAGTTCTGGGGTAGATGTGCACAGGCTGCCCACCCACATATCCAGTAGTGACCTTTTAGATCTGGTTGTTCCTTCTGGAAGATGAGGGTTCTATGAGGACTAGCGGGGTAATATTGCATGTCTTTTTCCCCTAATGGTCCCCCTAAATATGTCACCCCTCTGTTAGAGTTATACTGACACTTCCACAGCAATCGTTTCTCTTTCCATGTGCACCCTTTGATGATGGGTTCAGAGCTTCTGTTAATTCTACTCCAGAATTTGTTAAAATACCCTGACCAAGTTGAGTTATGCCATTCCCAGATGAACAGTGGAGTGGTTGCTATTCCAGTCTCATTCTGCTCTTTACACCAAGCTATGGTGCTATCTCCTGAGCAGCTGTGCTTGGGATCACCTCCTACTGGCTTATATGCACACCACTGGGTGCCTGCGGACGAGGAATCTTGGCATGGGATCCAGTTCCCATTGTTACACTTAATGTGGGTATTATACAACTTTCTACTGTAGGTGGTACAGTCCTTCTGGACTCTTACTATTGTAAGGTTATAAGCCCAGTCACAATTACTTTCCCCAAGCCACTTCCCATTTGGTTCAAGCAATACCTGCCCTTGACTGATTCTGTCAGGGACCATAGATGTTTCTTGTGCTCAGCCCAGAAACCGGTACCATAGTGGGCTATGGATCACTTGCTGAGGATCCAAGCCAGGCTCAAAGGTACTGGTACCCAAGGCCAATAAGCAAGTTGTTGCAGACCTCTGCAGATCCAACAATTTGTCACATTAAAGCTACTTGCTATAACTTCTATCAACCTAACAAATTCATTTCCTTCTTCCTGCCAGGCTGGGGCTTTTAACAAGGTGCCACTAGGGAGGGGGATTGGGCAGATAGTGGTAAGAATGATTACTTTAGACTGGTACTGATGTCCCTACCAGAGTGGCTTGATTTCCCCGGTAGAATAAAAAATGGCCATAGCCCTATGGAAATAGGCAGAACTTGATACTAGCTACCAGAATAAGCAGCAAGACTCCTGCCAAAAGGAAAAATGAGATTATAACTGTTCTTCCCTTCATCAAGGAGTGAAATTAGTCATGCCCTTCTGCTTCCTAAGAGTTATTTTGAAATTCTCTGGGTCATTGGAGGAGACAGTCCACTCAGGTGGTGGATTGACAGGTCCTTTGACTGGAGTGTGATGAGTCCAACCTTTTTCTTTAGTCCTGCCTGCAGTGTCAGTGGTGAGGATCACCTGGAACGGCCCTTCCCAAGCAGGTGTTAGCTTTTCTTCCTTCCATGTTCAGATAAGCACCCAGTTGCCAGATTGGAACTTATGCACCAGAAACCCCAAGCTAGGGGTTGAGACAGTGATTCCTTTTTTTTTTTTTTTCTGTAGAGAAAACAAATAGTTTGCCAAAGAGTGTACATATTCCCTAAGAAATTTGTCTCTAGCGTCCCATTGGAAAGGCTGGGGCAGTCTTGCTGGGTAAGGGTGACCATACAGGAGCTCATAGGAGGATAGACCTAAATCCCTAGGAGGTTTGGTTTGGATGCAGAGGAAGGCTAGTGATAGACACTTGGTCCAGGGAAGTTGGGTCTCTATCATAAGTTTTGTGAGCTGCTTCTTAATCTCCTGGTTCATCCTTTCTACTCTACCCAATGAGGGAGGATGCCAGGGAGTATGAAAGTCCCAGGTAATTTCCAAGGTCTTCATCAGAGACTGAAGAACCTTGGAGGTAAAATGCATTCCCTGATCCGAGTCTATCCTCTCCACTACCCCATATCTGGGAATTATTTGTTCCATTAGGACTTTGCTCACTGCTGGAACAGTGACTTGGGCTAAGGGAAAGGCTTTAACCCAAGAGGTTAAGTGATCCACTATGACTAGGAGGTATTTCACTCTCCCAGCCAGGGGCAACTTGGTGAAGTCCACCTGTGTACTCTGAAATGGTCTAATTCTAGGTGGTCGTCCTCCGGCCAGTGCCTGACATTGGGTGGATTTATTCATCCTTCCACAAATAATGCACCCATCAACCATCTGGTGGGCCAAGGTATAAAACCCAGGAGACACAAATCAAGTCAGTACTGCATCACACAGGTTCTGGGCATCCCAATGGCTCCCCTGGTGTAGGTGTTGCAAAATCTGCCTCATACTTGCTCAATTGACCACTTCTTGACCATCCAGGAATAGCCACCTCCCACTATTGTCCAGTTTGGCTCCTAATTCCTGAGCCTGTTGTTTTTCTCTCTCAGATAGAGGTGCAGCTTTTAGACTTGGAGGGAAGGTGGGGATTAAAACTAATATCTGATCTTTCTCTACCTCTGGTTTGCATTCTCTGCCCTCTTTGCATCTCAAGCTTATTTATCCCTCTCTAACCATCCTTAATCTGAAAGACTGAGACACTTTCAGGACTCAAATCTTATACAGTAATTTTAGCTCCGGCTAGGCCATCGAATGAATTCAAATCAAAACAGTAAGATCTTTCCTACTTACAGCTTATATGCTTTAGTATTAATCACTAGCCTTAGACCTCTGACACTGCTCCCACTGAGACTGTTTCTCTAAAAGCACCCAGTTAAGTCCAGTCCAAGGACACAACAAACCCATGAATGAAACTCTAAGTGCATAGTAGGTTTGGAAATAATTTTTTTGCAAATAGAAATTTAGTAGGCCCTCTAAAAGAATGTCAAAGATTTTACCAAAACTTTTTTTTTCATAAAAGTGTCTCCGTTTCTCAAAAATAAAATTCCGAGTTACCTAAATTCTCTAGTCAAAAGGTATCTGTATGAGAATTATGAGATTTCACAAAATCTCTTCTTTTTTTTTTTGCATAATTACCAAGTTTCTTTTCACACACAAAATACTTTTACCAGTGCATGACTTAAACAATAACTCCAAATAGCTTAGTTAACAATTCTAAACTTCATAAGTGAAGCCAGATAACCCCAGCTAAAACTTATCTCCCACTGAAGGATGTTGTGAGGATCACATGAGATACTATTTGTAAAGCACTTAGCACGTACCTGGCATGGAGTAGGCACTTAATAACTCCTTCCTTCCTTCTTAGAAGATTATCATTCTAAATAAAGATTCTTATGAGGGTATGAAGAAAAATGAATGAGAAAAAAAATCATTAAGGACTCACTATGAGCACACAGAAACAAGTAGATAGTCCCTACTCTTGAGTATCTCACATTTTAACTGAGGGGAGACAACATATAAAACAGAGTTTAGACACAAGGCTGATGGAAAGGCCCTGGAGCCCCAAGAGTTTATTGCTAGAGCAGATGGCAAAGTACAAGATCTTAGGGTAGCTGGAAAGAACTGGGAAGCTGCCTTCATTGAGCTGCCTTTGGAAAGAAAGGGTTGCCAGCCCCATGGCAGATGAGAGACAATCTCTGAGGTGCCCCCTCTCTCTGCTTTGTTAATTCTGCGGCCAGCATTCTCCCACATCCACACTTGCCAGTCAAAACAATTCAGAACTGATTATTCTCATAATAGAATACTCTGCCACGTGGTTCCTTTAAATAGCAAACTTCCCCAGCACATGATTTACAAGCAGCTATTTCACTTTTACTGTGTCCTTCAAAACATTAGATGTCTCTAAGGAAATGCTTCTAAAGGGGGGATGGTTTGCCTCTTGCGGTAGAAATGAGATTAATTTGAAGCCATAAGCACCTTGCCTCTCCCTTCATAGCACCATCTTCTACTAACCAGGGTGCTAGGCTGAAACTCACTACTTCAGGTAGAAAATGCTAAGCCACTCTCTTATTCAGGCAATAATGGAGCCCCAGGCTCCAGGGGATGCCAAAAGATCCCTTAGGCCCAAAATATCTCCTCCTACTCATCACTGCTTATCTGTTCTCCCTAGCAGCTTGTAAATGGGAAAGGTCCTGAGTGAGGGCACACCACTGAGTTCTACTCTTCTATAGGTGTAAATGACTAGCAGTGATCCTCAGCAGGAGAACCCTGGGCTCCAGGGACAGATGGTGGGGTGAAGTATGTTGTCAAGGGATGGAAAGAAACATGGAAGAAAGAAAAAGATAAGACTCTAATTTTTCCCATTTCACAGTTACAGGGCTTATCACAATCAATACCAGCACTGGCTATATAAGCCTGTAGATCTGTGAGCCTCTCATCTTACTAGTGCATAAGGGAAATTGGGCACTTTTACAAGCCTTCATCTTTTTGCTTTAAAACCTGCTGTCACATTACTATGGTTCCTATGTACCCAGAGACTTGCAAAAAAAAAGTTTTTAAAAAAACAAAGGGGGAAAATATTATCTGTACTAGCTATGAAATTAATCCTTAGCCTTTGATATATTAAAATCGAAGTACCTTAAATGTTGGTTTTCATGACAATATTTTCCATGCCATTTTCTGATTGGCCATGCAAGTTTACTTTCCTTTGGTTCTCCAGTCTAATTTATTACTATTTTTGTCATTGTGGAGGGAAAAAACCCACACAGAAGGGTTTTGGCTATGATTGTTGCCCCTATGGGCTGAGTTAATTTTCATAGACTGCAAAGAGAAAAATGTCTGGGCCTGACTCACATTTACAGTCTGAGAAAAATAGCCAATGTTTAAGGGAGAGAAAGAGAAGTATTAAATCATAGCCATGGGCTACTGTTCCTTCATTTTATTTTCTCTAGTGGTCATAAAACCTTGTTTAGTCAGACAGGCAGAAATTATCAACAACTAGCTCAGGTCAGGAAAAATTCCTTTTTTCCTGTCTCTTCTCCTTCATCTAGATAACCATGTATCATTTAGTACCTGGGAATACTCAGGAATTTATCATTGTACCAGAGCTACAACTAGGAATTCCTTTACTTGGGGGTATAAAGTTGATGGGGTGTAGCAGCCTGGCCTTAAATGCTGTTGTTACCAGAAAAGGCAACCTGAACCCAAAGGGACAAGAGGAAATGCCAATCTCAGAACGGGGTTTGGTGCTGACAGTCCTGCGGAGTGGAACCATGAGGCTGGAGAGGGGAACAGGGTCTTGTCGTATAATGTGAGTCAGTGGGGTAATTTTAAAGTTCAAGACATGAGAAATAGTGGTCTCCACATAGGCACAGATAGGAAGTGTTTCTCCTGGATGTTGGCACTGAGGAGCAAATCTCTAGTCTTCCAACTGTAGTTATAGCTCTGCCCTTTATCATCACCCTTCAGAATCAAGGGTCTAACCAGGGTATGTAAAAGCCATCTAAACTACCCTGCTATTTCCAGGCAGAACTACATAATAATTATACCAGATACAAGGTTGTCTGACCTGTTCTCTTAAGACATCTGAAGGGAAAATCAACCACATCTCCCCTTGTCTGAGTTTTTGGATTTTTTATTAATAATTACAACTCATACTTATATAATAATTGATTACTTATAAGGACCGTTTGAAGTCAACAGTACAAATATTAGTTTTTCCATTCTATAGATTAAAAAAAATTGATATTCAACTAAGTGGTGCAATACATAGGGTTCTAGGCCTTGGGTCAAGAAGACCTAAGTTCAAATATGGCCTCAAACATTTACTAGCTGTATGACCCTGGGCAAGTCACTTAAACTTTGTCTGTCTCGGTTTATTAAACTATAAAGTGTGGATAATCATAGCCATCATCTTCTTCTCAGGGCTATTTTGAGGATCATATGAGATAATATTTGTAAAGTACTTAGCACATACAGTGCCTGGCACTGTGCTTTATAAATGCTACCTAATGTTATGTGCCTATATAGACCGCAAATGGTGAACAAGGACTAGAACTCATGTCTTTTGACTCTTACATAACCCATAATGCCATATAGTCTTCTTAATAACCTTTTCAGTAAAATTGCTATTTTATCTACCATTTATATCTATTTTATCTAATTCAGCAATTTATGCCTATCTTCTCTCTGATTTCTCAGAAGAAACAGTCAACTACATAATAGGCCCAATATCTTTGGACCTGAATGCAAAATTTCTAAAAATAGTTCTTGATGGGAAGACAGGGAATCTTTTCCTTCTCGAGCTCATAGAAAATCATAATTATGGCAATAATGGAAATGGTGGTTTGGAGCAACCCATTATGTCATTACTTCAGCCCATTTTTTTTCTCTTTTGCAAATTGTGTTTGAGTGGATATTACTTTTCTCTTTAAAAGTTCATTAAAAGTAGATTTCCCCTTTTTAAAAAAATCATAGCCAGGAGAAGACAAATAAAAGACGTTAATGCAATTTCTCTAGTGAAGATGGTTTAAGTAAGATTTGAACCATCTGCATATAACTCTCCTAGCCAATGTAGCCTTCAGACTGTAGACTTCAAACTGTACGTTTGCCTCCTGTCTTATAGTTTTGGAGTAAATTAACTTAAAGGCCACTCTAAGGCACTCCTAAGTATAGCAACACAGATATTTAAGCTGATTAGCAAAAGCTGGTGCTGAGATAAATATATATAAATATATAGAAGGTCTCTTTCTTATTCTCTTCTGTCATTACTTACCCATCAAGATAACCTAATAGTGCATAGTCTTTTGTTTATAGATTTTGTCTTCTATTGATTCTTTGCATAATGATCATTACTCTAGTTCATATCTTTCAAATGGACGTGGGAATTATACAATCCAGACCCTTTCTAATATTCTTCAGAACATGTTTCATAGCCAGTACCTGCAAGACAGAAGGAGAGACTTAGGACCAATTGCTTCACTTCTGGGTTTCGGTTTCCCCATCTATAAAATCAATGTCAAACTAAATAGTCTCAAGGACCCTTTCCAACGTCACCATTTCTAGGAGTCTAAATTTCTACAGTTCTTCTTTCTCTACATCTCTACTTCCTCATTCCTGAGTGAACCACTCTAGAGAGACCTTCCCAAGCAGTAGACAGAGGGACTTTGATGAGGGATGAAGAAATCATTTCAGAAATCTCCAATTTCCCTTGCACAAGACTGCGTGTTCCTATCTACCCCCTTTTCAGTAAAACAGCAAGAATAGCAACAAACCCGATAACAACAAGAAAGAAGTGTTCATTTAGACTTGGACAAAAACAAATCGTCATTATTAGATAAATAGTCTGCTGAGGTTAGAAAGCAAGACTGCTTTAGCTGAGAGCCACTAAATAGAAGGTAGACTTTTAGGATGAATTTTCTCACAGTAGTTCAGGATGTGGGAAGGCAGTTGTAAAAGTTAGCTTTGTATTTGCTCCTGTCTAATTACTGAAAAACTAGGTGACCCAGTGGGTGGAGCACTGGGCCTAGAATGAGGAGGACCTGAGTTCAAATCCAGCTTCAGACACTAACTGTGTGACTTTGGTCAAGTCACTTAACTCTGTTTACCTCAGTTTCCTCTTCTGTAAAATGAGAAGGAAATGGCAAACTATTCCAGTATCTTTGCCAAGAAAACCCCAGATGGCATTAGACACAACTGAAATTGAAGAGGTCTAGAGGTTTGGGGTTCTGCTAGGAACCCCCGAGATTGTGACACCAAGCCCTGCCTTAATGAATTCAACTCAAATCTTCTTCCAGCCAGAAAAAGTTTATTAGAGATAAAACATATTGGCCAGGTGATTCCCCAAGGAGGACATGAGAAAAGCTCAGCCTTTGGGGTGTGAGAGATGCTCAGCATCTGAATGGGGGCCAGGGTGGATCTTATATATACTTAAAGTAACTTTGGTTGGCCAGGGAAGGGGGCTGGGAAAAGAGTCTAGGTAAGAATTCCGATTGGAAGGTCTCAGAGATTGAACAGGCAATGGGAATAGATAATGAAGGTAACCTGAAGGTAGAAGTTTGAAAGGCATCTGCTTAAGATCAAAAGGTTGGGGCTAGGGCTTTCAAAGGGAGATAAGGGGAGTTGATAAGGAACCTTCTGAGACCAGAGTAAGGGCTTTCTGGGGCCCATAGACAAAAGGGAGACAGATTCTTTTTAGGGCAAGGAGCAAAGGTGCATCTGGATAACATTAAAAGGTAGGGCTAGGGCTTTCAAAGGGAAATAAAGGGCTGGGGCCTGTAGACAAATGGGAGCCAGATCCCCTTTGGTGCAAGGGGCTAGAAGACCTCGGTTTGGGCCATACACCATCAAAATAACTCAACAACAATGAAACAGGACCTGGCCAAGGAAATCCACCACCAAATAAATATCCTTCCTTTCCAGAGGCTTTGGCACAGGTTGAAAGGATCAAAGGATCAGAAACTTAGAACTTGAAGGGACCTCAGAAACTCTACTAGATATAAAACCCCTTCATTTTACAGATGAAGAAACTGAAGCCTCTTTGGGCTAAGTGACTTACCCAGGGTCACAAAGAGAGGAAGAAATTTGACTAGGAAAACACTTGGATGTCCTAAAGCTCAGCAGCTGAGGAGAGGTGTGGAAAAACAATGCTGCTGATAAGAACAGCAAATTAATTTTTTAAATATAAATTTATTTATTTTTAGTTTTCAACATTCCCTTCCACAAGTTTTTGAGTTCCAATTTTTCACCCCATTTCACCCCTCCTCCCACCCCAAGATGGCATGCATTCTGAATATCTATCCCTTCCCTTAGTCTGTCTTCTCTTCTATCTCTCCCCCTTCTCTTATTCCCTTCTCCTTCTATTTTCCTGTAGGGCAGGATAGACTTCTGTACCCCATTTCCTGTATTTCTTATTTGCCAGTAGCATGTGAAAACATTTTTTTTAAACACATGTTTTTAAAACTTTAGGTTTCAAATTTTCTCTCTTCCTCCCTCCCCACCCACCCTCACTGAAAAGGCAAGCAACTCAATATAGGCTGTACATGTGCAGTTATGCAAAACACATCCATAGTAGACATGCTGTGAAAAATGAACTCTATTTCCCTTAATCCTATCCTGTCCGCCCATTTATTCTATTCTTTCTTTTGACCCTGTCTCTCCTCAGAAGTATTTACTTCTGATTACTCCCTTTCCCAATCGGCCCTCCTCTCTATCACCCCCCCTGCCTCTCTTGTCCCTTCTCCCCCTATTTCCTGTAGGGTAAGACAGATTTCCATACCCAATTGAATGTGTATGTTATTCCTCCTTTAAGCCAAATCCTATGAGAATAAGATTCACTCATTCCCTCACCTTCCCCGTTTCCCCTCCACTGTAAGAGACTTTTCTTTTTTTTTTGTGAGATAATTTACCCCATTCTACTTCTCCCTTTCTTCTTCTCCGAGTATAATCCTCTCTCATCTCTTAATTTTATTCTCCAGATATGACCCTTAATCTTCAGCTCACCCTGTGCCCTCTATCTATCTATCTACATATCATACATATAATTGTTTTCCTCCAACTACCCTAATACTGAAAAAGGTCTCATGAGTTATAAATATCATCTTTCCAGGCAGGAATGTAAACAGTTCAATCTTTAAAAGTCTCTTATGATTTCTCTTTCCTGTTTACCTCTTCATGTTCCACTTGAGTCCTGTATTTGAAAGTCAAATTTTCTATTCAGCTCTGGTCTTTTCATCAGAATGCTTGAAAGTCCTCTATTTCACTGAATGACCATTTTTTCCCCTGAAGGATTATACTCAGTTTTGCTGGGTAGGTGATTCTTGGTTGTAATCCTATCTCCTTTGCCCTCCGAATATTATATTCCATGCCCTGTGGTCCTTTAATGTAGAAGCTGCTAAATCTTGTGTTATCCTGATTGTGTTTCCACAGTACTTGAATTGTTTCCTTCTGGCAGCTTGTAATATTTTCTCCTTGACCTGGGAACTCTGGAAATTGGCTATAATATTCCTAGGAGTTTTCCTTTGGGAATCTCTTTCAGGAGGAGATCGGTGGATTCTTTTAATTTCTATTTTGCCCTCTGGTTCTAATATTTTTCCTTGATAATTTCTTGAAAGATGATGTCTAGGCTCTTTTTTTGATCATGGCTTTCAGATAGTCCAATAATTTTTAAATTCTCTTTCCTGGATCTATTTTCCAGGTCAGTTGTTTTTCCAATGAGATATTTCACATTGTTTTCTAATTTTTCATTCTTTTGGATTTGTTTTACAGTGTCTTGATTTCTCATAAAGTCACTAGCTACCAATTGCTCTATTCTAATTTTTAAGGAAGTATTTTCTTCAGTAATCTTTTGGACTTCCTTTTCCATTTGGCCAATTTTTTTTTAGGGTATTTTTCTCCTCATTGGCTTTTTGGACCTCTTTTGCCATTTGGGTTAGGCTATTTTTAAGGTGTTATTTTCTTCAGCATTTTTTTAGGTCTCCTTTAGCAAGTTGTTGACTTGTTTTTCATGATTTTCTTGCATCACTCTCAGTTTTTTCCTCTACTTCCCTTACTTGCTTCTCAAATCCCTTTTGAGCTCTTCCAAGGCCTGGGACTGATTCATATTTTTCTTGGAGGCTTTGGATGTAGGAGCTTTGACTTTGTTGTCTTCTTCTGGTTGTATATTTTGATCTTCTTTTCACCAAAGTAAGATAATATAGTCTGACTCTTTTTGTGCTGCTTGCTCATGATCCTGGCCAATTACTTGAGTTTTAAACTCTTTGTTAAGGTACAAATCTGCTTCCAATGTGGACAATGTACTGTCCCAAGCTTCAGGTGTTTTCAGAGATACTTGTAGGGACCTGTAAATTTTCAGTTCTTGCAAGGTGGTATGATAAGGGGTGAGGTGTTTACTCCTTTCCTGGCCTGTGACCACAAGTACTCCTTTCTGTCCTGTAACTGTGAGGAGGGGTTCTTCCCCACAGCCACTACAAGCTCCACCAGGCCAGCTCTCCTCCTCACCCCAGCACCGCCACCCAGAATTGTGACCCAGATCCAAACATGTGCAAAGCAAGAGATTCCTGCCTCAGCACTGGGAAAGAGATCCCAGCAATCCCTCTCTGATCAGCCACTGGATTCCCCCTCAATCTATGGGGCAGAAGTTTGGGAAGCAGCTGCCCCATCAAGGGCCATGCTCTTGGGGGATGGAGCTGAGATCCCACCTTCCTGTCTCAGCACCACAGAAACAGAGTTTTCCCACTGACCTTCTAAGTTGTCTTTGGCATTCATGGATTGAGGAGTCTGGAAACCTCTACAGCTGCCCATGATTCAGTCCTCTGAGGCCTGCTCCAGGTTCGCTGTGGCCTGTGCGCCCACGCCTCGCTGTGCTGTACTCCCAGCCCAGGGTGATATACCTTTCTGATCAACCATCCAGGTTGTCTTGGCCTGGAAATTTGTTTCACTCTGTCTTTTTGTGGGTTCTGCTGTTTCAGAATTTGTTTAGAACCATTTTTTACGAGTATTTGGAGGGGTTTGGGGGAGAGCTCCAGCAAGTCACTGCTTTAACCAAGAAGAGCAAATTAATTAAGACCAGTTATTCAGGGACAGCTAGGTGGCACAGTGGATAGAGCATCATCTTTGGAGTCAGGAGGACTTGAGTTCAAATGGCCTTAGACACATAACACTCATTAGCTGTGTGACTCACCAAAAATCAGAAAAAAACCTAGTTATTCTATTTCCACTGATTCTGTTATTTTCCCTATCCCTTCCACTTCATACACCTAGGATTTTCAGCACAAGTATTTGACTTTTGCAGCAAATTCTTTCATTGATGTTACTGTGATTTGTGCCCCTAATAGCTTCAGAAATTCTTCAAACCATTTCTCACAGAACTGACAGCTCATAGGTGCCAATAGTTAGAACATCAAGGCTCCTTTTAATCTGCAGTTTTGCAAGTACATCCAGGCGTTATCCTAGCTGCAATGTTCTGGGAAAGGGATATATTCTTCAAATGGACTTCAGATATAATTCACCTTTTATAGGCTCTGACTAGGGTTATTTGTCAATCATTGGCTCCACCCCTATCCTACCAAGTATTCCTCCTGTTGTTTCAGTCATTTAAGCCTCAACTTCATGGTCAGTCAGTTAATAAGTATTTATTAAGCACCTATTACATTCCAAGCACTGTACTAAACACTGGGAATGCAAAAAGAGGCAAAAGATAGTCCCTGACTCAAGGAGCTCACAGATCTAATGGGGAAGACAACAAACAAACAAATATGTACAAACGAGTTACAGACAGGATAAATAATTTAAAAGGGGAAGGCATTAGAATTATAATGAAAGGTTAGTTAATAGCTTATTTGGATTTGGGAAAATGCATAATGATATATCTTTAAAACATCAATAAGAGTTGTCATGAATTCTCTAACTACCCATTCACCATTAATCACAAACTTCAGCTTTCAAAACAAAAACTCCTCACTTCCTCCACTGGAATCCCAGTGGTATTCCTGCAGTCCTTCCCTAGCACTAACTTAGGACACCTTAGCAGGGGATAGAAAGGGTTAAACTTGCTATAGATACTGATCATAAGCAATTCATCTGAAAACTAGGTCATTGATGTTACTCATCTCATGCAGATGCTTGAGAAACACCTCAGGACATGAAGCTGCCTGTCCAGATTCTATAAAGTCAAGAATCAACTTCTACAGCCTTCGAAAAGAGCCAGGTTCCATCTGAAAAAGCATTCTGTATTGAGACCCTTCCCAGGCACCAGCCCAAAGAATTCCTGCCAATACTAAGCCTCCAACATCAATTATCAAAGTCTGTTCCACCAGAAGGGAAAGTAACACCTTCCTAATGATGTCTCCTAACAGTTCCTCAGCCCCAGTGAAGTCATCTACAGGCATTGTCTAATTTAAGCTTCACAGGCCTTGAGACAGAAGCAAAAGATGGTCCTTTCCAGCCCTGGCAGCCACTATGTAACATAGAGGTGAATTAAACTCCCCCAAAGGGATCACTTAAGAGGTGAGAGCTCTTTAACCTCACTCAATATGGCATTCAATATGACAGATCCCAGGGCTGCCATTCCTTTATTATATCTTATTATATTCCTTTCTCCTTTCTATATCTCCTATACTGCCTAGTACAATCCCCATCACAGCCAGTCCACAAATCAGTCAATATAATACAAGTCCATGCTAAGAGAGTGTTTTCAACTCCATTGCCTCATCTGGGCCTCCCTTGGGTGGAGGACTATACCTACTCTGGACATACATGTAGACATGCCACTTCTGGACAAGAACCATGGGAAGGCTTTACCTATACCATTGGAGGAATAAAGCTAGGGGACTGGGTGTTTGTTACCAAAATTAAGAGATGATGAGTGTAGTTTTTGAGCTCTAGGCAATTATGATTTTCTGGATAGACCCTCAGTTCAAGATCTAGATGTGGAAGTAAGGAGAAGGGGAAGGGAGGAGGAATTCTCACTTCATATACAAACTCAGAAGGTACTCCTGAGAAGAGCCTTGGAAATGTGTAGGAAAAGATAATAGTGTATACTTCATGACTTTGGCCAAGTCATTTATAGGTCTATTTCCCCATCTCTAAAATAGAGGGAGGAAATGGATTAGAAATCTTTACAGTCTCTTCCATGTTCGAAATTCTGGGTGCACAGTGGATAGAGTGCTGGGCCTCCAGTTAGGAAGACTTGAGCTGAAATCTGGCCTTAGATACTTACTAATTGTGTGACTGCAGGCAAGTCACTTTGCTGCTATCTGCCTCAGTTTCCTCAATAATAACATTGGGATAATAATAACATCTCCCTACCAGAGTTGTTGAAAAGATAATATGAGAGAATTTATAAAAAATAAAAACCATTCCCCAACTTATAAAATATCAAAGAATATAAACAAGTAGTTTTCAGAAGAAATCAAAGCTATCTATAGTCATATAAAAAACCCCCCTCTAAATTATTATTGATTAGAAAAGTGCAAATTAAAACAACTCTGAGGTACCACTTCAGACAGATGACAAATGCTGAAGGGGATAGGGGGAAAATAGGCATACTAATAAATTGCTGGTGAAGTCATGAACTGGTCCAACCATTCTGGAGAACGATTTGGAACTGTGTACAAAGGGCTATAAAACTTTGCATATCTTTTGACCCCAACAAAATCACTAGTAGGTCTGCATCCCAAAGAAATCAAAGGGAAAGGACTTATGTGTACAAAAATATTTATAGCAGCTCTTTTTGTGGTGGCAAAGAATCAGAAATCAGGGGAATGCTTATCAACTGGGGAATGGCTGAACAAGTTTTGTCATGTGATTGTGATGGAATACTATTGTGCTATAAGAAATGACAAAGGGAAGTGGTTATAGAAAAAACGTGGTAAGACCTATACGAACTATTGCAAAGTGAAGTGAAAAGAACCAGGACATAATTGTGCACAGTACCAGCAATATTGTAATGATGATCAAAGGCTTGGCTACTTTGATCAGTACAATGATTTAAGACAATTCCGAAGGACTCAGGATGAAAATTGCTATCCACCTCCAGAGAGAGAACTAATGAACTCTGAGTGCAAATTGATGTATGATTTTCTCACTTTATTTTTCTTGTTTTTCTTTTGGCTAATATGCATGATTTCATATGTATAATTGATATAATTTTGTTTGCCTTCTCAATGGGTGAGAGTGGGAAGGGAAGGAGGCAGAGAATTTGGAACTCAAAATTTAAAAAGGAAAGAATGTTTGAAATAATTTTTTTGAAGACTAAAATTTGTTTTTAAAAAGGATGTTAAATCCTGTTTGTAAAACGCTTAGCACAGTGACTGGCACATAGTAAGTATAATATAAATGTTAACTAGTATTATTATGATTAATTTTATTATCATCTTGAGAAACAGCCCAAATCCTACTATTTTTTTTAAAGAGGCAATTGGGATTAAGTGACTTGCCCAGGGTCACACAGGTAGGTAAGTGTCAAATGCCTGGTCTGAGACCTGGTTTGAACTGAAGTCCTCCTGACTCCAGGGCTGGTGTTCTATCTACTGTGCCACCTAGCTGCCTCTAAATCCTAGTATTTTTAAAATGGCCTCCATACCCTGGTGTTAGTTATCTTATATCTGTCTGCTATGGTTTTTGGAGACTAAAGACAATGGAAAGGATTGTAAGAAGGGGATATCTTTAGGTAGAATCTACTAGAAATAGATTTTTAGCCTGATACTATTGCTTTCCCACTGCAGTATCATGAGCTATCAACATGAATTTGATTGAAATTTTGTTAAAATCAAGTCTAGGCTCCATTTTCCTCTTAAACATCTCTCTTTGATTCCTATTAAGCATTTGATGGACTCAACTTGCTGCCACTCTTATTGTGTCAAAAGAAAAAAGAGGATTAAACTTATTCCCAATCAGTAACTCAAAATAATGGAAATTCTCATATTTGGAGGTTGTTTTTAAATTTTTTTTAGTTGACGTTAATGTTACTGGGTTCTATTGTAAGTTCAGACAATGCTTTAAATCTTACTCCTTTCCATTTCCCCTCCTCTTGGAAGAGAACTACTAAACATGACCCACCAGTAGGAGGCCTGCTCTTGTCATTTTATGCCACATTACAAAAGAAGGAGCATGGCTCCAAAGCATGCTTTTGACTTTAAAAGTTCTTGTGATGTATTTGTGCACTGTACATGTTAAATTGGAAATCCATTTGTCTTTCACAGATAATGTTCAGAATAGTGCTTCCTGCATGAATCACTATCTTTGTCTAGAGTTGTTATACTTATAAATATGCATGAGCCTAGAAAGAAAAAAATTTGTACAACCTGTTTTAAGGTCTGCTCTCTTTTTCTAGGGCTTGAATTAGAGCTTTTTGTGACCAACCCTGAACTTTGACTCTTGATGGAGTTCTTATCTTGGGCCCCTCAGAGTCCCTCATCCTTGTTGCTAATGTTCAGTGGCATCCACCCAGTGGGGAAATTCTGATATATGGTTGTAGGGCAAAGACACAAACACTGCCCTGGGGAGAATGGATCTAAGGTGCTCCAATATGAATGCAACCTCCAATGGCCTTTGGATGTTTCTGCAAGAGAAATAAGATATCCTACAGAGATGGATAGATATTGGCTTCACTTTGCCCTTAAGGAACATGGAACAAGAAACAAAGAATAGAGATGGCTTTTTTTTTTTGAAAGGGAGTGTTAAAACTGTTTTGACCATGGTTATGGTAAATTAAGAAGGCAATTTCTTATTTGCTTGTCTTTGCTAAAAATCAAAGAATTGAGCTTGTAAAAGCTTTGTAACATAGATGATGTTAATAAAGAGTCAGTATGGGATAGTGAAAATTTGACTTGGAATCAGAAGGACTTGGGTTTGAATCCTTCTTCTAATGTGACACAGTGGATAGACTGCTGGACCTGGAGTCAGGAAGACTTGAGTTCAAATCTGACCTCAGACATGTACATACAGACATGTACATATATTATAGCCTCAGATACTTATTAACCAGTCACCTAACCATTGTCTACCTTGATTTCATCATCTGCACAGTGAAGATAATGATAGCACCTATCTCCCAAGGTTATTGTGAGGTTAGAATGAGATAATACTTTTAAAGAACTTCACAAAAGTTATAGTGCTATGTAAATATTATCATCTTTATCATTACGTATGAGCTGTGTGACCATGGGCAATTTATTTATTCTCTATGAATCTAAGTTTCCTCATCCCTTAAGCATAGTTGGTAATAGTACCTATCACATAGGATTATTTAGGGGACCAAATGATCATGGATATAGAGTACTTTGTGAACCTTAAATCTGTGCTATATAAATGTTAACTATTGCTATGTCATCACATTGTTTTCCTTTCCTAAGGCTTGGGGTTCAGGCCTGAGGGCTAATATTTACTGAAGATAATAATTACACCGGGAGCCCTCTCATCTCTTCTTGGGAGGTTTTCCTGTCATAAGTCTAACTAGGTGGGAAATGAAGAAATGGTTGACCTGGGTACCCTCCTTAAATGGAGGTTCTGGGAGGAGCTCTCCACCTTCTATTCAGAGAGAAAGACATTGTGCTAAGCACTGGGGATAAAAAGAGAAAAGTGAGTCAGACGTTGGAGTTTATTTTAGAGACGTTGCCACCAGAACTGAGTTGTTCAGAGTTGCCAGTATCCACCCCTCCCTAGTATAATTCCCTTTATTCTTTATTCCCACAGTTTAATGGGCACTGAATTCAGAACATGAAAAGTCAACTCTGTCACGTATGTCATGAAGTAAAGAGCCAGGAGGTTTTGAGGCCTTGGAAAAACCATTAAGATCCCACAGGAAGCAGCTAGAAGCAGGCTAGCTTGCCTCTCCACAGTGTTTCCTGAACTTGAACTTTGAATAACAGAGGAGCCCTTGCCATGACATAATCAAATTAAGATTCCCCTGAGGCTCCACTGCTTAAACTATGGAAATCAGATTTTCCTCTAAATCAAGTCTTATAAAGTGTTTAAAATAGTACTATAAAAGCTTGGAATCCCCATCTGCTGAGGAAAGCTATGCAGCAAGGAAAGGGAGACCATAACAACAGGTAGAGAGAGAGAAGGGGTAAGAAGGAATAGGAGAGAGAGAACAGGGAGTGGAGAGGGGAGAGAAAGAGAGAGAGAGAGAGAGAGAGAGAGAGAGAGAGAGAGAGAGAGAGAGAGAGAGAGAGAGAGAGAGAGAGAGAGAAAGAGGGACGGAGAGAGAGACACTCTGCGTTTTCAGTTCTACTATAATTAACATGAAGCAGAGATCCACAAGAGGGCTAGCTTGTTCAGTGAACTAAATCCAAACATTTTTGGCCTCTATTTATTCATGTGTAAAATACAAGGGTGGTGAGGGGAACCTCAGAGGTCCTTTCCAGTGTTAAGTGTAAGTAACAGAGATGTCTTGGATAATAGGATCATTATATTACAGACTTGGAACTGGGAGGGCAACTATTCCAACTATCTCATTTTATTTGTAAGTAAACAGAAGGTCAGAGAAGGTAAGTGACTTGTCTGGAGTCATATAGTAAATATCTGATATAGAATTTGAACCTAGGGTTTCCAGGCCCAAAGTCCAATGTCTTAAAGGTGAGGTAACAGAGGAAAGCTCTTTCAGAGATGATCTGCCAATATTAGACAGTGGTGACACTTGAACCCAGGACCTCTGGCTGTAGTCAGTGTGCTTTGCATTGCACTATGTAGAATATCTCCATTTAGGGGGAGAGAGGCACCTCCTTCTTCAAGTCTCAGACAGAGAAATTAAATGACAGGCCTCAGACCTCTTTGAAAACAAAAATGAAAGGCCGTTAGCCTAGAGTTTATGGAAGTTGCAGGAATGACACCTATACACAGCATAACTGAAACCAGAAAGATTTAAAGGGATGAGATAAGACCTATTTTCATCTGGATGATATTCTTTTGTGATGATGACTTTATGTGTACTAAATTTTTTATATTTTTTAATATTTTATGTTTTGTATCTTTATATTTATTAAATATACCCTTTGGGGTGAATATACTGCAAATATACCCCAATATACCTTGGTGTATCTTGGTATTTTGGAACATAATAATAGCTGACATTTATAGAGCACTTGGAGATTATGTTATTATATATATTATATTTATTTTGCCATCAAGGAAGCTAAGGCTTAAGGAAATTCAGTGGCCAGGGTCACATAGTAAGTATCTGAAGTGGCCATTGAACAGATCTAGCAGAGAAGAATGAGGAGTGGTTGGAAAAGAACCAAGAGAGAGTTGGTGTCCTGAAGGGACAGAGGAGAGAGTAAAAAGGTGAAGAGGGCAATCAATAATGACAAAGGCTGCAGAAGGGTCAAAAGGCATGAAGACTGAGGAAAGGCCATGAGATTTGGTAATTAAGAGATCATTGGTAACTTCAGCAAGACCATTTTCAGTTGAATTGTATGGAAGCCAGAGAGAGTTAAGAAGAGAGTAAGATGGTCTTTCCAAGTAGGAGGGAAGGTAGATGAGTGCAGGTACCTCAGAGGTCACTTTGAAGAAGATATACAATTCATAATCTGGTTCAAAATTCCAGGCTTGTGAAAGTCATGGGAGCATCTAGATGGGGCACTAGAGAGAGCACCAGTCCTGGAGTAAGGAAGAACTGAGTTCAAATACTCCTTCAGACACTTATTAGCTGTGTGACCCTGGGCAAGTCACTTAACCCTAATTGCCTTAAAACAAAAAGAAAGAAAGAAAAAAAGAAAGTCATGGTCACTGCCTAGCCTATAGAAAGAAGTCCCACACTGAGATGTTATTTGGCTCATGTACAAATCTTTTCTTTGAGCTAACTATCCACGAGGAAAATCAGAAGACATAAACCTTGCTTTGCCAAAGCCGATGTAAATTTTCTGCTTAGCCATCCATACAAATTAGCTCCCAACCTAGATGCTCAGAACAACTGGAAAAAATAGAGTTGGTTTACTCTTCCCATATTTTTCTTATGTTGTGCATACAGATCATGTTTTCATTAGCTTAAATAAATTTTCTTGCTTTCATTAAATTAATTAATGTTTATTAATAAGTAAAAATACAATATTTCTATTTCTCATGTTTCAAATCAGGAATTTAAGTTCAGCCAACATTTTCCTGAACTTAAGCCTGTAATTCATGCATAACATTTTTTCTTATCAGAACAATTGGCCATCCTTCATAATAGAAGTATAAATAGAATTATAATTAATAAATTTACTAATTGGTCTTCCTGTTGCACAGATTAGCTAATATGTGTTTGTTTGTTTGTTTTACCTCAATATACATATACATAGGAATAGGGATAGAGACTGTACCTTTGATTGGGAATTTCTGGGTGAAGAAACTCCCTCTACCAGAGCAGGTCAGTTCCTTCTCAGCAACTTATGGTGTTAGCCTGAAGCAATGAGAGCTTAAGTGACTTGCCCAAAGTCACACCAGTCACCATGTGTCAAATATATAACATGCTCCCATAAGTGCTTTAAGCTGTAGTTTATTTTCTCAACCTATAGTTTCTTAGTACTGGCTTGCTCAGCGAGCTTCTTTTCCCCCCCCACTTTAATAAAACTAATTACTGTTCTTTCTCTACAATTTGCTGATTCTCATTTTCTACTTCAAATCTACCATGTAACTCTTCTATGACAAGAAGGGTTATCAGTAAATATAGTAAGTATATCTATTCCATCTGCAGTCATCTGTTCACCTGAATAGCTGGAGAATCCAGCATAGACTGCTAATTTAGGTTCCTTGGTTCCATGCCATTCAGTTTCTATAAAACTGTATTTACTTCTTTTCCAAGAATACCATCTTTTTTTCCCTCCATGAGCCTTAGCTGGTCCAGTGCAGTATATGGAGGCTAAAGTTTCTGAGCAGAGGCAGAAAATTATGAACATAGATTTCTAGAACTCGGCTCTGAATGCTGTCAGTGGAATTTCTAGGGTAAGAGGAAAGATCAGGGCATCTGGCATATCTAAATATTTCATTACCCAATGGCTTTTCTTTTGTCCATTCCCAAGCTTTATTTTCTCCTCTCCTAGGCTACTAAATACTAGCCATGTTCCTTTTCCATTGCATGAGCCCATCTGGATAGTAGTCAATGATTTCTTGGTTACATTTGACTAACTTATATGGCTCTTCAACTGTGGTTTATGGATCCCTGGTGACCCTGCCCATAGGCTAGTCCACATTGCCAGGACTGATAGTTTTTGGAGATTGGGTGAAGTTCCCAATCAGAACAAGAGTGAAAATGATTCCTCTGAGTAACTTTAATAGCTAACATTTTCATAATGCTTACATTGTGCCAGGCACTGTGCTTTACAATTATCTCATTTGATCCTCACAACAATCCTGGGAGGTAGGTGCTATTATCATTCCCATATTACAGATGAGGAAAACAAGACAAAGCAAAATAACAATTAACATGTATATAGTACTTACTATGTGCCAGACACTGTGCTAAACACTTTACAATTATTATCTCATTGGATTCTCACAACCCTGGGAGTTAGATCAGTTCTCTTTCCATTCAGTTATGGATCTAGTTGCATCTCAAGACCTGCTGCTTAGTGAACCTTAAGTAAGCACCTAGATTATGCTGACCAGAAGCCCATTCAGACCCAAAGATTGATATAAGGAATTTTTTGAGTTATACATCTCATGTGTCTTATATGAAAACTGGTCCTGTGCTGGTCAATCAGTTATTGTTTCTGTGTTCCTTTGATTGAATGCAGACACTTGTGGGTTAGTAGGACACCTCTTCTTCTAATTTGAGGGAATTGTATCTGTTTGCTCTTCCCTTCCCAACTTGGAAAGTACCTAATTTTTCCTCTAATTAGAAATCAGATTACCTAATTTTGTTTCCTGGTTAATTGTTTTCTTTTAATTAATTGATCTTATCTAATTAATTGTTTTTAATACATAAAACTCTTTTCAGGGTCTTTGGACTGACTAGGGAGTCCATTGACCCATTATTATGCCTGTTTTGATAATAAATCACATAGCTTAGATTGTTTTCTCAGTTATTATTCTACCACAGTACTATTATTATATTCAGTTTATGGATGAGAAAATTGAGACAAACAGAGAGTAAGTGACTTGGTTAGGGTCACATAGCTAGTAAGTAGCTGAGGTAGTATTTGAATTCAGGTCTTCCAGGTTCAATGCTCTATTCACCAGGCCACCTAGCTGCCCAAATGCCTCTTTACTACTGGAAAATTGAGATCAGTCAGTCTCTGGTATTCCTTTCTCTTCTACCATCGAAGGTTCCTCTCCTCTCTACACCTTGAACTTACCCTCAAGCTATATATTCATTCCTCAGGAAATTGTGTGTCCATGGACAAGTTATTAATTCTCTCATAGCTTCAGGTTCTTTTGAGCTAGGTAGAACAGTGGATAGAGAACTGGATACGGAGTCAGGAAGATCTGAGTTCAAATCTGGCCTTGGACCCTTGCTAGCTGTGTAACCCAAAGCAAGTCATTTAAATAGTCTGCCTCAGTTTCCTTATTTGTAAAATGGGAGTAATAATAGCACCTGCCCCCTAGATTGTCATGAGAATAAAATAATATTTGTAAAGAATTTTGAAAACCTGAAAGCATTATGGAAATGTTAGCTGTTGCTGTTATTATTATTCTCATATAATAGGGATAATAGACTAACTAATTGGATTATAGTAAAGAAAGTATTTAGCTAAGATTGAAGTGCCACATAAATTATTGTTATTAGAATAACAATAATAACATTAATGATAATATAGGAAACTAAGGTCCAGAGAGAGAGAGAGATACTGTGTTTCATGGAGTCACTTACACATGGACCTTTAGGGAATGAGTCACAATCTTGTATTTGTAGAGCAAATGATGTCTAGACAACAACTTCCCAAAGTTACCCAAGTAATAAATAGCAAAACCAGAATTCAAACCCAACTCTTTTGATCCCAAATCTAATTAATCTTCTACTGATTTGGTAATGTACAGCTCTCAAATTCTATTATATATATATTTGTTGTATGTAGTATGTATTATATAAGTATGTGCATCACATGTATTATGTAGATGTGTAATATATACAAATTGTATTGTATATTTACAAATAAGATAATTTTTTTTTTGGTGAGGCAATTGGGATTAAGTGACTTGCCCAGAGTCACACAGGTAGTGATTGTTATATGTCTGAGGATGGATTTGAACTCAGGTCCTCCTGAATTCAAGGCTGTTGTTCTATTCACTGCGCCACCTACTTGCCCCAATAAGATAATATTTATAAAATGCTTAGCACAGTGCCTGTCACATAACAGGTATTTAATAAATTATTGTTCCCTTCCCTACTTTCCTTTCCCATTATATGTATTTTAATGTATTCTATGTGTATGTATACATATGTTTGTTTACGTCTGTATACATATATATGTTTATGTATGAATATATGTATGCAAATAGTGTGTGTCTATACTCTGTATACACTCCTATGCACTCTCCTCTTCCCCTCACCCCAAGATCTTTTTTATCCACAAAGACCCCTTTTTTCCTCTATGCTCTTCAAGATATCAACCAACAAGTATATATTAAGCACCTCCTATATGTTGGGTGGTATTTTAGACTGTGGGGTTGCCAACCCAAAGAATGAAATAGTTCTTCCTTGCAATGGGCTTGCATTCTAACAGGCTAGTTGACAATAGTACCTGGCATCTATTAGAGTTGGACTAGTGGGAATAAAATGAACTTACCAAGGTGGGGAGGAAAAAGTAACCAAAGAAAATATTCTCATTTTATAAACAGAACTGTTACTGCAGTGGATTTTAATCCCTCTTATCTCACAGTTATAATTGGTAACAATTAAAAGTGTGGCATAGCTCAGAGGATTTTGGTTGATATTAAGAGATAGAGAGATACACTCGAAAAATATCATTGGGTTTGGCTTAATGGTATTTCAGAGTAATGATTCATTTAGTTTCCAAACACTCAAACTGAGAGGGAGTTAGTCAATCAACAAACATTTATTGAACCCTGTGTTCCAGAAATTGTGCTAGAGATACAAAGAAATGCGAAAATTTTGTTCCTGCCCTCAAGATGCTCACATTGTTTTTTTTTAATTTTTAAATTAATTAATTTTAAATTTTTAATATTCACTTTTGTAAGATTTTGAGTTCTAAACTTTCCTCCCTCCCTTCTCTCCCTCCTCCCCAAGATGGCATGCAATCTGATATTAATCATATTAATCATATTAAATCATATTAAACATATTTCCACATGAGTCATGTTGTGAAAGAAGAATCAGAACAAAAGGGAAAAAAACACAAGAAAGAAAAAACAAAAAACAACAAAAAAAGAGAAAATAATATGCTTCAATCTCTATTCAGACTCCATAGTCCTTTCTCTGGATGTGGATAATATTTTCCATCATGAGTCTTTTGGAATTGCCTTAGATCATTGCATTACTGAGAAGAGCTAAGTCTATCAAAGTCTGTCATCACTCAATGTCACTATTACTGTGTGCAGTGTTCTCCACGTTCTTCCTACTTCACTTAACATCAGCTCATTCAAGTCTTTCCAGGTTTTTCTGAAATCTGTCTGCTCATCATTTCTTATGGAACAGTAGTATTCCATTACATTCATTTACCACAACTTGTTCAGCCATTTCCCAATTGATGGGCGTCCCCTCAATTTTCAATTCTTGGCACCACAAAAAGAGATGCTATTAATATTTTTGTACGTGTGGATCCTTTCCCCTTTTTATGATCTATTTGGGATACAGACTTATCCCTTTGGGCATAGTTCCAAATTGCTCTCCAGAATGGTTGGGTTCACAACTCCACTAACAATGCATTAGTGAAGAAGCTTACTTTGTAAAGAAGGCAGCTGATGGGGTGCTTGGGTGTCTGTGCTTGGATCCCTATTTCTCCCTACCCTCAAAACACCATCCCTCACAGTTCCCTCTGGCCCAAGAACCCTATCTCTGGAGATAACTCACGAGTGGGCCCAGTGAGGCAAACTATCTCTCCCTTGCAAGAACAAACTGACCTCGGTAGAATTTCCCTTGTATGAACAGGACCATCTTGTACCAGCAGAATTATCAAGTTCTGATGCCCACAGTTACTATATACAATCCAGAGGTCAAGATATAGATATCATCTCTTGAAGCTCTTTTGTTACAGACAAATCAGACAAAAAATTTGCCCTTTAGGAACCCTCTCTTCTCCTCCCATCCCTCCCCGGTTTCCAGTAGTGAATGACGCCTGTGACTAATGTTATATGTTACCATCTAATTAGCATACTTGGCACATAATCCGCTACTTTTCCTATATAAGCTTTAGCATCATTCCTGTTAGGTTGCAAGTTCCCTAAGGAACTCTGCTTGCCGTGGCAGAATTCCTTAAGGACCTCTGCCCACTGTATAGCATAATAATAAATCTTTGCCACCTTGACTCAAAGAATGCTTGAGTCTGTGAATTCATTCCAGATGACCCCATCCTATATTCTGGTCCTTGAGGAGTCTGAATCTCTCAGACCTCAACAGTGACAACATGTAAATAATTAGGCGTATCTAAGATGTACATGGAGTGTTGACGTTTAGTCATGTCCAATTCTTTGTGACCCTCTTTGGGGTTTTCTTGGCAAAGATACTGGAATGATTTGCCATTTCTTTCTCCAGCTCATTTTACAAATGATGAAACCGAGGTAAACAGGATTAAGTGACTTGCTTAGGGTTGCACACCTAGTTAGTGTCTGAGGACAGATTTGAACTCAGGAAGAAGAGTCTTTCTGACTGAAAGCCCAGTACTCTAACCACTGGCGCCTCCTAGCTGTGCTGTATTCAGAGTAGATGGAAGGTAATCTGAGATGGGAAGGTATTCGCAACTGGGGGACCAGAAAAGACCTGGTGCAGAAGGTGGAATTTGAGTTGGATTTTAAAGGAAGCCTGGGAAACTAAGAAATGAGGGGACAGAGCATTATTGATTTTGGGGACAGCCAATACAAATACATGGAGGCAACAAATGGAGTGGTGTTGAGGAGTACAATTGAAAGTACTATTGGAAGACAGTAATAGAAATACCTGGCATTCATATAGTGCTTTTAAGGTTTGCATAGCCCTTCACACAAAGTAGTCCATCTGAACCTCACAATAACCACATAAGCTGAGTATCCTTATTTTATGGGTGAGGAAACTGAAACTCAGGGAAGATAAATAACCTGCTCATGATCACACAGCTAAAAGAATCTGAAACAGGTTTTGAACCCAGGTTTTCCTGAGCTCCAAGTTAATCAGCAAGTATGTGCTAGGCATGAAGTCTGCATAGTTCCTGCCTTCAAGGGACTTCCATATAAAGTATAGCACTCTATCTGCTGCACTCCTAGTAGGGAACATGATAGGAAGAGCACTAAGGTGTCTAAGTTTCCAATGAAAAGGAAGAATTCCTGTGCCAAGATTCCCCAGCAAGGCCATGATCTCATTGGAACAGTCTAAGTGTTACTCCTCAGCCCTAACATCTTTTTAGAGCTCATACAAAGGAGACTGCCAGGTCTCAGCTCTTCTAAAAGAAGAGCCTTATGCTCAATCCTTTTACCAATGCAGTTTGCCTTCCTGCCTATTGAAAAAATGTCACCACTGAGAAAGACAGAGGCTGGTTTTGAGATTGATTTCCTTTCATTTCCTTAATTTGTTTCCATAACCTTCTGGGGAAAAAAAGCAGCTAAGATGTAGGGGAAGAAGACGGAAAGAAGATGAGAGGACAAGAGACTTGGCTGGGAAATGAAGGCTTGCAAATCAGAATTGTGGGGCCTTTCTGGATTTCAGGGCTGGTCATTGGTAGGGAGGGCAAGGAGGGGTGGGTAGGGAGTAGGAAGGAGGGAAGGAAGAGTACCTGCAGTGTTAAAAAGAGGCAAGTAATTTGTTACCAAAACACACACACACACACACACACACACACACACACGAAACCAGTGAGAGACTCAGTGGGAGAGTCAGAGGGGAGAGGATGGATTCTATTTGAAAAAGCACTGGACCTGGGTTCTAGTTCCAGCTTTGCTATAAGTTCTTAGTGGAACTTCAGGCAAGCCACTGAACTTCAGTTTCCTCATCTATTAAATAGGGCTAATAATGCCTGCCTCATCTGCCTCACAAAGTAGTTGTATCATATATACATCATATATATGTAGGTGTCATAGTGCATAGAGAGATGGACTTGGAATCAGGAATATCTGAGTTGAAATACAGCTGCAGATACTTATTAGCTGTGTGACCTTGGGCAAGTCACTATCTCTGATGTTTAGTTTCCATATCTATAAAATCAGGATAATAGCACCTACCTCATCAGGTTGTTATCATTGCCTAAATGGTGGTTATTACTAAATAATATAATAAAATATATCTTGAAAAAGCTTCAATTTTTGAAGCGTAACACGTTATCCAAATGTAATTTGGTATTGCAATGAATTATTATGATGAAAATTCAAAACGAAAAAGATATCTCAGTGAAACTACATCACAACATGAAAGAAGGAGAATAGTGTAGAGAAGACAGTATTGTGGTTGGTATTAGGAAGAACTGGATTAAATCTCACTTCTTGGGCAATAGACCCATGGGCAAGTCACTCAGTATCTTTGAGAATCGTCTCTAAAAAAGGACTATACTATTCATGCTGCCCATCTCGAAGTGTTGTTTTGAGCAAAGCATGATCTAATCTTGAGACATTATTGAAGAGAATGGAAAAGGTCAAGAAGAGCCACTGCGGGAAAATTGTAAATTAGTTTATTTAATTTATCTATCTTTTTCATTCCTTTTTTTTATCAGACCTGTGATTTCATCATTCCTGAATACCAATGCAAACCAGCTCCCTTTCCATAATTAAGGCCTTACCGAGTTGCCTGGGACACTGGGGGAGGTTACATCATTGCCCAATGTCACTCAATCAGTATGTTAGAAATGGGACTTGAACCCAAGCCTTTCCTGCCATCAACTGGAGAATCAATCTTTGTAGAAATGTGACCACCTGGTAACTGCTCCTGTAGGTTCTACAGCTTCACCTCTTCAGTAGGTATAGCTACCAAAAACCTGGAAAAGAAAATTCTCACAACCAAAATCCTTGACCTTGTCCAATGGTTAACACCAGAAATGGATAAAGTTTTATAAGCTGTTGCTGTTTGTCCTTCATTTTTAAATAGTATTTTATTTTAATTTTAAAAAATTTTCTTTCTCCTTTCCTTTCCTCCCTCCTTCCTAAAATGGTAAGCAATTTGATATAGATTATATATGGGCAATCATGTAAAACATATTTGCATATTAGTCATTTCATGGGGTGATGTTCTGAGTTGTGTGAGAATTGACCATACTCTCTCCTAAAGAGTCATCAAAGTCTAGTGGCAAGCAAAAGTCAAGACAACAGGAGATGGCCTAGGATGCAGTGACCTTGGCCTTTCTAAACTAAGGTCTTTCCTAGTTCTCAGTTTGTCTCCCACAATCATTCAATTACCAGTTTTATCAGTGGAAATTACATTAAAAAAAGATGCATTACTATGTATTTCACTGGGTACCCTAAGAATTGTGGGGCCTTTCCACTGACTTGCAAGCTGAATTGTCTTCCTTCTTTCATGAGAATGTGAACTCTCTGAGATGAAGGACTGTCTTGCTCTTCTATTTGTCTCTATGTTGTTTTATTTCTATTTCTATAAAAACCCTTAGTGAGGCCTAGGGTAGTAAATGCAAGAAAGACCCCTGCAAGAAAGCAGTCCTCTTAGTAAACACAGGTGACAAAGGAAAGGAAGAATTTGTTATTCACTCCAGAATCCTAGCTTGGAAAGTGCCAGCTTGGCCAACAGGGTTTCGAGAGCCTCAGTGATCAAAGGAGGAAGGGTAGAGTCATCAGCTGTAAATGAAGGCTATGGAATTTCTTCAGCTCTAATCTTCAAAGCAGTTCCCCAGGTAAATCTGAAATGTCAGGAACTATGTAAATGAGATTTAAAAAAATCAACAACTGGCAGTATCTGCTAATAAAAGTGCCAAGACCATAGGAGAAAAGAAGATGGTGATAAACAGAAAATGAGCTCAGGAGGATCATCTTAATGAAGTTTCTCTGCCTTATAATTTGCAAGATTAAGATATAAGAGCCAAAGACAGCCCAAATGCAAAGGATGATTATCAATGAGATAGGATGAAGTGCTAATGAACCAATTAGGGCCCAGGATCTAGCCTGGTGATAATTGCTCTGCTTTAGGATATTGGGTGCTGAAGGAATGGAGATGGAGGAGGAAAAAATAACTCCTCAAATTTTGTGTTTTATTTTGTTTTCTTCATTTAAAAAATCATGGAAATGGTCCTGTATTAATTCTAAAAAGCCTTTTGTGTTAGGAAGATTGTTTTAAGAAAGGAAAATACTACTCTTGTCTCTCTGCCAGGTGCCTTGCTTAATAATTCCCCAAGGCCCTAGTGCTACAGCTAGCAAGGTTGGGTTTGTTTCCATACTCCTTTTTTGTGCCCATTGGGCCCAAAGGCTCACAAATTTCAGGCAGTTAGTATTTCAGTCATGGAGGCTCCATTTTCTGATTATTTCCAGTTTTAGCATAACAGAAATAAATATTCAACTAAGAGTTTCTCTCCCCTGTGAGTAAAGATATGATTGAAACTTACATAGTGATTGTTATTATCATTGCATGTTATAAAGCAGGTGTGTCAGAACTGGATATTTAAATTTACCCAGAAGCCAACTGTTCTCACTACCACAGAGCTGCAAGGAACCATTCAAGTGGAGAATTGGCTAAAATATGGGAATCATCATGGAAGCTGGAAACATTAAGCCCAGATGCTTATAATGCTTGCAGCAATGATAATTAGACATCATTAGTGCATTCACAGAATGATATCCCTTCCTCCAGCAGGAGAAGAAAGAACCCTCTCTGCAGAGATGCACAAGCAGTGTCTTAAAGGTAATTGATCACTGTCAAGGCCCCGGGAAAAGTTCTTATTGTCCCAGTAACTTCATCCCAGGTATAAAGATGCTGCTCCCCTCCAGTAGAAGAAATTTGGCTGATGGAAAATGACTATTTCCAGAGTACCAGGGAGAAATGTGTGGTATTCTTGCCAGGGCTGATGGTTGAAGAGGATGTCTCAATTAAAAATTAAGAGTGTCAGCTTGTGAACTTGGAAATTATTTGCAAAACATATCTCACCTGAAGCACTCCTGCTGTGTGGGAGGAATCCTGAAACTCTGAGCTTAGAAAAATGGCTTCTATGGAATCTTTGCCTAGACATCTAATAATACAGGTATTCCTTATTCTAGGCAGGATCAATATACAGAACTTTGAATTTATAACATTGAAAAAGAAGGGAACCAATTCATTTTGCACAACCTAATTTGCTGTGCGCTTAAGTGCTTTTCTGAATGCAATTTCTGGCTACAATGGGTTAAATTGTGATACCTTTTGATGAAGTCTGATAGTGTAATTAGTCATAACTAGGAAATTTTGTGCTTGGGTAAGTACCACAAACCACACCTTCAGTTCAGGTGGGAGGTGGTGTGTGTTTGTGTGTGTGTGTGTGTGTGTGTGTGTGTGTGTGTGTGTGAAGGGAGACACTATCCCATGGAGGAAGAAAGATACCCTAGTACACTGGTGTGAAGCTAGTGTAAAGGACTGCATTTCAATAAATAAGTAATCAAAGCAATTAAAATAAAATCCCTGAATATTGAAAAAAAAAACTGGTGAGTAAAATAGGGGAAGAGAATGGGGGGCAAGAAAGGGACAGAAATGGAGCTTACCCCAACCCTACATCTAGTAGCTTCCTATTTTAATTAATTATTCTTGCTCCCTAGGTGCTAAGTCTCTACAGAGAAGTAGAAGCTGTCACAGATTTAGCACCCTAGTTAAAACTCCAGCCACCACACTGTAGTCTATGTCTTCCAATGTAGCGCTTAGCACTCAGACTTGGTAAATGCCCAGACTAAAGGAGAAGTATGGGAGGGTCCAAGTGTAGGGTGAGGGAATCTACAGAAAGGAGAATTATTCCTCTGATCTGTGGTCATGAGAGATAACTCTGAAGAATGAAAGAAAAGCAAAGAAAATGAAAAAAATGCCCTCAGATACAGAACTACTGAAATTCTATTATGTCTAATAGAATTCAAACACCCTGGGAAAGGAAGACATTTAATTTTCATCTTTACATTAAAGACATCAACATAATGCTTTGCACATTGTTGTTCAATCATGTAACTCTTTTTTTATTTTATTTTTTATTAATTTATTTTGATTTATCAACAATCACTTCCATATGCTTTTGAGTTTAAAATTTTTCTCCCCTTTCTTCCCCACCACCCTCCCCAAGATGGCGCACAATCTGATATAGGCTATACATATACATTCCTATTAAACATATTTTTACATTAGTGATGTTGTAAGTAAGAATTAGAACTGATAGGAGGAACCACCAGAAAGAGGAAACAAAACCCAATGGAAGAGGGAAAAAAAATAGCAAATAGTATGCTTCAATCTGCATTCAAATTCCATAGTTCTTTCTTTGGATGTGGATAGCATTTTCCATCATGAGGCCTTTGGAGAAGTGTTACATCCTTGTATTGCTGGGAAGGGTTAAGTTTATCAGTATTAATCATTGCACAACATGGCTGCTATTGTGTACAACGTTCTTTTGGTTCTGCTCACTTCACTCAGCATCAGACCATATAAGTCTTTCCAGGTTTTTCTGAAGTCAGCCTGTTCATCATTTCTTATTTTACAATAGTATTCCATTACATTCATATACCACAACTTGTGCAGCCATTCCCCAATTGATGGGCATCCCCTCAATTTCCAATTCTTTGCCACTACAAAAAGGGCTGTTATAAATATTTTTGTACATGTGGGTCCTTTACCCATGTGTGTGATCTCTTTGGGATATAGCCCTTGAAGTGGTATTGCTGGGTCAAAGGATATGCACATTTTTTTTTTTGCTTTTTGGTGAGGCAATGGGGTTAAGTGACTTGCCCAAGGTCACACAGCTAGTAAGTGTTAAGTGTCTGAGGCTGGATTTGAACTCAGGTCCTTCTGACTCCAAGGCCAGAGCTCTATTCACTGTGCCACCTAGCTGCCCCTACATTTTTGTAGCCCTTTGGGCATAGTTCCAAATTGCTCTCCAAAGTGGTTGGATCATTTCACAACTCCACCAACAATGCATTAGTGTTCCAATTTCCCCACATCTCCAACATTTATCATTTTCTTGTTTTGTCATCTTTGCCAATCTGATAGGTATGATGTGGTACTTCAGAGTTGTTTTGATTTGCATTTCTCTAATCAATAGTGATTGAGAACATTTTTTCATATGACTATAGATGGCTTTAATTTCTTCATCTGAGAACTGAGTGTTCATATCCTTTGACCATTTATCAATTGGGGAATGACTTGTATTCTTATAAATTTGACTTAATCCTCTACATATTTTAGAAATGAGGCCCTTATCAGAGACACTGGTTGTAAAAATTCTTTCTTTCCCAATTTTCTACCTTCCTTCTAATCTTAGTTGCATTAGCTTTGTTTGTGCAAAAACTTTTCAATTTAATGTAATCAAAGTTATCAATTTTGCTTTTGGTAATGTTCTCTATCTCCTATTTGGTCAAATCATGTAACTCTTCATGATCTTATGGACCATACTGTCCACGGGGTTTTCTTGGCAAAGATACCGGAGTGATTTGCCATTTCCTTCTTCAGTAGAATAAGGCAAACAGAGGTGAAGTGAAGAGGTGAAGCTGTAGCCCAGGATCACAGAGCTAGTAAGTGTCTAGGTCCAGATTTGAACTTAGGTCTTCCTGACTCCAGGCCAAGCACTCCATCCACTGAGTCACCTAGGAGTACTAAATAAATGTTGAGTTGAATGGAATATTTGGTGTTGTTCAGTCATGTCAGATTCTTCATGACCCCATTTGGGGTTTTCTTGGCAGAGACATGGGAGCGCTTTCCCATTTTCTTTTCCAGATTATTTTATAGATGAGGAAACTGAGGCAAACAGAATAAAGTGACTTGCCCAGGGTCACACAGCTACTAAGTGTCTGAAGCCAGATTTGAACTCAGGAAGATGAGTCTTCCTGACTGCAGGCCTGGTGCTCTATCCACTGTGCCACCTAATAGCCTGAAAAGTGAATGTTTAGTACACCATATAATTGGCTCCCATCTCCCCTTCCTTTATACAGAACCTAACATAGCTAAAAAAGGAGGAAGAGGCCTTAACAAAACCTAATTGATTACAATAATGGTAATAATAAGCTCATTAGTTTTCAATTGTTTAATAAATTACATGCTCTTTTTTGCCTATAAATATAGAGGAAATGTCTATGTAATGAAGTAATACAATGGCCAGTTATATGTGAACTATATAAACCCTTCTGAAGACAAATAAACACCACCTTGACATTGAAGATTGGATTTACATTTCCATGTGAAGATAAGTATTTGATTTCACATTGATTTCATTGATTTCAAGTATCTGAATGGGTGTTGACTGAGTCTATCTTGGGTTCAAATCCATTTCCAAGCCTCAGAAACATTTCCTTTACCAATTGCCACAAACATTCCTAGTCAGGGCAAAAATCTTACTAAAAACCAACAAATGATAATAAGAGCATTTGTATGCAGATTGAGAAAACATTAGTGAATATCAATTTGCTAATTGTTGGTTTTGGTTTTTTTTTTTTTGCTGCAGGCGTTCATTAGCATTCAAGTCTTTAAATTGAGACTTAAGCATATGGATGTATAACTATATACTGGTTTCAATCCAGCCTCAGACACTTATTAGCTGTATGACTGTGGGCAACGTACTTAGCCTTTAATGGGGATAATAATAGTACCTACCTCTCCGTTGTTGTGAGGATCAAATGAGCTAATATACATAAATTGCTTTGCAAACCAGAGCTCTAAACATCTGAGTGATTATATATAAATATGTATGTAGTGTGAGGTCACTATGGAGGAATGGATTAAGAACTGGACTCAGAGTCACAGAGACCTGGGTTCAGGTATTGCCTCTGATACATACTGTCTGTGTGATCCTGGGCAAATCAGTGCTCTCAATGACCAACTAAGTGTTATAAAGCAAGTAATGAACTTCATTGTTAGAGGGAGTTTCTTCACTGGACTTTTCTTATACCAACAGCTTCAATTCAGAAAGTAAAATGCATAGAGATACTGATGCTGATGATAATAATGATAACAATAATATCATGATCTACCATTTATTAGCATTTTTAAGGTTTATAAAGCACTTTACAAAATTGTCATTTTATCCTCACAACAACTCTGGGAGGTAAGTGTTATTATTAACACAATTTACAGATGAGGAAACTGAGTCAAACAGGGGTTAAATTACTTGCTAGTAAGTATCTGAGATAGGATTTGAACTCAGGTCTGTCTGACAGCAGGAAGAGAATTCTACATCCACTTTGCCACCTAGCTGCTTTTATATATACATGTATCCATGATTCTCATAGAGAAATGGGCTTATTTGTTTTTCATCAGTAAATGAATTGATCTATCCATCTCAGAGAGAAGAAACACCGATAGTCATTCAAAACCGTTAAGATGGTTGGATCAAAATTCAGGTAAGTAGACTTGCTCATGCCCAAGTAGGTCCTTGCTTTGCTTTCCTTCTCTGCTTTTCTAACTCATCAAAATTAAATTCTTGAAATTGAAAGCCTCCAATGTGTCTCTACAGTAGTTTTATTGTTTTCTTCATTGTACTTATTACAAGTTGAGATAACTTCTCATTTGTGTGACTAATAGTTGTCACTATGGCTAATGGTCTAGTATGAGCTTCTAGATACCGCCACAACTATCAGTGAAACATCTCAGATAAGAGCTATGCAAGTAGATTTATTAAATGAACCTAGAGCACATTGCTTTTTTTTTTTTTTTGCCTCAGCTGGGCTCTTGCCATGCCTTCAGGAAACATTTATGGCAATAACAAGCTTGCCTGCTATTCTTACTACTTTCACTTGGTCACTGTGATTTCAGTGCAGTCTTGAGCATTGTAATAGGCTGACTCAACCGTTTCCTTTTTTTTTTTTTTTGCTTTTAGGCAATTGGGGTTAAGTGACTTGCCCCCGGGTCACACAGCTAGTACCTGTCAAGTGTTTGGTCTGAGGCCAGATTTGAACTCAGGTTCCTGACTTCAGGGCCGGTGCTCTATCCACTGCACCTACCCCATCAACTGTTTCCATCTTGTCAACCCATCTGAAAACCTCAACCACATCAGTCAGACAGTCAGGTAGCTTCCCTGTCGCTGAAAGATATTATCCTTTGGAATAGCCTGGGAGTCAATAAATCAATTGATTGTCAAGTATTTTATTATGTGTCTATTGTATGCCAGGCAGTAGTCTAGGTACTTAAAATACAAATACAAAGAATGAAAAAATCCCTAATTGCAGAGTTTATAAGCATCTTGGTGACACAGTGGATAGAGCACTGGACCTGGACTGAGGAAAATCTGAGTTCAGAGCCAGCCTCAGACACTTACTAGCTAGCTGCGTAACTCTGGAGAAGTTACCGAATCTTTCAACCTCAGTTTCTTCATCTGTAAAATGGGGATAATAATAGTTCCTACCTCCCAATATTTTTGTGATGATAAAATGATAATCACAAAGCAATGGTAGCTATTATTAGCTATTATTCTAAAGGGGAAACAAGTGTGTGTGTGTGTGTGTATATATATATATATATATATATATATATATATATATGTATATATATATATATATATATATATATATATACACATACACACACATATATGTGTGTGTATGTGTGCACAAGTGTGTGTGTGTAAACATATAGATGCACAAATAACATAAACAAAGCAAACATTCAAATATATACCAAGTAGTTAAATATAGGGTAGTTTGGGAAGAAGGACATTACGAATTGAGGAATCAGGAAAGACTTCATGTACCAGGTGATGTCTGGGCTATCTTAAAGGAGAGGGACTTCATGAGGCAGACATGAAGAGGGAGGACCTTCCAGGCATACAGAACAACTATTTATATTAAATGTGTACTCTTAGCAGGGTATAGAAATATATCTTATTCAATGTGGAGATAGCAGAGGAAAGGATAAGAGATATGGTGAGGATGACAAGGGGCAAGGCAGATTGGAGAAGGCAGTGGTCAGAAACAATATAGACTTTTGAGGAGGGACAGGGTAAAAAGAGTAAGAGAAGGATAAACAGGGAAGTGGTATAGAGGGAAATGCACAGTTAGTTATCGTAATTGTGAATGTGAATGGAATGACGTAACCCATAGAACAGAAGCATATAGCAAAATGGATTGGAAACTAGAAACCAACATGTTGTGTACAAGAGACATACTTGGGACACAAAGACACTCACTAAGTTAAAATAAAGGGCTGAGGCAGAATATATTATGCTTCAGCTGAAGTAAAAATGACAAGTGTAACAATCATGATATCAGGCAAAACAAAAGCAGAAATAGACCTAATCAAAAGAGATAACTGGGGAAACCACATTTTGCTAAAAGGTACCATAGACAATGAAGTAATAGCAAAAAAAATTTATAACAAGTTTCTCTGATAAAGGCCTCATTTCTTAAATATATAGGGAACTGAGTCAAATTCATAAAAATAAGAGCCATTCCCCAATTGATAAATGGTCAAAGGGTATGAATAGGCAGTTTTCAGAAGAAGAAATCAGATCTATCTATAGTCATATGAAAAAATACTCTAAATCACTATTGATTAGAGAAAGGCAAATTAAAATAACTCTGATGTACCACCTCACATATATCAAGAAATGACGAATGCTGAAGGGAAGGAGGGAAAATAGGTATATTCATAAATTGTTGGTAGAGTAGTGAACTGGGTCAACCATTCTGGAGAACAACATGGAATTATGCCCAAAGGGCTGTAAAACTGTGCATACCCTTTGATCCATCAATACCACTTACTAGGTCTGTACCCCAAAGAGATCAAAGAAAAAGGAAAATGACTCATATGTACAAAAATATTTATAACAGCTATTTTTGTGGTGGCAGAGAATTAGAAATTGAGAGAATGTTCATCAATTTGATATATATATTGTGCTATAAGAAATGGCAAGGGGTGTGGTTACAGAAAAAAAAAACATAGCAAGGCCTATATGAATTGATGCAAAGTGAAGTCAGAAGAGCCAGGAAATCATTGTGCACAATAACAGATATGTTGTAATGATGATCAACTGTAAAAGAGTTGGCTATTCTGATCAGTGTAATATACCAGTCAATTCCAAAAAACTCATGATGAAAAGTACTATCTATCTCCAGAGAGAGAACTGATAAACTCTGAGTGCAAATTAAAGTTTATTTTTTTTTGCTTTCTTTATTTTTTTGCTTTTTTGTGATATGACTAATATGGAAATATGTTTTGCATGATTTCACATGTATAATTGATATATTGTTTACCTTCTCAATAAGAAGGTTAGGAAAAGAATCTGGAATTCAAAATTTAAAAAGAAAAGAATGTTATAAATAAATCAGTTTTTAAAAAGAAAAAATATTTTAAAAATATTAGATGTGTACCATGCACATCAATAAACACATGTGTACCATATGTCACCTTACAAAAATAAAGACTAATCAAGGTGTTCACATAAGTGTTACAAGTGCTACCTACTGATAGAAAAGAATAGAGGAAGAAGATATGGTGGATGAGGAGAATAAGAATCTGGAAATGAGGTCACAGACTGAAACTAAGTCAATTGTGACTTAGCTCCAAACATGTGAGTTCAATTCTGGAGTTTTTGGAGACCACACACAGCTCACTGAGCTACTCTTACTCAACCTTATCTCACCTGCATACAGCCTTGTATTTTCCCACCTCTGTCTTTGCTTGTGATATGTGTCATCAAAACCAACAATTAATCACCCATCTACAAACCAACCCTCTTCTTCTACCCAAATCCTAAGCAGTTTTCAAAGCCCTAGCCAAATGCCACCTATTTCATGAAGCCTTCTTATATTGCATCAGCCAAAAAGGATTCAATATGCAAAAAATGAAACTCATTATCTATCCCCCTATCCCGCTACTGCAAACCCACCCCTCTTCCAAACTTCCCTCTTTCTATGAAGGGCACCCAGGTTTGCAACTGTGGAGTCATTCCCAACTCCTTACTCTCCTCTAACCCACCTATCTAATAATTTATTTCTCCCAAACAAACACAGCATTTACTTCTTTATTTTATTTATATTTATATTTACTACTCATTTGGCACTCCCCCTATATGGCACAAGAATCATAGGATGTGAGGGCTGGAAAGAGTCTAAAAAAGGTCATTTATTTCAGCTCCTTCATTTTACAGGTGAGGAAACTGAGGCCCAAACTACTGCTTTTTGTTTTTCAGAAAGATAGATTCAGGGGCAGCTAGATGGCACAGTAGATAAAGCTCTGGCCTTGGAGTCAGGAGAACCTGAGTTCCAATCCAGCATCAGCCACTTGACACTTACTAGCTGTGTGACCCTGGGTAAGTCACTTAACCCCGATTGCCTCACCAGAAAAAAAAAGATAGATTCCCAGATATGTATCAAATCCTCACTATGTGCCAAACACCATTGTAGGTGCTAGACAAAAGAAGACAAAATATAAAACAGTGCCTTTCCTACTAGAGAGATACATTTACACAGATATGTGTGAGATAACTTAAAGAGGGAAATAATACTAACAACTAGAGGGATCTGAAAGGAGTTGAGCACCTGGGTTGAGCCCTAATGAAAGCTGATGAGTCTAAGAGGCAGAAATGACGAGATGGTACATTGGGGAAGCATTGGGGACATCCTGTACAGAGATGGGAGATGGAATACAGGGCACAGTGAGTAAACCAGTTCACCTGGAACATAGAGTGAATAAAGCAGATTAATGTAATGGCTAGTTGACGTCCCTTTAGAAAAAGACTGGGTAATGAATGGTGCAGAGATTGTGTCACCATGGAAAAACATTTCTCATGCTCCTCTCTGGGATTTCAGAGTAGCTAGAACTTTTATGGGGATATTGTTCATCGAAAGGAATTGTGATTTGTTAGTAGGCAGCCTGGTAGATCCAAAATATGTCATCTGCTTTTCTATGTAACTGTTGACCAATGTAATAATAATAGGTAATGGATATGTAGCATTGACTATGTGCTAAGAACTATGCTAATTACAATTATCATCTCATCTGATCTTCACAACAATGCTGGGAGGTAGGTACTGGTGTCATCCACAATTTATAGATGACAAAACTGAAGCAAAAAAAGAGGTTAAATGACTTACTCAGGGTCACATAGCTAATAAAAGTCTGAGGTCATTTTGGAACTCAGATTTTCCTGACTCTAGGTCCACTGTTCTATCCCTTGTGTTACTGAGGTGCCCAATTTTTAGAAGGCAATATGGAAGAAGATGAAAAGCAGAGGTAGGAAGACAGAGAGCAGTATCATGGCAATGTCTGTGTCTTACACAGACTGGAATCCTGAGCTAGTATAGGAATTGTATGTCTTCTTAAAACTATTGAATATCTAGTTTCATTTGTTGTTGTTCAGTCATTTCAGTCATATCTGACTCTTTGTGACTCCATTTGGGATTGGCAAAGATCCTGGAGTGGTTTGCCATTTCCTTCTCCAGCTCATTTTATAGGTAAGAAAACTGAGGCAAACAGGGTTAAGTGACTTGCCTAGGGTCACACTGCTAATCTGAGGGCAGACTTCAACTCACAAATATGAGTATTTCTGACTCCAGACCCGGTGCTCCATTCAATGGACCACCTAGCTGCCTGCTTATTTTTAAAAATTCATTTATTTATTTTTAGTTTTCAACATTCATTTCCACAAGATTTTGAGTTCCAAATTTTCTCCCCCTCTCTCCCCTCCCCCTGCCCCAAGACAGCTGCATTCCAAATACTCCTTCTTCCCAATCTTCCCTGCCTTCTATCACCCACCCCCTTCTCTTATCCCCTTCTCCTTCTATTTTCCTGTAGGTAGGATAGATTTCTATACCCCATTGCCTGCATATCTTATTTCCCAGTTGCATGTTAAAGCAATTTGTTTTTAAAACTTTGGGTTCCAAATTCTCTCCCTTCCTCCCTCCCCATCCACCCTCATTTAGAAGGCAAGCAACTCAACACAGGTTATACATATGCAGTCATGCAAAACACTTCCATAATAGCCATGTTGTAAAAAACTAACCATATTTCCCTTTATCCTATCCCACCCCCCATTTATTCTATTCTCTCTTTTGACCTGTCCCTTCTCAAAAGTGGTTGCTTCTGATTACTCCCTCCCCCAATCTGCCCTCTCTTCTATCATCCACCCTCTTATTCGCTTCTTTCC
Organism: Phascolarctos cinereus; assembly: GCF_003287225.1. Taxonomy (NCBI): domain Eukaryota; kingdom Metazoa; phylum Chordata; class Mammalia; order Diprotodontia; family Phascolarctidae; genus Phascolarctos; species Phascolarctos cinereus. The sequence goes on from NW_027555847.1 coordinate 206,899,705, forward strand.
TAATTTCTTATAGGGTAAGATAGATTTCCATACCCAATTGAGTGTGTATGTTATTCTCTCCTTAAGCCAAATCCAATGAAAATAAGATTCACTCATTCCCTTTTACCTTCCCCTGCTTCCCCTCCACTAAAAAACTCTTTCTTGTCATTTTTACGTGAGATAATTTACCCCATTCTACCTCTCCCTTTCTCCTTCTCCCAGTATAATCCTTTCTCACCCCTTAATTTTATTTTTAGATATCATCCTTTCATCTTCAACTCACTTTGTGCCCTGTGTCTCTCTGTCTCTCTCTCTCTGTTTGTCTCTACATATCTATGTCTATATACATATATATACATACACACACACACACACACATATATATGTATGTATGTGTGTATATATATATATATATATACATATATATACATACACACACACACACATATATATGTATATATGTGTGTATATATATATATATATACACACACACACACACACACACACACACATACATTCCCCCCCATCACCCTAATTACTGAGAAAGGTCTCATGAGTTACAAATATCATCTTTCTATGTAGGAAGGTAAACAGTTCAACTTTAATAAGTCTCTTATGATTTCTCTTTCCTGTTTACCTCTTCATGCTTCTCTTGAGTCTTATATTTGAAAGTCAAATTTCCTATTGAGTTCTGGTCTTTTCATTAAGAATGATTGAAAATCCTCTATTTCACTGAACGCCCATTGTTTCCTTGAAGGATTATACTCAATTTTACTGGGTAGGTGATTCTTGGTTGTAATCCTAGTTCCTTTGACCTCTGAACTATCATATTCCAAGCCCTCTGAGCCCTTAATGTAGAAGCTGCTAAATCCTGTGTTATCCTGATTGTGTTTTCACAATGCTTGAATTATTTCTTTCTGGCTGCTTGCAATATTTTCTCCTTGACCTGGGAACTCTGGAATTTGATTATAATATTCCTAGGAGTTTTCCTTTGGGGATGTCTTTCAGGAGGTGATTGATGGATTCCTTTAATTTCTGTTTTACCCTCTAATTCTAGAATATCAGAGCAGTTTTCCTTGATAATTTCTTGAAAGATGATGTCTAGTCTCTTTTTTTGATCATGGCTGTCAGTTCAATAATTTTTAAATTATCTCTCCTGGATGTATTTTCCAAGTCAGTTGTTTTTCCAATGAGATATTTCACACTGTCTTCTATTTTTTCACTCTTCTGGTTTTGTTTTGTAATTTCTTGATTTCTTATAAAGTCATTAGCTTCCATTTGCTCCATTCTAATTTTTAAGGAATTATTTTCTTTAGTGAGCTTTTGGACTTCCTTTCCCATCTGGCCAGTTCTGCTTTTTAGGGCATTGTTCTCCTCATTGGCTTTTTGGACCTCTTTTGCCATTTGGGTTAGGTTATTTTTTAAGGCGTTGTTTTCTTCAGTATTTTTTTGGGGGGTCTCCTTTAGCAAGCTGTTGACTTATTTTTCATGGTTTTCTTGTATCACTCTTATTTCTCTTCCCAGTTTTTCCTCTACTTCTCTTTACTTGCTTCTCAAAATCCTTTTTGAGCTCTTCCATGGCCTGGGACTGATTCATATTTTTCTTGGAGGCTTTGGATGTAGGAGCTTTGATTTTGTTGTCTTCTTCTGGTTGTATGTTTTGATCTTCCTTTGTCACCAAAATAAGATTCTATAGTCTGAATATTTTTGTGCAGTTTGCTCATGTTCCCAGTCAATTACTTGACTTTTTAACTCTTTGTTAAGGTAGGCCTCTGCTTCCAGTGTGGAGGATGTACTGTCCCAAGCTGTTTTCAGAGATACTTGTAGGGACTTGTAAATTTTCAGTTCTTCCAAGGTGGTATAATCAAAGGAGCAGTGTTTACTCCTTTCCTAGTCTGTGCTCTGGTCTATGAGTGACCACAAGCACTTTTTTCTGCCTTGGAACTGTGATGAGGATTCCTTCTTTACCACCACTGCAAGCTCCACCACACCAGCACTCCTCCTTGTCCCAGGACTGCCACCCAGGACTGCAACCCAGATCCAAGCACGGGCAAAGCAAGAGAATCCTGTCTCAGCACTAGCAAAGAGAACCCTGCAATCCCCCCTGACCAGCCACATGATCCCTTCAACGTCTGTAAGCCAAGAACTCCAGAAGAAGCCACCTTCCTTGGGCTGCACCAGGACTGGGGCTGGATCAGAACTTTCCTACTGACTTTCCAAGTTGTCTTTGGCATTTTGGTGTTGAGAAGTCTGGAAACCACTACAGTTGCTAGTGATTCAGGTTCACTGAGGCCAGGTCTTTGCCTGTGCAGCCCATGCTGAACTGTACTCCTCTCCCAGCCAGGCACAACAGACCTTTCCCATCAACCATCCAAGTTGTCCTGGCCTGGAAATTTGTTTCACTCTGTCTTTTTGTGAGTTCTGCTGCTCTAAAATTTGTTTAGTGACATTTTTTACAGGTATTTGGAGGGGTTTGGAGGAGAGCTCAAGCAAGTGCCATCTTGACTCTGCTGCTGCCTGCTTATTGAAAATTGTGAGTATTAAATTCTAGGCTCAAAAGGAAATTGTCAACCATGGATCCCATGAATATCTGAGACCATGTGTCCTGGAAGCCTTACCTGTCATGGAAATTGGCACAGATGGACGATTTCATTTTCTGTGCTCCTTTATCTGTAGCTGTCCCTTGTTGCTATAATTCCCCTATGTCTGCATGTATTTATAGAGCGTTCTCAATGGAAGTTGGTGACATTTATATGTCAACAGTGCCTTAGACATAATAGGTATGTAATGAATGTTCATTGAATTGAATCAACATCATTTGCATGGATAAATAGGGATTTCATATGCAACCACCACTGACATTGTTAGGTCACTCCTAAAAGATTTTTCCTTTGGCCACTAACTTACCTGTAAAACCAAGATAATACAGTGTGGTGTGGTCTTGGAAACTGGAACACTTCAGTTCAAATTCAACCTCAGACATTACTAGATGAGCAAGTCATTTAACCTAACTTCGCCTCAGTTTCCTCAACTGTAAGCCTCTATTTTACATGGTTGTTGTGAGGTTCAAATACAAAAAAAAAGTAAAATGCATCTCAATGCTTTAATTTTCTCATTTAAAAAAATGAGAAGAATAAGCTGACCCACTTACCTTACAGAGACTTTGAGAGAATCAAATGAGGCAGCATAATGTAGTACAAAACACACTGGATTTTGTGACACAAGACCTGAGTTCCAAGCCCAGCAGAGCTACTTACTACCTGCATGATCAAATCTCATAATAGGCTTGTATGAGATGACCCCTAAGTTCCCTCATAGCTCTCAATCTTTAGTCTGTAAACTATGTGACCAGTCATTTAACAGATCTGAGCCTCAGTTTACTGATCAATAAAATGAAGAGGTTATATGAGATGACCCATAAGTTCCCTTCACAGCCTCAATTTACGAACCTATGAACTTTGTGACCAGTCACTTCACCTCTGGGGTACAGCTTCTTCATCTGCAAAATGACAGAATTTTGCTAGATGACCACCAAAACCTTTTCCAGCTCTGAATTCTTTGAATTCCTACCAATGAAGTATTTGAAGAGCCATTGGTGGTTTAAAGTCACTGTTTAGTGTTTACTAAATTCAGTGTGATACACACACACACACACACACACACACACACACACATATATATATATATATATATATATATGTATGTATGTATGTATGGTTTTTTTTTTTTCAGCAGAGTCAAATTAGGAAAATGGAGAGGAAATTGGCCAGGGTATGTGGTTGAGACAATGTAATGGGAAAGACCAACAGACACTCACTAGAATGGACTCTTGGGGAGCCGTGAGGCTCCTTCTTCATGAGTTAATACTTGAACTAGGCAGCAGCTGTATTACAATTCATGATTGAGTATATGCTAACCTAGAAGGCATTTTCTTTAAGTGCTGGCTCAGTTAAATGTCCCTCCAAGACACACACAGACACACACAGACACAAGACACATACCTCTTACTCTGAATGTAGCAGGAAACTACTGATTGTTTTCCATTCTCTTTGAATTTTCTAAGCCATCTGATAGGTAGCTAGGTGGTAAAGTTGATAGAATGCTGCTCCTGGAGTCAGGAAGACTCTTCTTCCTGAGTTCAAATCTGGCCTCAGACACCTACCAGCTATGTGACCCTGGGCAAGTCACGTAACCTCATTTGCCTCAGTTCATCATCTGTAAAATGAACCGGAGAAGGAAATGGCAAACCACTCCAGTATCTCTGTGAAGAAAACAAAGAGTGGGACATGACTGACTGAAATGGCTCAACAATAGCAACAGAAGTCATCCTGACACATAAAGTTTGGGACTGGGAGTTATGAGTAGAAGAAAATAAATCCATTCAGTTTAGTACAGTAAAAGAGATATGGTGCAGAAAGCATTTGGATTGTTAGGAGACCTGGGTTCTGGCCCCAATTCTGCTACTGATTAGCTATGTGACTTTGGATAAGTCACTTACCGTTGAGAGAAAGAGATCTCTGAGTCTCAGAAAGGCCCACATCAAAGTGAAGGTTTGGTTCTAGATGGCATTTAAGATCCCACTCAATTCTGACCTAACACTGAAGCTTCTATGTGGAACAGTGAATAGAGTCCTAGGCCTAAAGTCAAGAACATGTAAGTTCAAATCTGCCTTCAGACACACTTAGTAGCTGTGTGACCCTGGGTAAGTCACATCACTTCTGTTTACTTCAATTTTCTCAACGATAAAATGGGGATGACAATAGCAACTATCATTCAGGGCTGTTATAAGGATCAAATGAGATAATAGAGTCAATCCTCAACTTTCAAGTTCCTAGAAAATGGTGTGAAAATAAAAAATGCAAATGTTGATACATTGAACTTATAAGAAAGAGAGGACTAAGGTTCCCATGACCACCAAAAGCTGCAAACTTTTACATGAGGTTTCTGAAAATACACTTTTCTGCATATAATTCTTCATAAACAATAACTCTTATCATATGCACTTTTCCTAAAGCACTAATGATAAATTAACCCATAAAATGCAGTACACAAAATAAAATTGGTAACATGCAGAACATTTTTTCTTTCTAGTAATTCCCTAGAATTCTGTGATCTTTTGTGCTAACATCTCAATTTAAAAAAAATAATTTCAGACAATATTCACTTTTCATAACACATGAAATCTATAGTATCATAAATGTTGTCCAGTAAATAAAATTCTTAAAATTAAATATTTTTTAACCTGAATCTTACCTTTCATTGTGTCAGATCGTGGTGTGAAAGCATTGTACTGCATACTATACTGCTATAAACCTCTCTGTCTTGGCCACCTTCTGAAAACCAAGGGAGAGGCTTCTGGGACTTTAGACATTGCTGTCTGAAGACTCTGAAACTGGGGAAGTCTTGACATCACCTCCAACACTATCTTTCATGGCTGGTGGATGATGTTGGAGATCTTGAAATAATCTGTCAGCTAGATCAGCTTCATGCACCTTAAGGGTCTCAGAGTATGAAAGAATAGCAAAATTGAGTTGACATTTAACCTTGAGGCTGTGATTGATGGTGGGATTGGCAGTCTCTGCGTTTCTAGCCTACTGTTGGAATAGGGAGACAGAGGCTGCTGACATTCAGGCAGAGTTTATCTAACACCTTTATTTTCTTACCAAGCAGCATCACTGACTTTGCATTCTTGGACTTAGAGTCCAAAGGACCAACACAAAACTTGAGTATCAGAGGCAAACAATGAAAATATGCAAGAACTCTTTACAACAGCAGGGTGAACAAGACTAGGGAAGTGCCTAGCACTGGGGTGGGGAGCCTGCGGCCCCGAGGCGTGTGGCCTGGTGGGCCGCAGGGTCGCAGGTTCCCTGCCCTTGGCATAGTAGATTACCAGCTGCTCCACTAACTTGCCCACAACTAGCCTCTCATTTTTTCCCCCTACAGCACCTAGCCAAGAATGTGTGTGGTTGCCAATGCAAAAGTAAAAATGGGGTTATTAATAAAATCATGCAAATGCTTGAAGTACTGAAAGTTAAACTCACTAAAGTTGAGGATTGATTGAATTTGTAAGAACACCTAGCACATAGCAGCACTATATTCCCCTGACATTCTCTTCCATTCTCATTTAAAATTCATGGTAATTAGAGTACAGCAAGGTCCCAGTGAAGTGGTCACATCATTTGAATTTGAACTGAGTACTTCCACTGGACTAGAACCAATTACCATATTTTATGGAAATATAACTTTGAAAAGTGCAAATTCAAATACATGGAACCACTTTAAGGTAATCATATTTGCACTATGGGGGACCTAGCTGTATACCATTCAGTGAATCTTACCTTTGAACTAAGTTGCCTTTATCTCAGGATGCTATTTGAGTTGAGGTGAGAATGTTCCTTCCAACTCTCACTAAGCCTTTGGTGGCTAGCCTGAAACTAAGTAAAACAAACAATGAATTTCACTTAGCAAGACCAGAGAGGCAGAAGGAGCTGAAAACCTTTTGTTCTGCAGAAATCATGCCCCAAATTACTTTACACCTTAAAAATGAAATTTTTTCAAGCACTCATAAGCACTTGATCAGGTTCTATTTATAAACATTTACTGTAGTTACTGTAAATAGTTCTTATTTCTTCACTAAGGGAGAACTGACCAAGCTTGTATTTGGTAATTGTTAATGCAATATCTCATACTGCTATATTAAAATTAATCAAATTATTCTTTAAAAATGGACTATATGCTTTTCACTGAATCAGATTGCTCTCACTCCTTAGGAAGTTCCAATTAGTAAGCTGTTACAAAGTTAATTTGTTTTATCCTAGGGTTAACAAGATCATACTTCAAAACTTCAACTGGATTTATGACCTCATTAAATGTCTCCCTCCAACAGTGCAGATCACAACCTAGCCATGCTTTCATATCCTTGCAATTCTTGTTTGCATCCTCCCTTAAAATGTCCATGGTGGCATCCACCAAAGGTGCCAGGGCTTTTAACTAGTTCACTTGACTGATACTGACTTGACATGAATACTGATGGAGCACACAGGAATTCTAACTTGATGTATAACTATCCTACCTCCCTTTTTGGTCCCAAGTCTCTTTGATGTCCTAGATGCTGTTCCTTGTGTCCAATTTTTCATCATTTGTATTATGTAGACCATTTAAACTAACCATCCATTCATCTCTTCACTGCTCTTTGCATGACCAGCAATTCTGATCCTTCAGAGATGAGGGAAATTCACTGAAAATCCCCCAAATCACACTTACAAAGTAGTTGCAAATCTTTTCTTAAAACTACTTATGAGGAACACAAAAGACAGATGGAGACTTTGCTGCCCAAGTCCTAATGAGAGAAATGAAATGTCCAAAAATGTCCAAAAAGGCAGGTAACAAAAATGGAAATTAGAAGAAGCAAAAGGCCTGAAATACTTTGGAAAAAAGACTATGTCTTGTAGCCAAGACCAAACTGATGGTGGGAAAGCCAATATATATACAGATGTTAAAGATTGCAATAGATGTAACCACAAGGTCCAAAGCAAAGATTGTTAACCCTTTTGTATGTATTCTGGACCCCTTTAGAAGTCTATGAAGCCTAATGATCTCTTCTCAGAATAATGCCTTTTTTGCCTATATTCATCATTGAAGAAGATCCTAAATTTCAATTAGTGGAAATAAAGAAATAAAGTCCCACCCTCTCAAATCTATCCATAAACTCCTGGGTGTCTACAGACCAGGTGAAGCACCTTTGGTTTAAAAGCTGCCAATCATGAACCCTTGTCTCAAATAAGAGAGTGCTAAGTAGAGAAGGTCAGATGTCATGCTTTTGGTATCATGTTTCCTTTCTTGTCTTATTTGGCTTCTGCCTCAAAAGAATGAACAGTCTGGAGAAGTTTGAGTAGGGGCAGAGAATTAGGAGTATAGTTACAAGCCTTCTAAAGTTAAATGACTTGCCCAAGATGACACAACTACTAAGTGTCTGAGGCTGGATTTTAACTTGAGTCTTCCTGACTCTAAGTCCTGCCTCTCTAGCCAAAATAAGTCTCAAGAAGGGTTCATTGGTAGGGATGTATTTTCTGGAGAGAGTCAAAAGACTGAATGCAAACACTGAGTCTGTAGCCACTCAGATAGATTGGAAAGAATTACAGGATTAACCATTTAGAACTGGGAGGGACCTCAGGAATCTTATAGTCCAGGACTTGGAAAACCATGGCCCAAAGGTCAAATCCAGCCCATTGCTTGTTTTTGTTCTATTTTATTAAAAAATTAAAAAACCATCCTTTGCTCACAAACTATTAAAAAAAAATTGTGGGCTAGATTTCACTCTTGGACCATAGTTAGTCTAATGCTCTTCCCCCATTTTACAGATGTGTAAATTGAGACTGAGAGGTTAAGCAACTTGCCCAAAGTCATACAATTAGCAATTATCAGAGTCAGAATTTGAGCATAGGCACTCTGATTTCAAATTCAACTCTCTTTCTACTACAGGCCATATAATTTAGGCAAAAACCCCACCCCATTATGGAAGAGAAAAGAAGAAAGGGACTGAGCCTGATTTCCTAAGTTAGTTTGTTCTCCCCTAAATGCATGAGGAATTTAGTTATTTAGTTGTCTTCCCCCTTACCCTAAGAGCTAATTTATATATCTTTTTTTCCTTTGCCTGACAAAAATTATATGTAACAGGAATATTATTTATTTTGTTAATTTATTCATTACATACATGTTTACAAATTTTTGATAACAAAAGAGTAGAATTAGATGCAATATACAGTAGAATTAATAATTTATATATTATTAGGTGTATATATGGAACAAATGTCATAGAATCAGGCAGCTAGGTGATAGAGTGGATAGAGTGCTGGGCCTGAAGTCAGGAAAACTCCTCTTCCTCTTCAAATCTGGTCTTAGACATGTACTAGCTGTACGAAACAAGGCAAGTCACTTAGTCTTGTTTGCCTCAGTTTTCTCATCTGAAAATGAGCTGGAGAAGGGAATGGCAAACTACTCTGGTACCTTTGCCAAGAACACCCCAAAAATGGAGTGATGAAGAGTCAGACATGATTAAATTGATTGAACAACAACAACAACAACAAAAATGTCATAGAATCACAAGATTTAGAGGAAGGGACTTAAAGAGTATGGTGGAGAGCATAGTGGATCAAGAGTCAAAGACCCTGTGTTCAGATCTTGGCCATTTAGTATCTGTGTGACTCTGGAGAAATCATATAATCTCTTTAATTGTCAGTTTCCTGATCTTTAAAATGAGGTGGTTGCCAAAAAGGATCTCTAAGGTCCCATCAAACTCTAGTAAATGTGTCTCAAAACAAAGTTAGCCTGAGATAGAAAAATAGAAATCCACAGGATTTATTCCCTGATATTCATCATACCCCTCCGTCAAAGGCCACTGAGTCTAAGTTCCTAATTTTACTAATGAAGACACTGACACTCAGGGATGTGAAATGATTTGCCCAAGATCACATAACTGAATTTCCACGGTGAGATTTTGTAGAGGGCCGGCTTTGGGGAGTTGGAGGGCTTAGGCCAGCCTGGGTCTTACCTGCAGCTTTGTACTAAGCCTGACAGCTGCGAAACTCAGGATGTCGGCTCACCACCCCCCTGTTCCGTCTCTTGAGAACAGGATGCAGGAAGGGAGGAAACGGATGGGGTACAGGACAGGACGCAGGAAAGAATGTAACAGACAAGGTACAAGGAAGTAAGGAAATCATCTAATTAGATTTGTACTTTTCATGAATAATAATGTTACTATTGCTTGATCCAGTACTATATAAGCCTGAGCCCTCAGATCAATAAACAGAGTTTGTTCTTCACTGCTCTCACCTGGCCCGTGATTCTTTCTCTCTTCACACTCTGCCGGCATCATCCCACAGCCGGGGACGCAGGCGCTCCCGGCAAGATTTGAACCTAGTTCCTTTGATAACCGAGAAAATGTTCATTCTACTCTGCCACATCATCACTACCTAATGAGTCTTGGAACTTGGAGAAGCACCCCAAACCTCTCTCCACTTGTCATATCTCATTGTCCCCCCAACCTCATCTAATTAGGAAAAAAATATGTAAATAAATGAGTAATACTAAACACATTACATACATTATCTATGAATACATATATACGTATATACATTATCTATGAATACATATATGTAAAAAGCATATACATAAGGTACCTATATATACATACTCTAGATCAGTCCTAAGCAACATATGGCCTGTGGGCTGCTTCCTGCCAAAGGATTTTGGGCATCCCTTGAAAAATGTAGAGTTGCCATGGTATACTTTCTCCTGTTTGGCATGTGACCCATGGCAACCAACCATGCTCAGTCTGTTGCTAGTCTAACCTATCGGTAACCCAAAGAAGTGTAGCCCATTTTAATTTTGGCCCCTACCTACTGCCAAGATGTACAGGTCTGTTCTAGATACGTATGAGTATATAGACTATTAGTGCCTGATGTGGGAGAGCCTTCTGATCAGTCACAGTCAGAGATACTGTACATTGACCTTGACATAGTGATGTCATTTTGGTCCTCTTTGAGTACAAAGGACAACAATCAATACACACACATATATACACATATGTATAATGTGTGCATTTGTATGCATAATAATGTATATTATCACATACAGTGTATGTTTATATACACCATAATATAATGCATGTGTTTATATATTAAATATATCATGCACAGTGCATGTGTCTGTATATAGCATAATATAGTATGACATAATGCATATATTTTCCTATATTATAATATAGTATAAAATGAAATTTATGCTTGCATGCATTGTAATATATTCTGATGTCTAACATATGTTTATGTACTTTATATTATTTAGTGTCTAAGTTTATACATTATAGGTATGTATACATACATGTGAATATTTGGTATGTATATGTCTATATACATTATTCTTATATGCATTACATACATATACATATATATGGATATACACATGCATATGCATATACACACAGAATAGACAGAAGGTAGTCTTAGAGAGGAAGGCACAAGCTTCTTCGGGACTGCAAATCAGCTAGACTTAGAATCATGAAAGACTGGGTTCAAATCTAATCTCAGATACTTATTAGTTGTGTGACTATGGGCTAGTCCCTTAACTCCTCTCAGCCTCAATTTACTCAACTACAAAAAGAGGATAGTAATAGTACCTACTTAATGGATTTCTTGTGAATATCAGTGAGATAGTATATACAAAGTGCTCTGAGAACCTTTAGGAGCAAGCCAATATTATTATTATCATGATTATTGTCAAGAATACTATCTCAGTCTTGACACTGTGGAGGTGACAAGAAATATATACTATATCCCTGATTCCAAATACTTAATTTGGAAGCTAAAGCAAACCCTCATGAAGTGGTTAAATAACTGCACTGGGCAGTAGAACATTTAAAATAATAGCTAACATTTATATTGTGCTTTCTGGTTTGCAATGCACTTTACATATGTCATGTCATTTGATCCTCTCAACCCTTTAAAGGTAGGTACTATTATTTTCCCTATTTTACAGATGAGAAAACTGAGGCTGAGACAGAAGTTAAATGACTTGCCCACAGTCCCACATTTAATAAGTGTCTGAGGCAGGATTTAAATTTAGGTCTTCCTAATTGTCCTCGTTTCAGCATAGAGGGCTGAATGAATGTGGTATATTTAAGAGGCATAGTGAGAGGGCTGTCCTGACTAGTGGGACGTAATGAAATTTGGGTTGGATAAGCCAAGATCAATGATGGAAAGCTGTGAAAGCCCTGAAAGCCATTCTGAGAAGTTTGGAATTAATTGTGGGCATAACTGGGGCAGTGTAATGATGATGGCCTGGGGAAGATTAACCTGGCAACAGTATTCAGGAGAGTTTGGAGGAAGAACGAGCAGGTGGCATTGCTAGCTCAGTTGAAAGTTGAAAGATTCAACTTACAAGTTGCTGAACCCTAGGAAGACGTGGATTCCTGAATAATTTTTGTCACTTGAACAGGAGGCATACAAAAGATAGCTCTTGGGACCGCAGCATTTTTCCAGTTTCTGATTACATAGCTTTCTCTTTGCAGCACTGAATTTCTGGAGCAGGTCAGTCTTCAGAATCTGGCTGTTGCTTCAGAGCTCATCCAAGATGGAATACTCACATAAAAAAAGTGGAGGGCATAAGGAAGACTTCTTTTTTTTTCACTTAGAAGAATTAGTCTTGGTACTTTATTATAGTCTGTTGAGCCTTTGGGTGAACCAGCTGTGGTTTTCTGTAAACAGGGCTTCAAAAGCCATAAACACACTTATCAGTAAACTGCAGAACATGAAGCATCTAGCAACGTTCAAGGTCATTGACAGGTGACATGGCAAATAAAGGAAGATTAAACACTGTAGCTTTTCTGACATGGTTCCATTTTATATTTGCCAGTGGCAGATTACAGGATGCTGCTTGCTCTCGATCAGAGTCACTGAACATAAGTAGACTAATTTCTTGGAAGGTGATTCCTCCCATTTTTCTCTAGGCCTATGGATAGAGAGATAAATGGATAAATGGAAAGATGGATAGAGAGAGACAGACGGCAATCAACAAATATTTGTTAAGTACCTACTCCATGCCAGGTGCTGTGGAGAGACTGGGGATACAAAAACAAATATAAACAAGATAGATAGATAGATGAGAGACAGATCAATAGAGAGATAGATAGAGATAGATATATGGATAGCTATAGACAGATGGATAGAAATAGATAAAGATATAGATAAACAGAGATAAAGATAGATAGATAGGTAGATAGATAGAGACAGACATGTAATAAACAAATATTCATTAAGTGCCTACTATGCACTAGGTAATGTACTAGAGGCTGGGGATACAAATATAGACACATTAGACAGACAGAAAGACCAATAGATAGAGATAAATAGATAGAATAAAATTGTAGGTAGCTCTTTCTTCATGGCCTAATGGTCTTCTTGATAGCCTAGGGTATTTTGGCCCTGGGGAACAGAGGGTGGGATGTATCACTGAGCATGACAGACAGATGATATGACTTTAAGATAGCATGGAAAATTGGCACACTAAGTGAATCCTGACAAGTGTGGTCCTTGAATAGTACTTTTTCTATAGCCAAGAGCAAGGAGGAGGGAAAAGGAGAACAAAATTAATCAGACAGTCAACACACATGTTTTTGCACTTGTTTACGCACAGTTTATGCACTTGCTACGTGCCAAGCACAGTGCTAAATACTGGGGATACAAAGAAAAGCAAAAGCAGCCCCTGCCCTCAAATGGCTTACATTTTAATGGTAAGGGACAACATATAAATCACTAGGTATGTAAAAATATATACAGAGTAGATGGAAGGTAATCTCAGAGAGGAAGGCAGCTGGGGGGACTGGGAAAATCTTCTTGAAAAAAGGTGGGATTTGAGCTCAGCTTGAAGGAAGTTAAGGGGCAGATTTGAGGAAGGAGAGCATTCTAGGAATGGTGAACAGCCTAGTGCTAAGGCATAGAGACAAAAGATGGAGGACTTATGATAAAGGTAGAGCTAGTAGGAACTTTCACATAGGACCATAACAGAACTGGAAGGGACCTGAGATCCCCTAGTTCAACCCCACATTTTACAGATGAGGAAACTGAAGTCCATGTAGCCTAAATAACTCATGAGATCACATGAGTTATAAGTGACAGGGGTAGGACTTGAACCCAGGTCCTCTGACTCCAGAACTAGTGCCCTTTCCACTTTGGAGAGAAATAGAAAGTCTTACCTCTTATACTTGTTCAGTCATTTCTGACTCTTTGTGACCCCATTTGGAGTTTTCTTGGCAAAGATACTGGAGTGGTTTGCCATTTCCTTCTCCAGGTCATTTTACAGATGAAGAAACTCAGGATTAAGTGACTTACCAAAGGTCACACACACAGCTATTAAGTGTCTGAAGCCAGATTTGAACTCAGGAAGCTTTCTGACTCCAGGCCTGGCACTCTGTCCACTGCACTACCTAGCTGCCTTCTTCTAGTACTTATGATAATAGGCAAGTCACTGAACTTCCCTTTCTTCATTTTACAGATGAGGAAATGAAGATCTAGAGAGTAAAATGACTTGTCAAAGGTCCTACAGGTACTAATGTGCCAGAATTTTAATTTGAACCTAGTTCCCTTGATTCTAAGACTTGTGCTCTAAGGGCATGTGCTCTAAGGGCTCCAAGAGCAAGAAGGAGTCCTGTAGAAGTGATGGGAATGAGTACATGCAGACAGAAGGACAGAAGGAAGACTGTTTTGTTTTGATTTGTTTTATTTTTTTGTAAAACAAATCACCTATTACATGCACTAGGGGAACTCACTATTTAAAGCGACACTGTATGTCATTTGAATGTCCTTCAACTATGGATAAGAGAAAAATTTAGGATCAAAGAAAACACAGAGAGCATTATAAAACAGATAATTTTGATTTGTATAAAATTACAATGTGACAAAACTTTTGATAAAGTTAATAATTATTTTATCCCTTCTATTACTACCCTTCTGCTTGAGGAAAAGGTGTGAATTTTTAGAATCACATTTATTTTTGAAGTGAATATATATCCTAGGAACAAACCAAACAGAATGTGGGAAAACATCAGCTCCATTTTCTTTCACTCTTGGACTATACTGTTAAATATTTGTGTTTTGTAAATAATTTTTAGTTATTGGCTTGAGTGATTGCAGTTGGGCAAATATCACTTTCATTCATTAGTTGTGAATGATCTTATTAATAACATATCTCCATGCAGTTATTGCTAGAACAAAAAGAGATAGTTGTCGTTTAACTAAAAGTCCTCTCTATAGGAACTATTCCAACATTACCCTCATGGAGTAATGAAGCAGTAAGTATCATTTCGCCTCATCATATAGATGAGATGGTTAATCTGTGGCACAGACCAGCTGAGTGGGCCTGAGAGAACACAAAAGAATAACTATATATGGATCTGTAGCTAGAATCTAGATTTGTTTATAAGAAGTGGGGAGAAGGGACTCAGTCACTGGGTCTTTTGGCCAAACACTGGACTAAGAGACAGGAAGGCCCAGGATCAGATTCTGCCTCTGATACTAGTTATGCAGGCCTAAGGACATTACTTGACCTCTCTCAGCCTCAGTTTCCTTATCTGTAAAATGGATATAATAATAATTTTTAGCCTTTGCAGAACTGTTCCAAGGATCAAATAAGATAAAGTAAATGAGGCATTTTACCAATTTGAAAGGATTTTAGAAATATTGATTGTTATTGTTGGAGGTCTTGAGGTCCTGGGGAACCATTGACCCAGCTCTGATCCTAGGGTTGGTCCATCTGTCCATTCAGCCCAACCAACATGCTGGAGACTAGGCCCAGGGACCACAGCTACATTAATTGTTTGGCTCACACACCACCTGGAATTAATGTGTTTCTCTTTGTCCCTCTCAAACAGAGATGAATGGGGAAAGCAGGAGGCAGCCTCTGTCCGGGTGTGGGTAATGAATTACACAGAATGGATGGGGGAGTAATTAACCTTCGTTGCAGATACATCCAGCCTGTCACTACTTTCTTTAACGCAGGGAATGTTCTCATCCTTCTTTGTCAGCCTGGCCTTCCTGGAAGGACAAGTGAATCTTCCATTTGCTAACAGAGAACCCAGAAGGGCTCTTGCTATCTTTCACAGGGCATGGGGTCCCAATTTAGTTTTCTTTCCACAAAGAGAAGGCTCTCAGATTGGATTTCCAGAGCAGTTGTCAGTTCCCGAGATACATGCCACTATCAGAGGATACGCAGGTGAATAAGACAAGTTATGGAGTTTGAATCTAGGAGGGGAGGAAAACCAAGTATATAAATGACCTTAGTGCAAGGGATCCCTAACCTAGACCTTGAAAAAAATGTGAACTAGGGGAGGTTGTCAACAGAGCCAATTCAATTCAATAAACAGTTTGTTTGATACCTACCATATGTGAAGTGCTTATGTGAGAGGGAAATTGGCATAGTGGATAGAAAGCCAGTCTCAGAGTCAGGAAGACCTGATTTCATGACTTGCCTCTATGACATCAGGACATTAGGACCTGGGGCAAATCATTTAACATCTTAGGGTATCACGAAACTTTCTAAGACTATAAGTGGCACTATAAGTACTTTTCTTCATGGGTAAAGGGAGTTTCCTCACTGGGCATTTCTTACACTTTACTAATATAATCACAGGTCTGTTCTCTTCCCTTCTCACCACCACTCTCAACAACAACAGCAGCAGTAGCAACAGCAACAACAACAATGAGGTGCAAGGCACTGGGTTGCAAAAGAAAAACAAATTCATCCTTTTTTTTTCTTCCAATGCCTCAGCTTTGGGAGCTCCTTCCCCCATCCTTGGCTCCCAGGTATTCTGTTTCTTCCCTGTCTATCATCTCAGACAAGAATGACCTGATTCACTCTCACTCTAAGATGTTTGGGGTTTCCTATGTTATGCTGTCTCAGAGTATTTGCATTTTTAAAAATCCATGGGCAGAGAACAATGCTTAATCCAAAGGAATGACTTGATATGAGAGAGAGAGAGAGAGAGAGAGAGAGAGAGAGAGAGAGAGAGAGCAGCCACTGGGGGTGAAGTATTCATTTGTTTGTTTTGGGGGGAAGTGGTTGGTAAATAGCATCTTATAGTCCTTAAATTTCCCTACCAATCCAGTCTCCATAGCAGATTAAATAAATGATGGCTTATTTTGATCCTCAGTGAAGCTTCAGCATCCATGCCCTAATGCATCTCATCCTGGAGCCATCCTAGCATCTGTCTCATGGTATGAGGAGTTGGACCTTCTCCTAACTGATCACAGGTGGCAGTTTGCCTGTGCGGCTCAGACTGAACACATGAAAGTCACAGACGCAGGCTTCTCAGGCCTATCAACTGTCTCCCATCCCAATCACTTAGCTCAGCCATTGGCTGGGGAAGCAGGACTATTAGTATGGCTTTGGGCTGGTTTCCTCCAGTTGCAACCACACTTAGTAGGCAATGGAGCTGCTGGTGAGATTTTGTTTTGCTCTGCCAATATGTAATTTTTGTCCTTTTGTCTTTCTCTCTCTCTTTCCCCCTCTCTTTTAATAGAGATCTATTTGCTAAAATAAATTGAAATGAGAGAAAGAATATAAGGCACAATTTATACTAGATATATCTGCAATTACTGAGTCTGAATTAAACATATCTCTTCATGAATAATGAAGCAGAAATAAGCCAGAGGAAAAGATGAGATAAGATCTTAAATCCATGTATTTTTAATTGCTTCATTATCTAAAATTTGGTATGAATAGCAGTGGATACAGTTTGCTGTTAATGCACAAAAAAGTAATGAGAATTTTCAGTCAAATCACAAAAGGCTATCAAAAATTAATTTTGTGTGCTGTGATCATTGAAAATGTGTGATTTTGTAGCAGAATGACATAAAAATACCATTTATATGCTAATACCAAATGAGTAATTTTTTTCATTTTGATGCAAAATAAATTTTATTTTCATTTTAATAAACTAATGAATTATAAGCTTTTTTTTTATATTTAGGTAAAAAGCTCAGGAAAGATAATGGGAAATTGGTGGAAAAGGCAGCACTGAATGACAAAGGGCTGGAATGTGGTGCTACACTCTTGTAGCAAGTGGTTAGACTCAGTGGGAAACTTTGGAAATCATGGTTCCTAGGTTGGCTTCTTCTAGTAGTGACAAACTTTCCCATGAGCTCCATGTGTAAGAAAATGAAAAGTCAACTTGTTTCATTAGATCTGAGAAACTCTAATTCCCTTTATCTCTGTCCATCCAGAGACAGCCACAGAGAAATACCCACCCAGGGGTTTCTTATTTGTACAGTCACATAGACATGACCCTCCAGAGTTTGATCCCCTTTGATGGAGAACCTGTTTGCCTAACTGCAGCTCACATGATTCAGTACTCTTTTTCTCTTCCCAAACTTATGTTCTCTTTCCCTGACATGGGCTACTGGGTTTAATTCCCTTTAACCCAGGTCCCTTTAAATGGAAGCCTCTGAGTTATGGTGCAATAATTCACATCCTCTGATCTGGTGGGCACAAGGCCACAGGCCAAGTGCAGTTAAATGAGTAAGGCCTGAATTACTATCCCATAACTTACCCCTTGAAAGTGTCTTATTGTAATTATGGTATGTCCCTGGGCAGCTATTTAAAAAAAATACAGAGAAGGTCCCAGGGCTTATATGTAGTCTAATGTAGTTTTCAGCGCCAAATAGTCTTGACTCTAAAGTCATTAGAAATCAAATTAAATAGAAAAATGAAAGATGTTAGTATCTCACATCAACAATGACATACAGCATTTAAACTCTCCTATTGCTTCCTCCTGTCAATGCAGCATCAAAGTTGCTCTACATTATTTTAGAGGAAATTTTTTTTGGCTTCCGCTCCCTTCCTTGACTCTTTTTTTCTTTCTAGTCTTGCCAATGAGCTTTGACTTTAGAAGGAAATAACTGAATGCAGCTTTCCCTAGTGCTATATGCTGACAAATTCTATTGTTTAATATTCCGTGGTAATACAATTTCTGTATAATGGGGACCCTTTATCAACAACACTCTCAAGAGAAATATTATCTGGTACTCTACATCAATATATTATTTTTTTTTCTGAGACTACGTATCCCTATCTCACTCAGGTGGGAAGGGCAAGTTTCAACCTGCATCATTTTTCTAATTTGAGCAGGTTCTCTCAGTCATTAGGCAGCTAGGTGGTCTTCTACACCACCAGATACATAACCAGATGTATTTTTCCACTCAGTTCTCCAGGCCACCATCCACCCAAACCTCCAACAATAGACACTTAGGGTTTGTGGCACAAGTCCTTCACTCTACTTCCATTTTGTTCTTCTCCAGCGAATCAATAAAGGTATGGAACTTATTAAAAATCATGTGTTTTGTTTTCATGTAACACAGATTATTCCCACTGCATGAGAGGTCTTTTACAACAAAGTAAACTTTGCTTACACAGTGACTTCATCTGAAAGAGCACGTAACATTTTACATCTGGAGCACTCTTCACCTTAATTAAAAAAAAATAACAGAAATCCATATTCTTTCCCTTCCACCTCCATCACATTGGGAAAAAAGAAAAGAAAAACAAATTTCTTGTAACAAACATGTATTGTCAAGCAAAACAAATTCCCTCAATGGCTGCATGAAAATGAGTTTCAGCTTAAATCATCAGGTCTCTAATGGATAGAATGTTTCATCTTTGATCCTCTGGAATCATGAATGGTCCTTAGTTCTTAAAGCTTTCAAAGTTGCTTGTTTTTACAATGTAGTTTTCATTGTGTTAATTGTTCTCATGATTCTGTTCTTTTCATTTTTCATCACTTTATCAAAGTCCTCAAAATTGCTTGTTTTTGTAATCGTGATGTTATGGTATAAATTATTCTTCTGTTTCTGCTCACTTCAGTATTCATTGGTTTATATAAGTCTTTTTATGGGTTTTTGAAAACATCCATTTTCTCATTTCTTATGGCATCATAGTTCTCTATCACATTTATATACAACTTATTTGGCCATTCCTCAATTGATAAACATCTCATAAGTTTCCAGGGGTTTTCAACTACCAAAAGAGCTTTCATAAGCATTTTTATACATAAAAACTTTTTCCTCCTTGATCTCTCTCTTTCTTTCTTTCTTTTTTTTTTAATAGGCTTACCAATGGTATACGTGGGCCATAGGTCACTGTTTGGTAACATTTTGAGTAAAATTCTAAATTGCATTCCAGAATGATCATATCCATTCATGGGTCCTCCAACACTGTATCAACACAACTGTTTTTCTACAGCCCCTCTAACATTTATCATTTTCCTTTTACGTCATCTTCACTACTCTGATGAGTGTGAGGGGGAAATATCAGAATTGCTTCAATTTGCATTTCTATGATTAGTAGTGTTTTGGAGCATTTTAAAATTACGATTATAAATAGCCTGGGTTTCTTCCCTTGAGAATGTCCACTCATATCCCTAAACCATTGATCAATTGGGGAATGGTTCTTTTTCCTATTTTTTAAAATTAGTTCCTTTTATATCTTGGAAATGAGATCTTTATCTCATTGTGGCAAAGATTTTTTCCTAGACAATCAACTCCAGTGGCTTTATTTAAATTGTGCAGAAAACTTTTAAAATTTTATATAATCAAAAATTATCCAGTTTATATTCTGTGATCCTCTGTACACAGATTTCATAGGTATTTTTTTTCTATGTTTCTCTAATTTATTTATGATTAAACAAATGACCTTTAAGTGTGTGTGGGAGGGGGAAGAGAGGGTTGGTTATGAAGGTCTTTGAATGACAAATAGAGGATTTAATATTTGATCCTAGAAGTGATATGGAGCCACTGGAGTTTATTGAGTGAGGTGGTGACATGGCCAGGCCTAAAGCACAGGCCTGTGGCAGATAGACAAAACAATAGACAATTTCAATAGTCTAGGTATAATGTTATGAGGGCCTGTACCAAGGTGGTGGTAGAGGCAGAGGACAGAAGAGAAAAGATGCAAGAGATGTTGCAAAAGTGAAATCTCAACAGGCTTTGGCAACAAATTGGCTATGGGGGATGTGAGAGTGGTGTAGAGGATAATACCTAATATATGAGCCTGGGTAATTGGAAAGATGGCAATATCCTAAACAGGTAAAGGGACATTAGAACAAGGTACAGTTTGGGGAGAAAGATAATGAAATCAGTTTGGGACATGTTGAGTCTAAGGTGTTGTCAATGTTGGGAACAAGAACAAGAACAGATTGACTGAGAAACATAATTTGGGCCAAGTAGGGTTTATTGAGTTCATCAATTGATACTGATAAATTCATAAATATTAAGTTTATTGAGTCTCACCCAAAGAGATAAAAACTCTGCAAATAAACAGTACACAAAGCTAATATTGGTTTCGAGGAATGAGGAACAGGGTAGAGGATGGGGCAAAAGTTGAGCTCTGTTGCAGAGCTCAAGGCTGAAATGGTACAATAATCCTTCTACCCAGTAGCAGGGGTAAGTGTTTCTGCATAACAGGATATAGGGGTCTAGGCTGGTTCTTAGAACAGATTACACAACAGGATACAGTGGCATGTCCTATTTTGGGTTATTTGCATTGCAAGCACTAATGTTAGAGTACAGTTTGTGTGAACAAAATGAAGTCACTCTGGATCCATAGTGTCTACATGATAACTGGTTCAAGACATACCATAGGCTGGAGATATAAGACTGAAAGTCAAGGAAGAGGTTAGGGTGGAACAAATAGATCTGAAAATCATCAACACAGAGATAATATTGGAAGTCATGGTATTTGATGAGATTATCAAGAGAAATAGTATCAAGTGAAAGAGACAAGATAGAGCCGTATGGGACACCCACAGTTAGTAAGTGTGATCTAGATGAAGATGCAGCAAAAAAGAGAGAGAGAGAGAGAGAGAGAGAGAGAGAGAGAGAGAGAGAGAGAGAGAGAGACTGAGAAGGGGCAGTCAGATAGGTAAAAGGAGAACTAGGAGAGTGTTCTGAAAGCCTAAAGAGAAGAGAGTATCAAGAACAGAGTGATTGATAGTATCAAAGTCTGCAGATAGATCAAGAAGGATAAGGATTGAGAGAAGGTCATTGGATTCAGATACTAAGAGAACATAGACTTCTATGTATTTTATACAATCTGTAGTAATTTTAAATGGAATTTTTATTTCTAACTTCCTGCTGGGTTTTATTGGTATTATATAGAAATGCAGATGATTTGTATAGATTTATTTTATGTCTTGCAAATTTGCTGAAGTTATTAATTGTTTCAATTAATTTTAAGCTGACTCTTTAGGGTTCTTTATGTGTGCAATCATATCATCTGCAAAAAGTGATAATTTTGTCTATTCTTTGCCCACGGCTATTCCATTAATTTCTTTTTCTTGCTTTATTACTATAAATAGAATTTCTAGTACTACGCAAAATAGAAGGCGTGGCAATGGACATACTTATTTTACTCCTGAATTTATTAGAAAGGATTCTAGTTTATATACATCACAAATAATGGTAGTTTTTGATTATGTATATATTATTTATTATTTCAAGGAAAGCTCCATTCATTCCTATGTCTTCTAATGTGTTTTTTTTTTAAACAGAAATAGAAGGGTCAGCTAAGTGGCGCAGTGGATAGAGCACTGGCCCTGAAACCAGGAGTACCTGAGTTCAAATCTGGCCTCAGACCAAACACTTGACACTTACGAGCTGTGTAACCCTGGGCAAGTCATTTAACCCCAAATGCCTAAAAACAAACAAACAAGCAAAAAAAAGAAATAGGTTTTATCTTTTGTCAAAACCTTTTCTGCATCTATGGGTATAATAATATATTTTTGTTGATTTATTTTAAATATGGTCAATACTTGTGGTATTCCTACTATTAAGCCAATCTTGAATTCCTAGTATAAATCCAATTGGTCATAATCTTTGTAATATGTAGTTTTAGCCTCCTTGCTAATATTTTTTTCACATTTTTTACATCTATGTTCATTAGGGATATTAGTCTCTGGTGGGGGTTTTTAATTCTGATTTTCCCTGGTTTATGCATAAATACCATATCTATGTCAAGGAAGGAATTTGGTACGATACATTCTTTTGCTCTTTTTTGGAAACAATTTGTATAATATTGGAATTAATCATTCTTTGATTGCTTGATAGGATTCGTTTGTAAATCCAACTGGTCCTAAAGTTTTTTCCTTTGGAAGTTCATTTGTGGTTTGTTTAATTTCTCCTTCTGAAATTGGGCTATTTAAATTCTCTATTTCATATAGTGTTAATTTGGGTATGTCATATTTTTTATAAATCTTTATTTCATTTCATTTGTTAATTTTTTGACATATAGTTTGGCAAATTAGTTTCTAATAATATCCTTTATTCCCTTTTAATTCAATCATATAATTAATGTAGAATTATAAATATATAAATATATAAAATGTATATAATAAAATAAATATATAAAATAAAAACAAAAAATATAATGAAATTACATAACAAATAAGAATACATTCTTAATTTATTGTGAAAAAATGATGTGAAGATTTAATGTCAAAAGGACTATTAAAAACAGGCATCAGACCCCACAACAGAGAACCCGAGCAATGTTGATGATGGTGATGATGCTGATAAGAATGAACTCCTCCTCAAGCAAACCCAATATCCAGTTGATTGGTAAGCATTTTAAAGGACCGACTATATTTCAAGCACTGGGGAGACAGAGACAAAAATGAAACAATCTCTGCTCTCAAGAAATTTACATTTAATCAGAGAAGCCAACATGTACATATATACAGTAAATGTTACACCAGCTTCAGTAGCTTCTGCTACATATGATGAATTCTGTTGCCATGTCTTTAAGAGGATATAAAATCTCATGAGAGAGTTTAACTGTGTTTTTGGAGAGCTATCATGGCTAGAGAGATAATATTTGAATGCTCAGACAAAGAACTAAAAGAACTTCTTTCCTGAGAGACTGCCAGAGTTAACTGTCAAGGAGAAATAATTGGAAGAAAATTTTTCTGAGAAAATTGAATTTAACTATTAACCTGCAGAGAAGTTATCTTGAAGGGTGTGCTCAAGATATTTCCAACGTTATCCTGAGAACTGGGTGGTGGGACCATATTACCAAGGGCTAGGAAAAGTCAGCAGTTGTAGCTGATGGACAGAGGTGACTATGATATTTCTCACTTTGAGACATTTTTCTTCAATTCTGTGCTATCAGAGTCACTCTTTTAATGTGTTCTTTAGATCATAACATTAAGTATTCAGTATATACTGCAATAAAGGTTGAAATAATAATCACGTATCAAATAAAATAGTAAAATAGATAAATTAATGTCATAAATCAGCAGCATTATTAATCAATTTTTATGCTTCAATTAATTATATTAGGTTATAACAAAAGAGAAAATAGCTATGAGAAAGGAAAATTTTCAAAAATTCCAGATATAACTTCCTCTGCCACTCCATGTAGCCAGACTTAAAATGATTCCATCATGTAGCCCAAAGGCATGAAACATTGCAGCCTGCAGCATTTTCAAGTGTGGCCCAAACCAAATTAAAATATAATTGGGAAATATTTAACAAAATAAGTAAAATACAATAGAACATAGATAATGTTAATATTTGGTTTTCCAAGTCGTCTTCAGGGATCCTTATGTACAGTTTAGTGGTTTCTGTTTTTATTTCAGTTTGACACCATTGATGTAGACTTACTAAAATTGAGACAACCATGTTCTATACTATACTAGTCAACAACCACACCAAACTTCTACCACTCATCTCCTTATAAATTCTCTCATATCTGATTGAAGAGCAATCAAGAAGTATGATCCTCATAAATTAGGAAAAATATACAACCTCTCTCTTAATTAGTTAGTTCTGAGTCCCTACCCCAGTTTATAAATTAACCCAAAGAAATATTTTCCTACAAGTTTTCTCTTCTCAGGAGTGTTTCCAAAGTCCCTAGTCTCATAGGTTCAAATAAAAATCAGTGATACTGGCTATATAATTCATTAACAGTGTAGCAATACTAATACATATTTAACTATTTTAGTATTCTATCACAGTGAGAAAGATCTTCCACCCCATTCTAAGTTGCCACTAACCCTTCAACCATAATTTCTAACTTCTCAACTCTGGAAAAACAATTCTACCATTCAGCTTTCGCAGGATGGCAGTCAAAATCTCTCAAGCATTTTCTTTATAATTTTGTTTTGCAAGGTAAGAGTTAAACTCAGTTTTCTCAGGACATCTTTTTAAGTCATTAAGTCACTCCCTCCATCTCTCATGCAAGAAGTTTTCTTAGTCCTTTGTCTACATCTCACATTCTGTCTCTCTAGCCATCACATGTAATAGTCCATAAAATAAGCTTTTGACTTATATGCAATTACAAGAAAAAGCAAAAAAAAAAATGACCAATCATCTGAGAGTGTACCAAATAGCTCAGTTTAGGAAAACTAAGTTTTGAATAAATAATCTCTCTCCCAATATTTCTATTCACTCTTAAAGATGTAGTCACAGTTTCCATAGACACTGGGAAAGTTGTCATTGAAGCTAGTGTTACATAAGTATATCTAAAATAAATAAGTACAAAGTAATTCATGGTTGAGGAGGCACCAGCAACAGGGGGATCAGGACCAGCCACATGTAGAAAGGGGTATTTGAGCTGAGCTTTGAAGAAAAGTTGGAATTCTCCAAGAAATTTATCTTTCTTTTTAAAAATTAATTAATTTATTTTTAGTTTTCAACAATCACTTCCATAAGCTTTCGAGTTTTAAATTTTCTCCCCTTCCCTCCCCTCTGCTTCCATCCCCAAGACTGCATTCAATCTGCTATAGGCTCTACATATGCATTCTTATTAAACTTATTTTCACATTAGTCATGTTGTAAAGAAGAATTAGAACCAATAGGGGGAACCACAAGAAAGAAGGAAAAAAAAACAAAACAGACAAAAAAAAAAAGAACGAATACTTTGCTTCAATCTGCATTCAGACTGGATAGTCCTTTTTGGAGATGTGGATAGCATTTTTATTATGAGACTTTTGGAGATGTCTTAGGTCCTTGCATTGCTGAGAAGAACTTAGTCTATCAAAGTTAGTCATTGTACAATGTGCCTGTTACTGTGTACAATGTTCTCCTGGTTCTGCTCACTTCACTCAGCATCAGTTCATACAAGTCTTTTCAGGTTTTTCTGAAGTCTGCTTGCTCATCATTTCTTATAGCACAATAGTATTCCATTACATTCATATACCACAACTTGTTTAGCCATTCCCCAATTGATAAGCATTCCCTCAATTTCCAATTCTTTGCCACCACCAAAAGAGCTGCTATAAATATTTTTGTACATGTGGGTCCTTTTCCCATTTTTATGATCTCTTTGGGATACAGCTCTAGAAGTGCTATTGCTGGGTCAAAGGGTATGCATATTTTTATAGACCTTTGAGCATAGTTTCAAATTGCTCTCCAGAATGGTTGCCTCAGTTCACAACTCCACCAATTAGTGGAGTTTGCCAATTTTCCCACATCTTCTCCAACATTTATCATTTTCCTGTTTTGTCATGTTAACCAATCTGATAAGTGTGAGATGGTACCTCAGAGCTGTTTTGATTTGCATTTCTCTAATCAATAGTGATTTAGAGCGTTTTTTCATATGACTATAGATAGCTTTAATTTCTTCCTCTAAAAACTGCTTGTTCATATCCTTTGACCACTTATCAATTGGTCAATATAGAATTGTATTCTTCTAAATTTGACTTAGTTCTGTATATATTTTAGAAATGAGGCCCTTATAAGAGACGTTGGTGGTAAAAAATCTTTCCCAGTTTTCTGCTCCCTTCCTAATCTAGGTTGCTTTGGTTTTGTGCAAAGACTTTTCAATTTAACATAATCAAAATTACGCATTTTACATTTCATAATGTTCTCTCTGTATTGTTTGATCATAAATTCTTCTGTTCTCCATAAATCTGACAGGTTAACCATTCCTTGCTTATAATATCAGCCTTTATATCTAAATTGTGTACCCATTTTGACTTTATTTTGGTATACGATATAAGATGTTGGTCTATGCCTAGTTTCTGCCATATTATTTTTCTCTTTTTTCCAGAATTTTTTTTTTATCAATTAGTGAGTTCTTATCCCAGAAGCTGGGGTCTTTTGGTTTATCAAACAGTAGATTACTATTGAATGTTTTTTATAGAAACAAAAGAAAAACTTGGAAGGATGGCTGTTGCTCCTTTTGGGGCCATGTCAATGTAATAAAAATGACAGGACTACCCCGAGATCATCAGAAACTGTGACACTGACTTGACTGTCCTCTATGCTGTTCCAGCTGTCTTTGTTAGTTTGGGGGAGAAGTCCTGTGTTGAACCTGAGCAAGGAGAATAGCATAAGGCACAAGGAAAGACCTCGGTTTAGATAAATAGTATAGCAAATATGGGAAAGAAGAACCAGAAGCTAAAGCGTCTCAGCCTAACTCAGAGTTACTCAGGGGTAACACTTTCTGAGCTTCTGCCCTGTAGCATCCTTTACGCCTTTTCCATGACATTTCTCCATCTCTCACAGAGAACCAAGTAGATGAAAGGTCACAAAGGGGGGTGGTGGTCTGTGGCAGGGGTGGGGAACCTGTATCCTTGAGACCACATGTAGCTTTCTAGGTCCTTAGGGGGAGCCTTTTGAATGAGTCCAAATTTTATTATTATTAATCCTTTTATTAAGGGGATTTGTTCTGTGAAGTTTGGATTCAGTCAAAGAGCCACACTTGAGGACCTAGAGGGCCACATATGGCCTTGAGGCTGCAGGTTCCCCACCCCTGGTCTATGGCCTATAGCTAGAAGGGAGGAGGAGGAAACATCTCAACTGTGAACAGAAACAGAAAAAAGAAAAACTTTTTTTTTTAAATTTGGGAATTAGCAAGAATTTCTGCAGGAAAGATGGTGAAAATGTAGAGAAAGGAAATGGGAACAAGGCCAGGAAGCTTCCATACTTAAAAAAAAAAAAACCTTTGTAAAACTAGGAAAAACTAGTCATCTCTCTGGACCACAGTCCTTTCATTGAAAAAATTTCCCCAGTAATAGGACTTGACCTATAGGAAAGAGCATGGTTGTTTCAGACACAGGCCGTCTGGCAAAAGATCAGGGCCAATCCTCAGCAAATTTGTTTTTTCCCAAAGTTTGTCTCACTTTTCTGAACTCCTTCCTCTCCTATCAGGCCAGGACTTTTATGCTGACTTATAACAGTCTGACAAAGAAATAATCTACCTGTTAAAGTTCCCTGAGGCAGCTAGATGGCCCACTGGATAAAGTGCCTGGCTTGGAGTCAGGAAGATTCCTCTTCCTGAGTTCAAATCTGGTCTCAGATGCCAGCTGTGTGACCCTGGGAAAATAACTTAACCTTTTTCCCTCAGTTTCCTCATCTGTAAAATGAGCTGGAGAAGGAAATAGCAAACCACTCCAACATCTTTGCCAGGAAAACTCCAAATGGAGTGACAAAGAGTCAGACACAACTGAAATGACTGAACAAAAAAAACAACAAACCAAAACATTCATTAATCTTAAATGACATGCAATAAACATTTATTAAATGCTTTCTATCTCTGTCATTTACATCTTTGGACTTCAGAGAGAATCCAATGCTTAGTCAAATGATGAATTTATAATTCTTAACTTCATGTTTCACTCCTAACATGAAGAACTTGGCTACTCTTTAGAATCTCTCTTCTCTACCTGTCAACAGTTCATTTGAGATTCCAAGTCTATGGACAGTTTTAAGCTAAGCTAAATTTAAATGCTTAAAATTGCTCCAAGACCATCCAACCAGCAAAAAGCTTCAATACTTGACACTCATGATACAGAGGAAAGAATATTTATTCTAGAGTCAAAAGAACTGAATTCAGATCTTGCCTCTGAAGTTTCTTATCTGTGTGAGATTGGACAAGCCACTTAACTTCCCTAGGTCTTAGTTTCCTTAGCTGTAAAATGAGGAGGTTAAACTAGTTGGCCCCTGATAACCAGTCTAGTTCAGCATTTATGATTCTATGACTTCCCTTTACAAGCACTGAGGCTTACAAGTCTTCAAAACAGGACGGTTTTATTTACACAGTAGAGAATGCAAAAATGATTCCCATTGGAACCCACAGAGAATAAATAGGCCTCCACCTTCTGGTGGGCTGATTTTTTTCCCAGAGATCTACGTAATCTTCATGTTTTACAGTAGTCTTTGAGTACAGCCCCCCAAAGGAGGAAGTGCACAGTTATACTCTGTGCCACCTTGATCTTTTATTATGAAATGCATGAAAGAATTTCAAAAAATATATTAAGTGCTTACCATAAGCCAAGCACTACAGGAATATAACTATAAAATCAAAGAGATTTTCTGCCCTCAAGAAATATTCTTATATTTTAATAATGAAAGACAACAAATATAGGAAAGGTGTGGCCAGGTGGCAGACTTTGGACCAGAAAGTTTCAGGTATGTTTAATAGAGTCACATGGGAGTAAACTGATATACCCTTTTTAGGAGAAATTTGTTAGTCATTTTTTCAGTCGTGTCTGAGTCTTCCTGACCCCATTTAGGGTTTTCTTAGCAAAGATACTGGAGAAGTTTGTTATTTCCTTCTCCAGCTCATTTTACAGATGAGGAAACTGAGGCAAACAGGGTGAAATGACTTTCCCAGGGTCACACAGCTAGCTAGTAAGTGTTGGAGGCCAGATTTGAACTCAGGAAAATGAATCTTCCTGACTCCAGGCCTGGCACCTTATCCACTGAACCACCCAGCTGCCCTCAGGAGGGATAGCAGAATTTATTCCATTGTGAGTCCAGAATTGGAGAGGGAGTAAAGGCAAGGATGTGCATATGGTGGCAAGACAGCTGGCAAGTAAGGAATAAAGTGAAGCACAGCTTGTCAGTACTCTACCACTCTGTTGCCTCTGTTCTCCATTCCCAGAAAGGGTCATGAATACTTCTCATCACCATTCCCCTCCTTTGACCCTCTACAGAATTGTTGGGAGTCTTCTCATTGGTGCTGCTGGACTCAATTCTGCTCACTGTTGACTGTGTATCAGCTCTCACCCAGCAGGTGGTACTCATGACCTCCTTTCCAGGCATTGGATCTCAAGCAGCTGGGCCATGGAGTGATTAAATTGGAGCCTTCACTTGACAGGGTTACAATTCTTTCCTTCCCCCAGTCCACCAAGTACCTTAGGCCTATCTAAGTTTTCTCTAGCACAGTGGTCCTCAAAGCACATTCTGTGGACTCCTGGGGGTCACCAAGACTCTTTCAGTGATCTTCCAGGTTCAGTGATCTTCAAAATTATTTTCATAATAATACTAAGATATTTTAACTTGACAGATAGATATAAGTCATATAGCTCTTTGGCCTTCTCAATAATTTGTTAAGAGTGTGAAGAGGTTCTGTGATCAAAAAGTTTGAGAATCACTACTCTAGAGTTATTCCTAGATACCACAGCCCCAACTTGTGCTAAAAAGATCTCTTTAGGCAGCTGTGGGCACATTCTGAGACCACTTGAACTGTTCCCAGAGTGAGGAAGGGCAGAAGCAGCAGCTGCTTCTTTCCATTTAATGATGGAATTTTTAGCACTATGTCACCTTGGTGGGAAGGCATTTTTGTTCATTTCAAGGTCTTTCAAGTGCCCTTCAGATCATACCATGTAGGCAAACTTTTTACTCTCTCTACACATGGAGCCATCATGGCACAAGGAAGCATTCATAATGATTTTGTAGTTCCAAAATTCTTAACCTGAGGTTCCATGGACTAGTTAAAAAACAAAACAAAACAAAACAAAACTTGATAACGGCATTTCAACATGATTGTTTTTTTTTAATCCTATGTATTTTATTTTATTATGAACTGCTAGGTGTTGTAGTGGATAAAATACTGGGCCTGGAATCAGGAAAACTCTTCCTGAGCTCAAATCTGCCCTCAGATATTTACTAGCTGTGTGACCCTGGGCAACCTTGTTTACCTCAGTTTCTTCATCTGTAAAATCAACTGAAGAAGGAAATGGCAAACCACTCCAGGATCTTTGCCAAGAAAACCATAAATGGGGCCAGATACAGTCAGAAGAGTCAGATACAACTAAACAACAACAATTTTATTTTATGCATTTAAAAATAGTATTATGAGAAAGAATCCATAGTCTTCATTAGACTGCCCAAGGGGTCCAGGACAGATCAAAAACTCTTGCTCTTCACTCATCTAGAGAACTCCTGCATCATGGCCTACAAGTTCCCTTTTAGTTCTAAATCTGTGACTTTATGAATCCAAGTTATGGCATTAAAGAAAAGACAGAGAGAAAACCTTATAATCGGAAAGACTTAAACTGAAAAGCTCTCTGCAGTAACAAAGCAGTTTGAAATCAACTGAGTGGCACAGTAGATAAAACACAGGGCCTAGGTTTCAGATCTGGCTTCAGACACTTTACTGGCTGTGTGACCCTGAGCCAGTTACTTAAACTCCATTTGCCTCAGTTTCCTCAACTCTAAAATAGAAATCATAATAGCATCTCCCTCACAGGATTGTTGTAAGAATAAAATGAAATATTTTTGTAAAGCATGTAGCACTTGTCCTTAATAAATATGTGTTCCCTTCCTTTCCCTTCCCCCTTTC
Organism: Phascolarctos cinereus; assembly: GCF_003287225.1. NCBI lineage: Eukaryota > Metazoa > Chordata > Mammalia > Diprotodontia > Phascolarctidae > Phascolarctos > Phascolarctos cinereus. The sequence continues at coordinate 206,930,797 of NW_027555847.1, forward strand.
TTGGAAATTTTTTTTTTTTAGGGCAGAAACCAGTCCACATGCCTCTGTGCATGTTATGATCAACCACACTTCACAAATACAGAACTTGTTACAATAGGCATGAGAGAATGTGTGTGCTAATGGGAACATCAGGTGAAATTAGACAGCTAAAGAATATAACTCTTAGTATGTATTTTCTTCAGAAGCAACTTTTCTATTTGTTGGCTGAGCAGTTAGTTAAGCTTTAGCTCAGATAATAGAGTGCCACCTCTTCAAATAAATATTCTTTGAATCCTGCCCCACCCCCTTAGTCTTGCTTAGAAATCTTATCTCTCCCCCACTCCCAGGTTGGTAAAATACAATAGGAAGAAAGACAATGGTATCTCAAACTCTAAGGTGACTAAAAGTGATTATTCCAGATTGGTCCTTTCTGATGTCAGGGAAATGGTCCAGGTAATCTCTGAAGATCACCCCTCCCCTTGTATGATTCTACCTACTCAGAAAATATTGAAATGTAGCTCATGTTCTGCAGTATAAACACAGGATTAAAGAGTGTGGGTAATGATGTTTTTGGAATATATCAATGGAAATATTCAGGCGCAGACTAGGCAGTTATGGACTAAAGGACTGTTAAGGCACAAATCTGTTGGATGAAAGTGTGAAGCCCTTGGATGTGAGATAAGGAAAGTACTGTATTTAAGCCTAATAGGATTATAATTGGGTGATTTCAATCTCCCTCATGTGAACAGGGAACCTTTTATAGCTAAGGTTATGATAGATATAGAAATGATGGCCATGGGAATGATGGCGTGTTTAGGTGCTTGTGCTTGTACTTGTACCCCAATTTCTCCCTAGCCTCAGAAACACTGTCTCTGACAACCACTCCCCAGCCCAAGGACACTGTGCCTAGCAGTTATTCATGCATGGGCCTCAGAACGACCCTTATCTCTCTCCCTGATACAGCTACACAGAGCTGGGCTGCTCAAGCCCCAGCCCTCAGATCATGTCTCTGGAAGCCTCCCAATTCCTTAGTAGTTCCTGTCTTGTAAGAAAGCTTTCCCTTGTTGCAGAACATTCTCTCATCAAGAGAGAGGCAGAGGGGTGCCTTGCCCAGCCCAAGGAGTTTTTGTCCTTGGCCAGCCCCAGGACTCTTCCTCCTGCCAGACTCCAAAGATCCATACCTCTTTCATCTCCCTCCCTGTCCGGTATACTCCCTGTACTTTGCCATCCATAGCCCCCAAAGACACCTGCACCTTTGGATTACCTCATCAGTGTCCCCGCATTTCTTTCCTATGCTCTTTTCCATATAAACCCTAGCTGCATTCTCAGTCTCTCACAGGATCCTTTAAGAATCCTTGCCTGCTGAAAAGCATAACAATAAATCTTTGCCACCTTGAATTAAAGAATGCTTGGGTCTGTGAATTCATTCTAGACGACCTGTCCTGGTCTTTGAGGGGTCACAACCTCTCAACCTCTTGCACCGCAACAGGAAGTGATTACTTAATGAGAGAGAGAGTCAGGAATATGGAGAGAAGTCATCAGTGCTAAGGCCTAACCCTGCCCTTTGACTAAGGCTTAAAGAAAATGGAAGGCCCCTACTGCATAGTAGGGACATAGGACTACAGATTTAGAAATGGAAAAAAAAAGTTAAAGATTATCTAGTCTAGCCCTGTCATTTTATATGCAACCAGTGACCCAGTCCTGCCAGATTCTGGCCTTATCTGGACTAGGTCTGATCTATTCCCTCCAAAATCACTAACTCATTGACTATCCCCTCTGCAGAATTCACTCTCAGCAAAGCTCTAATGTCTATACAAATGTGCATAAGGGGGTTGCAGATCCTGTACAAGCACTCAAGGTAACAATGCATTTGCAACAGGTACAGTATAGCCTTTTCCTTTACTCCCATAGAAAAAGCAAAAGGTTCGCAGGAATTCATACACAAATGCCGAAATGTATAAAGGACTCATATAATAGATCTTAGAAAATCATTGTTAAGCTTTTCCCTCTCTAGTGATTCCTGCTTTCTACCAAGAACTTAAGGTATTCTAGACTCAATTCTATCCCCATAGTTTGTGATCTCATCTGAAGGGAAATAAACTTGGACTAGTAGATGAGCAAAATCCCAACATTCTCATGAGTCTTTCTTTGACTCCACTGAGGCTAAAACAGATATTCAGCCTGATGGTACTATGATGAGGGTTTAGACTCCTGTGGAAAGGAAATTCATTTGAGGCTGCTAGGTAAATAATACCCCAACATCCTCTGACCTTAACAAGACCAATGTTGATGTTCAGACTTATGGTACTACCCTGAGGACTTGAAGTCTCTAAGGAAGAAAAAGGCATTTAGGGCTTCTAAACAGGCAATTTTGTCATCAGACCTACATCATCCAAATGACTCACTGTAACAGTGAAGTGTAAAATCCATCTCTTTTATTCCTCCATGGTCTTAGTCCTTTGCTACTGCTTCTTTTAACTCTAGGAGGCAAAGGTGAAATGGTCTTTTCTGTCCAAGAGGCATGCTATTCAGGAAGTTCTCTTAACAGAAGGCTGGATCCTTGAATCACTGAATTTGTTCTTTCTCTGGATTGTTGTTGTTGTTCAATTGTTTCTCACTCTTCTGTGACCTTATCTGTTTGTTTGTTTTTTGCGAAGATACTGGAGTTGTTTGCCATTTCCTTCTCCAGCTTATTTTACAGATGAGGAAACTGAGGCAAACAGGATTAAGTGACTTGCTGAAAGTCACACAGCTAGTAAGTAACTAAGGCTAGATTTAAACTCAGGAAGAAGAGTCTTCCTGACTCCATGCCTGGTACTCTGTCACTGTGCCACCTAGCTGTCTCCCTTCTCTGGATTCCAGAACTCTTGAATTTAGGGCTTCTAGAAAGAAAACCCATAGATACTCTTTGGCCACATAATTCTCCTCTTCATCGTTGACCATGTAAATGAGAGACTATCTATCTATCCAGGACTAAAAGCAGGAACTGAACATTATCCACGTACTGTCACTTCAGGCCACATAAGCAAACACATGTCTGCCTCTGACATGTACTACCAACCTCTTTGGAAACTCTCCAGGATACTTCACCATTGCTCTAACTGATAATGTTTCTGGTTCTTTTCAGGTCTCTGGTCTGACCTGTGCTAAGAAAAAGTAAAAAAGAAATGCAAAAGGCAACCATGAATTAAAGGGTCAGGAATTTTCTTCTTGGACAATTTGGGCTCAAGCATTGGTACTTCACCATGTGCTTTGGTCACAAGGCAGCCATCAAGAACTTTTAAGGACACCCCACTCCCACCCCAAGGAGAGGAAGATCCAGAATGAAGATGGAAAAGGTAAAAGGAATGAGCAGGCCAGGTATCTCTCCTTTATAGGCTACAACAAAGTGGTACCCCTTTCCTAGAGAGTTTTTCTTCCTAAAAAACCAAGCCAACCATTTTTTTTTTTTGCAGGAAACCTTCATCAATGAAACCCATATTCCAAGAGACAACAAAGGAGCCTCCAAACCACTCATTTCATTTTGGGAGCATTCTCAGTCACTGATATTTAATTAGGACATGTCTTCAGGCCTCTCAACAGGGTGCCAATGGGTACGAATATATTGTATTCACCACAAGAAAATACTTTAAAAAATCACACACAAAAGCTCCCTTTCTTGTAGACTCATCCCGTTTTTTCCATGAACTCCCTGTATCAACCCTTCCTTCCACTCCCATCTTCCTCTGCCTCTATAGAGATAAAATAACTGAGTCCCAGAGAAATTACATAACTTTTCCAAGGTCCCATAGGTATTAAATGAGAATGCTGGATTCACTCTCTAAATGCAATGTTCTTTCCACTGAACTATAGGCCCATTGTTGGATTTCCAAGCCGCTCTCATCCTCCCATTCCCAGAGGGAGTAGCAACAATAAAGAATTGATATCCTCATAGTGTGTAACTATTTTCATGTATTACATATGGAGAGAAAAAAAATTCAAGGCCAATCGGATAACAAACAGCCAGAGCCCCAAGTGAGAGACCTTTCTGAACTGTAACCTCATTGTCCTAAGATCTCCTTTCTGCCTTGGAAGTGAGTCGTAAGCTAGGGAGTCTGGTGTTGTGAATAAAAACAATACTGACAACTCTGCTTTGGGAAGGAACATATCCCAGACTATAACAACACATTTTTCACTGATAGAGCCAATAACTGATGAAATGTAAGAAATTTCTCTAGAGAGAGAAAGACAGAGAGAGAGAGAGATGTATATGCATATATATATTTTCATTCATTTTCGGTCATATCTGACTCTTTGTGACCCCATTTGGGATCTTCTTGGCAGAGATATTGACAGTGGTTTGCCATTTCCTTCTCCAGCTCATTTTATAGATGCAGAAACTGAGGCAAACAGTGTTAAGTGACTTAACCAGGGTCAGACAGCTAGTAAGGGTCTGAGGCCAGATTTGAACTGATGAAAATGAGTTTTCCTGATTCCAGATCTTGTACTCTATTCACTGAGCCACCTAGCTGTCCATATGTATGTATGTATGTGTATATACTTGAGTGTAGAGTACATAGATATATGTGTGTGTGTACACATATATTTATATATAATTTTTAGTACATGCTCTGTGTACTCTTGTACCCTTATCTAGCATAAGGGTAAAGTAGAATAAAAATAGTTTATAGTTCTATAGCATTTACAAAATGCTTTCATATGCCTTCTCTTATTTGGCTCTCACAACAACCCTGTAAGGTAAGTAGTATCATTATCCCATTTTCCAGAAGAGAAAACTAAGGTTCAGAGATTAAACAACTTCCCAAATATGACAACACTAGTAAGTAACAGAACCAGACCTAGAAACTGTCTTTTTTTCCCCCCTGGTTTCCTGTCCAGAGCTTTTTTGTATAACAATTCCAAATTACTTCATCTCCCTGGCTCTCGGTTTCCTCATCTGTAAAGTGAGCAGTTATTCAAGATGGCCTTTGAAGTCCTTTCTAGCCCTAGACCTGTGGTCATATGAAATTCACACTGGTAACAGCATTGTAGGGAAAGCAGAAAAATCAACCCTGGAGGTAGGAGCAAGGCACCCAGTAGGCAACTAGAGGATACATGGAGAGAGGGCTGGCTCAGCACTTGGAATCAGGAAGACTGAGTTTAGATCATGGCTAGATGTATGATAGCCTGGTAAGTCACTTGACCTCTCTAATCCTCAGTTTCTTGCTTTGAAAAATGGTAATAGCAATAGCCCCTACATTACTGGGTGAGGCTCAAATGAAAAAAATAAAAATAGAGTGCTTTTCAAACCTTAAAGATTGTATAAATGCTAGCTATTGTTATCATTAATATTATAAGACGTTCACCTGTTCTCCAAAGAATGGAAGGAATCAGGGCTCTAGAGTCAGAGGATCTGGATTAAAATTTTTCTTCTAATAGTCACCACTTGTGTGACCTTAAACAAGCTACCTCACCTCTCTGGGCCTTAGTTTCCTCTTCTGTAAAATAAGGGGGTTGGATTATATGACCCTTGCCATTCCTTCCAGACCTCAATCTATGCCCCTAGGATCCCAACAGGGCAAGGAGGAACAGTGATGGAGAAATCACTTATGTTTCCTAACTGGCTCCATTATGGTAGAAGCAACAGTAAAATGGAGAGATTGGAGCATGACTTCGATGATCTGGGGTTCCCCAGGCATCTTCTTTTTGTGCCTGTTAATAATAATAGCAAGAACGTTTATATAGGGCTTTGAAGTTGTAAAGCGCTTACATTATCTCATTTTATCCTCATAAGAACTCTGCGAGGTAGCTATACTTTACTAATGAGGAAGCAGAGGCAGGCAGTGATCAAGTGACTTGCTCAGGGTCACACAGCTAGTGTCCAAGGCAGGATTTGTACTAAGGTCTTTCCAACTCCATGTCCAATATTCAATTCACTGAATCTCCCAACTCTTTTTTGAGCCTATCCCTTCATGCTGTTAAAGATGGAAATCAAGGAGGTATCCTGTGAATCTTTGTTCAGCCAATTCTTGTCTATTTGTAGGCAAAACAATGAAGATTGGGGGAGGCTGATAAGTGTGTATGCCGGTAGGAAAATATCTAATGATGAGCTGAATACCCCGCAAGCCCTCCTAATTGCTGCCTGCCTACAACTTCTCCTGCGGCCATTTTCCCATTCCCTGAGGGTACTGAGGCCTTAATTTATGACACATGGGACCAAAAAAGGGTTAGCCTCTCATCTCATGAAGACAGACTTGTCCAAATGAAATGGCCAGTGTAGAAGAAAGAATATAAAAAATGGCCCAGCAATGGTAACACATACACACACATACACACACACACACACACACACACACACACACACACACGCACAGATGTGCTACCAGACTAGCTACTTCTGTGACATCAAAGCTTTGAACACCCTTCGGGATTTTCAATTTTAGTCACTGTCTTAAACAATACTCAATGGAAATTACTTGGTTTTCATTTTGTCTTTAATCAAGTGAAATTGCACCATCATTTTGTTGAGTCATTAAAAATTTCTATAGCAAATCTAGCCAACAAGAGACATTTAAAGAGTCTTAATCAGTCTCAGTCAATCTTGAACAAGGTAGAGTTACAACATTCTGAATGAGACAAATGGGATGACAGAACTCTTAAGACAGGCTGTTTGTGGCCTCCATCTGTTGAGCTGAGAGCTGTTTCAACGTTTCTTTCTCATTTTTTTTTTCACTATTGGTGACAGCAAGTCTTTCACTTTTAAAAAAATATTTATTTTTAATTTTCAGCAATCACTTCCATAAGCTTTTGAGTTTTAAATTTTCTCTCCCTCCCTCCCTCATCACCAAGATGGTGATTTTTCTGAATCCATTGAGATAATCATGTGGTTTCTGTTAGTTTTTGTTGTTGATAATATCTATTATGCTGATAGTTATCTTAATATTGAACTAGTCCTACATTACTGGTATAAATCCTACCTGGTCATAGTGTATTATTCTTGTGCTGTAATCTCTTTGCTAATATTTTATTTAAAATTTTTGCATCTATATTCATTAGGGAAATTGGTCTATAATTTTCTTTCTTGTTTTGACTGTTCACAGTTTAGGTATCAGCACCATATTTGTATCATAAAAAAAAAGACTTCTTCGTGTCCTATTTTCCCAAATAATCTATGTGGTTTTGGAATTAGTTGTTCTTTAAACGTTTGATAGATTTTGCTTGTAAATCTATCTGGCCCTGGATATTTTTTTCCTAGGGAGTTCATTGATGGCTTGTTCAATTTCTTTTTCTGAGATGGGTTATTTAAGAATTTTGCTTCCTCTTCTGTTAATCTGGGCAATTTATGTTTTTGTAAATATTCATCCACTTCACTAAGATTGTCAAATTTATTGGCAAGCAGTTGGCCAAATAGTTCCTAATTATTGTTTTAATTTCCTCTTCATTGGTAGTAGATTCACCCTTTTCATTTTTGATGCTGGTAATTTGGTTTCCTTATTTTTTAAAAAATTAAATTAACCAAAGGTTTATCTATTTTATTTTGTTTTCATAAAACTGAGCTAGTTTTATTTAGTTTTATTTATTAGTTCAATAGATTTCTTAACTTCAAGTTTATTAATATCTCCTTTGGTTTTAGATTATCTAATCTGGTATTTATTTGGAGATTTAACTTTGTTCTTTTTCTAGTTTTTTTTTAGTTGCATGCCCAATTCATTTATCTCCTCTTTCTGTATTCATATAGACATTTAAAGATATAAAACTTCCCTTAAGAACTGCTTCTGCTGCATCCCATAGGTTTTGTTATGTTGTCCAATTATTGTCATTCTCTTGGATGAAGTTATTGATTGTTTCTATCGTTTGCTGTTTTCCCATTCATTCTTTAGGATTAGATTATTTAGTTTCTAATTAATTTTTAGTCTATCTTTCCATGGTCCTCTATTACATGTAATTTTTTTGCATCATGATCTGCAAAGGATGCATTTAATATTTCTGCCTTTTTGCATTGGTTTGTGAGGTTTTTATGCCCAGTACACGGTCAACTTTTGTGTAAGTGCCATGTACTGATGAGAAGAAAGTATATTCCTTTCTATCCCCATTCAATTTTCTCCAAAGTTCTATCATATCTAACTTTTCTAAAATTCTATTCACCTCCTTAACTTCTTTCTTGTTTATTTTGTAGTTAGATTTATCTAGTTCAGAGAGGGGGAAGTTGAGTTCCCCCACTAGTATAGTTTTATGGTCTATTTCTTTCTGTAACTCCCTGAACTTCTCCTCTAAGAATCTGGATGCTATACCACTTGGTGCCTATATATTTAGTAATGATATTACTTCATTGTCTATGATGCCTTTTAGCAGGATGTAGTTTCCTTCCTTATCTCTTAATAAGATCTATTTTTGTTTTTGCTTTATCTGAGATCAGGATTGCTGTCCTTTTTTTTTTTATTTTACTTCAGCTGAAGCATAATATATTCTACTGTAGCCTTTTACTTTTACCCTGTGTGTATCCCTCTTTTTCAAATGTGTTTCTTGTAAACAACATATTGTAGGATTATGGTTTCTAATCCATTCTGCTGTTCATTTCCATTTTAGGGGAAAATTTTTCCCATTCACATTCCCAGTTATGATTAATATCTCTGTCTTTCTCTTCATCCTATTCCCCTCTGTCTATTTATGCTTTTCTTTCTCCTTTTCTCTCTTTCCCTCCTCACTAGTTTTGCTTTTGCCCACCACCCCCCTCGATCTGCCTTTCCCTCTATCAGCCCCTTCCCTTTTCTTTCCCTTTTCCCTCACTACTTCTTCCCTCCCTTCTATCCCTTCTTCCCTTTTCTTTCCCATTTCCCCTCCACTGCCTATGTGGCAAGTTAAATTTCTATACCTAAGTATATTATTCCATCTTGAGACAAATCCGATTAAAGTTCAAACAATGCTCATCTCCCTCCTTTCTTTCCCTCAACTCTAATATGTCTTTGTGCCTCTTCATCTGATGTAATCTACCCTCTTTTGCTTCCTCATTTCCTATTCTCCCATTACAATTCCTTTTTACAGCTTAATTAGACTTTTTTTTTATCATCACATCAAAGTCAACTCAATCCCACTCCCTATGTCCATGTATTTTCCTCCTAAGTGTCATAATAAAGATACAGTTCTCAAGACTTATAAGTATCATCTTCCCACGTGGGGATGTAAACAGTTTAACGTTATTGAATAACATGTTTGTTTTTTTTTAATTCCCCCTTTTCTGTTTACCTTTTTATGCCTCTCTTCAGTCTTGTATTTGAAGATCAAATTTTCCATTGAGTTTTGCTCTTTTCATCAGGAAAGTCTGAAAGTCCCATATTTCATTGAATGTCCATCTCCTCCCCTGAAAGATTATGCTCAGTTTTGATCCTTGGTTGTAATCCAAGCCTCACAGAATATCATATTCCAAGCCCTCTGATCTTTTAATGTAGAAGCTGGAAGATTCTGTGTAATCCTGACTGTGGTTCCATGATATTTGAATTGTGTCTTCCTGGCTGCTTGCAGGATTTTCTCCTTGACCTGATAATTGGGATTTTTTCAGGAGGTGGATTCTTCTGATGATCATTTTACCCTCTGGTTCTAGGGCCTCAGGGCAGTTTTCCTAAATGATCTCCTGAAAGATGCTTTCCAGGCTCTTTTTTTTTTTCATCATGACTTTCAGGTAGACCAATAATTCCTAAATTGTCTCTCCTGATCTGTTTTCCAGGTCAGTTGTTTCTCCAAGGAGGTATTTTACATTTTCTTCAATTTCTTTCATTCTTTTGGTTTTGCTTGACTGATTCTTGATGTCTCACAGAGTCATTAGCTTCCGATTGCCCAATTCTAATTTTCAATGAATTGTTTCTTCAGCTTTTGTACCTCCTTTTACATTTTGCCAATTCTACTTTTTAAGGACTTGTCATCTACAGTAAGTTTTTGTCCTTCTTTTTCCAAGCTATTGACTCTCTCTTGCATGCCTCTCATTTCTTTTCCCATTTTTTCTTCTACCTCTCTTATCTGATTTTTAAAATCCTTTTTGAGCTCTTCCAAGAAGGCTTTTTGGCCTGAGACCAGTTCATATTCCCCTATGATGTTTCTGATGTGGGTATATTGACAATGTTATCCTCTCCAGAATTTGTGTGTTCATCTTCCCTGTCACCAAGATACTTTACTATGGTCATTGTTTTTCTGTTGCTTCTTGCTCATGTTGTTTGCTTTTTTTCTGGCTTTTAAAGTTGATCTCTAGTTTTGGGACATGGGGGGTACTGTCACAGGCTTCTTTGTGTTGGGGTCTAGGGGCCTGGTTACAGCACTGCTGAGGTGGAGCTTGTTGGGATGCCTCCCATGGTCCCCTTCAGCCACAGCAAGAGGGACCTTTCCTGTTAATCCCTTTAGCCTCAGGAGCTAAAAGACTTTATCTCTGGGTTTTTTAAGGTCAACAAAGGTGGTTGAGCGTGACTTACTGCTTACTCGGCCATCTTGACTCCTGGAAGTCGAAATAGGTGACTTTCAAACATTCAGTCTGTGGGCTAATAGCTCCAGGAGCAGTGTCGCCATTGTTGCCACCATTGCTGCTGCTGCTGCCACCACTACTGCTCCTGATTCAGTCACTCCCAAAACTTGTTTCCTGTGTGATGATGCCTGGGCTGTATCGCACCCCCTGCAGCTCTCTCACACTCAGTTTTGATAGAACCCTCCAGCTGACCTTCTGAGTTGTCTCTGGTGTCTGTGGGCTGAGAAGAGTGGAAGGCACCACTGATATTGGTGATTCAGTCTCTGGCCCTGCCCCACCCCCAACCAACCCAGCCAAACCTGCTCTGCCTTTGCCCAGTCCTGGTCTGTGCTGTGTCCTGCACTCTGGATGCTCCTCTCTCAGGCCGGTGCAACAGATCTTTTCTGCTGACCTTTCAGGTTGTCTTTGGATGGAAATCTGCCTCACTCTGTCTCTTTGTGGGTTCTGTCATTCTAGAGCTTGTTCAGAGTCACTATTTAGAGATGTTTGAAGAGATTTGGAGGAGAGCTCAGGCAAGTCTCCGCTTTCACGCTGCCATCTTCTCTTTGCCCTTTAAGTCTTTCACTTTTTGTTCAGAATTGCCATTCATCTCTTCCCATACCTATTTTGAATCTGAATCATAGCCCATTCATTTCAGAGGTTCTTGGTATTTAAGGGGTCAGGGTGCAGAGATAAATCAAGGTAGGCATCAGATTGAAGGAAATTTGCCACTATGACAACCAACCAATCAACAGCGAGCATTTAGCACTACCTACCACACATCAAGCAGCGGACAAGTTGCTGCAGAGAACAAAAGCAAAAATCAGTCTGTCAGGAGAGACAGTGTATATGTATAGCTACACTGTATACTAAAAAGATGCATATCATTATATTTATATATATCATATGTAACTACACACACACACACACATATGTAACAGTCTCTGCCCTCAAAGCATTTAGATTCTATCAAGAGAGGCAGCATGTATAAGTATGGCTATATGCTATACTATAAAGATCTATCTGTATATGTATATGTTTATATATGTTGGAGATTATATATATATACACACACACAAACACACACACATATGTACATATGCAAGGTGAGAGGGGGATACATTAACAGCTGAGGGAGATTTGAAGGTGTAGGAGGTAGTTTTTGAGATGAGTTGTAAAGAAAATTAGGGATTTTAAGAGGCAGAGGTGAGGAGGAGGGTATAGGGGAATAGTTTGTGCAAAGACAATGACTGGGCATAGAAGGTTATGTGAGGAGAGCAGCATGAAGAACAGTTTAGCTAGACAATTGTTAAATCATTTCAGTCATGTCTTACTCTTTGTGACCCCATTTTGGGGTTTTCTTGGCTGAGATACTGGAGTAGTTTCTCATTTCCTTCTCCAACTCTTTCTACATATGAAGAAACTAGGCATACAGGGTTAAATGACTTGCTCAGAGTCACAGTAAGTGTCTGAGGCCACATTTGAAATTGGGGGTAAAAATCATGAGTCATATTTCCATGTAAAGAAGGTTCAGAAGAAGTAGTAACTGTGTGACTCTGACCCCAGGGGTGGAATAGAATCTCACCTCCATTCTCCAGCCCAGTCTGACTCTTCCATCTGAATAACCAAACCAAAGATGAGCCTCTAATTCTATTATGCTGAGACTACAGAGCTTTCCTGTTTGGCTTATAGTGGCTCAGTCCAGCTGTAGCACTACTAGAACTTCTAACCAGGGGCAAGCCAACAGGAATGTTTTTGTTGTTTGTTGTTGAGTCATTTCAGTCCCGTCTTTGGGGTTTTCTTGGCAATGATACTGACATGGTTTGCCATTTCCTTCTCTAACTCATTTTACAGATGAGGAACTGGGGCAAATAGGGTTAGTGACTTCCCCAGGGTCACACAGCTACTAAGTATCTGAGGCCAGATTTGAACTCAGGAAGATGTCTTCCTGATCTGAATCTCAGTACTTTATCCACTATACCAGACCAAACCCAGGTCAGGAACTTGATGAACTTGGTCTAGGAGGACAGTGATCAGACTTTGTCCTGGATCACAGCATTTTGCTAGCACTGAAATACTACCACCACCACGACCACCACCACCACCACTACTACTAGTACTACCACCACCACCACCACCATCACTAGTACTACTACTACTACTATTACTACTACTACTATTACTACTACCACCACTACCATTACCACCACCACCACTACTACTACTACTACTACTACTACTACTACTACTACTACTACTACTACTACTACTACTACTACTAACTAGCATTTATATTGCACTTTAAGATTTGTGAAATGCTTTTTAAAAATTACCTCATTTTTTCCACCTCAGTAACCTTGGTAATTAGGTGTGATTATTATCTCCTTCTACAGATAAGGAAACTGAAGCACAGAAAGGTTGTGATTGGCTTTGGGTAACATAACTAGTAAGTGCCTAAAGCTGTATTTGAACTTAGGAATTCCTGACTCCAAGTCCAATGTTCTGCTCACTATGCCATCTGACTGTCTTTTACTGAAAGCTTTCAGATCATGAGCTGTTTCTGAGATTATGGCATAATGTAACATTCAATACCCCCAAGAAAGCAGCAGAAAAACCCAAGTGTACAAAAGCCCAGTCCAGGCACATTTTCCAAAAGTGTGTAGGAAGTGTATACTTAAGATAACTTCCAAAGTAATGATATAGGTTAGAAGAATGAGCAAACAAATACACACACACAAAAACAGAATCTCTCCAAAAAGAAGTACTATGATGACAGGGTCACTTAAAGCACAAACCCAGAAAAAAAAGAATAACTCTGAATCATCTAGAGGCAAAGCCTCAAAGAAAAACATAGCTTGTGAACAAATTCAGCAAGATTTCTGGAAAAAATGAAAAATTTTTAAAAAGAACTAAAAGATGATTTTAAAAATTAAGTCTTCCAAAACAAAGAAATAATGGCAAAGAAATAATGTGGTGGATCAGTGGAATAAATTAGGTACAAAGTTCATTATAGTAAATGACCATAGTAGTCTAGCATATGATAAGCCCAAAGATCCAAGCTTTGGGAACAAAAACTCATTATTTGACAAAAACTGCTGGGACAAGTGGAAAATGGCATGGTAAACTGGTATAGAGGAACATCTCACACTGTATACCAAGATACAGTCAAAATGGATACATAATTTACACATAAAGGGTGATACCATAAGCAAATTAAGAAAGCATAGAACAGTTTATCTGTCAAATTTATGAATAAGAGAAGAATTTAGGACCAAAGAAGATATAGAGAACATTACAAAATGTAAAATAGATAATTTTGGTTGTGTAAAATCCTAAAGTTTTTGCACAAACAAAACTAATGCAACCAAAATGATAAAGAAAGCAGAAAGCTGGGAAAAATTTTTACAGATATCTCTGACAAAGGTGTCTTTTCTCATATATAGAGAGAACTGAGTCAAATTTATAAAAAAATACAAGTCATAGGACAGCTAGGTCACACAGTGATAGATAGTGATAGATAGAGTACTGGAGTCAGGAGGACCTGAGTTCAAATCTAGTCTCAGACCAGACCTTGACACTTACTAGCTGTGTGACCCAGGGCAAGTCACTTAACCTCAATTGCCTAGCAAAAAACACACACAAAAAAATACAAGTCATTCCCCAATTGATAAATGGTCAAAGGATATGAACAGGCAGTTTTCAAAGAAATCAAAGTTATCTATTGTCATATAAAAAAATGCTCTAAATCACTGTTGATCAGAGAAATGCAAATCAAAACAACTCTGAGGTCCTATCTCATACCTAGCAGAGTAACTAATATGACAAAAATGGAAAATGTTGGATGCTGGAAAGCATGTAGGAAAACTGAGATGCATCGTTGATGAAGTTGTGAACGGATCCAATCATTCTGGAGAGCAATTTGGAACTGTGCTCAAATGACAATCAAACTGTGCATACCCTTTGATCCAGCAATACCATGGCTAGTCCTACATCCTGAAGACATCCAAAAAAAGGGGAAAAGGATCTATTGTATAAAAATATTTATAGAAGCTCTTTTTGTGGTGGCTAAGAATTGGAAATCAAAGGGATGCATGTCAATTGGCAAATGACTAAATAAGCTGTGTTATATAATTGTAATGGAATATCATTATGCTGTAAGAAATGACAAGCAGGATGATTTCAGAAAAATCTGGAAAGACTTACATGAACTAATGAATAATAATAAAGTGAAGAGAACTAGGGAAATGTGCACAGTAACAGCAATACTGTTCAGTTAAGAATTGTGAATGACTTAGCTGTTGTCCTCAATCCCAAAGGATTAATAATGAAGCACACTAACTGTCTCCAGAGAAAGAACTGATATTGATTGAATACAGACTAAGGCATGCTATTTTTCATTTTATTTCATTTTTCCCCTTTTATTCTAGTCTTTGTGTACAAAATTACTAACATGGAAATGTTCTACATAATTGCACATGTATAATCTATATCTGATTGCTTACCATTTCAGGGGAGGGGGAAGGGGATGGAAGGAGGGGAGGATAGAATTTGGAACTCAAAACTTTAAATAAAAATGTTTAAAAATTGGTAAAAGTAAAAGTAAATAAAAATCAAGTCCCCATAGAGATCATGCCCAGGTTGTGCCTTCTCTTTCTATACTACTTCACTTGGTGATCTCACCAGCTTCTGTATTCTAACGATTCTCAAATCTATCTATGTAACCCCTGTCTCAAAGCCTACTTGTATGGGACTCTCTCCTTATTGGTGGAAATGAATGTTCTGCCCTACATGAGCACTGGAACAGAGTTGGTGAGAGTGCGGGGAACTCCAGCCTTCTTCTGTCCCTTTTGGAACTCTTCAAGTTTCAAGTCTTCTTCAGCACTCTTCAAACAGTAAGTTGCTTTGGGCACTTCTGGTGTCTAGTTTCCAGAGGGAAGGTGGAAGAGGTCAACCCCACTTTGGGTTGCTAAAGAAAAAGACTTTGGGAAGACATGAAAGGAGCCAGCAGTTCCTATCATGTTCCCATCCCCAGCTTGCTGCACTAAAGACTTCTGGACAGGAGTTATACCTATTTTGCCCCAACCTCTCTACTGACCTCCAATCTTGCATGTCCTACTACTTCCTTTTAGACATCTCAAACTAGATGACCGGTAGATATCTTAAGCTCAACATATCCAAAAAGAATTCATTATCTTTCCCCCTAAACCCTCCCCCCCTATTCCAAACTTCCTTACTGTAGAGGACAACACCATCCTCCAGCCCCTCAGGTTCATAACCTAGGTGTCATCCATACGAAAAAAATGCTCTAAACCACTAAGAATTGGAGAAATTCTAATTAGAACAACTCTGAGGTTCTACTTTATATTCACCAGATTAGCAAATTTGATCCCCTTAGAACGGAAAATGACAAATGATGGAGACACTGGGGGAAAGTTGGTGCATTAATACACTGTATTGTGTGAACCAATACAAATTGGTTCAGCTATCCTTGGAAGTAATTTGGAAGTATGCCAAGAAAAAAATAAATTATTAAACTGTTCATGCCATTTGATCCAGTAATAATACCCTACTAGGTCTGTACCACAAAGAGATCAAAAAAAGAGGAAAAGGAAGCATATTAATTTTTTAAAATATTCTTATTAATTTTTTAATTTCATAGCTCTTTTTTTGATAACAAAGAATTAGGAACTTATGGGATGCTCACCAATGAGGAATCACTGAACAAGTTATGACCCATAAATGTGATGGAATACTATTGTGATGTAAGAAATGATGAAGGAGGTAGTTTCAGAGAAACCTGGAAAGTCTTGATGAACTGTTGCAAAGTGAAGGTAGGAGAACAATTTATACAACAAGAACAATACAGTAAATACAAACATCTTTGAAAGACTTAGGAACTCTGCT
Organism: Phascolarctos cinereus; assembly: GCF_003287225.1. NCBI lineage: Eukaryota > Metazoa > Chordata > Mammalia > Diprotodontia > Phascolarctidae > Phascolarctos > Phascolarctos cinereus. Next base: position 206,947,145 of record NW_027555847.1, read on the forward strand.
CAACACAATGAGCAGCTATGATTCCAGAGGACTCAACGATGAAACATGCTACCCATCTCCTGATGGCAAGGTGGTAGACTCAGAGTGCAAATTGAAACATACATTTTTTGTAAAATTTTAGACATGACCACTGCAGGAATTTGTTTTGCTTGACTATATATGTTTGTAACAGGGGTTTTGTTTTTCTTTCTTTCTCATTTAGGGGTGGGGATTGAAATCGTGGATGGTGGTTCAATGTGGAAATGAAAGACAGATATTTGAAAAAAATTAAAATTTAGTTATAACAAGAAATAACCCTTGATACAAGTGAGAATTTTCCCGCACATTCCACGAAGTGGTCACTTTGGGAGAGCATTGTCTGGTTTTAGTAAGAATAACCTTGCTGTTACTTGGTTTACTAGAAAAGTGTAAGAGGCTGAATCAGCAAGATTTCTGTAAAATGGTTGACCTAGTAATTGCTTCTATTCTTAATTCACTACCAGTGGTGACAAGAGCAATACTATGTGTAATACAACTAGGTCCAGGCATCCTGATGGAACTACTAAGCACATTACTGCAATAAAAAGAAGAATAGCTGAGGCTGAACTTAAAACTTATGCCCCTGATTAGAAGGTAGTCTTTAGAAACAGATTAAGATTCCTACTTCCCCAGAGTATAATAACTGTAGAGAAAGGTTTAGAGCAGAACTATAGAATCAACATCATCGTAACAGTAGACATTTATATAGCACTTTAAAGTTTATAAGGTCTTTTATATACATCATCTCAGTGGATACTCACAATACTCCTGGGTTGGGGAGCATGGTACAGCATGATAGAATGCTGAAACTAGGAGCCAAGAAAACCTGGGTTCAAATTCAGTCTCTGCAACTTATCAGATAGTTACTTGTCATTTCTGAACTTCAGCTTCCATATCTGTTTAAAAAAAAAGTGTGGAGGGGATAATATTTGTAAGACCGCTAGGTGGTGCAGTAGATAACACACTGGACTTGGAATCAGGAAGATTCATCTTCCTGAGTTCAATTCTGGCCTCAGACACTTACTACTTTTGTGACCCTGGGCAAGTCACTTAACCTTCTTTGCCTCAGCGTCCTCATCTGTAAAATGATCTGAAGAAGGAATTGGCAAAGCACTCCAACATTTTTGCCAAGATGACCCCAAACAGAATCATGGAGAGTCAGATAGAACTGAAAAACAACTGAATAACAACAAGACCTACCTCACAGGTTGGGGAAATAACTTTGAGATTCATGTCAACCATTTCATAGATGCTAGTTATTATTAGGTATAACATGTACCTAGTTAATAGATGAGGAAATTAGGGCTCAGAGAAGAATCACATAGTCGCAAGTAGCAACAGCTAGATTTTAAGCCAAATTTTCCTGACAAGTACTACTTGGACACAGTACTCCATGTATTAATATGAGGATACAGGGACTCAAAAAGGTTAAGACTTAGAGAGGTTAAGTGACTTCCCTATGGCTCCTTGGTCAGTATGATGGGAAGTGTGTTAGATCTGGAGTTAGAGGAGAAGGAATTAATCCCAGATTCTACCAGGAATCAATCAATCATTTATTTATTTAGTTACCTAATTAATATTTCATTCACGACTAATACTGAGACATTAATTAGTTAATTATTTAGACCATTCAAGACTAAAACATTGCTGAGATGTCTCTAAGCCTCAGTTTCTTAATGATTTAAAGAGAGTGTTGAATTACATAATCTCTGAGGTCCTTTCCACCTCTAAATCTATGTTCTATAGTATTTAAGTATCAGAGGTATGATTCAAACCTATGTCTTATCTGATTCCAAGTTCTTTGCTCTTTCAGTACTCTAGAACCTTAGGAGAGGAAATGGATTTTAGAAATAATTTAATGCAATCCTCATCCAAGTCTTGAGTCCTGGTGTGTGTGTGTGTGTGTGTGTGTGTGTGTGTGTGTGTGTGTGTGTGTGTGCGCATGCACACGTGTATATCCAATAAGTGGTCATCTGGCTGCTGCTTAAATATTTTCAATGACTGGCAGCTCACTACTTCCTAAAGCAGCCCATTTTGTTTGAGAGTAACCTTAACCATTAGAATGTTTTCTTTTACGTTGAATGCAAACTTGCTTCCTGGAAATTTCCATCTAATATTCCCAGTTTTTTCTTCCAAGAGCCAAGGACAAGAATAAAGATCCTGTGTTCTAATCAATTCCAGTACAAAAGGGAAGTGGTGTCTCCCAGCAACAATACTGGTGTCTATACAAACACTTGCCACACCCCTACCCTGCTCCACAATACTTGTCAGTATTTCTGATACAGGCCAGATGTCTTTCTATTCCTTTACAGACTTTGCAAGAGAAAGTTATGTCTGGGTGTGTACAATTTTTAAAGTGAGTTGAGCCTTGGCACCCTTTTAATGAACATAAAAAATGTGAAAAAAGCTGTAACAAATGCAGGAAATATGCTGACAGTCTTCTTCTTTCTGTAACTTGTCCTGAGGGACAGAAGGGGAATATGAATTGGATTTGGAGTGAGTGACTGAAAATGGGATGTAAGCTTAAATGGGATGAAGCTTAAATAGGCCAGGTTAGGCTAACTTAGTTCTAAGTGCCCCCAAACTTGATAATGATGACCCTACTAGGTCATTAATGCCACATTTAATAAACATAGACTTACCAGATTGATAGAGGAAGGGATTTGATATTGTCAGTCCTCATCTGACCCCCCCTTAACCACAACATAATCTACATCTGGGTGTCACTTACTCATGCTCCTATCTAGCATGCAGAGTACTTTATTTTGATCAATAATTTTCTTTCATAATAATCCTAGAATTAACCTTATTCTTTATACTTGATGTCCAATAATCAGCTAAACTGGGCCTGGAGTTGATTATAGCAGGGAGATTTGGGACACATCATCCACACTCTCATTAGTATCTATTAGATCTCAACATGTACAAAGTCATTTGGCTGAAAAGATCAAAAATCTGTCTAATGAACACTTCTTCCCACACTCTGTGACAACTATGTCCAACTACCAGGCTACCTATCCACTAGAATAACTAAATCACAGAGTTGGAAGAGACCACTAAGGTCATATAGTATAGCTCAACCAAGACCAAGAATTGTCTCTCCAAGGCACTTGAAAAGCAGCTCTCCAAACTTTGAATACTTCTGGGGAAGAGGAATCCACTATTTCCCAATGCAGCACATTCCATTTTCGGATGATTCTAATTCTGAGAAAGCTTTTCCTTACATCAAATCAAAATTTGTTTCTTTGAAACTTTTATCAGTTGCTCTTGGTTTTACTCTCTGAAGCCGAATAGAATGAATCTAATTCCTCTTCTGGGTGACAGCAAATCAAATGCGTGGAAACAGTTTTCATGTGCCCCAAGTCTTCTCTTCTGTAAACTACATACTCCTAGTTCCCTTAAATAATCCTCAATCAATTATATGCCACTGGTGTTATGATTTCCAGTATCAAGGTCCTTTCTAAAATGTGGCCCTCAATAGCAAATACAATACTCCAAACACATGTAGAAATAGTTATCATATGTCAAGTCCCAAAAGTCATAAAATAACCCCCTTCTTGTAAATGAACATGCCATTGTAAAGGTAATGGAGGGACAGACTGGTTTAAACTAATAATGCCTACCAAAATCAGTTCAAACAGGTTCTGAGTGGTTCTATTCTAAACAACTGAAGTTAATTCTAATATAGAAGTGAAAGGAGGGAGGTGAGAGCATGAGGGAGGTGAGAGAGTATGGGAGAAGGTGTAACAGAATAAAATGAAAAAAAATTAGTAAGCATTTAGTAAGTATGAAGGACTGTACTGAGTGCTGGGAGTACAAAGAGAAAATTGAGAGACTTCTGATTGAGATGGTGAAATGAAATGTCATAGAGGAATCCAGTTTTCCCACATATACTCCAACAAAGATGTAAAAAGTGCACCAGATTGAATAATGATAAAGAAATCCAAAGAAGAAACAAAAAGCACCTTCATCTAGTCTTTTGTCTAATCTCATCTCCTCAACTCTGTGAGAAAGGTCTTATAAAGTATTATTATCTCCATTTTACAGATAAGGCTGAAAATGTTATGCCAAAAAAAGCATGGGAGCAAGCACAGTCTTGTTTCACTCCATTGATGAATGGGAAAGCATGAGAGCATTGTTCATTATCCAAAACCTGGGCAAGCATGCTGTCATGAAATTGATGTACAATGCTGATGAACTTCTCTGGGCAACCAAATTATGACATAATTTTCCATAAGCCCTCATGACTGACAGTAGCAAAGGCCTTGGTCAGATCTACAAACATTGTGTACAGACCTCAGTTCTGCTCTTGGCATTTCTCCTGTAGTTGTCAGGCAGCAAACACCATATCAACTGTTCCTCAGCCTTTTCTGAAGCCACACTGGCTCTCAGGCAGATGACCATCTTCCAGCCTATTAAGGAGGACCCTGGCAAGAATCTTTCCAGCACTGACTAAGAGATAGACTCACCTGTGATTGTCACAGGACGATCTATTTCTTTTACCTTTACAGAAATGGACAATGGAGGCATCCTTGAACTCCTAGGGATAACCTGTTCTTGCCATGTAACCTGGAAAATTTCAATCAGTTTTTATATGAGCAACAGAGCCTGTGCCTTGTAAATCTTAGCTGGAATAGAAATGGTCAATGGCTTCAGTATTGATCAATAATGATCTATTGAGAAGACTATGGAAATGTTCAGCCCACCTCTCTAGGATCATATCATTATCATTAATTAATGTGACACCATCAGCACTGAGTAGTTGAGATGCACCATAGGTCTTTGGCCCATAAATAGTCTTCAGATCATCATAAAAGTGCTTTGAATTGTTACTATCAGCATAAAACTGAATTTCATCTGCCTTCTTACTGAGCCAAGAATCCTGCATCTGTCTAAGCTTTGCTTGTACTTCACTTTTGATAGAATTAAATGCTGCCTTCTTAGAGATAGATGAACTACCCTGCAGGTAAACCCTGTGGAATTCTCATTTAGCAGCCTCTGAATTTCATCAAACCAGTCTTGATGTTTACGAGTGTTCTGACCCAGATGAGCAAATGCAGTGCTATACAACAAATCTCAGAAAGCTGTCCACACCTTTTCTGCTCCTCTGTTGCCAGCTGTGTGCCAGCTCAACTTTCCCTCTAAGTTGGCAACAAACTGTTCCCCCTCAGAAGAGAGCTCCAATCTGTTGACATTAATTCTTCTGGTGGACACTATTGTTGAATGTGAATATTTAGCTTGGAGAGTATAAGTGTTTGAGCAGTCCAGCACTTTGCCCTACACAATGCTTTGTCACTCTCATGTCCTGCCTATCTCTTCTCCTCCTTACAATAACTTGTTGTCAAATGCTTTCAATGAGGATGAGCATGGCATCAAGGTCAACTACTGCACTGATGGTAAATTCTTCGATTTGAAAAGACTACAAACCAAGACTACATGTGGAGGGAGTATTGGGGCGTGATTTTCTGTTTGCAGATGATTGTGCAATGAATGCAACCTCTGAAGCTGAGAAGAAACAAAGTATGGGTCAATTCTCTGCTGCTTGTGGTAATTTTGGCCTAACAACACCAAGAAAACACAAATGGTCCACCAGCCACCACCACATCATCCATATGTGGAACCATCAGTTACAGAAAATAGAGAAGTTTTGAATTCTGTGGATAAGTTCACTTACCTTGGTAGTGTACTTTCTAGGGATGTACACATTGATAACGAGGTTAATGTACACATTGCCAAAGCTAGTTCAGCGTTTGAGAAGCTCTGAAGAAAAGTATGGGAGAGAAGAAGTGTTAGACTGACTATCCAACTGAAGGTCTACAAAGCCATTGTGCTGACCTCATTGTTGCATGCCTGTGAAACCTGGGCAGCATACCAGTGCCATGCCAGGAAACTGAATCACTTCCATTTAAATTATCTTAGGAAGATTCTGAAGATTACCTAAAGGATAAGATACCAGACACTGAGGTCTTTTCTTGAACGAAACTACCAAGCATTCAAACTCTGCTTCAGAGAGTTCAACTCTAATGGGCTGGCGACAGTGTTCAAATGCAAAACATATGCTTGCCAAAAAGACTATTTTATTGGAAAAATCACACAGGGAAAGCATTCATATGGTGATCAGAAGAAGTAATATGAGGACACTCTTTAAGTCTTTTTAAAGAACTTTGGAATTGATTGTGTGACATGGGAGACACTGGCACAGGACCACTCTGCATTGCATGCACACATTAGAAAAGGTGCTGTGCTCTATGAGTCAAGCAGAATTGAAATAGCTTAAGAGAAAAGCAAGATATGCAAACTTAGGGAATCCACCCCAAAGGTTCACCCAGACTATTTGTGCCTGACCTGTGGTAGAATATTCTGAGCTCATATTGCTCTGATCAGCCATAGTCGGATACACTAAAACTTGACTCTAGCATAGTGATGTCATTTTGGTCCTCTTTAAAAGTGAAGGACAACAACCAACCAACAGATAAGGAAACTGAGGGTCAAGACAGTAAGTGACTTGTCTAGAATCCTGTGGTCATTGGAACCCTTCAGAGAAGCCACTACAAGGACAAATAAACAAGCTGCTATCATTCTGACCAAAAATTCTCCATGGATACCTGAAGCCAGCAGTATTCTGGTTTTTCTTTCTTTCTTTCTTTCTTTCTTTCTTTCTTTCTTTCTTTCTTTCTTTCTTTCTTTCTTTCTTTCTTTCTTTCTTTCTTTCTTTCTTTCTTTCTTTCCTTCTTTCTTTCTTTCTTTCTTTCCTCCTTTCTTTCTTCCTTCCTTTCTTTCTTCCTTCCTTCCTTCCTTCCTTCCTTCCTTCCTTCCTTCCTTCCTTCCTTTCTTCTTTCTTTCTTTCTTTCTTTCTTTCTTTCTTTCTTTCTTTCTTTCTTTCTTTCTTCTTCTTTCTTTCTTTCTTTCTTTCTTCCTTTCTTCCTTCTTCTTTCTTCTTCTTTCTTCCTTCCTTCCTTCTTCCTTCCTTCCTTCTTCCTTCTTCCTTCCTTCCTTCCTTCCTTCCTTTCTTCTTTCTTCTTTCTTCTTTCTTTCTTTCTTTCTTTCTTTCTTCTTTCTTTCTTTCTTTCTTCTTCTTTCTTTCTTTCTTTCTTTCTTTCTTTCTTTCTTTCTTCTTTCTTTCTTTCTTTCTTTCTTTCTTTCTTTCTTTCTTTCTTTCTTTCTTTCTTTCTTTTTTCTTTCTTTCTTTCTTTCTTTCTTTCTTTCTTTCCTTCCTTCCTTTCCAGAAAACCATGGTGCTCTGACTCAGAAGCCTAGAGAATCCTCTGAACCATGATGGTCAAGGAGACTTTGAAACTTGCTAGAACTCTGAACAGAGACATCCTGGAGGAGTTGGAAGCCCAGGATATTGAAGTCAAGACCAAACAAGACTTGACCACCCCCTTCTAACAATACAGGAAGGGACAGAGCCTAGCCTAGGAAAAATGCCCCAAAAGGAAGATATAAAAATAAGAGAACAAACAAAAGACTCTTTGGGTCAAGAGATGTAAATCCAGAACATCTATAATCAGAACTTCAGAGAAAAAAAATGTGGCCTGATCAGCCATAGTGGGATACACTAAAACTGATCTTGTAGTCCTGAGGACTAGAAGAGTGCCTGGACTAACTAAAAGAACTGATAAAAAGTTTTAAAAATCACAAATTAAAACTACCCAAATCTATTAGAAGGTGAAGGGAAAATAGAAAGCATCATCTGGTGACTTCCTAAAAGAAACCTCAAATTGAAAACTTCCGGGGATGTCATAGTCAAAATCCAGAGTTTCTATGTCCAAAGAAAAAAAAATACTATAAGTAAGCAGAGAGAAAGGCTTCAAGTACCAAGGAACCACAGTCCGTATCACATAAAACTTAACAGTAACTATAATAAAGGAGACAACCCTGGGAGGTAAGTAATATTATTTTGCTCATTATATAGATGAAGAAACTGAAGTAAATGACTTGCACAGGGTTACACAGTTAATGTCTGAGACAGAATTTGAACTCAGTTTTTCCTAACTCCAGGCCTAGTACACTATCCATTGTACCACCTACCTGCCTAGTTTGAAAGACTTCAGAATTCTGATTAATGGAATAACCAACTATGGCTCCAGAAGTCTGGAGATAAAAGCACTTTTTCCACCTCTTGATAAAGAGAAATATGTAAGCTGCAGAATTAGACATTCATTTTCAGACATAATCAATATGTACATCTATTTAAATTCTGCTTATTTGTTATAGGAAAGGGGTTTGGAGAAGGAAGGGTGGAATTTGGGGGGAGATGGAGAAGAAGTGATAAAAATTAAAATACATTTAAAAAATTTTAAAGTCAATGAGACATTTTAAAAATGCACAGAAGATTAGAGAAGAAAATTCAAAGGGAGACAGACAAGTAGGACAGTTAATATACTGAATTTATTGTATATTTTTTTAAAAAAACGAAGTAACAGTGATTCATGGTTTCATATACAATTCTCTGTTTCTATTCTTTGTATATAGAAATGTTTGTGTCTGTTGATGTTTGACAAGTTCAGAATAACAAAAAATTAAAATTAAAATTAAAATAATGAAAAGAATAGAAAAATGAGATTGTCTCTGTTCTCAAACAATTCATATTCTAATTAAGGGAGACAACATACAAAAGTTTGTTCTGCTTCATTGTACATTGCAAATATAAATACTGAAGTCTGACAGGCAAAGTACCAGGGCAGATAATAAGGTCCTAAGGACCTTGGAACTGATGAGTATTGGGAAATGGTTAGTGGGCCCAAGGATAATAGTGCAGGAAGCCTCTGGGTTACCTCAGGCAGATAAGAATGTTGGGTTTGGGGAGAGCAGGAGGAAGGGAAGGTGGTCATCTGCATCTAGTTGTGAGTAGGCATCCAGAGCCTGGGGAAAACTGGGAAATGAAAGTTGGTGACAGGAGGAAAAGGGTTCCCTAAGGCCTGTTTTTCTGGTTCACCGGGCACCTATTAGCAGATCCAAGTGGGCAAGCAGGCTGGACAGAGGAAGAAAAAGGAAGGCTATTTCTGCTGTTCTCTTGGTCCTCAGTTGGAATGTCAAGAGATCAATTGAAACATTCATGAGTATGTAACTATAAAAGAAAAAATAACAAACTGCCCCCCTTATTATTTGTATTCATTTCTGGAGAACACAGTGTGGGTGTCACAAAATGGCAAAATCCTATGGTCAGAAAGGACCTAAGAAATCTTTTGGTCCAACCCCCTCATTTTAAATGGAAGTAAAAGGAACAGTGAGCTCCAGGGGTCACACAGAGCATCCCCTTCAGTTGACTTACCATAAGGTAAAACTCTGCAGTCATAGCCAAGAATGGCCTCTTTTGAAAGCATTGTCTTTGTGGAGTGTGGGTTACCACACAGAGCCTTTAGGCACATAGTTTTTCTATTTCAGTAGAGACAGGGATCAGGTTGAAATCAGCAAGAAAGCTGATGATTTTCAAGTTCTATATTATCCCCTCAGATCTGTTGAATTCTCCAGCAAAGGAACGACATGGAAAAGGAAAAGGAGAAAATAAAAAAGGAAAGACTGAGATAGGAAAAGAAGTAAGGAAAAAGAGAGACAAATATCCAATTTAATATAATTCAAAAAACATTTATTAAATATTTACTATTTGCCAGGCAATGGAGAATACAAAGACAGAAACTATAGTCCCTGCCCTCAAGGAACCTATAGTTTCTAGGTTGGGAAGGAGGTGGGGGAGTAACATGAACACAGATAAGAATACACAAAATAGAGAGAGCAAATAAAACAGTATAGACCCACTCTACCCTTCTCAGAATACATCTGGAATATTGAATTAAGTTTAAGATACCATAAGGAAAGACATTGACAAGGACTGCATCCTAGAGTAGGGTGACCAGAATGGTGAAAGGATTAGAAGATATGCCATATGTGTATTAATTAAAGGAAGTCCAGCTGTTTAGTCAGAAGAAGAAAAAAACTTAGAGGCAGAGGTGTGTTAATAAATGATTAACAGCCAGTTCGGGGGGTGGGGGGGGGAGGGGAGGGAAGGGCAGATGTATGCGCAAGGCATTTTAAAATTCAATCTGCATTATTAATATTTTCTTTCTTACTTTCTTAGGTCTACACAATCAATAAAACAATAAATCAAGCCCGGGTTTGTAGCATTGGCTGATTTCTAAAGTTCACACTGAAAATTTAAAGATCAGGCTCTTGAGAGTAAGGAAAGCTAAGTGGTGGAATGGATAGAGCAATGGGCCTGGAGTTATGAAGACTCTTCTTCCTAAGTTCAAGATTGGCTCAGATGCTTCCTAACTGTGTGACCCTGGGCGAGTCACTTCACCCTGTTTGCCTCAGTTTCCTCATCTGTAAAATGAGCTGAAGAAAGAAATGGCATATTCCTCCAGTATCCTTGTTAAGAAAAAACAAAAATCTTGGGAGTTGATAGGAACTGACTCCAGTACACCCTACTTAATGAAGATATGATGACTATCTTTGGGTTTTGAGTGGCTTATATGAGGATGAAGAATTAGACATTCAGAAAAGGAATCAAGCATTTGTGTGCAAGAGACAAATGTAGAAAGGTTATGTCTACTTGGACCCAGAGGGTATAACCAGGAACAAGGTGTGGCTGTTAGAGAAAGACATATTTAAACTTGATGTGAGAAAATGTTTCTCAACAATTAGAGCATCCATTACTGAAGTGAATGGGCTGCCTTGGGAGATAATAGGCTCCTGTCCTCCAGAAGTCTACAAGCTGAGCCTGGATGACAACTTGTCAGGGGTATTGCAGAAAGGCCTCATGTAGGTCCAGATTCCTGAGGGCCCTTATAATTGATAGTCTATGATATAGAAACTCAATACCAGAAAATTGAATTATTTTCTACAACACTTCTTTCCATATTTCCCCAAAGAGGCCCCTCCCCATCACAACACATCCTAGAGAGGTTTCATCACTATTAAAGGGAAATAGCTCTTAATTTAATAGGTAAACAACCTGCTCTAATAGGAAGAGGAAAAAAAAAACCCCCTCACTTCACTGTCCAAATGTCAAATAATCACTTATATAGACTTTAGCTCAACTATGGATACATTGTATGTTCGTGTTTGAGTGTTGTGCGCTGAGGGGAAGGGGTAAATGGGGGGAGCTGACCCAGGCCCATTAAGAGTGGAAACTGTCAATTCTGTCTCTTGATTGATAATAAATTGTGTTGAAGAACAATTCATGTGATGTGTCCATCTCTCAAATCTAGGGCATTGACTCATATTTTAAAAATAAAATAGGTCAGCAAAGTTAAGCTGTGTTCCTAAGTGAGGATATATTGTATATGTGTGACTTTTTTTTTTTAAATAAAGCACGAGGAGGCTTGAGCGGAAAGGGACTTTCCTCTGTCTGTTTGATTAGCATAAGGCATATTTGGTTTTTCAGTCATCAGGTTTCCTAACTGTACCCTGACACCTCTACTGTCTTCTTTTCTGATTAGCACAATTATCAAGTAGACAAAATTTAGTCTCTTTCACATACCCTGTATAGCTTGAGATCCACATTCCATTCTTTGGTAGCTCAAGCCAAATTCTGCACACCTCAAAGTTCTAATTACATTCTGAGTTATTTAGTAGAGTGTTGTGCATAGAGAAAGCACTCAGTAAAAATGTGTTCATCAGTTGATTAAACTGATAACAAATTTTCTCTAAAGCAGAGGTTCTTAACTTTGTGTGTGTGTGTGTGTTTGTGTTTCCATGATGGAAACTTTGGCAGCCTGGTAAGGCTTAGGGACCCCATCTCAAAATAATTTTAATGTATAAATAAAATACATAGAATTTCAAAGGAAATAAATTATATTGAAATAAAATCTTCAGAATATATATTTTTTAAAGTTCAAGGACTCCAGGTTAAGAATTGCTCTTCTAAGCCCTTCTAAATAGCTATTTAACAGTGGGGAGTAAAATACTATGTACTAGGTGAGTAATAAAAAGGATTAATTTCCTATATGGTGCTAGGTGGCTCAGTGGCTAAGGTGTCAGACCTGGAGTCAGGAAGACCTGAGTTCAAACCTGGCCTTACAATGACTGAAACAACTGAACAACAAATTTCCTACATCTTACTACCTGGGTCTTTCTAAAGAAATATGAAAGAGCTTCTGTAGGCTCGTAATTTTGCTGGCTTTATTTGCAAGTCTATTTTATGTCCCCAAATTGCCCAGGCATCCTTTATTGATGGTACTGATATTGGCACTTATGGATATATTAGCAGCTCTGTTTCGCTCTGTAACATTGATATTTTCCCCCATTTCAAAGAGTCCTAAGCCCCCAACCAAAAGCTCAAATCCTGGAATCTACAAATAAAGGAAGCACACAAGGATGCTGTAGCTGGCAAGAGGAGCACTGAGTTGTCTCTGACTTGAATTTCTAACCTGCAGACATTTGCTGATTCTAGCCAAGCATGACCACTTTTACAGGACTATAAAACACTTTGAAAAACAGCCCACAGTGCAGGTGTGATCCTTAATCATTTTCTTTTTCCACTGATTTTTAGTTCAAACTTCTGGGTAAGCTAATCTGAAAGAAGGTCAGCCTTTTTAAAGGGAGAGACAATGTGTTTCCTCTCTCTCCAGGTAGGCTTTCTGGAGGCAGTAAAAGGCTACAGGATTTAAGTTGTTTAAAGTCTACTGGAATCACTTTCCATATCAAAGCTGTAATGTGTATGACTTCAGACCCGGAGCCACTTATGATCTTGGTTCTCCTTTTGTTCACTGGTCATGTAAGGCTAGCCATTTGGGTCTGGCAGGGCACAGATGCTGTAAATGAGTACTTAGGGCGATTTCTGTGTGTTTCAATCCTTGATCCCAATTCATAATAATACATTTCATGTATCTATAATGCTTTAGAGCTTATAAGGAATTTTCTTCATAGTGTCCCTGAGGCACATTTGACCTCACGTGACTTTATAAACAGGAGAACATGGAAGTTTTTCAGGAGCTATAGAAACATGCACTCTGTGGCAAGGTGCCAATGGTTTATCCAACCAAACTTCCAGACTAAGTTTCTAGGCTATGTGATTATGACCAAGAATCCCTGGAGATCAAGAGAAGAGATAAGAAAATTTACCACTATACCTTCTTCGCAAAGGCTATGAGTGTGGAAAGCTGTATATGCATCACTGTCAGTCTTGCTTGATATATTGTTTAGTTGAATTGCTTTTATTTCGTCTTTCTTCTTTTTCTGTGTTAGAAGTTATATTTTGCTGTGTGCAGCTAGGTGGAGCAGTGGATAGAGTGCTGGTACTGGAGTCAGGAAGACTCATCTTCCTGAGTTCAAATTTGGCCTCAGACACTTACTAGCTGTGTGACCTTGGGCAAGTCACTTAACCCAGTTGGCCTTAGTTCTTTATCTGTAAAATGAGCTGGAGAAGAAAATGGCTAACCATTCCAGCATCTTTGTCAAGAAAACCCCAAATGAGCTCACCAAGAGTCATGGCTAAAACAATAAAAATGTTTTGCTGGTGAGGGGAAGAAGGAGGAATATACTTGGAGTTCATTTAAAAACAAAATTTATCAATAAATCTGTTTTAATAGACTAGGTTCTGGAAAGCCCTTAAGAAAACATTAGTCTATTCAATGGAAACAAAATCTACACTGCCCAACAGAACAGAGCTTCACACAGTACATTAGTCAGTTCTCTGCCTGTATAAAAAAATTCTAGCATCTATAACTCTTCCTTAATTGAAGATAGGTCTTATCTGAAACCTTCTGACTTCTTTCTGTCTATAATTGATAGCTGTGGGCTCAGGACCACCAACACTTAGCATGTATTATATTAAGAATAAACAACTGCAGTGTCCACCAGTGCTGTCATGTTGTCCTCTATGACCCCCAGACTCCAGACCCTGCTTATTTGAATTTATGGTGCCCACCTGGCTCTTTATTCCTCACTTTTCTTAACTCTACTTCTTGTCTTCTCACAGCTATAGTAGCTGTAGTAGTAACAGGATCCTCCCACTTCTGTTTATTTCTCACGAATTTAATCTTTGGCTTGCCTAGCTTATGGAAAATGATGTATATGCATTACTGTCAGTCTTGCTTGATATATTGTTTAGTTGAATTGCTTTTATTTTTGTCTTTCTTTTTCTTTGTTAGAAGTTATATTTTGCTGTGTGCAGCTAGGTGGTGTAGTGGATAGAGTGCTGGTACTGGAGTCAAACACATCAAACTCCTTGTTCTGGTCCTGGTCCTGGTTCCTACTGGCCATCTATGTACCATTATCTTCTACAGAGATGAGAGAATAAGTTGTAGAGAGGAAGAAAGAATACTGTCTTTTGATGCTGATCCAGTTCAGGGTTGAGGTGAGCATTCACCAAGCCCCAGTTAATATGTCAAAGAAAAAGAAAGAAGAAAGGAAGGAAAGAAAAATATAAACATTTATTAAATGCCTACTATATGCCAGGCACTGTTGTAAGTGCTGGGAATACAAAATACAGGGAAAGAAAGAAGGAAAGAAAGAAAGAAAGAAAGAAAGAAAGAAAGAACAAAAGAAAGAAAGAAAAAAGAAAGAAAGAAAGAGAAAGAAAGATAGAAGGAAGGGAGGAGGGAAGAAAGAAGGAAAGAAAAAAGAGAAAGAAAGGAAAGAAGGAAGGAAAGAAAGAAAGAAGAAAAGAAGGAAAGGAAGGAAAGATGGAAGGAATGAAAAAGAAAAAATAAGGAAAGAAAGAAGGGGAAAAGGAAAGAAAAAGAAAGAAAGGAAGGAAAGATGGAAGGAATGAAAAAGAAAAAATAAGGAAAGAAAGAAGGGGGAAAAGAAAGAAGGAAAGAAAAAAATAAAGAAAAGAAGGAAGGAAAGAAGAAAAGAAAAAGAAAGAAGGAAGGAAGGAAGAGCATTTATTAAATCCTTATTATGTTCCAGGCACATGTTCTAAGTGTTATGTTCTAAGTGCTGGGGATACAAATATAAAAAGAAAGACAATCTCTGTCCTCAAGCAACTTACATTCTAATAGGGGGAGATAACTTACATAGGAGAGTGGTGACTTGTAAAGGGAATTTTGTCCTAAGAGTCACAGGGATGTTGAGTTGGTGTGTAGGGCAGAAATTGACATGCCCTTTCCAGAAGTAATGGTACCATTGATTTCATGACTGTGCCCAAAGCAAGAAGTAGAAATTGGATGAGAGTATCAGGCACAAGGCAAGATGGCCTGGATGGGAGTGGGGTTAGATGGCTAGATAGGATGTGAAAATAAACGTGGTCTCGGATAGACAACCAGCTAGGTAGGTATAAAAGGCCAAGTGGGATAGTTTGTGCTCAGATTATCAACAAGAGCTATATATAATTGGACCTTGGAACAGAAGCTCCAAAGAGTGGACTAACTTCTCCAGAGACTGGAGACATGTATTCTGCAGGTCCCAGATGCAAATCCAATCCATTGTGGAGGCTGCTGATCCAAGTAAGAATTGGGACAGCACTGGCAGGCTGGTGGAAAGATGGCCTCAGCAGATGGCCAGATGGTATAGATTATGAACCAAGTGAGAATATATCTGCCCAGATGTGATCTGATCAGCCTATCAGAAACTTAGCAGATGAAACCTGCTCAAATACAAAGAAAATCTTGATTTGAGTGTTAATAAAAGGGGGATATTGAAAAGTACTTACTAAATTAAGAAGCAGTGGGCATTATTTTATTACCTTCATCATTTTTAAAATAGATTTAGTTGATTACTTTTTTCTTGCATCACTCTCATTTCTCTTCCCAGTTTTTCCTCTACCAGAGGAAGAACTAAGAGATTACTTGCTTCTCAAAATCCCTTTTGAGCTCTTCCAAGGCATGGGACTGATTCATATTTTTCTTGGAAGCTTTGGATGTAGGAGCTTTGACTTTGTTGTCTTCTTCTGGTTGTATATTTTGATCTTCTTTTTCACCAAAGTAAGATAATATAGTCTGACTCTTTTTGCGCTGCTTGCTCATGATCCCAGCCAATTACTTGAGTTTTAAACTCTTTGTTGAGGTAAGAGTCTGCTTCCAATGTGAAGAATGTACTGTCCCAGGCTTTGGGGGTTTATATAGCTGTTTTCAGAGATACTCATAGGGGCCTATAAATTTTCAGTTCTTGCAAGGTGGTATGATAAGAGGTGAGGTGTTTACTCCTTTCCTGGCCTGTGCTCTGGTCTATTAGTGACCGCAAGCACTCCTTTCTGTCCTAGAACTGTGAGGAGTGTTTCTTCTGTACAGCCAGTACAAGCTCAACCTTGCCAGTGCTCCTCCTCACCTCAGGACTGCCGCCCAGAACTGTGACCCAGATCCAAGCACAGGCAAAGAGATCCCTGCAATCCCTCTCTGATCAGCCACTGGATTCCCTCTCAGTCTGTGGGCCAGAAGCTCAGAACGCAGCCACTGCCCTGGCCACCGCACTCAGTACTCTGGAACTGGCTCTGAGACCTAGCTCCTCTCTTACCACAGAAACACACTTTTCCCACTGACCTTCTAAGTTGTCTTTGGTGCTCATGGGTTGAGAAGTCTGGAATCTGCCACAGCTGCCCACGATTCAGTCCTCTGAGGCCTGCTCCAGGTTCGCTGCAGCCTGCGCCCTGATGCTGCACTGCGCTCCTCTACCTGCCGAACGTGATATACCTTTCTGATCAATCATCCAGATTGTCTTGAGCTGGAAATTTGCTTCACTCCGTTTTAGAATTTGTTTAGAGCCATTTTTATAGGTATTTGGAGGGGTTTGGGGGAGAGCTCAAGCAAGTGACTGCTTTCACTTGGCTATCTTGGCTCTGCCCTGATAAATTTTTTCTTAAATGGATCATCTTTGACTGATTTGTCCCAGCCAATCAGATGCTTTGATTTTGTGTAACTATGGCTTACAAATGAAAAGTAGTCAAAATGGTGGTTATGGTGCTTCCAGACTGTCATAGAAGAAAGCAAATTTTTATGAGTTTCCATTCTAATTTTCAGACTTCTGAGGTTTCTGGTAAACCACTAAAGCAAGGTTCCTGGCCTTTAAAAAATTGTGTCATTGTCTTTGCTTCTTGAATGCTTTGGGTTTGAGGTCCCTATGGTTCCTCAGCATTAGTAAAAGACTTTCCTATTCATACTAGACACAGCCTCTTAAGATTGCTGTTCCTTCTAGTCACCCAGGTATACAACCTCATTGTTATCTTGTCTTTTTACTCTTGCCCCACATATCCAATCAGTTGTCAAATCTTGTCATCCTGCATTACATCTCTCATATATGTCCTACTCTCCACTCACACTGCTACCTCAGGCACTAATCAGTTCTTGCCTGGACTGTTCTAATTGCTATGCCTATCTCAAGTCTCTGCCTACTCTAGTCCACTGACTACACTTATGCCAAAGTGATTTTCAGACAGACTTGTCTGTCCATGTCACAACTCAACAAACTTCAGTGGCTTCCTCTTACTTCTAGGATTAAGGATAAACTTATCTGCCTTTTCAAATATAATTAATTAACTTTTGGTTTTCAGCATTCATTTCTATAAGATTTTCAATTTTAAATTTTCTCCCTTTCCCTCCCGTCTCCCTCCACAAGATGGTGTGATCATTCTGCTGGCTCAGCCATTCTAGGGTTTTTCCTGGGGCAATATTTTCTGGACTTTCAGAGGTCAATAAAGGAGGGTGAGAGTGATTTATTTCTTACTCCAGAATGTTGGCTTCTGGAAGTAACTTCATCATTTTAACTCATAATTTTTTGACTCAGCAATTATTGTTGATATATCACGCATTCTGTATTGTGATATCCATTCTGTGGCTGGTTGGCTCAGTGGATAGGGTGCTGGACTTGGAGTTCAGGAAGACTTGAGTTCAAACTCAGTCTCACATACTATTCATATGATCCTAAGCAAGTCTTTTCACTTCTGTTGGCCTCAGTTTCCTCATCTGTAAATATAAGGTTAATAATAGCAGCGTCTACTCTCAGGGCTATTGTGGAAATGAAATGAGATAATGTTTGTAAAGCACTTTGCAAAGCTTAAAATGCTATATAAAATACTAGGTTTTATTATTATTAATTATGCAAGAACATGGATGGCATGTACCCTGTTATCAAGGAGCTTACATTGAAAGACTTAAATCCTGTTTCAAAGAGATATATTTTAGAAGACTAAGTCATAACTGGATGAATAAGGCCTTTATATCTAATGCTATATTATACTATATATTGTATTATATTATTTATATTACATATATCATATTTATAATATGAATTATAAGCTCTCTATAGGGGTAAAAAAAGAGTGATAGAATCATGAACCTAAAGCTAGAAGGTCACCTATTTCAACCAACTCATTTTACAGACGAAAAAATTGAGCTCTAGTGAGGTTAAATGAGTTGCTTGAGGTCACACAAGTAGGCAGTGAACCTCAGTGCCAGGATCTGAATTCAGATCCCTTGACTCTTCCCATTACATCACTGTATCTCCAATTATCAAGTGTCATTAAAGTTGCGTATAATTTCCTTCCTTCACCTTATTCCATTTCCTACTGTTATCAAGGAGTGATCAGACCAGTCAACAGTGTTTTACAGTCCCTCAATTTTTGTTCTCAGGGAAAGTCTTCCCCTGATGCTCTAGTTTCCTGCCAAGGCCTTAGTACAACTTTGAAGATATGTAAAATGTTGCAGTAAACAGTTCAGTACATCTTTCAAGTGTTAATTGCCTTCTCAGACCTTGGAATTTCTCAGTGAGCTTACTAACAAGTTTTATTGGTGGCATAAAATTTATTGTGTTGACATACACTTTAAAGTGCTGAATTCATCAGAGCCAGCCCAGCAGCCTGGGTGACATTACGGTAGAGTGAGTTAAAATTTTTATAAGAAAGTTGTTTCTCCTCCCTACCCTACCCCCACCTCTTTTATGCACAGCAACTCAATTAAACTACAGAAAAAAAGAAGAAAAAAAAAGAGTGGTAACACTTGTAAAGAAATGTAATCATTCTTTACCAAGAGCATTCACAGGGAATGTAAAATAAAGCTGTGTATCTACTACCCAGAAGTCAGGGTCTCAGCAAACAGACATCATTATGGGATTTTGTGTTTGGATATGTCTCAGCATAGCAAACTGAAGTCGTAGAGAATATTAAACTTCTCAGAAAAACGAGCCACTTAGAAACCCTGTTAGAGAAATTCTGATTTATTTAAAGGGATATTTATTGTTACACTGTTCACAAAACTGATCATTGCTACCAATTTCACTTTGCAAGGTCATAGTCACTGCTGAAAAGCAGTTTCTTATGATAGTGTAAAAGAAGGAAAAGATCACAGATTTAGAGCTGGGAAGGATTGTAGAGGTCATCTAGTCTACCTCCCTATTTTTAGAGGAAGAAAAGAAGGCTTGGGAAGGCCAGGACTAGCTTAAAGTCACATAGGTGACAGACCCAAGTTTCAAACCCAGGTCCTGCCACACCCAACTCAACACTCTTTTCACTTTAACAGAGGTTCTTAATCTCTAGTCCATGGAGCCCTCAAGACAGCCATGGGTAGATTTCAGGAGGACCCATGAACTTGAATGGGAAAAAAAATTTCTTCTTTATTTCAACAAATTGACTTCCTTTGCAATTCTATGTATCTTATATTATATATTTAAAGATACAGGCTTCATCAGACTTCCATGACCCACAAAAGGTTAAAAGAAAAGGTATATTCCATAACATTGTTTTGTGGAGACAAAAGGCAGAGTAACAGTAGAGGTTTCCAGATGGTGGTTGCCAAAAGTGGAGCTTTGTGATTAAAGCACTGTCTGAAAAATTTGAAGCAGCAGCAAGGTAGCAGGCTTCTATATCAGAAATCATAAATCATACAGGATGTTCATTTTGATTGGCCATGATAGCTGTTCCTTGTGAGTATTATTTATTCTAATTAGGAATATTTCTTGTATACACTGTTCTTTCCTCCACCTAGCAGTAGAGATGTACAAATTCAAGGTGATCCCCAGCCAATTGGAAGGGCTTGGTAGTGAAATGTTCTTTCAGGCAGTTTCAAAAGAAACTTGGCAGGTGTCTAGGAATGAGAAAAGCAGGAAATGCTGCTTATAAATGCCCTTTTCCACAAATCATGCCCTGGTACTAATCCGTGGGTAGGGATCAATCAACAAGTATTTATTGAATGTCTGATACAATCCTATTAACTGTCATTTGCTCTTTAAAAAGGTCACAAAGTGCTTTACACATATGTATTACATATTACATATATGTATTACATATATCTATTTGACATTCACAACCACCCTCTGAGACAGGTACTACAAGTGTTATTATCCTCATTTTACAGATGAGGAAACTGAGTCTCAGAGAGGTTAAAGTGGCTCATTATCAGATCGCTGGTAAGTTATCAGAGTCAAGATTTAGATGGTACTATGGAAAGAATACTGGCACTTGAATAAGGGGACCTGGGTTTGGAATCTACCTCTGACATTTTGCTTGTATGACTTCAAACAAATTGCTTAACCTCCCTGGGCCTCACTTGCCTCATCTATAAAATGAAGGGGCTGGCCTAGGTAGATGATCTTTTAGGTCTCTTCTAATCTGAGTGCTATGTTCCTGTGATCCTGTAAGTCCAAAGTCAGCATTTTGTCCACCATGTCAGATCTAGCAAAGAGCATTCGGCACTGGGAGTCATACAACAAAGGAAAGATGAGGACTCTGCCTTCAAAGCTTATGATGTTTTCAAATGTACACTCTCCACTTCCCCGATATCAAATTTTTCTTGTGCAATGGAAAGTCTTTATTTCCACTCGTGAATTCATTTCACATATGGTCTAACAAATCTGGAAATAAAAGCATATATGGGATTCTTGACTGCTACTATTTTTATGCAAACCAGGAATACACTATGCAGGCTCCATTGTTGAGTGCTTTGTGAAAGTATAAAGGTGAAACTGTGGAGCAGCTAAGTTGTGTGTGCAATGGATAGGGTGCTGGATCCTGAACTGACATCTGGCTTACCAGCACACTTAATAACTGTATAACTCTGGGCAAGTCACTTAAGCCTGTTTGCCTCAGTTTCCTCATCTATAAAGTGATCTAGCGAAGGAAATGGAAAACCAGTGTCTTTGCCAAGAAAATCCCAAATTGGGTTATGAAGAGTTGGACATGATTGAAAATTACTGAATGGAACTGAACTGATATGCAAGGCTCCCCAGCATCTCTTCGCCAGTATTTTCAAGACATTGAATGGGCATATTCTTGCATATCAGTGGTTACAGTCAAGCAGGATAGTTTTATCGGTATCATATTAAATTTAATATAAACTTTTAAAAAACTATGTTCCAGAAGTTTGGTTTCATACACATTCTTTTTTTTTTCTGTTCTTTGTATATTGAAATGTTCTTTTGCTTATATTTAAGATATATGCATTTATATTCACACAAATATATAGAAATATATAATGCATTATATGATATAAATATATAGAAATGTATTTATATTATATAACACATATTATATATTTATTACATTAATAATATATTAATATTATAATGTTATATTGTATATAATACGTAAGCATTGGAATATATTATAAAGGACACATTATAAATGTATAGGAACATATAGGAGCACAGGCACAGTGGATAGAGCATTGGGCCTGGTGTCAGGAAAACTTGAGTTCAAATCTGACCTCAGACACTTACTGGCTGTATGACCCTAGGTGAGTCACTTAACCCTGTTTGCCTCAGTTCCTCATCTGCAAAATGAGTTGGAGAAGGAAATGGCAAACCATTCTGTCTTTGAAATAAAACTCTAAATAGGGGCACAAAGAATCAGATATGACTGAAATGATTAATAACAACAACATAGGAACATGTAACTACATAGGGTATGTTATAAAAATATAGAAATATATTATAACCAAATAGGAATATATGATATATTACAACTATAGGAATATGTGTATATATAGATATATATAGATATTATATATATCTATATATAGATATATAGATATATATATCTAATAAATGTATAGTAATATATTATGAACAAATAGGAATATATTATATGTAACCATAGGAATGTATTATAATAGCTATAATAAATAAATATGTAAGATACAAGAATATATAATATACATACATATATATATATACTTGTACATAGAAATACATAGTACATATACTTATATAATACAAAGACACTATACATACACATATGCCAATTCCTTTCTAATCAGTGTTTCCCTATCTCTTCCTCTTTCCCTAACCTACAAATTGCAACATAGGTCAGGCTTTAGGTTTGGGGGTGAGTGTTTTGTTTTGCTTTGTTTTTGCAAAGAATATTGGAATCTAGTGTATATGTCCCATATTATGATAAATATTTTTCCTCCAGAGTAAAATCTTTTCTTCATATTTTCCCAAGAGAATTCTTTCTCCCACTTTAATTCCTATTAATCCAGAGAAGCAATTCACTTCTAGCCCTATCTAATAAGAAGAGAAAACCAGGATGGCCAAAACAAGACATTTCTAAGATGATATTTTATGGCTAAAAGAAAGAGGAAAATGAAGTAATCTTAGTCCTACAACTGGCCAAGGGCAAATCACAAGGCCTTTAATTGGGAAAAGGCTTTATCTTCCTACTTAATGTTAAAGTCCCTTCCGCAGATGTAGCACATCTGTCAGTACTTAGGACCATAAAGCTGGATGAACAAAGCAAAAATCAGGAAGCAAGACACAGCCAGGAGGTACAGAGCCAGCAGCTGCAGAGTTAGCCAAGCTAGAATCAGATCAGGACAGGAATCTGAACATGAACAATCTGATGCAGGAGCGTGGAAAGCAGCCTGATCTTGAGGTGGTTTGGGAAGGGAGGGTTACTGCTAAGACCATTTGCCTCTCACATTTTATTTTGTTATGAGGAAAGTGTTACCCCACCACCAGACAGTTTTACTGAGTCTTTCTCAGGAGGAGGATGTTCTGAAAGGATTTTTGTTAGGAAGTTCCTTTTGAAGGGTCTGTTTTGTCAAAGCCAAAATGTATCCATAATTTTTTAACAGGTAGGAAAGAGAATGAGAAGAAAAGGAAGATAAAGAAGCAGTACGGCATAGAGGACAGAGTTCTGGAATCAGTCAAGAAGTACTGGGTTTAAGTCTTGCCTTGTACACCTACTAATTGCATGATCCTGAGCAAGTCACTTAATCTCTCCTGGCCTCAGTTTCTTCTGCTGTAAAAGGAGGGAGTTGTACTCATGATTTCCAAGGTCTTTTCTAATCAATGATTCACTATGCAAAATGGTAAATATGGCTAATGGTTAAATTACTCATGCCTTTCCAATTTGGATTGCTTTGGATTTTTGTTTTAGCATGATCTGAATACTTTTTGCTTCTCTGATGGACACTAATATTGTAGTCATTAGTGAATACTGACCTCATTAGTGGAAGAGGGATTAGACTTTTTGGCTTCTCCTTCCCCCCCTCCAGAACTTAGGAGCAATGGGGGAGAGGGAAGTTGAATTGGAAGACAGTTGCAAAGCATCAAATTTAGGCTTTACAAAAGGAAAATTTCTTTAACAATTAGAACTATCCAAAAGTGCAATCAACTACCTTGGAAGGTAGTGTGCTCCTCCTCACTGGGAGTCTTCAAGTAAAGGCCAACTTACCACTTACTGGATATGTTGTAAAGTGGATTCTTTGGGTTGGATACCAAGATTTTTGAGGTCATTTCCAACTCTGATATTCTGTGATTCTTTTGGAGTTGCATGATTGCAAATAAAGCTACATGACTTATTTTAAGTCTTCCAATTATTCTAGTGCAACTCTAGCAATTATCTTATTGCAAGAAATGATTGCATGTGGCCTCCATGACATAGTAGCAGTAAGCAAGGCCTGGGTTCAAGTCCTGCCTCTGACAATTACTTGTGCTGTGAGCCTTGGCATCACACTAAACCTCACAGTGTCCCCAGACAATGCATAAGACTTTTTTTCCAATTATTTTATTTAACCTTATTAATTTATTTTGATTGATCAACAATCACTTTTGAGTTTTACATTTTTCTCTCCCTTTCTCTCCACCTCCCTCCCAAGATGGTGTGCAATCTGATATAGGCTATATATATATATATATATATATATATATATGTACACATTCCTATTAAACATATTTTCACATTAGTGATGTTGTAAGGAAGAATTAGAACCAATAGGAAGAACCACCAGAAAGAGGAATAGAAGGAAAAAATAGAAGGAAAAAAAATAGCAAATAGTATGCTTCAATCTGCATTCAAACTCCATAGTTCTTTCTTTGCATGTGGATAGCATTTACATCATGAGGCTTTTGGAGATGCCTTAGATCCTTGCATTGCTGAGAAGGGTTAAGACTATCAACATTAGTGATTGCGCAATGTGGCTGTTACCTCGTACAACATTCTCCTGGTTCTGCTCACTTCACTCCACATCAGACCATACAAGTCTTTCCAGGTTTTTCCAAAGTCTGCCTGCTCATCACTTCTTCTAGCACAATAGTATTACATTACATTCATATACCACAACTTGTTCAGCCATTCCCCAATTGACGGGCATCCTCTCAATTTCCAATTCTTTGCCATCAAAAAAAGCTGCTATAAATATTTTTGCACATATGGATCCTTTTTCTCATTTTTATGATCTCTTGGGGGTACAGCCCTAGAAGTTCTATTGCGGGGTCAAAGGGTATGCACATTTTTATAGCCCTTTGAGCATAGTTCCAAATTGCTCTCCAAAATGGTTGGATCATTTCACAACTCCACAATGCATTAGTTTTCCAATTTTCCCACATCTTCTCCAACATTTATCATTTTCCTGTTTTGTCATGTTGGCCAATCTGATAGGTGTGATGTGGTATCTCAGAGTTGTTTTGATTTGCATTTCTATAATCAATAGTGATTTAGAGTATTTTTTCACATGACTATAGATGGCTTTAATTTCTACATCTGAGAACTGCCTATTCATATCCTTTGAAATGCATAAGATTTTTAAGTTGTGGTGAAGTTGCCTATATGCATTGATGAGAGTTTCCTCATCTGAGAATTCTCTGTGTTAATGTAATCAGTCCCTATCCCCCAAAGGGTTAACACTTCAAGTGCCTAATTCTAGGATATGTCTGTTCACTTATCTGTTTATCCACCCAATAGAATATAAGCAGCTTGAGGGAAGCGACAGTGTTAGTTCTGTCTTTGTATTCCCAAGGCACATTGTAGATCCTTATGACCAGATCACTCTTAGTGAGTTGAAAGGAATAATTAAAATAAAATAAAAAGTTGAATGATTGGTTCCATCTCTACCTGAAGGTATAATAGCTGTACCTAAACTGAGTCAAAGGTAATTTATCTGGCTTGTATTTTCCCGTTGCTTATTTGTGCTGATTTCGTGCCATTTTGTTTCTGATTACTTGACCTTTCATCTCTGGATGTGGTCTATTCTGCATACCTGTTAGTAGGGATTGAAGTAGGCCTGGGCCTTCTGCTATGTTTTCTCATCTTTTGTATCTAGCATCCCTCCCCAGTGCTGTCCAACTTTAAAACATGACTATCTCATGCCCAACTGCCAAATCACTCTTTTTTTAGCCTGTATTTTGAATGAGCACCCATATACAAATGTAACTGGTGCCTTGAGATACCTGTGTCATTGACATTTGTGGGCCATCAACAAAATTAGTAGTCGTCAGTGAGGTAGAAAGTTATTATCAGATGGTGCCGAAAAAAACTAATAGGTAACACACCAAATCCAAGCAGGAATAGTGGCCTTTTTAATAATGGATGTATGAGTAATTTAACTAATTGCCATATTCACTCTTGCAGAGCGTATTTTTTCTCATACATAGGCAAACGGAAATCTTGAAAGTTTATGAGAAGTGTGCCACCAGATTAATCTTTGAATGGAAATATAACCTGTGGAAATCAACTAAATCCTTTTATTTTCTTTTAGACTATACATTCATTTCCATTTTTAAACTTGCCTAATCTTGAGTTATATGCCAGAAACTCAGATTTGGACTTATAATGGAAGGGGGAAAAGAAGAAGAGAGATTAAAATCTAATTTTTATCCTTTTCAATAATTTCTAGAATAATCACTCAATTTGTTTGCTCATTAAAATATGCTCTTCAGCCTCTATCCATTTTTAACCTTGTACATTTGGAGGACAAGTACAAGTTGCAGTTTCCACAGCTGTTCAACATTTGGCTCACTGTTTGTAGCTAGATAGTATAGTGGAGAGAATGCTGGGCCTGGAATCAGAAAGTTTTGAGTTCAAATCCAGCCTCAAAAACTTACTAGCTCTGTGATCCTGGATCAGTCATGTAAATGCTTTCAGTCTTCTTATCTGCAAAATGGAGATAGCACTTAGTTCTTAGAGCTGTGG
The DNA here is from genome assembly GCF_003287225.1 of Phascolarctos cinereus. Lineage (NCBI taxonomy): Eukaryota > Metazoa > Chordata > Mammalia > Diprotodontia > Phascolarctidae > Phascolarctos > Phascolarctos cinereus. Next base: position 206,973,444 of record NW_027555847.1, read on the forward strand.
CAATGAACAAATCAGGTGATATATGTAAAGCATTACACAAATGTTAAAGTACTGTAAGAAGCTAGCTATTAAATAAAAGTATAGTGTGGACTGGCATAAATAAGTTTTTTATTCATCCAATTTCCCCTTTTTAGACTAGAAATGTTCTATAGAAGAAAATTAAGGCAGCTTGTGCTGTTTCATCAAAGAGAAAAGCACTGTCAAAGACATAATACTTGATGCAGCCCCACAATAATATGCTATAGTTTGTGGTGAGGAAGGTATCTCTAATCTTCCTAGGTCATGTACTACACTACACTAGGTCATGTACAGCAGTTGACAGTATAACAAGGAATGGAAAAGTCATCATCCTTCCTCCACATATGGTCTCATGCAATTAGGAAAACAGATTTTGATTTCTTTAGCTGGTATATGATCAAGATAATGTAAAAGGTCCTAGCAGATCATAGATCATAAACCTTTAGGGCCAGAAGGTGCCTGAGAGACCATTTAGGCCAATCCTTTCATTCTAAAAATGTGGAAAACAGGCTCGGTGAGAAGGCACTTGCCCAAAGGACTCCCAAGCCCATTGTCAGTGAGGCTAGATGGCTTGCTAGATTGAGAATCCAAAAAAATTTCTCATGGCTCAGCCACCTTTGTATACCTTAAGAGCTGAAATAAATGTTCTTGTTGACTTAACTGACCCTGATGCTTTTAAAAAGGCAACAATGAAGAATGAGACTTTGATGAGATTTCAGAGTGCTTACAAAGATCTCACTATTGTTGGCCTTGGTAACTTTTTTGTGTTTGAAAGGAATCAAGTACATGGCATTTTCAACTTTAAAGCCTGGAAATCTATTCCATCTTTTATAGAGTCAGTAAAATGTTGCTTTGAATCTCTCTTCATACACTTACTAGTTGTGTGACTGTGGGAGAGTCACTTAAGTATTAAGTATTCGAGAAGAAGGACTCTCTTTTACCTGTATCACAGGTAAAACACAGTGAATGGCACATTGTAAGCACTTAATAAATGTTTATTGACTGACTGATTTAACCTTTATGTGTCTTGCAGGTGAGGGGGTTGGACTTCATGGGCTCTGAGGTCCCTTCCAGCTCTAAATCAATGCTCCTATGATCCTTCTTAAAGAAAAAACAGAAAACAAAACCCTAATATCTAAATTTAGCCCTTGTGGTGCCAATCACCTATTCTCTCTCTTCCCTTAACTGTGACACCAACTACAAGGTCCTACTTTATCATGGGGAAGTTCATAAACTGAGCAAGGAGTAACATTCCTAGAAAGAAAAAAAGAATAAGTAGAAGGAATCACTAATTATAAAGTCCCACACTTGGAAATAATTGACTTTCCTGGAAAGCTGAATTGTTCAAGTCCAAGTTTTTCCTTCTCTGGGATCACTACTGCTGTATTATTCCACATTATCCAGAGCTAATTTATTCCACATAAGCTCTGGCATCTTATCCAATTGCAAGTATCTGGATATAGTACATTATGCAAATGTAAGCAGCTGACTGCTTAATTCTACCAGGATGGCTTTCAATGCCACCTCTCCCTTCATATAACTTTGTCTCATGTTTACTTTGAAGGACACTTAAAGACAATATCAGAGCTTTCCTTAGAATTATCTTTTCCCTTGAAACCATGGGGAATATTTGCTTGGTAAGGCCATCTACTTCTGAATGGCTGTGTGACCTTGGCCAATACTTTTTATCTCTCAAAGCGTCAGTTTCCTCATCAGCAAAATGAGGGGGTTGGACCAGATGATTTCCAAGTTTCTTTCTAGTTCTGAATTCTATGATTCCTTTGAGTGTACGAAATGTTGCTGCAGAAGACATGGCAGTACTTGGCTTTTTAAGTAGTCTCTGTTCTTTTTCTAATTCCATCTGACATGTACCTCCAATCCAAGCTGACATTTCCCCACTGGCAATAGTGGTGTCTCTCTCCTTTGCATTCCAAAAGCACTAACCATTGTATTGCCTAGTTCCCCTGACTCTCCAAGCAGCAAGTGTTTAACCTTGTTTCTAGCCCCACAAAATTCCCCAATTAATTCCTTTTTCTCATTTGTTCTTTGTCTTCTAGACCATGGTTTGTGCTCCTCTTTGTTTTTCCTCTGTTGTTCAGATAGGTACACATTTTTCCTTCCTTCCTTTCTTCTTTTTTTCCTTCCCTGTCTCCTTTCATTACTTCTCCCTTCCTTCCTTCTCTCCTTTGTCCCCTCCCTCCCTCCTTTTCTTCTTTTCTTCCTTTCTTCTTCCTTCTTTTCCTCCCTCCTTCTCTTCTTTCCTTCCTTTCTCCTATTCTTTCCTTCCTTCTTTTCTTCTATTCTTCCCTTCCTTTCTTCCTCCCTCCTCTTTTCCTTCCTTCCTTCTTCTCTTCTATTCCTTCCTCCCTTCCCCTTCAATTCTTTTCTTCCTTTTTCCTATTACTTCTCTACTTCCTTCCACAAACATTTATCTGTAGACTCAGAGTGCCATTCCTTTAGGGAGCTGACTTATTATAATTAATTGTTTATAGAACTTGCCTCTCACATAGGCAAAATGGTCACTTAGCATAGCTTTTACCAAGGCAACATTCCATTTTCCTCCTCTCACCCCACCCTTACACATACACAGAAATATAAAATAGAAGACTTTTCTTCACATACATATGCTAGCCAGTGTCTGAGCCTTGACATGTGGACAGAGGGCTTGTGTTCAAAATCCTGACTTTTGTGTGTCCTTGAGCAAGTTACTTAATGTCTCTATACTTCAGTTTCCTTATCTGTAAATGAGGAGATTGGACTAGGTGTCTTTTTAGGTAACTTCCAATTCTAGATCTAATAAGCCTGCAATCAAAGTAGTATAGCAGTCTAGAGCTAGAAAGATGTATGTAATATAATAATAGTTTACATTTATATACCAATATAAGATTCACATTTCTAAAATGCCATAAGTTTTGTAAACTTAGAAGGGGGGAATGGAGGAAGGAGGTTATATAGGAATGTTGTTCCCATTTTGCAAATCAGAAAAGTGAGACTGAGGAAAGTTAAGTGATTTGACCAAGGTTATACAGTTAATATGTGGTATGACTAAGACTTTGGTCTTCTGACTCCACCATATCTGATAGATCTTTCCTTATTTCTCCCCTCCACCCATCCAAATTTTATTCATTCTTTAATACCCAAGCCTCACCTCCTCCACAAAGCCTTCCCTGAATGCATGAAGTAGTGGAAAGAAAATTGAGCTGAGAATCATAATATCTGGATTATATTCCTTTCTCTGCTACCAACTCCTTGTATAGTCTTGACAGGATTCTGAACAGAAATTTTTTACTGATAAAGCCTCAGAAATAGTTATGAGATGCACCAAAATGTGTCTGCCACATGTCCCAATCTCAAATATCTTCTAATTCTCAAGATATGTTTTTGGTTTAGCTGGTTGTTCAGCCATCCATCTCTGGCTAATTTGGGGCTAATTGACAAGGGATGCTAGAGTCATGGAGAACCTCATATGAATCCTCCTTTTCTTTGCGGTTCACAACTCACTACTGATCCAGAGATGCTGAAGCAAGAACATCTACTACTAAAATATCAGACTTCTACTTAGTGCTTTCCATTCCAATTAATTATTAACACAAGTGGCTTAGTGTCTCCTTGTTGTCTCAAAAAGACCTGTGGGACATAATGAGATTTTAAAAACTATATAATATAACTAATTAATTTATTTTTAGTTTTCAACATTCACTTCCATAAGATTTTGAGTTTTAAATTTCCTCCCCTTCCCTCCTTCCCCCTGCCCCTCGCCAAGACAACATGCAATCTGATATAGGCTCTACTTATACATTCATGTTAAAGATATTTTCACATTATTCATGATATAAAAAAGAATTAGAACTAATGGGAGGAACCATGAGAAAGAAGAAACAAAACAAAACAACAAAAGAAAAGAAGAGCAAATTGTATACTTCAATCTGCATTCAGACTTGATAGTTCTTTCTTTAGATGTGAATAGCATTTTCCAACATGAGTCTTTTGGAGTTGTCTTAGAGCCCTGCGTTTCTGAGAAGAGCTAAATCTATCAAAGTCAGTCATCACACAATGTGCCTATTACTGTGTGCAATGTTCTCCTGGTTTTGCTCACTTCACTCAGCATCAGTTCATATAATTCTTCCAGGGTTTTTCTGAAGTCTGCCTGCTCATCATTTCTCCTAAATGTACCCACAACAGTATTCCATTACATGCATATACCACAACTTGTTCAGCTGTTCTCCAATTGATGGGCATCGCCTCAGTTTCCAATTCTTGGCCACCACAGGAAAGAGCTGCTATAAATATTTTTGTACATGTGGGTCCTTTTCCCATTTGTATGATCTCTTTGGGATACAGCCTTAGAAATGCTATTGCTGGGTCAAAGGGTTTTATAGCCCTTTGGGCATAGTTCCAAATTGCTCTCTAGAATGGTTGGATCAGTTCACAGCTCCACCAACAATGCATTAGTGTTCCAATTTTCCCACATCTTCTCCAAAATTTATTATTTTCTTCTTTTTGTCATGTTAGCCAATCTGGTAGGTGTGATGTGGCACCTCAGAGTTGTTTTGATTTGCATTTCTATCTAATCAATAGTGATTTAGAGCATTTTTAAATATGACTCTAGATAGCTTTGATTTCTTCCCCTGAAAACTGCCTGTTCATATCCTTTGACCATTTATCAACTGGGGAATGACTTATGTTCTTATAATTTTGACTCAGTTCTATATATATTTTAGAAATGAGGCCTTTATCAGAGACATTGATTATAAAAATTCTTTCCCAGCTTTCTATTTCCCTACTAATCTTGGTTGCATTGGCTTTGTTTGTGCAAAAACTCTTCAATATAATGTAATCAAAATTATCCATTTTGCATTTCATAATGTTCTCTATCTCATTTGGTCATAAATTCTTCTGTTCTCCATAAATCTGATAAGTAAACTATTCCTTGCTCTCACCATTTGCTTATATTGCTGTTATATCTAAATCATGCACACATTTTGACCTTATTTTGGTATATGGTGTAAGATGTTGGCTTATGCCCAGTTTCTGCCATACTTTTTTCCAGTTTTCCCTGCAGTTTTTGTCAAATAGTGAGCTTTTATCCCAGAAGCTGGGGTCTTTGGATTTATCAAATAGTAGGTTACTATAGTCATCGACTACTGTGTCTTGTGTACTTTACCTGTTCCACTGATCACCTATTTCTTAGCCAGTGCCAAGTAGTTTCAATGATTGCTGTTTTATAATACAATTTAAGATCTGATATTTGGTTGGGCCACCTTCCCTTGCATTTTCTTTTCATTAATTCCCTTGATGTTCTGGACCTTTTGTTCTTCCAGATGAATTTTGTTATTGTTTTTTCTAGCTCTGTAAAATAATTTTTTGGTGGTTTGATTGGTATGGCACTGAATAAGTAATTTAATTTAGGTACAATTGTCATTTTTATTATATTAGCTCAGCCTACCCATAAGCAACTGATATTTTTCCAACTATCGAGATCTGACTTAGTTGGTATGAAAAGTGTTTTGTAGTTGTGTTCATATAGTTCTTGGGTTTGTGTTGGCAGGTATACTCCCAAATATTTTATATCTACAGTGACTTTAAATGGAATTTCTTTTTCTATCTCTTGTGGTTGGGCTTTTTTAATATTATATAGAAATACCAATGATTTATGTGGGTTTATTTTATATCCTGCAACTTTGCTATAGTTGTTATGTCAAGTAATCTTTTACTTGCTTCTCTAGGATTCTTTAAGTATACAATCATATCATCTACAAAGAGTGATAGCTGTGTTTCTTCTTTGCCCATTCTAATTTCTTCAATTTCTTTTTTTATTGCTAAAGCTAATGTTTATAGTACAATATTGAATATCAGTGTTGATAATGGAAATCCTTGTTTCACCTCCAATCTTTTTTGGAAATGCTTCTAGCTTATCCCCATTACATATAATGCTAGCTGATGGTTTGAGGTAGATACTACCTAATATTTTGAGGAAGATTCTATTTATTCCTATGCTGTCTAGTTTTTAATAGGAATGGGTGTTGTGTTTTGTCAAAAGCTTTTTCTGCATCTATTGAGACAAGCATATGATTTGTTAGTTTTGTTGTTTATATGGTCAATTATGCTGATAGTTTTACTAATATGGAACCAGTCCTACATTCCTGGTATAAATCCTGCTTGGTCATAGTGTATTGTCTTCAAGATAAGTTGCTGTAATCTCTTTGCTAATATTTTATTTAAAATTTTGCATCTATATTCATTAGTGAAATTGATCTATAATGTTCTTTCTGTTTTGACTCTTCTGGGTTCTCAGCACGATATTTGTATCACAAAAAGAATTGGGTAAGATTCTTTTTTCTCCTATTTTCCCAAATACTCTATATAGTATTGGAATTAATTGTTCTTTAAATGTTTGATAGGATTCACTTGTAAATCCATCTCTCCCTGAAGATTTTTTTTTTAGGGAGTTCGTTGATGGCTTGTTCAATTTCTTTTTCTGAAATGGGGTTGTTATGTGTTTTATTTCCTCTTTTGTTAGCCTGGGCAATTTATATTTTTGTAATTTCACTAAGATTGTCAAATTTATTGGCGTACAATCGGGCAAAATAACTCCTAATTGTTGTTTTGATTTCCTCTTTCATTGGTGATGAATTCACCCTTTTCATTTTTGATGCTGGTTATTTGGTTTTCTTCTTCCTTTTTTTAAAAATCAAAGTAACTAAAGGTTTATCTATTTTACTTTTTTATAAAACCAGATCTTATTTTCTCTATTAGTTCAATAGTTTTCTTAATTTCAATCTTCTTAATTTCTCCTCTATTTTTCAGAATTTCTAATTTTGTATTTAATTGGGGAATTTTAATTTGTTCTTTTCCTAGCTTTTTAAGTTGAATGCCCAGTTCACTGATATCTTCTTTTTCTATTTTATTCAAGTAAGCATTTAGAGGTGTAAAACTTCCTGTAAGAAGTGCTTTCACTGCATCCCATAAGTTTTGGCATGTTGTCTAATTACTGTCATTCTCTTGGATGAACTTGTTGATTGTTTCTATGATTTGTTCTTTGAGCCATTCATTCTTTAGGATTAGATTATTTAGTTTCCAATTAATTTTTAGTCTCTCTTTCCATGGCCTTTTATTACATGTAATTTTTATTGCACCATGATCTGAAAAAGATGCATTTGGTATTTCTGCCTTTCTGCATTGAACTGTGATGTTTTTATGCCCTAGTATGTGGTCAATGTTTGTGTAGGTACCATGTACATTGAGAAAAAGGCTTATTCCTTTCTATCCCCTTTCAGTTTTCTCCAGAGGTCAATCATATCTAACTTTTCAAAAATTATATTCATCTTCTTAACTTCTTGTTTATTTTGTGGTTAGTTTTATCTTGTTCTGAGAGGGGGAGATTGAGGTCCCCCACTAGTGTAGTTTTATTGTCTATTTCTTCCTGTAACTACTTTAACTTTTCCTCTAGGAATCTGGATCCTATACCACTTGGTGCGTATTTGTTTAGTAATGATATTACTTCATTGTGTATAGTGTCTTTTAGCAGGATATAGTTTCTTTCCTTATCTCTTTTAATTAGATCTATTTTTGTTTTTGCTTTGCCTGAGATAAGATTGCTACCCCTGCTTTTTTTTTAACTTCAGCTGAAGCATAATATATTCTGCTCCAGCCTTTTGTCTTTACACTGTGTATATCCCTCTGCTTCAAATGTATTTCTTGTAAATAGCATATTGTAGGATTATGGTTCTTAATCCACTCTGCTATCTGCTTCCATTTTAAGGGAGAGTTCATCCTACTCACATTCACAGTTATGATTATTATCTATGTCTTTCTATCCATCCTATTTTCTCCCTTGTTTATTCTTTTCTCTCTCCTTTCTCCCTTTCCCTCCTCACTAGAGTTTTGCTTTCAACCACTGCCTCCCTCAATCTGCCCTCCCTTTTATCTACCCCCTCCCTTTTCTTTCCCCTTTCACCTCCTGCTTCCTATAGGGTAAGTTAGATTTCTATACCTAACTATGTTATTCCCTTTTTGAGCCAAATCTGGTGAGAGTAAGGTTCAAACAATGCTCATCTCCCTCCCTTCTTTCCCTCTATTGTAATAGGTTTTTGCGCCTTTTCATGTGATACAATTTACCTTTTCTGCCTCCTCCTTTCCTTTTCTTCTAGTAAAATCCTTTTTCACTACTTAGATTTTTTGTCATCACATCAAAGTCAACTTATACTCATGCCCTCTGTATGTATACCCCTTTTAAATGTTTTAATAACAATACAGTTCTCAAGAGTTTCAAGTGTCATCTTCCCTTTTAGGGATGTAAACAGATTGCCCTTATTAATAGCATGTTGTTGTTGATTTTCCTTTCCTGTTTACCTTTTCATGCCTCTCTTGAGCATTGTATTTGAAGATAAAATTTTCTGTTGAGCTCTGGTCTTTTCATCAGGAAGGTTTGGAAGTCCCCTATTTTGTTGAATGTTCATCTCCTCCCCTGAAAGATTATGCTCAGTTTTGCTGGGTAGTTCATCCTTGGTTGTAGTCCAAGCTCCTTTGCCTTATAGAATATTGCATTCCATGCCCTCTGATCTTTTAATGTAGAAGCCACAGGGTTCTGCATAATCCTGACTATGGCTCCATGATATTTAAATTGTTTCTTTCTGGCTGCTTGCTGTATTTTTTCTTTGACCTGGTAATTCTGGAATATGGCTATAACATTCCTTGGCATTTTCAATTTGGGATCTCTTTCAGGAGGTGACTGATGGATTCTTTTTATGACTATTTTACATTTTGATTCTAGGATCTCAGGGTACTTTTCCTTGATGATTTCTGAAAGATGCTTTCCAGACTCTTTTTCATCATGGTTTTCAGGTAGACCAATAATTTTTAAATTTTCTCTCCTGGATCTATTTTTCAGGTCAACTGTTTTACCCACGAAGTATTTTACATTTTCTTTTATTTCTGTTTGACTGATTCTTGATATCCCAAAGAGTCATTAGCTTCTGCTTGCCCAATTCTAATTTTTAATGAATTGTTTCCTTCTATTAGCTTTTGTACCTCTTTTTACATTGACCCATTTTACTTTTTAAGGAGTAGGAATTCCTTAAAGAGAAGACTCTAGAGTGAGTTTTCATGACTCCTTTTCCATTTGGCTAATTCTACTTTTTAAGAAGTTGATTTCTTCAGTGTACTTTTTTCTGTTTGGCCAATTATATATTTTTTTTCCTGATTAGACAATGGGGTTAAGTGACTTGCCCAGGGTCACACAGCTAGTAAGTGTTATGTGTCTGAGGACAGATTTGAACTCAGATCCTCCTGAATCCAGGGCCAGTGCTTTATCCACTGTGCCACCTAGCTGCCCCTAATTGTATTTTTTCAAAACTTGTTTTCTAAAATCAATCTTTATTCTTCCTTTTCCAAGCTATTGACTTTTTCTTGCATACCTCTCATTTCATTTCCCAATTTTTTTTCTGCCTCTTGTATTTGACCTTAAAAATCCTTCCTGAGCTCTTCCAAGAAGGCTTTTTGGGCTGGAGACAAGTTCATATTCCCCTTTGAGGTTTTGGATGTGGGCATATTGACAATGTTGTCTTCTCAATTTGTTTCTTAATCTTCCTTGTGTTTCCACTTTTTGCACATATTGTTTGCCTATCTCCTCCCTTTTAAAGTTGAGTTCTCCTGCTGGAGTGCATGGAGCACTAACCAAAGCTTCTTGTGCTGGGAGCCCAGGACCTGGTCCCTGGCTTTGTGTGTTGGGGCCTCAGGTCTTGGCCGCTGGAGGCTGTAGGGGTCTGGAAGCTTACCTGGAGCTGAGCTGGGGTCAACACCATTGGGGCTCCCTTGGTGGGGATGGGGAGTCTGGCTCTTGGAGAATGCCTGCTCACCTGGGCTTCTTTAAAGCACTGGAATGTTTAACTGCTGAGGATGTCTGCTGGCCTGGAGCTGTGCCTCCTGGAGTTGTGCTTCTAGGAGTTGTGCTAAAGTACCAGGAGATCTTGCTGCTGGAGAACACTGCTGCACATGGTTGTTTTCCAAGCTGGTGTCTACCAGTTCCACTGCCTGTGCTGAGGCATTGGGGAGGAGAGGGCAGGGTGTACTGATGTTGGTGCTTGCGTGGTCCACCACTGAGGTGGGGCTTGCTGGGACCCCTCCGATCCTGTACTTCTCTCCTTCCAGAACTCTTTGTGTTCAAAGCTGCTGGAGTTATGTGGGGACAGACAGAGAACCCTAGGCTCTGATTGAGTTTATTCATCAGACTGCCTATGTCTGGTGCTAATATGAAACTCACTGTCCCAGATCACTATCTGATTTAGGGTTAGAAATTCCTTATAACTCCTGGTTAAAGCCCTTATGAGGACTCCACACCCTCAAAAACATTTTTATGGGGTTCTGGGGGGAAAAAAACACAGATAAGCTGCCTTTAGGTTGGGGTTAAGTATTTCTGCACTTAACATACTCTTTTATAAGCATGCAAATGAAGTTGAGCAAACACAAAAGCTAAGCAAAAAGAGTTAGGAACATCAACCTCTACTCTCCTGGCCCACAACTCTTCCTTCATTATGGATATTTTTCTACATAAAGCAGAGACTATGGGTCTTTGTCAGTCCACAAAATGAAACTTGGTTTTTGTGCTATATTCTAGCAATCACAAAACTTCACTACCTCTTTAGACTAAATTCTGTGATTCAAGACATCCTCATCAAGCTGCCCCTTTTTTAAACAACTAGGTTCAAATCTTACCTTTTATACTTCTCACCTGTGTAACCTGGGGTAAGTCACTTGATGTCCTTGGGACTCAATTTCCTCATCTGTAAAATAAAAGAGTTTGATTAGCTGGCCTCTGATATCCCTTGAGGCTCTAGAACCTTTGAACTGTCTTGGGACACCACTCATACCCCACCAAATAATGGGAAGAATTAGAGGACAGCTAGGTGGCACGGTGAATAGAATACCTAGCCTGGTGTCAAGAGGACCTGAGTTCAGATCTGGCCTAGGACACTTACTAGCTGTGTGATGCTGGGCAAGTCACTTAACTCTATTTGCCTCAGTTTTCTCATCTGTAAAATGAGCTGGAAATGGCAAATCACTCCAGTATCTTTGCCAAGAAAACCCCAAATGAGGTCATGGAGAGTCAGACATGACTGAAACAACTACCCAACAAAAAAAGGAGGAATCTAGGGGAGAAACAGAAGCTACGTGATTTGTATTCATGAGCAACAAACTATTTCTAAGCTTCAGGACCTGTCTGAAGAAAATACTTTATAATTCTGTTGTTAAGCCCTGCTGCAAAGGTATATTTTTTTAAAATTTCTATTCTGTAAGTTTTGCAGAGCTATGTGAGTGGAGCTGTTGCCACACTATAGGGTCTTAGGGTCCCAAGGGTACTGACCAGTCAAGTAAGCAAGAGATCTTTTTGGAGGCCTTGTCCTTACCAAATGACTGAGTATGAGTATGCCACAAGAGTGATCCAAGGAGCAAGAATAGCAATTAGGGTCAAGAAATCATGACACTGTATCCATTACAGTGGATATCAGGGTACAAGTGTTGATCCCTTCTTCAGAGCTATGATGTCATCTCATGCTTGCTAAGGAGAATCATAAATTGATTGGTTAAGCAGCCTTTAAAAGCCTGGCCTTAACAACCCAAGTTTATAAAGTCATTGTAAACATCACAACCCACCATGGCAGGAGAATTTTTCCAAGGAGACAAATTTCTGGGGAAAAGAAAGAAAGAAAGAAAGAAAGAAAGAAAGAAAGAAAGAAAGAAAGAAAGAAAGAAAGAAAGAAAGAAAGAAAGAAAGAAAGAAAGAAAGAAAGAAGGAAGAAAAGAAAGAAAGAAAGAAGGAAAGAAAGAGAAAGAAGGAAAGAAGGAAAGAAAGAAGGAAAGGAAGAAGGAAAGAAAGAAAGAAAGAAAAGAAGGAAGGAAGGAAGGGAGGAAAGAAGGAAGGAAGGAAGGAAGAAGGAAGGAAGAAAGAAGGAAGGAAGGAAGGAAGAAAAGAAAAAACAACAAAAAAATTCCTCTCTGAAACTTTAACAAATGACTTCACTAACCACCTCTTCGCTGCCATCTTGAATGAAGAGCTAGAGTCAAAGAAGCACAAGTAATGGCTTGAAAAACTTCATTTTCACTTCCCATTCAGTACCAGAGCAATAAAATTAATGGGTTGAACATTTTCCTCCTAATAAACACCGAAGATATAAATGTCTCAGCCATTTGACTTTCCAAGATGGGGAAGCCCTCTGATTGTGCTAGTGTTGCTGCATTCCTCCAATTCTAGTTAACATTGTCATTTAAATTGCAATTCGCATGTTACTACACACACACACACACACACACACACACACACACACACACACACACAGAGTTACAGTTTGCTTTTCCTGTACATTGCTATTTTGCCATCTAAAATAATTTCTAACTGACTGTCTAAAAATATCTTTGCAAAAGAGATGGTTCCAGTGAAGAGCCACAGCATCTGAAATATCAAATGGATGACAGGAGAAATATAGTAACTTAAGTCAGAGGACCTGGGTTCTAATCTCAGCTCTGTTACTAGCTATGGACAAGTCACTTCATCATAGCCCCTTCTTCTGGTGACATATCTAGGTGACACAGTGAAAATGGTGCCTGGATTGAAGTCAGGAAGGGCTGAGTTCAAATTCAGCCTCAAACATACTAGGTTTGTGATGCCAGACAAGTCATGTAATCTCTACTTGCCTTGGATTACTCAACTGTAAAATGGGATGATAATAGTATGTTTTTCCCAGGGTTGTTGTGAGGATCAATTGAGATAATAATTATCAAATGCTTAGCCCAGTGCGTGGCACATAATATATGCTGTACAAATGTTAGTTGTTATTGCATTATTATCTAAAATGAAAGGGTTGGACCAGATGGTTGTGAAGGTATTTTCCAGCTTTACGTCTATGGTCCAAGAACCTAAGATTGTTCAGAAGGGAGCCATTCCAGGTGTGAAATATACAAGGCATCTGTTTTTATTCTTTTTATTTTCAATATCCAATTTTTAATCATTTCAGTGCTTATCAACACTTTCCAAAGAAACTTAGGTTGACTTGTTATCAATTCTCATAAAAAGCATGGACTAAAAGGTGGCTAAAAGGAGATTGTAGTATCTAATTTATCCCTCTATCATCCTTTAACTTGGAATTCTAGAATCTGTGGCAAATTCCACTGGAGGATGAGGGCAGGGAGACAGAGACTCCTCAAACACCTTGAAGATGTCACATGCCGCTAATATCCCCTGATCTCAGGAAATCTACATGGTGTGCAGGTCAGAGGGGTATGTAGGAAATTTGTCCTGGCTGAGTTTAGGCATAACAATATGGTTAGAAGGTGAAGAGGGACTACCAGGATACCTTAGGCTGACATGTATCACTATTGCTGCTGAGGTCCAGGGGTGCTTGGAACCCCAAAATTCAAGGGCAAAAGATGTGAGTCCTGCCTTGAATGAATTTGACTTGAGCCTTCTTTCAGGGATAAGGTTTATCAAAGCACCAATTGAGGTGAGCAACATTTTAAGAATCCATGCATTGTGACCATTGTATTGATATCCAGGCCAGATTCTTAAGGTATCTGAGCCTTTGTGATGAGAATACAACAGGGCCAGACTCTTAAGGAGTCTCACCATTTGGTGGGGGCAAGATGGACACTTATACACAGTGGTCAAGGAGTAGGGTGACTGGGAAGGAACCAGAAGGGCCAGATGCTCCAAGGGAATGCCAGGAACCTGGGCCATGTGGAAGGGGTCTAGATGGAATTAAGGGTGGGAAGCCGCTAGGGGCAATCTGGAGGTAACAGACAATGAAGTGCTAAGCTAGGTTAGAGGTAGTAGAGAATTGGAGATTGGGGCAGGGTCAAAGCCACAATGCAAGGACAATTGAAAGGATTATACTGAAATGAGCCTAAGGTGAACACCAAAGACCTGGGCCATGCAGGAAAGTCCAGGGCCTTTTAAGGTTCCATCATTAGCACCCCAGCATTGCCACTGATTCTGCTGCTGATCCAAGGCATTTTGTGTGGGGTGAGATTTCAGCCAAGATAGTAAATAGGCAGCTTGCCCTAGTTAGGTGAGGCTATATCAGCATTGGCATGGCAGGGAGAAATAGAAGCCCCAAGATACCTTGAGGCCAATGTGTTTGGCCAGGTACTACGTGGAGTGGGTGTCCAGGCATGGAGGCCATGAGCACCCCAGTTAGATGAGGAACTCCAGGAGGGAGTCATAATGTACTTTTGGAGGTGGCTGCTGAGGCAGGGGTCAAGGAGACCACTTCCTTAATTGTGCTGGTAGTCTTAGGAATGGGAAACCACAGAAGTTATCACATAGTCGCTATGTGGGACAGCAACCCTAACCCAAATTAAACTCAGAGACTTCTCAAGGTGGAAAGCAAAGGTTACCTTTATTACAATCTCACAAGACAGCTGTCTGCTCCTCCAATGCACGCAGGAGAGAGAGACCGACAGGCAAAAGGGAACGGGATTATATGCCAAAACAAATCCCCACCCACCACTATCCCTCATTCCCATTGACTGGGAGGTGGGCTTACATTCTAGGCTCGAAAATTCAAAGACAAGGAAAAGGGCATAGCCAATCCAAGCACACATGTTCCCATTCAGTAAACCCAATGCTGACGTATCAGGAGGGGGTTTAGGGCCTAACTCCCAAGAGCTAGGCAATTCCCAGGAAACCAAATCCACTGCCATCTCCCCTCCCCAACCCTCCCCCCCCATCCCAGAGATGAGAAAAGAGGCAGGAAGCTAAGGGCAAAGGGTTCAGGTTGGGGGCAGGGCTTATTCTTTCTGTTTAGTGCTTAAAAACAGGGTCTGAGCAGGGGAGGATTTTCAAAGTAATAATCATGAATTATTGACCTTTGTGGAGGCTTCAGTTCTGAGAGATCATCTCTCACAGTCACCAATGGTCCTCTGCCACTCACCATCACTGAACTATTAGCTGTGAAAAGGAAGTGACTCCATCCATGGTGGCATCTTTAGGCAAAGGCCCAGTGCCCCCTAACTAGCTAAAGTTGTAGTTACTTTAAATAACTAGGAAGGTATCTATAATGGAAACTTTACCAAGAGAAAAAAAATTAAAAGTAACCTTTACAATTTTCAGAAATAAAATTATTGGGGCAGCTAGGTGGCACAGTGGATAGAGCTCTGGCCCTTGAGTCAGGAGGCCCTGAGTTCAAATATGGCCTCAGACCAAACACTTGACACTTACTAGCTATGTGACCCTGGGCAAGTCACTTAAATCCAATTGCCTAAAAATTTAAAAAAAATGTTAAGAAAAGAAATAAAATTATCTCAATAACTCTGTCTTCATGCTGGCCATTTGAAATCCAGGAAGTTAAAATGTCATCACTCTAACAAAAAAAAAGTTCTGGAAGGATTTTTCTAATTAAATAAATACTGAGAACAAACTTTGTTTCTATAAAAATGAGGGAGGGGGAGAAAGTAGTAAAGAACTATGAACAAAGGCAAATCTGATCTAGCCATCCCAACTTTCTCATTTAATAGAAAATGGTATCATTCTTTCTTTTTTTTTCCTCCAGCTTAGGACTCATTTATCAGTTCCTAGACAATTCAAATGATTGGCAGTATCACTGCCAAATGAACAAGGAGGTCTAAAGGGGTTAGAAAGTATTTAAGCCTTTAAGCCCCTTCAGATCTTCCACTAAAGGTGCACTGTTCTTCTTTTCTAATTCATGAGAGAATAAGTCTATGATAAGCAAAGGAAATTAGATTCAGTGACATTCTCCTAATTGAGTCATCCCACTTTGCTTGGTTTGGCTGGGTTTTTAATTACCAGCTAATCTTATCAATATGGAGGATGACTGGCATCGAGCAGTTCCCTCTACTACTGACACCAGTGAAACACAGATAACAGTTTACAGTTTTTTTGTTTGACCCCAGTTACTTGATCCCTTCAGTTCCATGGATTGAGGTCAACTCTGCTGGTAATCAAGCAATTCACCTGAAATTACCTGGACTCCAAGGCTACTAATCAGCAACAAAATTAAGCAGTGGGAAAAGATTAGTATCCAAGTAGTATGTAGAATAAGCAGAGGAAAATGGTAATTTTCAAAACGCCAAGACAAAAAGAAAAGACGTGTCAAGATTACAGATTGTGCATTATTAAGGCTTCTTGGTCTTTTCTCTCTACCAATATGGATTACGTTTTGTTTCAGTAAAGTGAAAGGATTGAAAAAGCAATAAAAGGACATTTTTTTTGAAAAAATAAATTAGATCCTGTAATATTGGGGGGCAGGGCATAAGAAATGTCAAAGGAGATAGATTCAGAAAGAGCTGGGAAGCCTTACACGAACTGATGCAGACTGAGGTAAGTTGAATTGAGACAGCTTGTATGATGACTACAACATGGTAAAGGAAAACAATTTTGAAATACCTAAGAACTCTGATCAAGCATAGCTCCAGAGAACTGAAGATGCAGGATGCTTCACCTTTAAGCAGAGGTGATGGACTATATGTACAAAATGAGATACACATTTTTGGACATAGTCAATATGTGGATTTGTTTCTACTTGTCTATACTAACTGTTATAAGGAAGAAGTGTGAGGTTTTTGGGGGGAAGGGGAAAGGATTAGGAGGAGTGATAGTGATAGCCAGAAAAGGAAGAAAGGAGTGTCATTAAATCATTTAAAGCAAATGAAAAGAAGAGGTCAGAAGGAAGTTCAGAAGGCAACACAGTGAACCAATACAGCTTTAGAATTAATGTATCAAATTGTATATATACTTGGAAAGAAAAAAGTATTAAGTTATTACCATATACTACGTACACAAGCTGCTCATATAATGTGATTCACAGTTTTATGCACCATCTTTTCCCCTGTTGCTTATATTTGGAAATACTTTGTTTCAGACATTTGTCAGATTCAAAATAACAAAAAAATTAATTTTAAAAATAAGCAAATAAAATCCCATTTATGTTAACAACTCAAGCTAAGTTCCTGTATTCCCATTGGATGGTACTGTACAGAGTGCCTTAGTGGTTTGGAAAAACCCTGAAAACTGCCTGTTCATATCCTTTGACCATTTATCAACTGGGGAATGACTTATATTCTTATAATTTTGACTCAGTTCTATATATATTTTAGAAAAGAGGACTTTATCAGAGACATTGATTATAAAAATTCTTTCCCAGCTTTCTATTTCCCTACTAATCTTGGTTGCATTGGCTTTGTTTGTGCAAAAACTCTTCAATACAATGTAATCAAAATTATCCATTTTGCATTTCATAATGCTCTCTATCTCATTTGGTCATAAATTCTTCTGTTCTCCATAAATCTGATAAGTAAACTATTCCTTGCTCTCACCATTTGCTTACATTGCTGTTATATCTAAATCATGCACACATTTTGACCTTATTTTGGTATATGGTGTAAGATGTTGGCTTATGCCCAGTTTCTGCCATACTTTTTTCCAGTTTTCCCTGCAGTTTTTGTCAAATAGTGAGCTTTTATCCCAGAAGCTGGGGTCTTTGGATTTATCAAACAGTAGATTACTATAATCATTGACTACTATGTCTTGTGTGCCTAAACTATTCCACTGATCCACCACTGTGCAAGACTCTTTAATCTTTGTCTGTCTCAGTTTCCTCATTTGTAATGGAAAAATAGTAGCACCTCCTTCCCATAATTGCTGTGAGGATAAAAAAAGATAATGTTTGTAAAGCGCTTCACAAACCTTAAAATATTTTCTAAATGTTCATTATCATCGTTTTTATTATTATTATATGGATTGGATTACATTTGTGTGGATGGGTAGAGCTAAGCAGGTGGAGTGTGATGTCCATTTGCTGAAGTACAAAGTGATAGGTAAATAATCATTTTTTCCTTATGATAAATATAATATGATAAAAATTACATTTTTATCACACTTTGTGGTTTTAAAAATTAGCACATTATATTACTTAATTGTCTCAACAGTCTGTGAGGGAGGGAGCATAGCTATCATTATCCCTATTTTATAATGAGGAACCTGAGGTTCAGGAAGAAATGACTTGTCCAAGATCACACAGCTAATAAATGGCAGTACAAGATTGTGCTACATCTTCTGATTCAAATTCTTTCTTCTTTCAACTCTTCTTTGGTGCCTGTCATAAAACTTGGACAGGGAAGTAGGAATTTTATTGGTAGAAGGATATCTTCTACTAATGCTGGTTGGCATCTTCTCTGGAATCTATAATCTTTGTTGTTGTTCAATAATTTAATTGTGTCTGCCTCTTTGTGACCCCATGGACCATACTATCCATGGGGTTTTCTTGACAAAGATAATGGAATGTTTTTCCATTTCTTTCTCTAGTGAATTAAGGTAAGCAGAAGTTAAGTGACTTGCTCAAGGTCACATAGCTAGTAAGTGTGTGAGGTCACATTTGAACTCAGATCTTCTTGAGTTCAGGACCAGCACTCTATCCATTGAGCCACCTTGTTACATATCCTGTAATCTTAGAGATTTATAAATATACTTGCCTGTGGTATAGGAGAAAGAGAGCAGGAGTTGTAGTCAGAGGACCTAAATTTGAAACTCATTTTTGCCACTGAGTACCTGTAGGCAAATCTTGCAGCCTCCCTGGGCCTCAGTTTCTAAAATGAGGAGGTTGGACTAGACTGTCTCTAAATTACCCTCCAACTCTGTGATCCTTCTTAATTTGTAGTCTATGCTTTTCTTTTTTGCCCCCGGGGGGGGAGGGGAGATGAGAGGAAGAGAATATAAATACCTATTAATTAGAAAAAGTCATTAAAAATTTAATGGCCTATATGTAATACAGTATTCCAAATGATAGCATGGAACTTCTTCAGTGAGAGAGATCCCATACCTCAAAGCTACAGCTCCTTACTTTTCCCATGGCATGGCTCTTATGTATAGCTCCCTCTCATCTCTCTTTTTTTCTCCAGAGAAGAAAGTACTCTCCCTAAGCATGAAGGATATTTGGGGATTAGGGAAGAAGTCCTCCTACTCAGAATCAAAAATTCAGAAAGTTTGAGACCTCAGCAGCTATCTCGCTGAACCCACACCCCAAAGAAATTTCATGCTCTCTTCTCTTCCCCTACCCAATCCCTAAGGAGCAGTAATAGATGACTGTGCTAGATTTGTGACCATTAGGCACAGAGCAAGAAGATGAGAGATCCCAGCTGTGAAAAAGCTGGCAAACATGACTTTGTACTGATGAGGCTTGCCTGAGGCAAGCCAAGTAAAGAACTGTGAGAGACCTCATGGAATATGGAAAGACATAAAAACCTTTAGCCAGAGCAAGGAATGCCCAAGGCAAGTTGAGCTGAGAGCTATTACAGATAGATTGTAGAGCAGTCATGCCAGGGATACGAACTTGGAAATCTGATCCTAGACTCAGAATGGCCTTTTCACTAAAGTCTTTAGCCCTGGCATCCATCCAATACAAGGTGGAGAAAGGGCAAGAAAAGGGAGAGATGGAGGGAGGGAGAAAGGAGAGGGGAAGAGGAGGAAGCAAAGGGAGAAAGGATGAGGAAGAGGGAAAGAGGAGAGAGACCGAGAGAGAGAGAGAGAGAGAGAGAGAGAGAGAGAGAGAGAGGAGAAGAAGAAGAAGAAGAAGAAGAAGAAGAAGAAGAAGAAGAAGAAGAAGAAGGAGAAGGAGGAAGAGGAGGAGGAGGAGATGAAGAAAAAGAAATGACTTATGCAAGGATGTGGGTTATTAGGTTTTTGTTGTTTATTATTCATTTCTTTTCTGATTAAATATTTTAGTGTTTCAATGCTATTTCTTCTCTGGCTCTATTAGCATGATGAGTCACTGAATACTTAGACTGGAGTTAACCTCAGAAGTTTCCATTCTTTTCATTTATTTGGGGTAAGTGAATCAGATAGGTAAGTTAACATTAAAAGTTCCCATGAATTGAATCTGAGTCTTTTAGAATACAGAGGTGATGGGAACCATGGACTAGCACTGTTTGCATAAATTCTATTTGTGCCTGGCTTGTTTTTGTTTTATATATTGGAAAAAATAGCCTCAAATTCACTTTGGCCTTTATGACTTGTCCATGGCAAAACAACTTAGATGTGTGCTTAGTAAAAGTGGCTATTGTTCATCAAAGTTGCCTCTTTGTTTCATATCATGCATTTCTCTAAGATTTTTGAATACCATGGAAACACATTTGTTAGTGCTAATGAAAGTCACAAAAATATTGTAATAAATCATGTTTCTTTCCAGCATATTTTTATATCTTTCCACTCCTTTGGAATTTTCTTTCTTTATTGCTTATCATATTTAAAAATAGCTTTGGAAAAAAATCCACCTCCCTTTATATTCCCACTCACTCCATCTATTCCACTTTCCATTCCCTCTCCTCTCTTTCCCCCCAAAAATCTATCAAACCACAAAGACTTTTCCATCTCATAAATTTTTTCACCTTTTCCAACGTCAAAGCCATGGTGAATTGGGCAGGCCCAAACATCAGCAGCCTGAATCAGTGTAATACTCAAGTGGTGAGAAGTATTTTTTTTCCATTTTTATTAACATTCTGACTTTTGTGGTTTCTTAAGGTCCTGGCCTGTGTTAATTTCTAAAACAGCCATGGAGTTGTTGTCCATTCCAATTTTCCAGTTAAGTTGTGGAGAACCTGTTGAGGATAAAGTGTATTTGTGACTGCTCAATGATTCCAGCTCACTGAAGGATTTAGGATACACACACACACACACACACACACACACACACACACACACACACAGATACACACATCCTTCCATTTTCGGCTGGATATAGTGTTATATATAACTGGAACAGGCTCTTCAGAGGTGATTGTTAAATTTTCAATATGAATATTTACATGTCAAAAATCAACAAATGCTACCAGTCAGAACTTGATTTGTTGTTTTATTGATTGTCTAGATGTAAGAAAATGACAGATTAATGGACTAACATTCTGTTAGTAATGCAGATTAAACTTAAAAATGTATTGTGTGTACTCCACCCCCCCACTCTCCTCTGAGAGCTGGTTGTTAAACATTACTAGCATACCACATTCTAATTTGATCACCTGTCCATCCTAAGAAGAAAAGTGTTTGCTGTTCCCAAACACACACACACACACACACACACACACACACATATGTATGTGTGTGTATATGTATGTATATATGTATATGTATGTACATATGTGTATATGTATATATATTCCCTTCAGATTTAGTCATTTTCAACCCTCAGTAGCCAACAATAATTTCTTTTCATCCAACTTTATCTATATTTTTTAGAGGAGAAAAAAATAAGCATTTAAGATCTCAGAGTCATTAGTCAGCTCAGGTACTTGAGAGGAGATCTTTCCAGGTTCCCCCTAGTTGTTAGTGATCTATGACTATCATTTCCTTCCAAATAACACTGCATTTATTCTCAGTGTAGCTTGTGTTTATTATTTTCTACAATAGAAGGTAAACTCCTTGAGGGAAGTGGACCTTATTTTTCTCTGTAGCTACTCAATATATATATATATATTTAGATTTAATTGAATTGAACTTTACTAATGAGGCTTTTTTCTAAACCAGAAGAAATTATAATAGCCCACATTTTTATAATTCTTTACATGTATTATACTCTCACAACCATGTGAGATAGATGGCAATATTAGCCCCATTTTATAGACAAGGAAACTGAGGTTCAGAGAAGTTGTGACTTGTCCAGTTTCACACAATTAGTAAGTGTCTGAGGCAGGATTGGAACTCAGGTCTTCCTTATATGTAAGCCATTAATCCAGCCTACACTCCCATAATGTTGTTGTTGCTGTTCAGTCATTTCTGATTCTTCCTCACCATGTTTGGGGTTAAAGATACTGGAATGGTTTAAGTTCAAAAAAGGAGTTGTCCATATTTATGGTATTAAAAGATAAAATATGTTTACATTATACAATACTGTGCATACGTTTTATGCATTTCTAATTTTCTAAACTTTTCTGTGTTGTCTGCTGGCCTTTGTGTGTCGTCTGCAGCTTCCACAAAGCTTCCCCCAAATTCCCATTTAATGTCTTACGCAGATCTGTGATGTTTCGAAACCTCCATGGGGAAAGCTGTGATATGGAAGGTATAACTGCACTTTCTAAATGCTGCTGTTCAGTCCTTCAGTTGCATCTGAATCTTCATGACCCCATGGATTGTAGCATGCCAGGCCCTTGACCTAAGGGGCTTGTCTTCTGATGTCATATCTTTTAAAATTTTAGTATGGTCCATGGGGCTTTCTTGTCAAAGATACTGGAGTATTCAGTCCATCTTGGGTAACCCTGCACAGCATAGCTCATAGTTTTATTAAGCTACACAAGTCTCTCCTCCATGACAACACAGTGATCCAGGACAGGACTTTACAAATGTATCAAAGGTAAAAACCTAAGATTTAGCAAAACCAAAGGTACCTAATGTAAACCTCCATACGTATGTGAATATACAAATAATAATTTAACAAAACCCTAATATTTGCCCCAGTTGATACAATTTTTTTAACTAGTGGTTATAAATAATAAAAGCTAATATTTATGTAGTACTTTAAGGTTTGCAAAGTACCTTACAAATATTATCTCATTTGATCCTCATAAGAACTCAGAGGTAGGTGCTTTTTACAGATAGGTAAACTAGGGTTAAGTGGTTAAGTGAATTGCCCAGAGGACACATAACTAATAAATGTCTGAGGCAGGATATAAATTCAGGTGTATTATTATGTACCAGGCATTGTATTAAGCTTTGGGGACACAAAGACAAAAATGAAAGTGTCCCTGCCTTCAAAGATCTCACACTCTAATGAGAGAGACAATATATACATATATAAGCAATTACAGAATAAATATTAGAGAAAGAAAGCTCAGGAGAACTGATTGTTAAGTTTTTAGTGTGAGCTTTTATACCTTGAAAAGTGGAAAATGCTACAAATTAAGGCTTGAAATTTTTTAAATTTAAATTAATAAATTTAAATAAAGTAAACATTTAAGGTTTGCAACAAGAACTCGAAAAGCAGCGGATGACACACAAAAGTTAGAATTTTTACTTAACGTTTACCTACTTATAGCCTATGACCAAATATTTAACCCAAATATTACAATAAGATACTCTAAACACCCCATAAAAGAAAAAGAAAAAATTCAGACTTCTTCTCTGGTCTGGCTGTCTCCCCATTTGGGATTTTCTTGGCAAAGATCCTGGAGTGGTTTACCAATTCCTTCTCTAGCTCTTTTACAAATGAGGAAACTGAAGCAAACAGAGTTAAGTGACTTGCCCAGGGCCAAATGGCCAGTAAGTATCTGAGGCCAGATTTGAACTCAGAAATATGAGTCTCCCTGACTGCAGGCCCAGTACTTTATCTACTGTCCCACTTAGCTGCCCATGTAAGGAATATACCCAGAGCCATGATTACAAATTATTATATCTCAGGAAAGTGCTATAAACCACATGTAGGACAAACAACACCATAAAATACATTCTAAATTTGTGGAGGGTGGAGTTGTTGCATGAGGTGATAGGGACTCTAGAATACTGGTATGAAGCTTTTGTTGGGAAATTTACCAAGCATAGGCTGGGAGAGCTGGTTAGGGCAGCAAGGTAAGGAAGAGCTCATCTCAGTCTGGTATGATTCAGGCTGGTATGGTGTGGCTCACAGGACTTAGGTTTAATCTTAGCTCATGCTTTCTACCTGTGTGACCCTAAGCAAGTCACAGCCTCTCTGGGCTGCAGTTCATTCTCTTGTATACTTATAAAGGAGTTGTACTCAACAACTTCTAAGATCTCTCCCAGTTCTAAATGTGTGAGCCTAGGATCTGGTAGCTTCCTATTTTGATGAGTTATCCTGGCAAAATAGGTACTAGACTTTATAGGTTTTTATGCTTTTGAAGGAAGTGCAGATAGGTGGTTCAGTGGATAGACTGCCAGGCTTGGAGTCAGGAAGATGAGTTCAAATCTGGTCTATTATTAGCTGTGTGACCCTCAGCAAGTCACTTAGCCCTCTTTGCCTCAGTTTCCTCATTTGTAAAAGAGCTGGAGGAGGAAATGGCAAATTACTCCAATATCTTTGGGGTCTTGAAGAGTCAGACATAACTGAACAACAACAATGTCTTTGAAGGACTAGGAATGCTATTAGCACTCCCTAAATTTAGCATCCTGGGTCAACACTCTCTTTGTCCTGCTATAGTCATGGCCTGGGAATAATCATGTTAATGAAATTATGAAGTTCTGTTTTTTTAAAAAATTACAATGTATTTCCTCAAAAAATGTTATTCTGCATTGCCACATCACTCAAGAATACTAAGTTTGGAGAATTCCTCAACTTGACCCTTTTTCTCCCCTCTGCTTTCTGACCCTCTTCCATTCTTCTAGCTTCTGGGTGGAGTCTGAATTTCTCATTCTCTCCCAGGATGACTGCTTCTCCTGAAGAGCCACTGACCAAGGAATATCTTGGTTCACTCAGTCCTGATTGGTCAGCAAAACTCTAAAAATAACCCTGCCAAGGGAACCTGAAGCTCCCAGTGAGGCTGCTGAAGCCTGGATTAGGAGACAGATTAAGCCATGATAGGCCATCACTCTTGCCTGGCTTGATCTGCTGCCATGCCATGGACTGAATAATAAGTTTTCTCTTACATGTATAGCTCTCTTCTATAATTGCTCTAAAAGTTCAAAGGGGGTATGGTCCATTCAGAGCAATGTTCCCCCAAAACAGTAGCAATGTAGTTGTCCTTCAAATTCATCAGCTACTCTAGACATATAAGAGGTGGTGTGGCATAATGGATAGAGAACCATCCTTCGAATTAGATAGATTGGGGTTTAAGTTCATCCTCTGACCTACACTGGTTGTGAGATGCTAGGAAAGTCACTTAACCTCTTCATTTCCCCAGGTAATACTCAAATGTTATTAGGTGCTGATCTATATTGGTGGAGGGAGTTTCTTCAACAGGAGTTCCTTATACCAAAGATAAAACAATATTCTGGACATCTATTAGGGGAAGAGAGAAGGGGGAAAAAAAAGTCAATGGTGTAATAATTCCCTTAAGAACTCAATATAAGTAGAACTATATACAATACGATTTTACATACACATATATACATATTTGTGTCTAATGGTAGCCATCTCTAGGGTGGTGTGGAGAGAAGAAAAAAAAGAAAAATTTATGCAATAACTTTATTACATATTTAAAAGAAATAGCAAGTTGTATATAATGTTTCATGTGCAATCATCTCATTTATCATACTACATTATTGAAATGCTTGTTTTATTCCATAAATTAAAATTAAAAGAACTAAATAGTATAACAGTGTTCCATTACATTCATGTGCCACAATTTGTTCATTCATTCCCCAATTGATGAATCCCAATTTTTTTGCCACCATACCCCCTGCAAGAGAGGCAATGGATTCAGGGGGCAGAATTATATATGCATATATATATACATATATATATATATATATATATATATATATATATATATATATATATATATATATATATATATATATATATATATATAATATATATGTGTGTGTGTGTGTGTGTGTGTGTGTGTGTGTGTGTGTGTGTATGTGTGTGTGTGTGTGTGTGTATTTAATATGAGGCAATGGGGACCCTTGCCCAGGTCACATAGCTAGTAAGTATCAAGAGTCTGGTCTAAGACTGGATTTGAACTCAGGTCCTTCTGACTCCAGGGCCAGTGCTCTATCCACTGCACCACCTAAATGCCCCATGAGATGTATTTTTAAAACAAGGCCAATGAGGTAATTTGTTTTGCTTGACCATGCATATTTATTACAAGGGATTTGTTTTTCTTTCCCCTAATCTCAATGGGATGAAAAGCAGAAGAAAGAAAAGATAGATTTCTATTAAGTAAAAAAATAAAATTTATGTGAAAAAAAGACTAAAAATTTTATGCCAAAAATAGAATAGTGGCACCAAATTAAGGTAAATTGGTTTGAGAATAAGGATAAGATGCTGATCATACTTTCAGAGTCAGAAGGCACCTTAGAAGACTAGGAACTTAGCAGTAGCCAAAGGATATTGAAAAAGGAGAAGACAAACTCCTTAAAGAGACAATTCCTGGAAGCAGCTGAAGGAACAGATCTCCCTTCTCATATTCTCCAGCACAAGTGTGTAATAGATACTGAATACATGTTATCTACTGACCACCTTTGATCAACTTTCCATTTTCATGTTTGGCATACTGCAGAGCTCTGCATTTGGAGTCAGAAAATCCAGGTTTTAGTCTATGTTTTGCTATTTTCCACCTGTGTGACCTTAGACAAGACATGTAACTTCTCTGGACCTCAATTTCCTCATTGGTAAGATGAAGTGGTTGGCCTACTTAACCTCTGAGGTCCCTACCAGCTCTAAATCTATAATTCGATGAGCCAGCTTTTCCTTTAGCAGGGGTTCTTGACCATGAATTTGTTTGTTTGTTTTAATATTTTGTTTCTCAACATCCTTTTTGAGCTCTTCCATGGCCTAGGATTGATTCATATTTTTCTTGGAGGCTTTGGATGTAGGAGCTTTGACTTTGTTGTCTTCTTGTTCTATGTCTTGATCTTCTTTGTTATTAAAGAAAGATTTTTTGGTTTGATTTTTTTCGCACAGTTTGCTCATGATCCCAGCCAGTTACTTGAGTTACAAACTCTTTGTTAAGGTAGGGGTCTGCTTCCAGTGTGGATAATGTATTGTTCCATGCTTCGGGGGTTTTGTGCAGCTGTTTTCAGAGATACTTCTAGGGGCCTGTAAGTTTTCAGTTCTTCCAAGGTGGTATGATCAAAGGAGAGGTGTTTATTCCTTTCCTGGCCTGTGCTCTGGTCTATGAGTGACCACAAGCACTCTTTTCTGCCTTGGAACTGTGAGGAGGATTTTCTCTCATCACCACTACAAGCTCCACCATGCCAGCACTCCTCTTTGCCCCAGGACTGCCACCCAGAACTGTGACCGAGATCTAAGCAGGGGGAAAGCAAGAGATTCTTGCCTCAGCAAAGAGATCTCTGCAATCCCCCTCTAATCAGCCACCCAATTCCCCTTCAGTCTGTGTCCCAGAAGCTCCAGAAGCAGCCTCCACCTTGGGGCCATGCTTGGGGATTGCGGCTGGGACCGAGCTTCTGTTTCTCACTGCAGTCACAGACTTCCCACTGACCTTCTAAGTCGTCTTTGGTGTTAGTGGGTTGAGAAGTCTGGAAACCACCACAGCTGCCCATGATTCAGTCCTCTGAGGCGTGCTCCAGGTTTGCTGAGGCCTGGTCTTTGCCTGTGCACCCACGCTGAACTGTACTCCTTTCCCAGCCTAGCACAATAGACCTTTCCCATCAACCATCTGGGCTGCCTTGGGCTGGAAATTTGTTTTGCTCTGTCTTTTTGTGGGATCTGCTGCTTTAGAATTTGTTTAGAGCCATTTTTAACAGGTATTTGGAGGGGTTTGGGAGAGAGCTCAAGCAAGTCACTGTTTTTACTCTGCCATCTTGGCTCTGCCCCCCTTCCCCATTTTAATATTTTTATAACAGGAATGCAACATAATTGTGAGAGAAATGATTATTAAATAACAAATTATTGGAGAGATCCAGGGTTTTATCCCTCCCTATCTCCTCATTCTCTACTGGGTCAAGTCAGCATCAATTGCTGATAATGAGATTGGATTAACTTTCTCTTCAATGTTGTTGGGAGGCCACCCAAGTGGGGAAGCCCATTGTGTTCTACTCAGGCTTGGGTGGGGGGTTGATGCTTTGCCTAGAATACCCAGGGCTGGAGGTGGTCTGGGATTGAGAGTGATATTCTCTTGCTCTTTATTAGAATAAGCCCACTTCTTATTATAATATTCATTCTCCTCATTAATTGTTAACCAATCAGTGTTGATTGCCATCCTCTGGAACAATCACTCTTCCAAGGACATATAGGCATTGAGTTGGTTCCATGAGGGGTCTTTAGCATTTAAGAGTGGCCCCTTTTATTAATTATCCATTAGCAATAATTTATAAAATTATTAATTTGGGTACTTAATATGTCTCTTTAAATTTGTATATGTCACGGTTGGTTTTCCTTGTAAACTTATGCATTTTTTTTTGCATTTAAAAAAAGTTCTTCTGCGAAGGGATCCATAGACTTTACTAGACTAACAAAAGGGTCCATTACACACAAAAAGGCCTAATAAGCCCTTTTTAGAGGGTCTTTTGCTATTTTTTTCAGTACTTTCTCACTCATTTCCTTTCTCTCTCCCCAGAAGGGGAGAGTCCCAGAAGTTTTAGTGCAGTTTTAAGTTTTAATAGCCTAAAATTGCATCAGACTTTTGGAACATTCTGTTTTCCCTCACATTGTCTGGCCCAGCCTTCCCAGACCCAACAGTAACTGCAATAATAAGAACTCTCTTTGATGTAGTGCTATCAAAGCCCTTACCTCTACAGCAACTGTCTAAAATAAATATTGTATCATAATTTTACTGGCTGAGGAAATGGAAGCTTGGAGATATTAAGCTAGTCAGTAGCAGCTAATTGGGGCAGTTAGATGGCTCAGTGGAGAGGATGCTGGGCCTGGAGTCAGGAAGACCTGAGTTTAAATGAAGCCTCAAATACTTACTGGCTATATGACCCTGGGCAAGTCACTTAACCTCTGTTTGCCTTGATCCACCAGAGAATGAAATGGCAAACCACTCCAGTATCTTTGCTAAGAAAACTCTATGGACAATTGGCATGCTATGGCCTGTGGAGTCACAACTGAACAACAACAAAGTCAATAGCAATGCCAGGATCATATAATCATAAACTTGTTATTCTAGGGCTTGAAAGGACCTCAGAAACCATCTGGTCTAACACCCTTATGTTACATATGAGGAAACTGAAGCCCAGATTAAGTGACTTGCCCAAAGTTACACAGGTAATAATAATCAGAGGTGAGAATTGAACCCAGATTTGCTGACTCCAGAGCCAGTGCTCTTTCCACTTTACTATGCTTTGGCTTCAAAGCTCAAGTTCTTCCCCCCAGAAGCTTCTTATTGAATTTTGTTGTTCAGTTGTTTCAGTTGTGTCCAATTCTTCATGAACTCATTTGAGGTTTTCTTGGCAAAGACATTTGAACAATTTGCTGTTTCCTTTTCCAGCTCATTTGACAGATGAGTAAACTGAGGCAAAAAAGGTTAAATGACTTGCACAGGTGTGGAGAACCTGCAGCCTCAAGGCCATATGTCTTCCTCTAGGTCCTCAAGTATAGCCCTTTGACTGCATCCAAACTTCACTGAACAAATCCCCTTAATAAAAGAATTTATTCTGTAAAACTTGAACTCAGTCAAAAAGCTGTACCCAAGGACCTAGAGGGCCACATGTGGCCTTGAGGCTACAGGTTCCCCATCCCTGGACTTGCTCATGGTCACACAGGTAGGAAGTGTCTGAGGTTAGATATGAACTCAGGTCTTCCTGACTTCAAGTCTGGCATTTTATCCATGGCACCACCTAGCTACTCCACCTAATAGTCATGAGTTTATCTGAGGAACCCAGGTGAATGAAAAAAAAATGATCAA
Source organism: Phascolarctos cinereus (assembly GCF_003287225.1). Taxonomy (NCBI): domain Eukaryota; kingdom Metazoa; phylum Chordata; class Mammalia; order Diprotodontia; family Phascolarctidae; genus Phascolarctos; species Phascolarctos cinereus. The sequence continues at coordinate 207,002,937 of NW_027555847.1, forward strand.
TTATTCATCTGTCACTTTATCAGGAAGCCTATTTAGTTGAGTTTAATCAATCATTCAAAAAATAATTACTAAGCATCAAAGGGCTCTGTACCAGACACTATGGGAAATGCCAATAGTATAAGTTCCTATTCTTACTCTCAAAATGTTTACCAGGTAATAGGATCACAATCATGGAAACACAGTAGTGGAAGAGAAGGGAGTATGAGAGATGTATCACATGAGAGGCAGAGAGAAATAGGGGATGAAGGAGATTGGATGAGAGAGAGTAGAGTGGGCTGGATTGACCAAGGGACACTTCACTATGAGGTGGGGTTCAAGCTGAACCTTGGAGGATATTGGCACTAGAGAGCATGTCACATAATGGGATAGAGTAAGCAAAATCTGGAAAACTTAAGGCATTTTTGGAGATGGTAAGTGGATCAGATTGCCAAGAGCAGAGGATATGTAAGAAGTGAAGGCTATGGCTGGCTCTCTTACTGTTGTTTCCTGAGTTTTCATGATGATGAGGATGAGAATAATGATGATGATGGTGGTGGTGATGATAATGAAGAGGATGAAGAAGATGATGATGATAAGGATAATGAAGATGATGATGGTGATGAAAACAAAAACAATAACAATAGAGGCAGGTTGGCACAGTGGGTGTATCAATTCAATTATCAATGAATAAACATTTCTTAATCACCTATTGTATGTCAGGCACTGTGCTAAGCATTAGGGATACAAAAATAGACAAAGGAGAGTCCCTGCCCTCAAGGAGCTTACAGTCTAAAGGATATAGAGTTGAACTCAAAGCCAGGAAGATTTAAGTCCAAGTCCCAGCTCTGACATATCTTGGCTATGTGAATCCTGGTGATTCATAAAGCACTTAACATCATGCCTGGCACATAGCAAACACTATATAAATGCATATTCCCTCATTTCTTCCCTACTTTGGCTAGCTTTTTAGGGCTTCTAGGCAACTCTCTGAGATGACAAGTTGCAGAGAAAGTGCTGACCTGCACTAGTAGAAAAAGTTTCTTCATCCAGAATTCCCTAAACTAAGGAAATCACAGGTCTATCAACAATGATAAGAAGGATAAATAGTTATTAATAATGTTTAATATTTAATCAATAGCCATTTTTGTCACAGATAGTATATACGGTGCTTTAAGGTTTTTAAAAAACACTTTGCCTACACTATGTAATTGACCTCTACAACTACCTTGTGAGGTAGAGTACCTCCCATAGAAGGTCCATTTCTCTATAATTTCTAATTTATCCTAATTGAGTAAATTATTCAGTCTTGGAATATATCTATTTCACAGGACCATAGACTTTATAGCTAGAAAAGACTTTATGGACCACCCAGGTCTATCTTCTCTTTTTACAGACGAAAAAACAGGTGAAGAGAGGTGAAATAATAATAATAGATAGAATTTATTTAGTGTTTTAAGGTTTGCAAAGCACTTTATAAATGTTATCTCATTTATTCATCACAACAACCCTGGGAGTTAGGTACTATGATTATCACCCCTATTTTACAGATGAGGAAACTGAGGCAAACAGAGATTAAGTGACTTGTCTAAAGTCACACAATTAGTAAGCGTCTAAGGCTGGATTTGAACTGAGGTCTTCCTGAATCCAAAACCAGTACTCTATCTACTGCACCACCTGGCCACACAGGCAGTAAATAACAGTCAGAATTTGAATCTAGCTTGTGGAACTCTAAATCTAGTATTCTTTAAGGAGAAATAAAAGTCTCATCTATCTTGAGCACTCAGTGCTGCTCCCTCACCACTAGGAAACAAGGAGAAACTAAATACAAATGACTTGAAAGGAGAGTTTCAGCCTCCATTATTCCGCCATTCAAGGGATTACTGGATTCCAGGAAGTAGAGTCAGAAGGAACCTTGGTGATCATCTAGTTCTGTCCCCTCTCTACTGGTACCAATGTGGTCAAGGAAAAGAAAGGGACAAAACAAAGAGAATACATTTTTATACAATAGTGTTCTATCTTGAGCACTGATGGTTCACAGCAATAATTACAACTTTATAAGGTGGTTTCCTCAAGATAGACACAAGGAGTCAGTGGATATCAATATTATTATTCTCATTTTACAAATGAAGAAACTGACTCTTAGGAAAATGACTTAACCAAGGTCACACAGCTAGAAAGAGGCAGAGGAAGGAAGGAAATTTATTAATTTATTAAGTGCCTTCTATGTACCAGGCACTGTGCTAAGCCCTTGAGAAATGTTATCTTATTTGATCCTTACAACAATCTTGGGAGGAAAATACTTTATTATCCCATTATCTCCAGTTGAGGAAAGTGAGGCAGACAGAGGATAAGTGACTTACTCAGGGTCACACAGCTGGTAAGTGTCTAAGGCCAGATTTGCATTCAGTCTTTGGAACACCAGGCTGGGCACTCTATACACCTAGCTGCCAGGTGACAGAATTCAAAGTGCAGTTTCCTAACTCCAAGTTTCCTAGCATCTTTTCCACTCTAGCAGAACATAGCTGGGGGAAGGGGAAGTCACTACAATAATAGAACAGAGGGAAGCTTCATCCTCGGTGAGAGAGCCATATGTTTATTTGACAAGGATGACACAAGTGAGTACTGCTAATGGGCGACCAGTGGTGTGGTGTAAGCCATTTTGGGACTTCTCTAGTTCATAAATTTGAGAGGAATTAGACTATTAGATAATAAAGGTAGGAAAAAAACCTCCCACCACCCACCAGTGTCTGTCTATAACTCAGGAAAAGTATAGCTCTTGTCCAGGGAGAGGTCATCTGAAGGGCAAATTGAATAAAGATGTTAATTTAAAGGAGAGAATTTATGATTCTATTAGCAAGGAGTCCTGCATTCATATAACACATAACTCTGAGAAAAGGGAATATCATCTTTCAACCCTCAATAAGGTTTTATTCTTCTGGAGGGAACTTACTGGGGTCTTTGGAAAGTCCTACCACTTGTCAAGAGGAAAATGGTCAGATGTTGGGCAGCCCAGCTGTTGGTGCAGGGGAAAACCAACTTGACAGGGTGCTGAGTGAGGGTTCTGGTCATTTCCCAGAGTTACAATCTCTCCACAAGGAGAGAAAGGGAAAGCTCCAGAAGAAATGTCAGCAAGAGCCAGCTGACTGGATTTTCAACCAGTTGAAGTTGCATCCCCAAAATGAAATGAGATAGAGAGATAAATGATATAGTTAGATATTTATCAACAACTATAATTTCTATAGCACTTTCGGTTTTGCAAAATGTTTTACAAATATCATCTCATTTGATTCTCACTATGACCGTGTGATGTAGGTGCCATCATTATCCCCATTTGACAGATAAGGAAACTGAAGCATAGAGAGGTTAAGTGACTGACCTAGGGTCACATGGTCAATAAGTATCTGAGGCAAGATCTGGACTCAGGTCCCTCTATCTCCAAGTCCTCCACTTTATCCATTGTGATATCTAGTTGCTCTCACTATGTGGCATGCACTGTGCCTTAGCACAGTGAGGATACAAATTCAATTCAATTCAGTAAATATTTATTAAGTGTCTGCTATGTGCCAGGCACTCTGCTAAGTGTTGAGGATCCAAAAAGAGGCAAAAGACAGTCCTTGCCTTCATGGAATTTCCATTCTAATGAAGAAAGACAATGCAAAAAGATGGTCCTCAAAAGTGGAAAAAACATGAAAAAAAGAGAAGGAAAATGAAAGTGTGGTGAGGAGATGGAAGAGTGAAGGCCTGGCAAGATATCAGATACCTATCAGAACCTGGGAACCAAGATTTTCAGCAGATAAGAATAGGCAGGGTTGGGGAAGATGATCAAAGAGTTGGGGAATGATGAGGGGACAGAGATTGGCATGTATGACTGGGCTGGAGATAAACCTATGATTTCATTGGTATAGGAAGCTTATAACGAAAAAAAAAATCCCTTTCCCAATGCATATCATTGCTTACTCTGCAACATATAGCCTTAGAGTGTTGCTGGGGCTACTGAGGAGTTAAGTGACTTGGCCAGGGTCATACAAACATATGTCAGTGATGGGACTTGAATTCAAATTTTTCTGTCAAGTCACTATAACATTGTTGCAATCCTGTCTTTTTTTCCTCTCTGAGAGATAAGTAATAAAATTAAAGTAATAACTAGCACCAACACAGCATTTCCTTACAACAACTCCAGAAGGTAGGTAGTACCAGTATGATTGCCTCCATTTTATTGATGAAAAAACTGAGAAATGAATTGACTTGTCTGTGGTCATATAGCTAGTTATTAGAGGAACCAGGCTTCCAATCAAGATCTCTTGATCCTCTCTCCTTACTATCCAAGCAAAAAATATTGACAATAGCAGTCAAGATGACTGGTGAATTTCTAAAATATGGGAAACTGTGTGGCACAGTAGATAAAGTATCTGAATTATAGTCATGATGATCTGAGTTCAAATCTGGCTTCAGACACTTACTAGCTGTCTGCCTCCATTTTCTCATCTCTAAAATATGGATCATAATAGCCGCCCCCCTCCCCAGGTTATTGGGAGCATAAAATATTTGTGAGGTATTTTGCAAATCTTTAAAATGTTGTATAAAATACTAGCTATTATTAGTATTTTTAGCCACAAGGAGTCAAAGGAATTATGCCAGTCTGGGCATATATTAGGGTTTAATTGGATTTTTATATTTGTATATGTGTGGAGGCTTGGGCCAACTAGGTGACACAGTGGATAGAGTGCTGGGCCTGGAGTCAGGAAGACTCATTTTTATGAGTTCAAATCTGGCCTCAGATGCTTACTAGCTGTGTGACCCTGGGCAAGTCACTTAACCATATTTATTTCAGTTCCTCACCTGTAAAATGAATTGGAGAAAGAAACAGCAAACCACTCCAGCATCTTTGCCAAGAAAGCCCCAAATGGGATGGTGAAGAGTCAGACACGACTGAAGTGATTTAATAACAACAACAATGGAGATTTACCGTAGTTTAGTACTTTTGTAAAGGGCACTTAAGTAGTTTGAGGTTTCCCTAGTTAAAAAAAAAATAAAGGGAATTAAGCTCTGGAGCTTAATTAACCTGGGGCCCATTGTGCCCCAGTTCTGGGGATAGATTTCAGGAAGTCTGTAACTTGAATAGGAAAAAAAAAGTTACATCTTTATCTTTATTAACCTTTGGTTTCCTTTGTAATCTAGCGCATTTTTAAGTTGTATTTAAGAACGTCATTCTGAGAAGGGGTCCCTAGGCTTCACCACACTGCTCAAGCAGTCCAAGACAAAAGAAAGGGGTTAAAAACTCCTGCCTTTGAGGCTATGAGGCACTTGAGTTAGTCTTCAGGCATGGGCAGAACTTACAATTTCCTTGGTTTCACCTAAGAGGCAACCTATCCCAGGAGCCAGACAAACTGTCACCGAGGAGTGTCTACACTGTCTGCATTAGCACACAAGTGCTTTCTGTGTCCTTTTGCTACCTTTGTTTTCACAGCAACACATTGTGGTGGAGTAAGTTCATTGATTAAGGAGCCTCTTTCCACAGACTTCTACTTGGGTCAGAGGAAACGGCAAAACATAGAGTTGGAACCAGGGCTGGGTGATCAGAGTTTTGCCTCAAGGCAGAAAACTTAGAAGGTACTCATAGCACCCTTCTGGCAGCATTTCCTTCCCTGTTGATCTTCTTCCCACAACCTCATGGTGGATCCTGGTGGTGAGCAACAATGGCTTGACCCAGAGACACTTTCTCCACCTTATGGAAGCTCACATTTCCTCTTCCCAAAACAATGCCAAGTGGACCAACCCCTCCCCCATCCACTCCCCACTGCTGTTACTTGCCCCACATATAGAAATTGATAGTTATGACTCTGACATTATGAGCAAGGTTTGAAGAAAAGACTCCAGCTGGACTAGTAACTCAACTGAAGGTGAGGGATATGGTGGAGAGATATTGATAAGACTCTGTCTGGGAACCAGACAGAGACTTGGGACAAATACATATGGAATAACAATATTTTCCAGATCCTTGACTCTCCTCTATCACTCCAGGAAGACTGTACATTAGTCCAGAGGAAAAAAAAAATATCCATTAGTTACCAGACAGGACTATACCCTGAAGCTAGAAAGGGTGAAATTATACCCTTTATATCTATCTATCTATCTATCTATCTATCTATCTATCTATCTATCTATCTATCTATCTATCTATCTATCTATTTATCTGTATCTCTCTATCTATATCTATCTATCTATCTATCTGTCTATCTATCTATCTATCTATCTATCTATCTATCTATCTATCTATCTATAAATCTGGCTCAAGAATCCTGACAGAATATAGGTGAAAAGTATAAAGTAATGAATCTTCCAAATGCATAATCATGGCTTATCATCAGTTAAGCTGCATGCTCCAGAATTGATTGCTTTGAGCTCACTGAATACAGATGTGATCTTTAATGCTTTGGTCAAGGGATTAGTGGGTGGAATAAATGTGAAAGTGATGTATGGAAGAGGAAGTGACCTGCAAGCTGAGGAAATGAGGAAGTGAACCCCATTCACGGAAAGGGATTGAGGAAGAGATGGGCAAATCCTTGTTGGTAACTATACACAATTTGTAATGGACAGGGATCATTCTGTTTTTGTCTTTTGTAGCTCGAGGGCCTAATGCTGTGGCTGGAACATAGTGGATGCTTAATAAATGTTGTGGACTGGTTGATTTACCATATTACTTTTCCTAATCATATTAATCACACAACCTTACTAGCAAAATGTCTTTTCTGCATATAGAGAGCAAGAAACCCATCTACTTCATCCCCCTCTGGTTGAAAAGGGGTACTGGTACAAGGCAGTCACCAACAGGGCATGTTACCTGAGTGGCAGGTGGTCCTAAACTGCTAAAATTAAGCCAGAAAGTCTAGAGGGAGGAAAATTAGGAAAAGGAAAGAAAGAATGATGGAGGGGGGGCCATTAAAACATGGGCTCTTGAGGAGGCAATTATTTCTCTCCTTCTTCAACAGAAATGCTCCTAAAATTAAAATGATGGCCAACCAACCAAAAGTCCCATCAGAGTTTTTAGGATCAAAAACCTAAAATGGTATATATTTGTACCTTTTGATCCTATCCTTTCCTAGAACAATTCAAAACACAATCCCTAGTCCCTATATCAATAGTTTAATTAGGGGTTTAGCGAGAAACTCAAGACTTTAGGCCATCTCAACTGAGGATGTAGGCTATAAAGCTGGATGTCAGTTCACTGAGCTGGCCAAATGTCTGCCCTTTCAGATACTTGAGTAAGGGACCTTGATCAATGGCCACCTGATATGTTTTGAAGGTCCTCTTCCTCAACCTGCGGATGGAAATGGGGACAATACATGGAGAAATTATAGACTTGGAATTTGTATCCTTCTGTAACACAGAAATACTACTGTTGCTTTGTCCCCCTGTCCCGGATTATATAAATGGGATTGTTTTAATTAGGTAGGAATGACTGCCTACATGAAAGTATCACCTAAAGAGAAGTCTTGGGAGGACACGATAGCTATCTTTGAATATTGGAAGAGTTGTTATTTTCAGGTAGGTGGCAAACAGGGTTAAGTGACTTGCCCAACGTCACACAGCTAGCAAGTGTCTGAGGCCACATTTGAACTCAGGAAGATGAATCTTCCTAACTCCAAGTCCAGCACTCTGCCTGCTGGGCCACCTCGCTGCCCAACTGGGGTGCTATAATCCTCCAAATCTAAATCCAGGTTGGGGTGATGGTGTGGTAGGCCCAAAGGTGGTTTCCTAATTTTCTATTTTGTATAGGAAAAGTTCTATCTCTTATGTGTGTTAAAGATACCGTTTTTTTTTTCCAGGAATTCCAGGTTGGTGATTGGTGGGGAGTAAGGTGTTATTTGCTATCTTCCACTTCCAGATCTACACTTTGGAATAGCCAAGAATGGTGATATACATCTATAATCCCTGATACTGGGGAGGCTGAGGCTGGTGGATCACTTAAGCTCAGGAATTCTAAACTACAGTGAGGCTAAAATCAAATGGGTATCAGCATGAAGTCTGGTACCAATATGATGAGTCCTAGTGAGCAAGGTGGGGAATGCGAAGGGGAGGTTACAGGCTGCCTAAGGAGGTAAAAAGCAGCCAAGGTCAGAAAAATGAAGCAGGTTAAATCAGTATTGGCATTGGGCCTCTAAGTAGCCACTGTAGGTCCAGCCTTGGTGAGATAAGGAGACTCAGTAAAAAAAAAAAAATGCATGTAGGACTCTTTGAGCCCAGTGATTAGTTGAGAAAGATGAGGGTATGGGATTGGAATGTTTCCCAACTTAATCAACAAGACAGATATGGAGAGTCTTATCCAAGATGTGAAGTGTTATGGAACTATTTGGCTGCAAATGATCACTACAGAGTTATAATTCAGGAAAATTCAGCTAATTTCAGAATAAAAGTAAAATAATAATAATTATTATTATATAATGCTTGAAGTTTGCCAGACACAACTACATGGTGCAGTAGATAGAGTGGATAGAGTGCTAGCTTAGAGTCAGGAAGACCTGAGTTCAAATCCAGGCTCAAATACTTATTAACTGAGTGACGCTGAACAAGTCATTTAACTTCTGTTTGCCTCAATTTCTTTATCTGTAAAATGAGGATAATGATAGCACTTATCTCCCAGGATTGTTGTGAGGATCAAATGAGATCGTCATTATAAAGAACTTAGGTAGCAACTGGCATATAGTAAGCACTGTATAGTAAGCACAAAAAATTAATAAATTGAATAAATAAGCAAATAAAACTCTATAGGTATACAGAAAAGTAGCCAATTAATATGAACATGGATCTTCTCAGGGATTCCTAAATTTCCTCACTGTGGAGAATGGCCTGGATTATCCTCTTCAGAGAGGATCAAAGGCCTCTGGTAAAGGGTCTCCAGTCTTTTTGCTTGTTTTACCTCAGAATACTAAGTCAGCTTTGTTAGAGAAGAGAGGATAAGCTTCCAGTACGCAGAGATCCTAACTAGAGGAGAAATGGCTTAATTATTAATATATCACTATGCATAAATGTGTGCATGTTTGAATATATTTTTCATAGCAAGCAATATCAATTCATTTACATTCCCTGGACTGAGGAAGAACTGTACTTGTGGTTACAAAATTCTAAGAAACAACATATCTTTATACACATAATAAGAAGAAGGCTTATAAAAACTCCCCAAAAAGACATCATGAAATGGATCATAGCAGTCATCATTAAAGGGACCCAACAACACAGGCTCAAGGTAAAGGTATACCATTCCCTCCATCTCTTAGGACCTTATGACTCCCAGGCCCGTTGACCTTTGAGGTCCTTGTAGTTGGGAAAGATAAAGAGAGCCTGGCTCCAATGGCAGCTGATCCAGGTTATGTGTGACAAAATATGACTGGGTTTTTGGACATGCTATCTGTTGGCAGTTACAAATTATTATCCCATCTTTGGGAAACCAGCCTGGTTAGAGACAAGAGTACCTTGTAGGCCATGAGATTCTTTTTTGCAGCTAGGTTATCCATCCCTCAATGTATTCTCTAGAAGGATTCAGTTCGATTCCGTTCAATTCAATTCAATCCAATTCAGCAAGAGTTATCTATTAAGTACCTACTACATACTAGGCACTGAGAGGGAGCTTGGAATAGTCAATATAGAAATCTGACTTCAGATGCAGCAAGACATGTGTTCAAATTCCACCTCTGATACATATTGTGTGACTCAGGGCAAGTCTTGGTCTCTGGGCAATTCTAATGCCTTTCATATAACCTTTGACTATTCTTTGTATATCTTGCATGTAATTGTTGTTTCTCCCATTAGAATATAAGCTCCTTGAGGACAAAGACTGGCTTTTGCCTCTTTTTGTATCCCCAGTACTTAACACAATGCCCATCACGTTGTAAGCGCTTAGTAAGTGCTGGTTGACTGATTAAGTAAGTTGCAGAGGAGACTCCAACTTTCTTTGATAGAGAAAGTTTCCTTGTCTGGAGAATCACATAGCAAATATGTATCAGAAATAAAACTTAAACTCAAATTTTCTTGCTTCTAAGGCCAACTTTCTAGCTAACATAACATGCTGCCTGTCATAGTAAAGGCTTAATAAATGCTTCTTGTAGGATGGATGGATGGATGGATGGATGGATGGATGGATGGATGGATAAGTGGGTGGAAGGATGGATGGCAGCAGGATAATTGGACTATCAATGATTACCCAATACAGGAAGCAATTTTTTTTGGAGGTAAGTTAACCCCTAATTGCAATAGATCCATTCGTGAGAGGTGTGATTGACCAGAAATTCCACTGCCAGTCAGCCAACAAGACTTTATTAAATGCTTACTATGTTTATCAATGGTTAACCAATATAGAAGGCAAATTTCTGCAGGTAAGCAGACCTCTGATCTCAGTTATGTCTCCCATCCTCATGCCAGAAGGTGATCATTTGAATACTCACATTACATCCTTCTCAACTGAGGGCGTATGGTAAAACAAACATTCTAGTTGATTGGATAAATGTAGCTAGTGGGCATTTAGGGTAGGGCACAAGTTGGCAATGAAATCATTGGTGAGAGATGCTATTGGCTAAAGATTCCATTGCCAGTCAGCCAATAAGCATTTATTAAGTGCTTACTATGTTTCATGCAATGTTCTGATACTGGGAATAAAAGAAAGACAAAAAAGTTCCTGGCCTCAAGGAGCTTATATTCTAATCAGGGAAATAATTTGTAAATAACTAGGTGAATACACAGAATAAATAGAAAGTAATCTAACAAGGGAAAGCACTAGCAATTGGGGGTGAGGGATGACCAGGAAAGGCCTCCAGCAGAAGGTGAGTCTTGAGCTGAGTACTGAAGGAAGAGAGAGACCCTAAGAGGTGTGGGGGGAAGATAGAAGGCATTCCAAGCATGAGAACAAGCCAGGACAAAGTCATCATACTTGGAGATGAAGTGTCACATGTAAGAAACAGCAAGTAGATGTAGTAGAGCAAGTAGATAAGACCAGAAGGTAGTAAGGGGCCAGGTTATGAACAGCTTTAAATGTGTCAAACAAAAGACTTTATATTGGATCCTGGAGATAACCACGAGACACTGGAATTTATTGCACAGTAGAGTGATATGGTCAGACCCATACTTTTGGAAAATAATTTTGGCATCTAAGTAGAAGTCTAGTAGCCTGGAGCTGGGAGGGACTTGAAGCAGCGAAACCAATTAAGAGGCCGTTGCAATGGCCCAAGTGAGAGGTGATGAGGGCCTGAAGGAGTTTGGTGGCTGTATGAGCAAAGCTTTATGAGGTCTCTAGGCTGCCATTGTCTGATTCCTGGTATGTCAAGTGTGACAGCATCCATTCACATACTGCTGTGGACCTACTCAAAGGGTGACTACCCCTCCCACTGGAGGGCATCTAGGTTGGATTTCAGAGAATTTTTCCAGCTCTAAATATAAGATTTTATGATTCCTGAGGAAGGTCATCATTTGAATAGCCTGACTCTTTGTGGTATCAATCCCATCAATCAGTTATACTTTTGGAAGAATGATGAGGGGACAGGCAAGGAATGGGTGAAGAGGGGGAAAAATGATGACTCTGCTGATATACTTGTTTGTCTCATCAAACAAAAATGAAGAGCAGAGCATTTTAATAGTAAAAGCCAGCATTTGTATAGCCCTTTACACAGTGATTTACAAATAATATCTCATTTGATCCTCACATCGGCCCTGGGGGGAGAGGGGGAGTAGGTGCTATTATCATCTTATTTTGCAGATGAGGAAATTGAGGCAGAGGTTAAGTGACTTGTCCTGGGTCACATATCTAATAAGCATCCAAGACAAGATTTGACCTCAGGTCTTTCTGATTACAAATCCAACATTCTATACACTACATAACCTAACTATACTCCTTTTGAGATCTCTACCTAATCTAAGAAGTGATGGAATAGTAGGAGTAGACCGCTTAAAGGGGAGACTTGGAACTCTATATGGTCATGTTTTCACATCAGTACAGGATAGAAAGCAACATCTTTAGTTGGGTGTGATCTAGGGTAAGAATACATTTGTTTCTGCAGCATCTTAGGGAGCCTTACCCTGAGAGGAATCATTTTCCCTTTGTTGTTGTTATTGTTGCTGTTGCTGTTGTTAAGTTGTTTTTAGTCATCTCCAACTATTTGTGATGCCATTTGGGCTTTTTTTGGCAAAGATGCTGGAGTTGTTTGCCATTTCCAGCTTATTTTTACAGATAAGGAAACTGAGGGAAACAGGGTTAAATGACTTGACCAGGGTTACGCAGATAGTAGGTGTCTGAGGCCAGATTTGAACTTAGGAAGATGAGTCTTCCTGACTCCAGGCTAGCCAGCTATCCACTGAGCCATTATCAGGAAAGAATTCCACAACTTGGAGCAATTACTCTATCTGAGTGGCAAGAGAAAAGATAAATAATTTAACTACTAAGTCTTGAGTGTGTGTGTGTGTGTGTGTGTGTGTGTGTGTGTGTGTGTGTGTTAGACATAGCCAATGCAGGAATATTTTTGTTTGACTATCCATATTTGTTACAAGGATTTTGTTTTTCTTTTTTTTCCGATTGCAGGAGGTGGAAGAAGCAAAAGGGAGAAGAAAGAAATTCTTGTTAAATGAATAAATTTAATTTAATGTAACAAATTAATAACTATGTCTCAGAGACTCTTTACCACAAATAAAGGAACATGTTACTTTGTAGAAGAGCCTAGAAAGCAAGGATTTGGGCACTCTGGGCAAACCCACAGACTGACCAAAGAATTGACTATATTCAGTTCAATTTAATGAGTATTTATTGAGTTCCTACTACATGACTGTCTGTGCTAGACTCCATGAATAAAAATACAGAAATTAAGAGTTCTTGCCCTGAAAGAGCTTACATTCTCTAGGGAAATAACATGTGCATGGTTAGTAAATATAAACTATGGACAAAGTATTTGTAATTTAATGGGTGGGGGGGGGAAGTGACGGCAGCTAATGAAATCAAGGCCTTCTGCATATAGGAGGCAGAGCATGAACTGCACTTTGAATGAATGTTCTAACTGCTCCTTGGAGCCAAGCCCAGGAAGAGGGGTATTGTGATGACTGGCTTGGGTTCTAGCTCATGGATAATAAAAAAATAAAAAAATCATCAATCAATGAAATTGCATTTATTAAGCACCTACTATGTGCCAGGCACTCTGTTTGGTGCTAGGGTTATGAAGATAAAAGAATGAAATGAACCGGGCTCTGAAGGCGTATATGTTCTAATGATTATAGTTATAGATATATTTGGATCAGGAAGGAGGCCACTAGCACAGAGGGGCATCAGGAAGGGCTTCTAGTAGAAAACAGATTTGCACTTAATCCACAGTGTTTACCAGCATTGAGTACTATGTCTTGTGTATCTAACCTATTCCACTGATCCACCACTCTATTTCTTAGCCAGTACCAAGTAGTTTTGATGATTGCTGCTTTATAATACAATTTAAGATCTGGTATGGCTAGGCCATCTTCCCTTGCATTTCTTTTCATTAATTCCTTTCATATTCTGGACCTTTTGTTCTTCCAGATGAATTTTGTTATTATTTTTTCTAGTTCAATAAAATATTTTTTTTGGTAATTTGATTGGTATGGCACTGAATAAGTCAATTAATTTAGGTAGAATTGTCATTTTCATTATATCAGCTTGCCCTCCCTGTGATATTTTTCTAATTATTTAGATCAGACTTTATTAGTGTGAAAAGTGTCTTGTGATTGTGTTCATATAGTTCCTAAGTTTATTCTGGCAGGTAGACTCTCGAATATTTTATAATGCCTACAGTAACTTTAAGTGGAATTTCTCTTTCTATCTCCTGCTGTTGGGCATGCCAATGATTTATATGGGTTTATTTTATATTCTGCAACTTTGCTAAAGTAGTTTATTGTTTCAAGCAGTTTTTATTTGATTCTCTAGGATTTTCTAAGTATATCATCACATCATCTGCAAAGAGTGAAAGTTTTGTTTCTTCTTTGCCTATTCTAATTCCTTCAATTTCTTTTCCTTCTTTTATCACTAGAACTAATGTTTCTAGAACAACATTAAGTAACAGTGGTGATAATATATATCCTTGTTTCACTCCCCCTCCCCCATCTATTGGAAATGCTTTTAGCTTATCCCCATTACATATAATGCTTGCTGATGGTTTTAGGTAGGTGCTACTTATCATTTTAAGCAAGACCTAATTTATTCCTGTGTTCTTCATTGTTTTTAATAGGAATGGACGTTGTGTTTTGTCAAAAGCCTTTTCTGCATCTATTGAGACAATTGTATGGTTTCTGTTGGTTTTGTTGCTGATAGTTTTCCTAATGTTGAACCAGTCCTGCATTTCTGGCATAAATTCTATTTGATCATAGTGTATTATCTTCATGATAAGTTGCTATAATCTCTTTCCTAATATTTTATTCAAAATTTTTGCATCTTTATTCATTAGGAAAATTGGTCTATAATTTTTTTTCTCTGCTTTGACTCTTCCTGGTTTAGGTATCAGTACCACATTTGTATCATAAAAAGAATTTGGTAGGATTCCTTCTTTGCCTATTTCCCCAAATAATCTATATTATATTAGAATTAATCGTTCTTTAAATGTTTGATAGAATTCGCTTGCAAATCCATCTTGCCCTGGAGATTTTTTTTCCTGGGGAGTTCATTCTTAGCTTGTTCCAGCACTTTTTCTATAGGGTAGTTTGGAGTTTCTATGTTACTATTGTTTTGTGTTTAATATTTAGGGGGTCAAAGTAGTTTATGAAAGGAAAAATTATAATGTATCTGAAAGGAGCCTTAGCATCTCTACGTGTGTGTGTGTGTGTGTGTGTGTGTGTGTGTGTGTGTGTGTTAAGGAGTGGAATAATGCAGGCTGATCAGATTTGACTCCTCCCACTCTTCTGCATATCAATAGAAACCACAAGGTGACTAATAAATTCATAAGGTGTCTCCCCAAGCCACACCTGAGTGCTCTCTACTGACTTGCTAATGATGAGAATATTCATATACGCATGGATTTTTCTTGCCTCTTTTTGTCCGTACCTGTTATTTAAACTCCCAGCAAAGAAACTCCCTCTACCAATGGGTATGGGCAGCTACTTTGCAACTTTGAAACCTAGACAGTTACCAGGGAGCACTGCAAGTTTAAGTGACTTGCCCAGTCAATATGTGCCAGCAGTGAAACTCGAATCCAGGTATCCCAGACTCTAAGGACAGTTCTGTATCATTTCACCACTCTGCCTCTCTTTCTTTGTCCAGACTAATACATTTATAAAGCATTTGAGTAGTTTATGTATGCTCAACTTTAGAAGAATATAAATGTTGGGGGTAGTGGCATGACCAGATTCTTATACCATCCTGAAGTAGCACTAACTGACTTTTGGATTTGACATGTATTGACGACATATATCCCAGGATCAGGAAAAACTGATGCTGCCCATTTATCCTGGTGGGATCCTTTCACTTCAGGATTTTCTGACGTTAATAAATCATAGTGGGGTAAGTTCTCTGAATGTAAGTGATATTTTCCTCTTGAAAAGCAGCTCAGAGCAGAGAGGGGAGACATTCCAGGTAGAGGGAATAATGTGAGCAAAAGCACAGAATCTGGGAGGATATTGAATTTTGGTGGGGCAGAAGGTGGTTCCCCCAGTTTTCCTGAAACATAGAATTATGAAGAGGAATCCTGGCACTTATTAGCTGTGTGAACTTGGTCAAGCAATTCATATTGCCTTTCTGGGCCTCAGTTTCCTTATCTAGAATATAAGGCCTCCCTATTTTTACAACACCTTTTTTTTTTTTTTGAAACAGTGGCTATTTTAATCTTGGAATCTTGGAGAAGGTGGTATTTGAGTTGGGCTTCAAAAGCACAGTTGGGAATTAAATAAGCAAAGAGAGGGAGAAAAGGAATTCTAGGCAAAGAGAGCAATCTGAACAAAGGCACAAAGACATGAATGTTCGGTGTATGTTCAGGGGGCAGAGAGTTGCCAGATTTTACTGGATTATAGCATGAATAGAAGGGAATAATAATGAGATGGCTATAACATTTAAGTCCCAACTAAAATTCCATCTTTTACAGGAAGTCTTCCCCAAACCCTCTTAATTCTAGTGCTTCCCCTGTTAACTATTTCCTATTTATCCTGTATACAAATATATATATGGATGTGTATATATATACATATATATGTGTATCACATATGTGGTTTGCTTTGTATATATTCGTTTGCATTTTGTGTCTCCCATTAGTTCCTTCCTCGAAGGCAGGGACTGTCTTTTGCCTCTTTTTATATCCCTAGCACTTGGTACAGTGTCTGGCACAGAGCAGGTACTTATAAATGTTTATTTATTATTTATTCATAAATATTCATTAATAATTAAAATAGTGTTTATTATTAAATAAACTATTAATAAACTTTTATTGAACAATTATTGATTGAGTGAGTCTTTTTTAGAAGCCTGATCTCCTCTACAGCTGCCAAAAAAATAATCTTCTTTTGTACTCACTAAAGAGGAAGGGAGGAAGGAAGGAAGGGAAGGAAGAAAGGAAAGACGCAAGGAAGGAGGAAGAGAGGAAGGGAGGGGGGGAGGAAGGAAAAATTCCCTTACTAGATTATAATCTTTTTATCTTCCCCAGAACATAGCAGTTTTGTGTATTCGGTAGGCACTTTATAAATGTCTATTGTTGTTATTGAATAGACAACTTTCATAGTGTTTGGAAGCACTAAAGATTTTCGAGCATAAGCATGACATGACCAGATCACAAGGGACAGCTCTTAGAGCCAGAAGGGATAGTTTTCAGGCATCAGTTTACCTAGGTATGGACATATTGTCATTCCAGCAGCCTGCACGTCTAGAGAGTTGAGTTGTCTCATTTTGTAAGAAATGGTTCTGCAAACAGCACTAAAAATAAGAATTTAAATTTCAATCTCAGCTGATGGATAAAAGAGAAAGTGAGTGTTCCCATTCAAGTATTCAGTGATTTCTATTAACTTTAATATAATTCATATGGTCAGTGCCTTTCACTGGTCCCTAAACTGCTGAACTTGCAAACTATTTTCTATGTTGCAAATTGGCTGCAGAAGGAACCAAAACATTTTTTTTACCTCTCATTCACCATTTGTGAGATCATTCTACATATTTCTCCATCTTGCAGGAATTACTGCAGTCATATGCTGATTCAGCTAAAGAAGCAACCATCTAAGGGGCTAAAAACCCATACTATGAAATTGGCTGCTATCATATCTCCATCTGAACATCCAGTATGTTAGAAATATTATCTGCCATACTACATAAATTACCCTGATGCCAAAGAAGTGGCTCACCCTGCTCTTCTCTCCTTTTGGGTAAATCTTTAGAGGTAAGAAGTTATTGGGCATCCTGCTTCTCATAGGCTTAGTGTAGTTGGTGGCATAGTAGATTGTGTGCTGGACTTTGAGTCAGGAAGACCTAAATTGAAATCATGTTTCAAATCCTTACTACCTGTATGACCATGGGAAAGTCATTGCCTCTTAGTCTCAGTTTCCTCAATTGTAAAGTGAAGATAGTAGTAGTATCTACCTCACAGGTTCTTGTGAGGATCAAAGTAAGGTGTTTTGCAAACTTTAAAGGGATACATAAATGGAAGGAAGGGAACAAGTATTTATCAGGCATCTATTATGTGTCAGACACTGTGCTAAGTACTTTACAAGTATTCTTTTACTTGATCCCCTCAAAGACCATAGGAGATAAGTACTAATATTATTCCCATTTTACAATTCAGGAAACTTGAGGTATACCAAAGTTAAGTGACTTGTCCAGGATCTCGCAGCTGGTATATGTCTGAGGTCAGATTTGAATTCAAGCCTTCCTAATTCCAGGGCTACCACTCTATCCAGTGTGCCACCTAGCTGCCTAAATTCTAGATATTCTTATAGCTATTATCTAATGTGACAGACTATAAGAATGAGCTCTGTCCATGTGGTTGGTCAGAATACTTCCTAGTGAGCTGCCACAGGAAGGCCTATTTGTACATGAAAAGCAAGAAAGGCTAGCTAAGTGGGGATTAGTTTCATTTCTACACTTCCCTTTATCCACTTATTCCCACCGTAATAATCTGCATAAGAAAGGGGGAGGAAGCTTAGAATTGAGAATTTGACAACCTAAACCCTATAACTTTTGGTAGCTGCTGGAAAAGTAGCCTCTAAATGGATGATGATTAGGTATAGTCTAGTCTTCAGAGTTTAAAGTGGGGAAATAAATGGAATGCCCACCCTAAATTAAGAATGAAGTGACAACGAAGGTCAGCTCAAAGGACAAACTTGAATCTGAGGTCATAGCTTAATGCTTGGGGCAAAGAGATGAGAGGCCTTTTAGCCAAAGGTGTGAAATAAGCAGAAGGCCATTCTTCATTGCTTATGAGAAAAAGCTGGAAAGGTATTTCTCTACCCCATTCCCCTTGAGAAAGGATTTTCTGGTCCTTGCCTAGAGCTGTTACTTTTTCAAAAGAATTACAAAACAGCCTTGGGATTTTAAAACAAAAGAGCATAGTAGAGCCCACTCTTCATGTAAGGAACTGATAAGACTACAGCTGAAGCCAGAAATTGAAAGCAGAAAAAATGGAGCCATGCCTAGCAATGACCGGTAGAGACTACTCCAGTGGGACATGACCAGCACAGGGCAGGAGGAAGTGAGCCAAGCTGAAATCCTTGGGAAGCAGACCCTCACAGGAGCAGACATCAGTAAAACTGGTGTATTGGAGCTATCAATTGCCCATCCATGTGTTCTTTGCATGTGTCAATTCTTCCCATTGATGATACATGTATTGGTGGAAGACTATGCCCCAGGGGTGTGGGACAAAAGGTTTATAGCTACTTTTCTTACTATGCAATTTCATGGAAATGCCTTTGCTTTGAACTAATTGCATCCTCTGGCTATTAAAAATGAACACATCAGTAGAAGCTGGTAAACTATAATTTTAGTGGATACAGACCCAAAAAGTACTTTGAACTTTGGTGGAATCTGGTCTGAGGGACCCACCTTATGAGTTAGGGGTTACCTGCAGGGACTACTTTGGAAAAACCCAAATTATACAACCTAAAAAGTGAAGAAACAATTCAAGGAGTGAAGCTCTCTTCACAGGCTACAGTTTCTGCCTTCCTGAGGGTAATAGGAAGAGTTACGGAGCATTCCATCAGTTTGCATTTGACAGATGTATCTGGAACCCTCAGGGACTGCTTAAGGCTATGTCTGTCAAGTAACAAGTTTCTTAAACTGTGGGAGAAAAACTGAGCTGGAAAAGCAAACTTTTGACAAAGTTGGCTGTTTCCATTTCAGAAAGCTGGCTGATCCCTTCTCTTCTCCTTCTTTAGAGGAGGTCATAATGCCCAAGATGGATTCCCTGAACTGAGTGACATTTTGGTGTTTTGTATGAATTCCCCGTTGGAACAGGATGACAAATTTCCCTTTAGGGT
Source organism: Phascolarctos cinereus (assembly GCF_003287225.1). Taxonomy (NCBI): domain Eukaryota; kingdom Metazoa; phylum Chordata; class Mammalia; order Diprotodontia; family Phascolarctidae; genus Phascolarctos; species Phascolarctos cinereus. The sequence goes on from NW_027555847.1 coordinate 207,022,353, forward strand.
TCCTTTCCTCCCCCACTTTCCCACACAGCTTCACAAAGACTCCTCAGGGGGAAAGTGGAAGACATTCTGGGAAGATAACTAAATGAATCATCCTCTTTTTTCAATATGGAATCATCCCTCACTGTTCCCCCTCCGTCCTCTGCCCTATGGCTAAAATGAAACTTTTCTCCTGTAATAAATGGCCAGGACAGACCACTAAGTGGGAAAAACGGATGAAAGCAGCATGCAAAGCAACAGTCTTTGGAAATGAGACCTCAAGAGGTATAGTTATTAGCAGCTCTAGAGATTTTTTCAAACACTATAAAAATAAACCAGATAAAAGATGTCAAAGAAGTAGATCTGAATTCAAATCCAACGAGGGATGTTTACTGGCTATATGACCTTGGGTGATTAATTTCACTTCTCTGGGCAACCTCATTTTCCTCGTCTGCAAAAATAAGAGGGTTGGACTAAATGATTTCTAAGTTCCTTTCTAGCACCAGAGCTCGTTATAAGTATGTAAATGAACAGAAAGATGATTTGGTCATATGGCAGGAATGAGAGATGACCAATGGTCCACCCATGTACTTAACTGGTATCCTCACAATGCCAAGAGAAAGTGAAAAAAGTCCCCAGTCCACTGGGTGCATCTCCAGTGGCAAACTTATGGGATGACTAGGACAAGAGTCAAGTAGGATGGGTCGGAAAGGAAGGGTTGGTGAGCTCATGAAGGAAGGGAAGATTATTATGGCACTATGAAAAGTAAGCATTTATATAACACCTACTACAACACTCTAGTACAGTACATCTCTCTATACAAATATCTCATCTGATTCTCACACCAACCCTGGGAGGTAGATGCTATTATTACCCCCATTTTATAGATGAGGAAACTAAGGCAAACAGAGGTTAAGTGACTTGCCCAGGGTCACACAGCTAGTAAGTGTCTGAGGATGGATTTGAACTCAGTTTTTCATGACTTCAGGCCCAGTACTCTATCCACTGTACTTCCTACCTGCCTCAGTACAAATCGCAAGATTATAAGGTAAGTCATAGATTTTAAAGTGGGAAGGAACTTCAAGGCCACCTAGTCCAACCCCCTCATTTTGCTCTTGAGGAAATTTTCTACCAGAGAAGTTATGAGTTGTCTGAGGTCATAAGGCCATACATTTAGAGCTGGAAGGGATCTCAAAGGTGACAGTGGTGGTAGGTGCCAGATGCAGGATTTGAACCCAGCTCCTCCTAATTCCAAGCTCATTACTCTTTCCCACCGTATCACATCGTGTGTTTAGGGATTAAGTGAGGGAAAGATATGTGTGTTTCTGAAGTTGTTGTTGTTCAGGCATTTCAGTCATGTTTGACTCTTTGTGATTCCATCTGGGTTTGGTTTTTTTTGGCAGAGATATTGGAATGGTTTGCCATTTCCTTCTCCAGCTCATTTTACAGATGAGGAAACTGAGGCAAACAGGGTTAAGTGACTTGTCTATGTCACACAGCTAGTAAGTGTCTGAGGTGAGATTTGAACTCGTGAAGATGAGTCTTCCTGACTCTAGGCCTGTTGCTCTATACACTGAGCTATAAAAAGAATGTGAGGGTCAGTGTGAGTATAAAACCCAAATATGACCCATTGGTAGATAAGTGATTGACTTCCTTTGTAGAAAGGATCCTATTTTCCATTTGACTGCTTTTCCCGAGGATACTCCTGTGCCCAGCAACATGCACACTCTCTGAACTATTAGCAATAAACTTCATTTTTAAGATTTATGGCTACAGTCAGGGCACAGAGAGTATTTTATGAAGTGAGAAAAAGAGAACACCATCTGACTCTTGCCACCCTCAGAACTGTCTAATCACAGTGAGCAGTTGCCATAGTAAAGGCCAGTCTACTGTGCCAACAAGTGCACAGCAGAAACACAAGGCACTGGGTCTAGCTCAGCTTTTCTCAGTATCTGAATACCAGAATCTGGAAAAGAATAGGAAAACACAAATTTACCCTCAGTAATTTCTCCTTGGAATCAATTTGCCTTGCAGATCTTTCTAGTGTTTAAATCCAGTCAATACATCCTAGCACAATTCACATATCTTTTTGCTTCTCTTGGAAAAGTCACTTGTTTAAATTCATTGTCAAAATTGGTAGAAATTTAAATAACAAGTTCTGGGGGCAGCATAGTGGATAGCATACTAGGCCTGGAGTCAGGAAGTTGATATTCAGTCCTTTCAATCTTGTCTGACTCTTTGTGACTCCATTTGGGGTTTTCTTGGCAAAGATACTGGAGTGGTTTGCTATTTCCTTCTCCAGTTCATTTAACAGATGAGGAACATGAGGCAAACAGGGTGAAGTGATTTGTCCAAGATCACACAGCTAGTCCATGTCTGAGGCTGGATTTGAACTCAGGTCTTCCCAATTCCAAGCCCAGTACTCAATCCACTGAGCCACTAGCTGCCTCTTTAAGAGGACTTGTATGGTTCATATATAGTGTAACAGTGGCCCCAATCCACATCTTAGAAGTCATCCTGAACTGCTAACTCTCCCTCACCCCTCCATGTCCAGTCAGCTGCAAAGTCTTGTTTATTCTTCCTCCTCAATATCTCCTGTACCTGTCCCCATCTCCTCATTCATAGCACAACTCTTTTAAATCAGAGCTCCTGCAGAGACTGTTGCTAGAACCTCCTGACTGGTCTGCCTGCAACCAGTTTCTTTGTTTTGCAATCCCTACTTTATACAGCTGCCAAACTGACTGTGCCTAAAGCACAAGTCTGGCCTGCTACTCCTCAAGTCAAGAAGCTTCTGTGGCTCCACATTGCTTCCAGGATAAAATACAATTTCTTCTGTGTGGCATCTAAAGTCCTTCACAAACTGACTCCAGCCTACCTTTCCAGGTCAATTATTCATTATGCCCCCTCACACTTTCTGATGTTTCTCCTACCTTCCATCTGCTATCTCCATGTTTTTGCAAAAGCTGTTCCTTATGCCTGGAATTCTGTGTCCTTCCTCCCTTCTTCCCTTCCACCAACTTTCCCCTTTGTCCCATCCCCACGGCTTCCAACTAGGGGCATGCTGGAACGCCATGAGAGCTGACTGATAAATTTTCAGTATAAGCATTTACACCTCAGAAATAGACACATACTACAGACTGATTTATTGTTTTGTTGATTGTCTAGAGTTAAGAAAATGATGGAGAAAATGTAATAATGCACATTAAAATTAAAAGTCCTGAATTAATTTTTCTTTCCAAAGAGCTAGTTGTTAAATATTCACCTGTTACTCTGACTCTGACCCTGTATTCCCACCATTGTGGGAGGCAGATTAGAGCAACCACTCTATTTCAACTCATGAACCTCTTCTTCTCTTCCCAGTTGTCATGCCTGTCCAACCCCCCAGGGACATGGCTGCTCACAATGAAGTGGAATGGGCCCAGACTATGATCATAGGATCATGAAATTGCAGCTGGAAGGGGCCTTAGAGATTATCAACTCTATCCGGCTCATTTTGTAACTGAGGAAACTGAGGCTCAGAGAAAGGCTTCCCTAGGATCACACAACTAGTAAGATGAGATTTGAACTCAGGTTTTTCTCACTCCAACTCCAGTCCTGTATCCACTATACCATGAAATCTTTCCACTGGCAGGAAATCACCAATTACAATCCTTCTAGTAACATGGCAGAACACAGTTATGGGTTCTGTCCTCCAAAGGCAGAAAACGGTGCAGCAATGCTTGCAGTATTGAGCCCTGGCCAGGCCTGAGTTACAAGTGCTTTAGCTTTTTTCTTCAACAATGAGATATTGAGCCACATATATTTCCTGGTAGGTAAAGGAATGAGCTTGCAGGCTTGTTATTCACCTTGCCGATGCATCCTTTGATCCTCTGGTTATTGCCATTTGCCCTGACACTATCACCCAGATACCACCAGACATTATCATCTGCCTTGCAGCTATACCCTCAGGATCCCTGGGCCTTGCTATCGTTGTACCCTAAGGATCACAAAGTCTTTACATACACCTCAAAGATGAACCTTCCTATACGTGTTGTCTCCCCCAATTAGAATATGATAAGACATTTTGTTAATTTTCTATTTATATCTCCAGCACTTAGCACAGTACTTGGCACATAGTAAGCATGTAATAAACGTCATTTCATTCAACTGTAGCAGTCACTTAATAAATGTTTGTTGAATTACATTGAAAATGAATTTAGTTTGCATTTTTGACAGGTATGTCTGTAAAATGCAAAAGTTACATTTACACAATTTCTAAAGTCTTTCATTTCTCACATTCTGGGATTCTAAATTCATTAAAATGGTCTTTATTCTAGTGCCAAGTTAAAAAATTTTTTTTTTAACAGAATCAACATGTTATTCCATGTAGAAGCAGGCAGGCTAAAATTTACACTACTTCATTCAATTTAGCGAATACGTCTAAGCACCTACTATGTTCAAGATTCTATTCTAGGTATTGAGGAATATAAAGACAAATGACTCCATTTTGGTGAAGAGAAACCCTCATTAAGGACAGGATTTGCAGGTGAGTCTTATTTTAAAATTCCTTGCTACCTTTTTACTTTCAAAAAATAAACTCGGATTAGCAATCTCAGTTACTTGTTCCATTTCACAGCATCACATCGTCCAAATTGCTACTAGCTGAGGTTTCCAAAATTCCTGGTGAGTTGAGACTGGGCGTCTTAAGTAGAATGGGGCCATAGAATCCTTGACTATTTCTGTCTACCACTTAGTGAGATAGAGTGGGCTCAGACTAAGGAGTGAGACTGTGTTATTGACCATGACTGATAAATATGGGAACAAGGTGTGGTCAGAAGAGAAAACATAACTTCTAGATACTCGGGTTTGAAATCTGAATCATCTTTGACTCTTTTCTTTCCCTCCTGTATTCAATTAGTTGTCAATTCTGTCTTGACAACATATCTCATATGTATTTCCCTTCACTCCACCCACATAGGCATATGAATTCAGATCCATATCACTCACTTGGACTATTGCAAGAGCCTCCCAATTGGCCTCCCTTCATTTTAAGGCAAAATTCTGACCTTGCACTGCCCTGCTCAAGAATATTCAGATGATTTCTATTGCCTTTAGGATAAAATACAAATTCTTCAAGATGGCACTTAGGACTTTTCTTAGAGCTATTTCTAGATCAATCTCACATTGTTTCCCTTCATGCAATCTTCATTACAAACATATTGGTTTCCTTATTGTTCCTGAAACTTAATGTTCCATCTTCTGCCTTTCTATCTTGCATGGGCCTTATGCCTGGAATTCTCTTCCTCCTTACCAGCAACTAGGTCAGGAAGACCTGAGTTCAAATCCAGCATTAGATACTCACTATCTCTGTGAGCCAAGGCAAGATACTTAACCTATGTCTTCCTGTTTCAAATGAGATATTTGTAAAGAAGTTAGCATAGTGCCTGGCACACAGTGGGTGCTTAATAAAGACTTGTTCTTGCTATCTCTTCACCTTAGCCTCCTAACATCCTTTACTTCCTGCAAGGTACCACTTCTTACAACAGTTATATCAAATTCAAATAAAAACAAGAGCCCCTAAGTAGTACATAAGTATTCCTGCAACCTGCATATTACCTTAGAAAACTATACGTGTTTATATTTCATTTTCTGTTAATACATTAACACATTACAATCAGTACTTTAATCTGGTTCAGGTGGCACTAGGGATATTGCCGCCTGGGTTTGACACCTCTTTCCTAAAGAAAATTTTTCTGACTCTCTCCAGTTTTCAGGGTTTTCTCTGTCCTCAAATTATGATATGTATAGTTTATTCCCCCAGCAGAATAGAGGCTCCTTGACTATTTTCCACCTTGTCTTTGTATACTTGGCACTTAATACAGTGGTTTGCACAGTTGTTGAGTTGAACTGAATTAAATTGACGTACCCTGACTGAAAGAAGAATAAGTCATAGCTTAAACTGACAGAGGAAACCATGTGTTGGAAAGACTGATGAGAGTAGAAGACAGCTTGGCTTTGGAGGCAGAGAGCCTGAATTCAAATCTTGCTTCTGATACTACTTGTGTGACCTTCAGCAAGTAACTGAGCCTCCCTGGGCCTCAGTTTCCCCATCTGTAACATAAAGGAGGTTGGGCAAGAGGGCCTCTAAGGTCTCTTTTAGCTCTAGATAGGAGATCCTAGGACCTTTACCATTCCTTTACCAGAGTTATCCATATTATTGTGATTACTTCAAGGACAGTCAATCTCCTTCCAACAGAATTGTAACCAAACTGTGTTTGTTGAAGGCATTTACCTATTGGGATTAATGCCCCAAATGGAAGTACCTCCCCTGATCCACTCGTGTTATGTGACCAAAAACTATTGTTGAGGCTCTGTCAATGGAATACATAAGGCCCCCATTTCCAACAAACATATGCACTCTGGAGATTAAATGCCTCTCTATTGTTTGCAGGCATCCCTCTCTGGCTAATCCTTCAGCATGACCACTGATTTGCAGGAAATGTTTTAGTTTGGGCCTTACCCCTGGCATTTCCCCCAAAGCATCCACTAAGTCATGGTTGAGCTTCTGACTCCACCTCCAGTAACTAGGAATTTAAAAGTCCAAAGTCTAACTCTGCTTTGGGGAAAATCACAGTAGCCTGTTATAAATCACACATGCTCTGGAGGCATTTTCATCGTCACATTCACCCTGATGAGGAATTCAGTAACGTTCTTAGGCAGCTCTTTCTGTTGACTTTTAGCCTGAAACTAAGGGAACTCAAAGAAGAAAATAAATAGCTATAGAAATAACCTGCCCTGACCTTGAGGGTGCTAAGGAAGTCATTTTAGGAGGCCTACCCAGACATTCCCCACCAAGATTCCGGCAAGGCAGAGGAAGGCAGTAAAGCAGAACCACGAGACCCTAACAGCACTCACTGTTGCTGTTCTCCAAAGCCATAACTATTTTACAATAAAGGTTTAGAATAAAATCCTCTAGGTGAACTTTAAAAACAGACATAGAAATCATGATCTCAGAACATTTGTTCAGAGCACTCTAAAGAGTGAAGTGAATAAAAAACCAGAACAATTTACATATTAACAAAAGTAGTGTTTTTAAAAAGAAAGAAAAAGAAAAGAAACAACTTGGAAAGATTTAAAAACTCTAATCAATACAATAAACATCTATGACTCTAGAGGACCAATGGTGAAGTATGCTACCCGCTTTCTATCAAACTCAGAGGGCCAAAAATTTAACACATGCCATAATATTGGCATCTGGTGGGCTGCTATCCTGGATAAGCACAACCAATTTGAGGAAAATAGTATAAAATGCAACCCAAATCAACTTTGCAATTGATGGTAATGGTAATGAAGATAATACAAGAAAAAATTAAGATAAATTTAATTGAGTGGAACTATAATAGTTTCCCAGGGGATACAATTGAGTTGCTATAGTGGTTTAGGAGATAAAATCTTAGAGCTATAAAGCAGAAAGGAAGGAAGGGAGGGAAAAAAAGCATTTTATAGTACCTACTATGTGCCAGAAACTATGCTAAACACTTTATAAATATTATCTCATTCGATCCTTACAAGAACCCTTCAAAATAGGTGCTGTTATTATATTCATTTTGCAGTTGAGAAAACAGACAGAGCTCAAGTGAATTGCCCGAGGTCACAAAGCTAGTGAATGCATGAGGCTGGATTTGAAGTCATGTGACTGCGAGCCCAGCTCTCTGCCCCAGCATCACCTATCTGCTTCCAGAGACCTCAGAGACCACCTACTCCAATACTAGGAATTTGGCACAGGGAGTGGGGGGTAATGCTCTTTCTATTCTGTCAAAGAAGCCTCAGTATGGCTCCCTCACATGCAGCATGCAAGAGGGAGAGTAGCAACTGGATTTCTCAGCTTTGTCAGGAGAAAGCATGGCTACTTGCAGAGGAAGAAAAGTTGGTTTACTTGGGAAAGATGGAGACAAGGGGAAGACATGAGAAAAGGATAGAACAAAAAAAGTGAGCTGAGGTTTCTTTATGTGAAGGAGGAAGGGAGCTAGAGAGGAAAGGGGGAACCAGACTATATATAGTCTGCTGCTCTACAATATTCCCAGAACAACCCAGACCTAATTCCTTTGTTGTTTTCTCTGTCTATATTCCACTTCATTCCTTTCATCCTGCTGAAGGAATGTGTATATTAAATTTTTGGCTCTCTGAATTTTGTTAGGAGGTGGGTAACACAGTTCATCATTAGTCCTCCAGAGCTTTGACTGTTCATTGCATTGACTAGAATTTTAAAAATCCTTTTTTTTAAATAGCATTGTTATTAATATGTAACTTGTTCTCCTGGTTTTACTTTTTTTAACTCTGAATCAGTTCCTGTAAATCTTCTGAGAATATGATTTCTATATCTGTTTTCTGAGTTCACCTGAAGCATAATAAATTTTACTCCAGCACTTATTTTAACTATGTATGAATCTTTATGTTTCAAGTATGTTTCTTATAAACAACACCTTGTCGGATTCTGCTTTCTCATCCATTCTGCTACTTCCTCCATTTTATGGATGAGTTCATGTCATTTGCATTTACTACAATGTTTTTTAATTGTGTGTTTCCCTCTGACCTATCCTTTTATACTTTCACCTCTCCTCCCTCCTCCTCCATTGTCTCACTTACAATGAAGAGGATGCTGGGAGGGGAGAGTGCTCAATACTAATAAAAATTTTATGCAGTTTGCTTCCATTCCATGACTCCTCTTTTCCCCTTGTTCAGTCCCTAGTTACAAATTAACTTTTCTTTCAATCATACTAATCTCCACTTCATGTTCCACTCCCCACCAAGATGGAGTTAGTTAAGTTGTGTTTATTATTTATGACTAATCCCTCTTTGAATACACCCTCCAATTTAACCCCTTTTCCCCTTTCCTTGTGCCTGCCTTATTTCCTGTTCAGTTTAGTGTATTTCTATCCCAAATTCTTTATCTGTATGTGTATTCAATTCTCATTTGCCCAGTTTAGTTGAAAAGGAGGTTCATATGTAGCCTGTTGCTCCCATCCCTTCCTCCGTGGTTGTAAATAGCCTTATCATCCATCCCAGTTTTGTGAGATAATGTTTCACCCCCTTTCTTGCTCTTTCCTCCCTAGTGTATTTTTCCTTCCCTATTCTTTTTTTCTCTTAAAGCTATCAAAATATAAGGAAACTGGTACTGCTTCCATTAAGATCCGAGGGGAAATGAAAGTCAAGGCTGTGGTGATGGTTTGACTTGCCTGGTGCGTGATGTCTCTTGTCTCATTCAGGGTATCTTGCTGTTTCAGCTAGGCTAGTTTGCCCACCCTGTGTGTGAACATGATCTCCTTGAGAATGGGAATGTCTTGCTTTTCTATTTGTTTCTTTAGTTTTAACACAGTGCTTTGCACACAGTAAGTGCTTAACAAATTCTTCATTCATTCATTCCAATGAGGAAGACAATACTTATAAAAGGTTTCATCTGCCATTCAGATAGAAAGGTCACATGGTCCTTAAGGAGTAGAAAAAAAGCGAGGGTTAATATTTCTTTAATGTCATCTCCACTGAAGTGGAGATCACGTCAGTTTCTTATGCTGAGCTATTTGACAGTGCCAAGGACTTTGGTAGCAAAATCTTTCCTTTCTGGGTGTTCAACAGCTGGGGATGTAGCAACTGCAGAAGCAGTTGCCAGGCTGCATCTCCAAAGGGGCTCTTTCTTAGGAGGACAGCTGAAGGCAGTGGGCTAGAAGTAATGTCATTTTCAAGATTCTCGGGTTCAAGGTACTAAATTATCTCCAGCCATGTCTAAGGGGAGCCAGCAGTCAAGGTGGTGCGATTTATCTGGCACATGCTGTCCCCTGTCTCTCCCTCAGGGTGCCTTATTGCTTTAACTAGTCTAGTTTGCCTGCCCTGTGGTTGGCAGGTAGTTGACAATTGGTGGGAAAGGCTGGACCTTTTTGCCATGGAGATTGCTTTTCCAGATGATGGCTGTGAGGCCAATATGTATGTTCAAATATATTTACCTTTCTATGTTTCTCTTAATTCTCTGTTTGCGTGTGAAATAATGTTAGTGATGGTGATAATAATAATAGCAGTTATATAGTGCTTTAAGTCTTGCAAAAACACTTTATATACGTTAGTTCTTTTGATCGAGAAGGTACGTGGCACGGTGGATAGAGTGCCAGGCCTGAAGTCAGGAAATTGCTGGTCTTATCACAAAATGAAATGAGTTTTAAAGTGATTTTATAGGTGAAATGAGAGCTTTAGAGAAGAGAATTGGAAGAATAGCTTAGTATAGGAAGTGTAAAATCTTACTCAAGTAAGTGATTCCTATAGATAGCTGTGTGACACTGGGAAAGTCACTTAATCTCTGTTTGCTTCAGTCATCTCATCTGTAAAATGGGAATAATAACATTATTTATCTCTCAGAGTTGTGAGGAGCAAATATGATAACTGTTAAGCATGTAGTCTGGTGCCTAACAGATAGTATGTGCAAAATAAATGCTAGCAATGATGATGATGATTATCTTCATAACAACCCTGTGAGGCAGCTGCTATTATTATCTCCATTTTTTTTTCAAATAAGGAAACTAAAGCTAATACAAATTAAGAGACTCGCCCAGGTTCACATCACTAGTATCTATTCAGCTCTGGTCTCTTCATTAGGAATACTTAGAAGTCTTTTCTTCCATCAAAAGTCAACATCCCCATTGAACTCCACCTCCCAATGATTATATTTAATTTTGCCAGGAAAAGTTAGCCTTGGCTATAAGGTTTATCTTTTAGAATATTATGTGTTAAGCTTTCCTCTCCTAAAAAAAATGGTAACTGTCAGGTCTTGGGATACAACCCGTGGCTTCTGGGCACTTGAATTCTTTCTTTCTGGTTGTTCGCAGGGTTTTTTTTCTTTGTTATGGAAGCTCTGGATTTTGGCTAAGATATTATTGGAAATTTGTATTTTAGACTTTAAAGAGGTGCCTGACTGGTAGATTCTTTCTATTTTCATTTTGCCCTCTAGTTTTAATAAGTCTGGGTAGCTTTCATTCATTATTTCATGATATATGATATCTAAATCCTTTTACATGGTTGACATTTTCAAGTAGTCTGATGATTCTTAGATTATTTGATCTGTTTCTAGGTCAGGTGTTTTTGATACTAGACAAATCCATTTTTCAGTCTTGATTCAATTCTAGTATTTCTTATTATTTAACTGAGTCATTGATATGTGTCTGGTCTAATCTAATTTTCAAGGAGTCACTTACTTCAGTAAGATTTTACACTTCCTATACTAAACTATTCTTCCAATTCTGTTCTCTAAAGCTCTCATTTCACCTATAAAATCACTTTAAAACTCATTTCATTTTGTAATAAGACCAGCAATTTCCTGACATAGCTTCCTCCTTCCATTCAACCTGTTAAGTCAGCTTCCATGACACAGCTTCCTGATCTAGGAGAATGAAAGATCCTACCTGGAAGTTGTCACTCCTTCTCAGATTTGGTGGGTATTTGAGACCATGTCTGTCACTATACCTTGACTAGACATGTTTCCAGATACAGACAAGAAGGACCATGTCCAAAAAAGGTAAGTGCCACTGTATTCTTATTGCATATACTTGATATATTATGGCAAAGTAAACCTCCTCCTTTGTTAAATATGCAGTAACTTGTGAGTGCTTCATTTCATCCCAACATCACACCTGAACTAAGAGGCTTTTGAGTCATGCCTGCCACTCATTTCCTCCAGAAATTCCAGCAAAACTATGGCAAACATGTGATTGTCTTTGAGGTTTGGAATGTGGATGATGTGGTATTATTCGCTTTTTCTGAGTTTATGTCTTGAACATCCTTGGCTCTATAATACTTATTTTTTGTTAGTGTTTTCTTGAGTTTATTTTCTTGAGTTTATTTTTCCAGACTTCCTAAATTTGGACTTGCTGTGAAAGCTAGGCTCTGTCCCCTCTCATACTCTTAAGGTGGTCAAGGTTTTTTCAGTCCTAGTGTTGCCTTCTTTGGTTCCCTCTATTGATTTCCACTTGGTGTGTTTGCATTGAAAACCCTGGCAGTGTTCAGTGTCCCCTAACATAGCATTGAGGTTAGCTATCCTTTGGTCAAGTTCCTAGATAGCGTCTGTCTATCCTGGAGCTTCTTTGATCAAGGTATTGGTAAACTCCCCCTCAGGGTTGCCTTGGGACACTGTGTGGTCTCTATACTCCTTAGTATTTTCCCTATGAGGTTCTGGGTAATCTTCCAGCCCTACTTTATGTTCTCCCAATTAGAGGGTTGGACGATCCTTTGTCCTTCTTGGGGCTTCCTCAGTCAAGGTGTTAGATGGTCACCCCTCCCTCCCAGTTCTTCCTGGTTGGAGAATTGCTTCTTCTGCCCACTCCAGAGCTTTCCCATTCAGGATGTTTGGTAGGCTTCCATGCCTCCTTAGGACTTCCTCAAATAAGGTGTGGCCATTTTCATCTTTCTCTTTTAAAAAAAAATTTTTTTTTCTTGGTGCTCTCCATATTTACTAGGATTTTCCCAGTCACAGTGCTGATTCAGGTTTGTAGTGCTACAAAGGGTTTCCAGTCTTTTTACTTGTGCTGGTAATAACTTCTCTGGCAGGACTCTCCTTTTAGTGTCTGCAAGTTCTGGCTATGTTTTTGTGCAGTCATCAAATGGATGAAGAAAGCTTACAGAAGTTTTTCTTCAGATTTTTTTGTTAATTATTCATTTGGGTGCTCTTTTTAGAACATTTCTGGAGTAAAAGAAAGCTAGGTCCTTGTGGACTCCCCATAAAGACATCTTAACTGGAAGGGCTATTTAGAGCATCTTTTCATTCTTACTCTACCATAGGGTGTCTTATCTAAACTAATAAGTAATTATCTCTCATAAAAGAAATATAAATTAAATTCTGATTCATGAATTTACTAATTGTTCCTCAGCTATCAACAGCATGTTTCCTATGGCCAGTCATACTGATGGTTTTAGAGAAAGGCAAGAAAATTAGTTTAAAATGAAGGCCTAAAGAGACAGCAGGGTTTGAGTAAAAGAAAATAATTTTTGCTCCATCTCCATATTCATACTCACATATTCGATCAAAAAGTAATTGACAAGTGTTGTCATGTTAACAGGGAGGTAGTTTTATAGGCCAGCTTTTTTTTGATTACTTATTCAAGATAATTTCTATTCACAATTCCCCAAACTAGTTACATGTGCTGAAACCTTAAAAAGCTGGCCTTCTTAAAGGACTTAGAAACTCATTTTAAAAAATAAACCTTTTATCCAACAAAAAGCCAAACAAGTAGATCAGACTAGCTATTTTCCAAAAAGGAACATAAAATTTCCAGTTAACATTTGCTTGCTTTAAGTATAGCAAAAGAATATTTTAAAAAAATATTGCATGGGGAAGAAAAATCAAAAGAAAGGCTCATTTCTGGTCTAAATCATATTTTTCCACATTATTTCCAGCTGAATTTGCTTAAACCTATCAAATTTTATTACTTGCCATCTTTTGAAACCTTCAGATTGATTTATGAATGGTGGGGGAATAGGAAGGCACTCAGGTGAATGGAAATCTGTAGAAGTTTATAACAAAAGGCAAAGGCATGTTCCCAGTGAGTGATGAATAAAAGGAGGTTGAAAGAGGTGACTGTTTTATCTCAATAATGTTATTGATACCAAGAGTCTATATTGGAGGTGTGAAGGTATTGAGCAAGTGAACTGGAAAGGAATCACTCTAAAGAAAATCAGTGTTTAGATTAAAATGGGTTTATTAGTTTATTAAGTTGTAGCAAGTGATCTCCTTTTATGTGGTTCCCCAGAATTTCTCTAAGAATTCTAGGGAATCTTCAAGTGTTGTTGTAAGGACCCAATGAGATAACATCTGTAAAGCACTTAGCACAGAACCTGGCATATAGTAGATGCTATATAAAAGCTAGCTATGATGATGATGATATTGATGATGAAGAAAAAGAATTAATCCACTGCTATATATTCCTTGTTAGGATTGTCTTTCTTGCTTTTATTCCTTCCACCCTTAGTATTTCAGAGTTTTAGGGGAGACTTGCAATAAGTATTTCTGATTGTCTAGCTAGGTGGTGCAGAGAATTCTGAGGAATATCCAAGGGTTGTTGTGAGAATCAAATGAGATAATACCTATAAAGCACTCAGAACAGTGCTTGGCATATAGTAGATGCTATATAAATGCGACGTATAATGATGCTGATAATGCTGATGATAACAACAATGACAACGATGACAAGTTAATCCACTGCTATATATTCCTTGCTATAAATTGTCTTTCTTGCCTTTATTCCTGCCACTCCTTAGTATTTCAGAGTTTCTTTGGAGGCTTGCAAAAAGCAATTTGATTGTCCAGCTAGTGGTAGAGTGGCTAGAACAGGTCCTGGAGTCAGGAAGACTTGAATTCAAATATAGCTTCAGAGGATATCAGGGATAAGTAAAGATTTGGGTTTTTTTTTTAATGACAAGAATATGTGGGCTGTAATATTAGAGGCTGCAAAGAAGGAATAATGAATAAGGAAAGATTGAAAATGAGGGAGATAGGAGATGATGTACGAATTATGACTGAAAGAATTATGAGTAAAAAGAAACGTACCATAGATTCATATTATGAGAAGAGTGAAGATCAAGACAGAAATTCTGAAGAGGACAACATTGTCAACAAACCCACATCTGCAATAACAAAAGGGAATATGAACTGGTCTGAAGCCCAAAAAGTCTTCTTAGAAGAGCTCAAGAAGGATTTTAATAGTCAAATGAGAGAGGCAAAAGAGTCCTTCAAAAATACAATTGGCCAGTTGGAAAAAAAAATACACTGAAGAAAACAAGTCCCTAAAAGACACAATTGGCCAGTTGAAGAAGGAAGTAAAAAAACTAACAGAAGAAAGCAATCTGTTAAAAACTAGAATTGGACAAATGGAAACTAATGTCTCTATGAGAGAGCAAGAATCAATCAAACAGAAACAAAAAAATGAAAACATCGATGGAAATGTAAAATACCTCATCAGTAAAACAACCGACCTGGAAAATCGATTCAGGAGAGACAATTTAAAAATTATTGGACTACCTGAAAATCATGATGAAAAAAAGAGCCTGGACAGTATCTTTCAGGAAATCATAACGGAAGACTGCCCGGAAGTCCTAGAACCAGACGGGAAAATAACCATAGAAAGAATCCAGCGATCACTACCTAAAAGAGATCCCAAATTGACAATGCAAAGAAATATAATAGCAAAATTCCAAAATCACCAGATGAAAGAGAAGGTGCTGCAAGCATCCAGAAAGAAAGAATTTAAATATCATGGAACCACGGTCAGGATTACACAGGATCTTGCAGCTTCTACATTAAAAGACTGCAGGACATGGAACATGATATTCCGTAAGGCAAAGGAGCTTGGAATGCAGCCAAGGATCAATTACCCAGCAAAAATGAACATCATTTTTCAAGGGAGGAGGTGGATATTGAACGAAATAGGAGACTTCCAAACTTTCCCGATAAAAAGGCCAGAGCTCAACAAAAAATTTGATCTTGAAGCACAGGACTCAAGAAGGACTTAAAAAAGTAAATGGGACAGAAAGATACAATATGTTGTTAATAAGGGGGGCTGTTTAAACCCCTACAAGGGAATATGAGACTTGCAACCCTTGAGAACTGTATTGTTATTACATCTTGTTAAAGGAGTATATATAAAGAGGGTGGATATTAGTTGACTTTGATGTAATGATAAAAAAAAAACCTAATCAAGTGGGTTAAATGGATCCAAATAAGTGATCTTAGAAAATGTACTGACAAAGGAGGAGGCAGACAAGGGTAAATTTCATTACAGGAAAAGACACAAAATCCTATTACAGCAGAGGGAAAGAAGGGAGGTGGGGAGCATTGTTTGAACCTTACTCTCATCAGATTTGGCTCAAGAAGGGCATAATATAATCAGTTAGGTATAGAAATCTAACTTGCCCTGTAGGCAGTAGGAGGGAAAAGGGGAAAGAAAAGGGAGGGGGAAAGAAAAGGAGGGGGGAAAGAAGGGAGGGAAGCAGTAAGATAAAGGGGAAGAAAAGGGAAAGGGATAATAAAAGGGAAGGGACTGAAGGAGGCGGTGGTCAAAAGCAAAACACTAGTGAAGGGGGAAAGGAAAAAGGAGAAAGAAAAGCATAAATGGGGGGAAAAGGATGGAGAAAAAGACACAGATAGTAATCATAACTGTGAATGTGAATGGGATGAACTCTCCCATAAAACGGAAAGGATTGCAGAATGGATTAAAAACCATAATCCTACAATATGTTGTTTACAGGAAACACATTTGAAAAAGAGTGACACATACAGGGTAAAGGTAAAAGGCTGGAGCAGAATATATTATGCGTCAGCTGAAGTAAAAAAGCAGGGGTAGCAATCCTGATCTCAGACAAAGCAAAAGCAAAAATAGATCTAATCAAAAGAGATAAGGAAGGAAACTACATCCTGCTAAAAGGCACCATAGACAATGAAGTAATATCATTACTAAACATATATGCACCAAATGGTATAGCATCCAAATTCTTACAGGAGAAGTTCAGGGAGTTACAGGAAGAAATAGACAGCAAAACTATACTAGTGGGGGACCTGAACCTCCCCTCTCCACTAGATAAGTCTAACCACAAAATAAAAAAGAAAGTTAAGGAGGTGAATAGAACATTAGAAAAGTTAGGTATGATAGACCTCTGGAGAAAACTGAATGGGGATAGAAAGGAATATACTTTTTTCTCAGCAGTGCATGGCACATACACAAAAACTGACCATGTACTAGGGCATAAAAACCTCACAATCCAATGCAGAAAGGCAGAAATATTAAATGCATCCTTTTCAGATCATGATGCAATAAAAATTATATGTAATAAAGGTCCATGGAAAGATAGACTAAAAAATAGTTGGAAACTAAATAATCTAATCCTAAAAAATGATTGGGTCAAAGAACAAATCATAGAAACAATCAATAATTTCATTCAAGAGAATGACAATAATGAGACAACATACCAAAACTATGGGATGCAGCGAAAGCAGTTCTTAGGGGAAGTTTTATATCTCTAAATGCTTACATAAATAAAATAGAAAAAGAGGAGATCAATGAATTGGGCATACAACTAAAAAACTAGAAAAAGAACAAATTAAAAATCCTCAACTAAACACCAAATTAGAAATATTGAAAACCAAAGGAAAAATTAATAAAATTGAAATTAAGAAAACTATTGAACTAATAAATAAAACTAAGAGCTGGTTTTATGAAAAAAACCAATAAAAAGATAAGCCTTTGGTTAATTTAATTAAAAAAAAGAAAGAAGAAAACCAAATTACTAGTATCAAGAATGAAAAGGGGAAGCTACCACCAAGGAAGAGGAAATTAAAACAATAATTAGGAATTATTTTGCCCAACTATATGCCAACAAATTTGACAATCTTAGTGAAATGGATACATATTTACAAAAATATAAATTGCCCAGATTAACTGAAGAGGAAGTAAAATACTTAAATAACCCCATCTCAGAAAAAGAAATTGAACAAGCCATTGATGAACTCCCTAGGAAAAAATCTCCAGGGCCAGATGGATTTACATGTGAATTCTATCAAACATTTAAAGAACAATTAATTCCAATACTATAGACTATTTGGGAAAATAGGTGAAGAAGGAGTCTTACCAAATTCTTTTTATGATACAAATATGGTGTTGATACCTAAACCAGGAAGAGTCAAAATAGAGAAAGAAAATTATAGACCAATTTCTCTAATGAATATAGATGCAAAAATTTTAAACAAAATACTAGCAAGTAGATTGCAGCAACTTATCACAAGAATAATACACTATGACCAGGTAGGATTTATACCAGGAATGCAGGGTTGGTTCAATATTAGGAAAACTATCAGCATCATTGAGCATATCAACACAAAACCAACAGAAACCACATGATCATCTCAATAGATGCAGAAAAAGCTTTTGATAAAATACAACACCCATTCCTATTAAAAACACTAGAAAGCATAGGTATAAATGGAGTCTTCCTTAAAATAATAAATAGCATATATCTAAAACCTTCAGCAAGCATTATATGTAATGGGGACAGGCTAGAAGCATTTCCAATAAGATCGGGGTGAAACAAGGATGTCCATTATCACCACTGTTATTCAATATTGTACTGGAAACCTTAGCTTTAGCAATAAGAGAAGAAAAAGAAATTGAAGGCATTAGAATAGGCAAAGAAGAAACAAAGCTATCACTCTTTGCAGATGACATGATGATATACTTAGAGAATCCTAGAGAATCAAGTAAAAAACTACTTGAAATAATAAACAACTTTAGCAAAGTTGCAGGCTATAAAATAAACCCACATAAATCATCAGCATTTCTATATATTACCAACAAAGCCCAACAGCAAGAGATAGAAAGAGAAATCCCATTTAAACTTACTGTAGACATTATAAAATATTTAGGAGTCTACCTCCTGAAACAAACCCAGGAACTCTATGAACACAATTACAAAACACTTTTCACACAAATAAAATCAAAATAAATCAGATCTAAATATTGGAAAAATAATAAAAATGACAATCCTACCTAAGCTAATTTACTTATTCAGTGCCATACCAATCAAACTACCAAAAAATTATTTTATAGAGTTAGAAAAAATAATAACAAGATTCATTTGGAAAAACAAAAGGTCCAGAATATCAAAGGAACTAATGAAAAGAAATGCAGGGGAAGGTGGCCTAGCAATTCCAGATCTTAAATTGTATCATAAAGCAACAATCATCAAAACTGCTTGGTACTGGCTAAGAAATAGGGAGGTGGATCAGTGGAATAGGTTAAATATGCAAGACACAGTAGTCAATGACTATAGTAATCTATTATTTGATAAACCCAAAGACCCCAGCTTCTGGGATAAGAACCCACTCTTTGAAAAAAAAAAAAACTGCTGGGAAAACTGGAAAAGAGTATGGTAGAAACTAGGCATAGACACAAATCTCACACCATATACCAAAATAAAGTCAAAATGGGTTCATGACTTAGATATAAAGGCTGATACCATAAGTAAACTGGGAGAACAAGGAATAGTTTACCTATCAGATCTATGGAGAACAGAAGAATTCATGACCAAACAGGAGGTAGAGAACATTATGAAAAGCAAAATGGATAATTTTGATTACATTAAATTGAAAAGTTTTTGCACAAACAAAGCCAATGCAACTAAGATTAGAAGGAAGGTAGAAAAATTAGGAAAAGTTTTATAACCAGTCTCTCTGATAAAGGCCTCATTTCTAAAATATATAGAGAATTAAGACAAATTTATAAGAACACAAGCCATTCCCCAATTGATAAATGGTCAAAGGATATGAACAGACAGTTCTCAGATGAAGAAATTAAAGCCATCTATAGTCATATGAAAAAATGCTCTAAATCGTTATTGATTAGAGAAATGCAAATCAAAACAACTCTGAGGTACCACATCACACCTATCAGATTGGCCAACATGACAAAACAGGAAAATGATAAATGTTGGAGAAGATGTGGGAAAATTGGAACACTAATACATTGTTGGTGGAGTTGTGAAATGATCCAACCATTTTGGAGAACAATTTGGAACTATGCCCAAAGGGCTACAAAAATGTGCATACCCTTTGATCCAGCAATAGCACTTCTAGGGCTACATCCCAAAGAGATCAAACAAATGGGAAAAGGACCCACATGTACAAAAATATTCATAGCAGCTCTTTTTGTGGTGGCAAAGAATTGGAAATTGAGAGGATGCCCATCAATTGGGGAATGGCTGAGCAAGTTGTGGTATATGAATGTAATGGAATACTATTGTGCTATAAGAAATGATGAACAGGCTGACTTCAGAAAAACCTGGAAAGACTTATATGGTCTGATGCTGAGTGAAGTGAGCAGAACCAAGAGGACTTTGTACACAATAACAGCCATTATGCAATGACTAAGATTGTTAAACTGAACCCTTCTCAGCATTACAAGGATCTAAGACATCTCCAGAGGCCTCGGATGGAAAATACTGCCCACATCCAAAGAAAGAACTATGGAAGTCGAATCGCTGTCACTTATTTTTACCTTCTGTTGAGTTTTGTTTCATCTTTCTGATGGTTCCTCCTATTGGTTTTAATTTTTACTTACAACTTCACTAATGTGAAAATATGTTTAATGGGTATGTAAATGTGAAGCCTATATCAGATTGTGCGCCATCTTTGGGAGGGTGGGGGGGAGGAAAAGGGAGAAAAATTTTCAACTCAAAAGAATTGGAAGTGATTGTTGATAAATCAAAATTATACATAAAAAAAGTTGGCTATTGTCATGTCTCTAGTGGCTAGCAGACAGAGAACAGGAGAAGTCATTAGGGTTCTGGGATACTGCTAGGGTTCAGAAGCTGATGGTGTGTTGGTAGTCAGTGTGAGGCAGGATAGATGTTAAATCTCACTTTGCAAAAAGACCAAAGAGAAAATACATCATGTGAGAGTGGGAAGGAGAAATCAGAGAGTTGGGAGATATCAAGCTAGAATCAGTCACTCGGGATCTGGAGGCAAAAGCAGGAAGCAAATTGAAGAATCATCAGAACACACCATAGAGTGATGGGAAAAGATTAAACAAAACAACCAAGCAGACAGCTAACTAACAAGTGATGGACAATTTTAACACATTCAATTTATGAACTTATGTTCATTAAACTGAGCTTGCTAGTACTGGACATGCCATCTTCTTATAGTAAAGTGTTAATTAAAAACCAGTGTAGTTGCCATACATGGTTCAATGATTTGGGAAGACTCCGTAGTAAAATAAAACTTCACACCAATCGACAGGAAGCAAGCCCTGCTTAAAGTCATATTTCTCTGTCTCTTTCTCTGTAAAAATGAGCATAGCAACCAGGTAGTTCCACCTTGCTAAAGCCCCAATTTGCTGATGCTAACCCTAGACCTGTTATTTATAAGCCTGCCCTTTAATCTGCTCAAGTGGGTGCCTGTATAAAAGTGTGTATTGTTGTTGACTGAAATAACAGAATGCTAAAACCTTTATAAATTGATATGGCAGACAAAAGGCAGGCAAAAATTAATGCTAAGTTTCCTTGCATAATACTAAGTAGAATGTGTTTTTCCCCCTAAGAATATTTTAGCATTAATTAAGATAAACAATGATATATGCTGAAAGACAATTGAATCTGTTCTTGATTTGAAATTGCCTCATTATATAAAAATAGTACCCAAATTATAATGCCTGAAGATCAGGGAAAAGTACCACAAACCTATAACATTATTAAAATAGAAATACAAATACTAAACTACTGTTAATAAAAGTCTTCTTCTTCATAGACTATCCAATGCACCTGGAAGTCTGATGTGATGAGAAAGAAAAGAAAGAAAAGAAAAATGGAGAAGAAAAATCACTCATCTTCTTTTAATTCACCTTCCCCTTTTGGCCCTAAACTTTGCTGCTCTACTCCAAAGGAAAAATTTAAACTCTCCATGAGGCTCTTTCATTGTGACTGTTTACCTCTGTTTATCAAAGAGAACAAGAATCATATTAGGTACTCCAGGAGCGTTGTATAGAGCACTGGATTTGGAGTCAGGAAGACCTGAGTTTGAATCCTGCCTTAGACACTGACTAGCAGTGTGACTCTGGGCACATCTTTCTCTGCCTCAGCTTCCTCATCTGTAAAATGAAGGGGTTAACTAGAGGCCTCTGTAGAAATCTATGATCTTATAAACTAGGTCCTAAGGTGAATATGTCTGAACTAAGGATAAGACATGAAGCACCACAGAGTAACTTATTTCCTCATTGGCTAGTCAAGTTTGAAAGAATTTCTAACTGTGGTTGAGAATAGAAGCCAGGCAGGACCAAAAAGACAATAGTCCAGCAAAGGACTGGACTGGGATGATTAGCCAGAGATATCCAGAATTATGAGACTCTTAAAGGCTTATAAGATGGACAAATCTGGGCTTCCACACTTATTCTGTGAACCTGTAATTGCCTACCTATGCCCAAATACTGATTTGCCTCTACATCTGCTGGTTCTTTCCCTGCACAAAAATTGATAAGGATACACACTTATCATAGACCAAACAGACAGAAGAAAGGACTACCTTGTCCAACCTCTTTATTTTGCAGATGAAGCAACTGAAGCTTGGAGAGATTAAGATCCTTTTATCTATTATATCAGTTTCATACATTAAAGAAAACTTTTTGGATGATGTATTGCTTCTCATTCAATTAATCTGCTCTGGGATCACTTCCCTGCCCTTGAAACCTTTGACATGTTAGTTAATACATCCTTTTTCCAACTCCCAATTCCTGATTGCCCTTTGTTAGAAGTCACTCTAACAATAGAATATGAGCAATGGACCCCCTACCTTGTAAATCTCAGCTGGACTAGAATCAGCACCAGGTGCTTTGCCACATGAAAGGAGCCTAATGGCCTTCAAAACTTCTTCATTTGAAACTTCAGCTAGGAAGGGATTGACTTCAACCTGAGGTAAAAGGTCAATGGCCTTAGCATTGATTGATGATGGTCTGTTGAGAACACTATGGAAGTCTTCAACTCATCTCTCTAGGATCATATCCTTGTCACTAATCAATGTGACTCCATCAGCACTGAGTAGTTGAGATGCACCATAGGTCTTTGGCCCATGAGTAGCCTTCAGGGTATCATAAGAACACTTTGGATTGTTACTGTCAGCCTAAAACTGAATTTCATCTGCCTTCTTACTGAGCCAAGAATCTTGCATCTCTCTAAGCTTTGCTTTTTTTACTTTACTTTTGATGGAATTAAATGTTGCCTTCTTAGAGATGGATGAACTATCCTGCTGGTAAACTCTATGGAGTTCCTTCTAGTTTTTCATTTAACAATTTCTGAATTTCCCCATCATTTCCATCAAACCAGTCTTGGTGTTTTTGAGTGTTCCAACCCAGATGAGCAAATGAAGTGCTATACACCAAATCTCTGAAAACTGCCTACTATTTTTCTGCTCCATCTTGCCAACTGTGTGTTGGCTCAGTTTGCCCTCCAAGTTAGCAACAAACTGTTTCCACTCAGAGAAGAGCTCTAATCTGTTGACATTAATTCTTCTGATAGTCATTTTGCCTTAGGGACACCGCTTTTGTTGAATGCTAATATTTAGCTTGGAGAGGATAAGTCTAATCAGTTCACCATTCTGGGCTACACATTGCCTTTGTCACTCACATCCTGTCTGCCTCTTCTCGTTACAAACACATATTCTATTAAATGCCAATGTCTGCTGCGAGGGTGTATCCATGCAACTTTATTGTGTTGAGGTTAATGGAAGACAGTATTGTGTGATGAGAAGGTCATGAGATACACAAGTCTTCAGTGGCAAATGACCACTGCTGTTGCTGTTTCCAGCTCCATTCCTCCTTAGAACTCCCTGCCAAGTCTGGTAGTCTGAGCCTACTCAAGCATTAAAGCCACTCAGAATTATAAGCTTGTCCTGTTTTGGTACATTGATTATGAAGGTCTCCAGGTCTTCATACAATTTTTCTTTGACCTCATCAGGGTTCATCATGGTAGGAGTATAGGCACTAATGTTGATGGCCTTATGTTTCCCTGCAAATGGCAATCACGTTTTCACGAGCCTATCATTCACTCATTTTGGTAGGCATACAAGCTTGTTGACTAGAGTAGTTTTGATTG
Organism: Phascolarctos cinereus; assembly: GCF_003287225.1. NCBI lineage: Eukaryota > Metazoa > Chordata > Mammalia > Diprotodontia > Phascolarctidae > Phascolarctos > Phascolarctos cinereus. The sequence continues at coordinate 207,045,969 of NW_027555847.1, forward strand.
CAATTCCTATACCAGCTTCACCATGTTCCGCCTCACAGTAGCCACTCCAGAAAAATGTGTATTCAGCTCCAACTTCAGTAAACTGGCCTTCACTTGCCAGCTTTGTTTCACTCAGGACTGCTATTTGGATGTGATACCTGCTGAGTTCTCTTGCAACAAGAGTTGTTCATCTTTCAGGTCTACTGGATTTTGTGTTGTCTGTAAGTGTGCACACATTCCACGTGCCAGTGGTGAGTGGAGTCATCTTTGTAGATGTTTTTGTACATTTTTTTGGTGTGTGTTTTGACCACAGAGTGGGATTCCTGGCCTGCTGTGGTAATCAGGCCAGGACTGGGTAAGCAAACAATTTTTAGGGCACCTTTTCTAGCCTCTTCCTCACACCAGGAGGCAAGCAGTTCATGATTTTTATTTGCAAAATGAGGAGGATTAGATTTGATGACTTCTAAAGCAGCTTTCAGACTGCTCAGACACCCAGGGTGCTGCAGAATCCCACTGTTGCTTCCAGTGAGAAAACAACCCTATGTCCTGGGCTGCCTGTGTGCAGGATTGTGACTACAATTCCCAATGTATCTGCACCTGCTGCTTCGTCACTTGCCTGTCACCACAGGACTTTGAGATAGGTAAAATGGTAAAATGATATGGGTGATGTATTTTGATTTGTGCTTAAATTGGATTTAAGTGAGGCAGAGTTACATGATGTTGTCAGCCTCATTCTCTCCTCCAGGCATCACAGTCCAGCGGCAGAACAGAATCAAGACAGCTAGTGATGGCTCCAGATGCAGTGGATGACCTTGGCATCTTGGATGTCTAATCAAGCTCAAAGCACTTTATATCTCTTGCTTCAGCTGCCTTCATGGCCATTGGAACAAATTGTTCTCATTTTCCCATTCTGCCAGGGGAAGTCTTCACATGCTGGGAGTAGCCTCTGTTTACCTCAGTTTCCTCATCTGTAAATTGAGGATAATAATAGTACCTCCCTCTCAGGGTTGCTATGAGGATAAAATGAAATAATAATTTAAAAATGCCTGGCATGCAGTAGTATATTGAACACATAAGTGTTCACTGTTATTATCATTTAAATGAAAAGAACAAAAAAGTCAAAACTGGTTACTGTATAATTATAATGACCAAACTTGACCTGAAGGAGGAGAGAAGAAAATGCCCTTCTCTCCCTTCCTTGGAGGGGAAGGGGATTATGGATACCAAACATTGTATTAAATGTCAGACTCAGTTAATGTATTTGTTCAAGCATCTCATACATTTTCATAACATATCTAACCTTATACAGCACTTTAAGGTTTATAAAGTGCCATACATATATTATCTCATTTTATTCCCATATCAAACCTGGGAGGCAGATGCTATTATTATTTCCATTTTAAAAATGAGGAAACTGAGGCTTTAAGAGGTTAGGAGACTTGACCAGAGTAATATAGCTAGTAGTTGTCTGAGGCTGAATTTGAACTGAGGTCTTCCTGACTCTGAGTCCAGCATTTTATTCACTTTGTCACCTGGCTGCCACTTAAAGGCATAAATCTCAGCATTCTTGCAGCTCCAACCAGAAACCTCCCAAAGGGAAATGTGGGAGGATGTCTCACAAGGAAAATATTCTAAACTAATAAACCTAATATATTCACAACCTTCTATCAGCACTATTTTGACCATTTCAACCCACATTCCTTCTTATCAGGGATCTAACTTAGTCCTGGTTTCCTGGCTTTGGGATTCCTGGATAAGATTCAGGAGTCTGGCTCTACCCATGAGAAATAGCACCTAATGACTACATCCTCTTTGCTGCCCTCTGGCAAACAATTAAAGTGTGATACATACCACCCTAGAATGTCAATTACCCCTTTCCTTGTGGGCTTCTGATCCATTCATTATCTGAAAAGGGAAGATACAATTGGCTATTTGCTGCCTGGATTCCTCTGCAGACTGCCAGATGTAACTTATGGGTGTTTTATAGAAGGGTGTGGAGAGTGGTGGGCAAGATTTTAATTACTCTTAGGAACAATAACCAAAGTTGAATTGTAGGTGCCTTCTGGAACCAAATCTGGGTGAATGCTTCCATGGGCAGAAAAAAAAAAAAGGTTAATGATACAGTCATTCTGAAAACCTAAAGTTTTGTTGGTTGTGGGAGTACAGTAGGTGATTTGTTATTTTTGTCCCTTCAATGGGCTGTCATGTGGGTTCATGTCTATCTTCATCAAAGCATGCTCTTCCACAAAAGAACAGCCTTTATCTTCCCTTCCACGACAGAAGAGAGGACAAGTCAGAATTCACTAAGGAAATGGTTAGGGTTACTTAGAACATGCTGCCTGCACATTCACTACAGCAGCCAAGATAGGACTAGGGGGCCACATCTAACCCAGGCCCATTGTGCTCAGTGTGCTTAAGCTAAATCATTTTTAGCTCAAAATCATCTGCTATTTGCCATCATTTGTTAACCTCTTACTAGGTGTCAGGCAATTGCTAAGTGTAGGGAATACAAAGAAAGGCAAAAAATCAGCCTCTGCCTTCAAGGAACTCACATTGTAATAGAGGAGATGGCAGGTAAACAAAGTACATATGAAAAATATACAGGATATATTGAAGGTAATCTCAGAGGGGATGCACTAAGTGATGGGGGACAGGGTAGGGAGAAGACTGAGAAAGGTTTCTTGCAGAAGGTAAGGTATGAACTGAGACTTGAAGGAAGCCAGGAAAGTCAGGAGGTAGAGATAAGGAGGAAGAGTATTCTTGGCATGAAGGGTAGCCAATGGGAAAGCACAGAGTCAGGAGATAAACTTTATGGTTTGGGGTCTGTAAGGCCAGAACTCATACTCATCAGAAGATTCTTTCTTTCTACCTACCTACCTACCTACCTATCTATCTATCTATCTATCTATCTATCTATCTATCTATCTATCTATGTATCCACTCATACACTTTACCTGTCATTAGGATAAACTACCACCAACCAGTGCCTTAGTGTAGGTACTCTTTTCCATTTAGTTATGAAATAGAACTAATTCTTATTAACCCACAATTCTACATATAGGTAACCTTTTAAAGTCACACTTTTCCCACTGTTGTTTCATCCAGTTGAATGGCTAATACTGAAAGAAAGCAAAACATACTATTCCTATACCTTGCAGGGAGAGGGAAATGAGGTTCATTCCAACTGGGTCAGTCAATGAAGTAAGTATCTGCTATGTGCCAGGCATTGTGCTAAGTAGAAAGAGGTAGAAGACAGTCCCTGTCCTAAAGGAACTTACAACTTAATTAAAGAGACAACATGCAAACAGATATACAAAACAAGCTATATATAGGATAAATAAGAAATAATTAACAGACAGAAGGCATTGGAATTAAGAGGGATTGAGGAAGGCTTCCTATGGGAGGTGGGATTTTAATTGGGACTTGTGGTTGTGGTTCATCTTTCATTCTTGAAGAGGACCATGATACCAGGGAGATGATGGCATGACTTGTAATTGAATTGGAGTTGAGTTAGGGAGGGCTGTGCAAAGTCACCAGCCTCACTTTTTCTTCCAGAGCCATCTGGGTCCAGTGGCCAGGTATAGATCAGGACAACTGGAGATGGCCCAGGACGCAGTGGGAGACCTTGTTCTTTTTAAGCTAAGGTCTTTTCAAGTTCTCACTTTGAATGAGGCAATACCCATTCAGTGAACAGGCTTCTTTAAGAAGTGAGTCAAGGGATGGCCCTTTTAATTAAAAAAAAATCAAATTGGGAGGGGAAGACCCTTAGGGTTGCTGGCCAAAAAAGAATTTTTTCTCTCCACTTTTCTATTTACATTCACTCTGAGCCAGGAGGGCCCAAAAAATAAGCATTAAGTGGTGCTTGGGCAGGGACCTATTTTTATCCAATCAATGAGATACATACAGAGTGAATTGGGTTTAAGGCATGGTTTTTGAGAAAGAAATCTAGCCAGTAAACCCCAAGTTATCTAAGTAGGTTTGGGCCATAAAAATTAATCTTCCTTTGTGCAGGATATCCTCAGGTAATGCATGATACTACAAGAGAGGAGAGGAGAAGAGAGGAGAAGAGAAGAGAAGAGAGAAGAAGAGAGGAGAGAGAGGACAAGCTGAGTTGCCCAACTGGAATTGGAGAGCTGGGTCCTCATTCTAGCAGCTTGAACTACTCACAGAGACTTAAAGGAAGCCAGGAAGGTCAGTTGTCAGAGTGGAGGAGGGAGAGCATTCCAGGTATGGGGGGCAGCCAAACAAAATGCCTGGAGCAGAGAGATAGAATATCCTGTTCATGGACCAGGCAGGAGGCCAGTGTTACTGGATCAAAGAGGACATGGACAAGAATAAGATAGATGGTAAGATAGTAAGAAAGTGGAGAGATCTTGGAGGCGGGGCTACTATGCAAGTGAAACCTGTTGAATATCATAAGGAGGGAAGTGATTACTTCAGCATTTGCTGTTCAGTCATTTTTCAGTCCTGTCTGACATTTCAAGACCCCATTTGGGTTTTTCTTGGCAAAGATACTGGAGTGGTTTGACTTTTCCTTCTCCAACTCATTTTACAGATGAGGAAACTGAGGCAAACAGGGTTAAGTTACTTGTCCAGCATCACACTGCTAGTCTGAGGCCAGACTTGAACTCAGAAAGATGAGACTTCCCAACTTCAGGCCCATCACTCTATTCACCGCCCCACCTAAGGATGCATAATGGGAGGGAAGAGAGATGGGGAGCCAGACAGAGGACCCAGGATACATAGTGGGGTATAGGCATAAAGTGGTTAGAAACTCTGAAGCACAGATTCTAAATCAAAATTTTTTGTCTTTGTTTAAAAATCATTTCTCCTAACATTTAACAGATCTTGAATAGAATATTCAATGTTCATTTTCAGAAGATGAAATGATTGTTTTAAAAAATAGTTAGGAATGATGTGTCTATACCTCTAATTTACTCCCTAAAAGGATACCGTTTTATGTAACTGTTACACCCTACTAGAACTTTTACATTTTATGGGAGGAAAAACATAATTCTAGCCATCAGATATTGTCCCTAATATTGTCTTTAAATAGGCTGCAGAGTTAGAGCAAAATTTAAAGAAACGTACCTAGATATATCTAGGTATTTTTCTTACTAATCCCTGACTACTATCAAGCCATTATAACTTCTATAGTCTGATTCTAGTTTTTCTCCTTACATTGAGTAGAATTAATTGACTCTCAACTTGGAGTTCCAACCTTCCAAGGTTTGAGAAATAGTCTTATGTGGTCATAATAGCATGCTTAATCAACAAACATGTATATTTTTAAGTACTTACTATGTGAAAAACAGTGATGGGCTAAAAGATCCTTCCTACTTTCACTTGGATTCTCTAGTATTCACTTAGCTATTGAAGAAGGAAAAAGATGCCTCCTCTCTACATCCCTTACAAATGCATATAAATACTTTTCCCCCAATTTATTTGTTTTTCATTTTCAACATTCAGTTCCACAACATTTTGAGTTCCAAATTTTCTTCCCATCTCTCCACTCCCCCACTCATTCTTTCTCACTTCCTCTTTTATGTGATATAATTTACCCCATTCTATTTCTCCCTTTCTCCTTCTCCCAGTACATTCCTTTCTCATCCCTTAATTTTATGTTTTAGATATCATCCCTTCATATTCAACTCACCCTGTGCCCTTTGTCTATATATTCCCTCCAACTACTGAGAAAGGTCTCATGAGTTACAAGTATTATCTTTCCATGTAGGAATGCAAATAGTTCAACTTTTTAAGTCCTTTATTATTTCTCTTTCCTGTTTACCTTTTCATGCTTGTCTTGAGTCTTGTATTTGAAAATCAGTTTTTCTATTTAGCTCTGGCTTCTCAAGAATGCATTAAAGTCCTCTATCTCATTGGATGACATTGTCTTCCTCTCATAGTTTATACTCAGTTTTGCTGGGTAGGTGATTCTTGGTTTTAATCCTAGCTCCTTTGACTTCCAGAATATTATATTGCAAGCTCTCTGATCCCTTGATGTAGAAGCTGCTAAATCTTGTGTTATCCTGATTGTGTTTCCACAATACTTGAATTGTTTCTTTCTGGTTGCTTGTGATCTTTTCTCCTTGACCTGAGAACTCTGGAATTTGGCTCTAATATTCCTGGAAGTTTTCCTTTTCAGATCTCTTTCAGGAAGTGATTGGCGGATTCTTTCCATTTCTATTTTACCCTCTCGTTCTAGAATATCAGAGCAGTTTTCCTTGATAATTTCTCAGAAGATGATGTCTAGGCTTTTTTTTTGATTATGGCTTTCAGGTAGCACAATAATTTTTAAATTATATCTCCTGGATCTATTCTCCAGGTCAGTTGTTTTTCCAATGAGGTATTTCACATTGTCTTCTATTTTTTCCCTCTTTTGGTTTTGTTTTATAGTGTCTTGATTTCTCATAAAGTCACTAGCTTCCATTTGCTCCTTTCTAATTTTTGAGGAAATATTTTCTTCAGTGAGCTTTTGGACTTCCTTTTCTATTCAGTCAGTTCTGCTTTTTTAAGACATTCTTCTCCTTATTGGCTTTTTGGACTTCTGGACTTTTTGGACCTTTTGGATTAGGCTATTTCTTAAGGTGCTATTTTCTTTAGTATTTTTTTGGGGGGGTCTCTTTCAGCAAGCTGTTGACTTGTTTTTCATGATTTTCTTGCATCACTCTCATTTCTCTTCCCAATTTTTCCTCTACTACTCTCACTTGATTTTCAAAATCCTTTTTGAGCTCTTCCGTGGCCTGACTCCAATTCATATTTTTCTTGGAGGCTTTGGATGTAGAAGCTTTGACTTTGTTCTCTTGTTGTACGTTTTGAGCTTCTTTGTCACCAAAGTAAGACTCTGTAGTCTGAGTTTTTTTTCCCTCTGTTTGCTCATGCTCCCAGTCAATTACTTGACTTTTTTAACTCTTTGTTAAGGTAGGGGTCTGTTTCTATTGTGGAGGGCGTACTGTCCCAAGCTTTAGGGGTTTTATGCAGCTATTTTCAGAGATACTTCTAGGGATTTGTAAGTTTTTAGTTCTTTCAAGATGGTATGATCTAAAGAGAGGTATTTACATCTCTCCTGGCCTGTTGTCTGGTCTGTGAGCACTCTTTTCTGCCCTGGAACTATGAGGAGTGTTCCCTCTGCACTACTACCACAAACTCTGCTATTGTCAGTGTTCATCCTCACCCCAGGACCACCACCTAGGACTGCGACCTAGATCCAAGTATGGACAAAGCAACAGAATCCAGCCTCAGCACCACCAAAGAGATCCCTGTTATCTCCTTCTGATTATCTGTTTGATCCCCTTACCATCTGTTGGCTGAGAGCTGGGGAAGTAGCTGCTGCTGCCACTGCCACTATCACCTCCCAGCTGTACTACGCTCCTCTCTCACCCAGATCTGACAGACCTTTCCCACTGACCTTATAAGTTGTCTTTGGTGTTTGTGGGTTGAGATGTCTGGAAACCACCACAGCAACCCATTATTCAGTCCCCTGAGGCCTGCTCCAGGTTTGCTGGGGCCCTGATCTGTGCCAGTGTGACCTAAGCTGACTTGTGCTCCTCTACTGGCCCAGCACAATAGACCTTTACTGTTGACCATCCAGGTTGCCTTGGCCTTCAAATTTGTTTCACTCTCTCTTTTTATGGGTTCTGCTGCCGTAGAATTTGTTTACAGTCATTTTTACAGGTATTTGGAGGGGCTTGGGGGAGAGTTCAAATGAGTCCTTATCTTTTCTCTGCCATTTTGGCTCTGCCCCCCCCATAAAACACTTTTTAAAAGGAAGCAGTTCTAAGATTATATGAGCAAAAGGGTTCCTGATCTCTTGTTTCAAAGTTATTGTGCCAGTCATGGTTCATATATTCCTTTTATTCTTATTCCTAATATTTTTATATGGATTGAATCTTGGTAAAATGAACATCTGGGATGCCTACTGCCATCTCAACCAGAAATCTAAACATTAGAAATAGCCCTCAATAAATAGAAGTGTTGTGAGGAGGTATAGTCACAAAAGGTCAAGAATCAGACTTTTCACCTTGCATTCCAAATACCTGGGAGGGCAAGCTGGAAGAGTTTTAGGAGATGATTGTAAGCAGAGGGATCATAGGAGTAGTTAACATTTTTTCCTTTCATTTTCACTCTGTTCAGGTAAACATAGCTATTTAAAATGATTAGCCTTCAGAATCTCATGGTTAGAGGTCTTAATTCTTAATTTAGAAGTCCTTTAATTTCTATCTAGGAATTAGGATTCCTAAATTTTATGAATTATAAGGTCAAAGCCAATAGGTAAGTTACCTGCTGAAGCTAAAAATTCCATTTTAACCCTGGTCAATTGCTGGTAGCTACTCTTCTTCAGCTATCTCAGATTTTGGAGACACAAATATTATATATTATATAATACCCCAGAAACGTCTCTGTGTATAGGCCTGCTCCAACAGGGTCGACGACTCTTGCTTCTGCCTCCTACAATCCCCACAATAATGGATACTAGGGTTATTACTTGACCTTTTACTATTGGTGAAGGATGGGTTTCATAATAAACAGGATCTTAGAGAGATTCCTGGATCTTTGGTTCAGCTGTCAGTGAGGAGTGGGTGGAGGAATAGAGACAGAATCATTGGAACTCATGAGAAAATTGTGAATACTGGGTACAGTTTCAGCTCCAGGAGAGTGAAAACTGCAATTCTGATAAATTAAAACACTGTTGTGACTGTTATTTGATTTAGTGCTCTCAAGGGACAGATTTATTTTGGCTTTATTTACTTTTAGAGAGCCAGTTTTGTCCATTAAATACTTTTAGCTTTATATGTATATGTATGCATTTGGATTTATGTTTGTATTTGCATATAAATGCAGTAGTGTATACACATATGCACATATGTGTATATATGTATACATATATGCATATATGTGTATATATGTATACATATATGCATATATGTGTATATATATGCATACATACAAACATTTTATGCAAGCATAAGAAGAATACACATATTTAATCAGAAGATGAGATTTCATCACTGTGGGAAACCCAGAATCACAGAATTTTAGAGTAGAATGGCACATTGGCAGCCTTGTCAACTAATCCCTCCCCTAAATCAGAAGTCATTAACCTGAAGTTCCTTTTAAAAAACATTTGATAGCTGCATTTCAATATAATTGACTTCCTTTGTAAAGTCTCTGAATTTTATTTTATGCATTTAAAAATATCATCCTGGTAAGGGGTATATAGTCTTCACTGGGCTTCCAAAGGGATCCAGAACAGACTCTCATGCACACACACACACACACACACACACACACACACACACACACACACACCAGTTAAGAACCTCTGGGCTAAAGGATTTCTCACTACAACATAGCCCCAAAATGATTATACATCCTCTATTTGAAAACCTCAAACATTTGGACAACCCTAATCATTAGTAAATTTTTTCACAGCATCAAAACCAAAATAGTCCTCTTCATGACTTCCTCTATGTTCCCTACTATACCGTCTGGGGCCAAGGAAAAAAAGTCTAATCTTTATTCCACATGACTGCCTTCAAATCCTTGTCAGAAGATTAAGGGAAATTGAAGTTAAATGTAAGGAAGTCCATTGGTTCTCTTTGGAGAGGTAAACTAAAGAGTTGGCAGAGTTGGCTTAAATATGCATCCAAAGGCAATCAGAAGTATTATTTCATTGGGCAATCAAGCAATAAACATTTATTAAGCACCTACTAAGTGCTAAGCACTGTGCTAAGTGCTGGGGATACAAAAAGAGGCAAAAGACAATCCATGCCCTCAAGGAGCTTACAATCTAATGAGGACATTTGGTAATTTCATATTGCAGTACTCATGATAATAATTTTTTTAAAAAGACCACCATGAAAATAACTGTAATTTATGTATTAACATTTGTGGCAAAGGATGGAGAGGTATTACAATTCTATAAAGAACTCAATAATAAAATTAATATATGTTTAATACTCACTGATTTCAATGCAAATGTGAGCATAGAGGAAGATGGCAAAATGTATGTGTGGGGCTGGGGGTGGGTAAGAGAGAGACAGACAGACAGAAACAGAGAGATAGAGAGAGACTTTGGTTCAAGAGTAGTAAGACAAGCCAAAGCCCTGTAGCCTAGATAGATGCTTTGAGACCATATACCATGGAAACTTTCTCCAAGAAGAGAATTGGAAGCACTGTACTTGGCAAATACTGCATAGCATCACCAGAAAAAAAGAAATTTATTATAATAAATGTAATGAGTAGAAATCAAATGGTTACTAACATGGGGATAATGTATAAATCAGATGTCTTCCATATACACTACCACTGTTTCTGGGGGAAGTTTAATTAATGTTAGATAAACTACCATAATAAGAGGACAAAACAGTGCTTAGAATTAACAAGTAAATGCTTAATCACCTTGCCAAGTAGAGTGATACGACAGCATAGAACAACACACATTTTTAATACTACTATGGTTGTAAAATTTTTCAGAAAATAATGTTGGAAGATTATGAGCAGAATCAATTTTATAGAAAATGAACCAGTTCAGCTGGATCATCCTACAAGCATTTAAGGATGAAACTGGGGATAACAGAAGGGAAAAATGAAAATATCTCTCAGGACTCCTATAAAAAAACTTATATCAATGATAGTGGAGCCACCTCACTGGACTCTAACATCCCTGATGTGCTTCATGAAGAAATAGAAATGGCAATAAAGAAAATAAAGATGGAAAAAGTAGCTAGACTAAGTTACATACGCATGGAAGAAGTCTATGCTGAAGGTGACATGATATTGAAGGTGTTATCGAATGTGTGTGTGTGTGCGTGTGTGTGTGTGCAGTTGATTCTAGAGCTATTTTTTAAAATCAGTTCTCAAGATATCTGAAAGAAGGGAGCATACAAAATATGGACCTTATAACCAAAAAGAAAACAAGAAAATATCAATAACTACTAACTGATATACTTACTTTCCTATCTATAAAATTTTCATGAGAATGGTCTACACATTATCAAGAAATTCTTGTTGAAATATGAAAAGAGAACAAGCAGAGTCCTTCAGTGATACAATACAGTAGATCACATCTTTACTGTCAAATGATTGAATGAAAGGTGCAATTTAAAGGTTCTTCTTCAACACAGCACTTTTCACACATATTTTTAAATCATGAGATTCCTAGAAAGAGGCAACCACAAAGATAACTTTGTTCAGTGGTCCTCTGACTATCAATACAAAGGAAGGCATAAAATAGGGACATATTATTGCCCATGATATTTGCCATTGTCATGAAGAAAAATCAAGCACAGAGTGCAAACAGAAGAGTGTTCTCTATAAATAGTGAGATCCTCCAAACGCTCCTTTTGTGGATGACATTGTTCCCCAGAGCAGTGCAGAGCCTTCTGAATGAGATTTATAATTATTCAAAAGAGTTCAGCATAAATATCCACGCAGAGTGCCAGGCCTGGAGTTAGGAACACTCATCTTCCTGAATTCAATTCCAGTGTCAGACACTTGCTAGCTGTGTGACCCTGGGCAAGTCATTTAACCCTGTTTAGCCCAATTTCCTCTTCTGTAAAATGAGCCAAAGAAGGAAATGGCAAACCACTCCAGTATCTTTGCCAAAAAAAACCCCCCAAACCCCCAAAAAACCAAAAACCAAATGGGATCATGAAGAGTTGGACACAACTGAAATGATTCAACAAGAAGTGTTCTTTCCATTGTACCACACTACCTCAAGAGGGAGCACTTAGTCATGACATTCTAAGATTTAGTGAATAGGTCAAGTTAGCCATCTTTATCTCCATTATAACTTTAAATATTTCAATTATGTCTCTTCTCAACTTTATTCTTTCCAAACTCAACCTTATCTGTTGCAGCAGTCATCAATAGATTTTTAGTGCTGTAAATTACCTTAGAGATCATCTAGCTCCTCATTTTACAAATAGAGAAACTGAGGTATTAAATGTTTCAAAGTGAGGTATTGTGGTCTACTCTATTTTTTTCAGATAGCTTGAGAAATGATACAAAAAATATGAAAATCAATAATTCGTATTTGATAATACGTTTGACATTGTGTTGAATGCCATCTCCAGCATGGACTGTTTTTGTTTATATCTGGAACAATCCAGCTGATTTTTATTTGTTCTCTTTACTGACATTTTCAAATCCTTGTGAAGTATGTTGGTAATGTTAGAGTCCAAATGAGTTGGCTGTACCATCATTGATGGAGAAAATAGTTTCTTATAGAAATCTTGACACCTTTTAGTGGAAAGTGATCTGGAGTCAAAGGACCTAGGTTCAAATCCTGACTCTATTACCACCTGTGTGACCTTACATTCTCTGAGCCTTGGTTTCCTTGTCTATAAAACAATAAGATTGAAGTTCTAACAAGGACTTTAGAGGTCATCAGTCCAACCCTTCATTTTATAGATGAGAAATATGGGGCCTAGAGAAATTAATGATGTGGTTAAGGTTATATGGTTAATAATTAATGAAAGTGAGATTTGAACCTAGATCTTCTGACTCTAGAGCTGGTAATCCTTTAATGGTGCCACACCAAGTTGATGACCTGTAAGGTCCTCCAACTCTAAATCTATGATCCCAGGATCCTAAGATTAGAGAGGTAGTTAGGAACAAATCTGGATCTAGAACCCAGGTCTTCTGAGATCCTACTTCAGTGCCCTTTTAGTTGCACCCCAAGGTTGGTTAGTACCAACTTTATTTATTTATTTTGCCTTTCTTCCACTTTGGCATTTATTTATTTTAAATTTTTTATTTATCTTATTTATAATTTATGAAATAAAAGAAGCATTCCCATAACATGGTAGAATAATAAAAAGAAACAACAGATCTGTTGTGTACAATTTGCTAAACATATAATAAATTTATCATGTAAATTTCTGTTTTTCCCTTTTTTTCTTCCCTTCTCCCCCACCACTACCCTAGAGATATCCATCTTAGGCATAAATTTGCATATATGTAAAACTATAATACATCATACTATCAGTTCTTTCTCTGATGCAGACATCTTCCTTCATAGGTCCTTTATAATTAATTTGGGTATTTATAATAGTCAAAATAGTACCAACTTTAAAAATTGTGGGGGCAGCTAGATGGCACAGTGGATAGAGCACCAACCCTGGAGTCAAGAGGACCTGAATTCAAATCCAGCCTCAGACACATTCATACTTCTTAGCTGTGTGATTCTGGGCAAGTCACTTCACCCCAATTGCCTCACTGAAAAAAAAATTGTGAACACTGAGCTTTGAATTGAAGACCTATCTCAGGTCAGACAAATCTAACCATCCCTAGAGAATGGAAATAACATACAGTAATCCCCCTTCCTCCCTTCCCTTATTCTCCCTTTTTTTTTTTTCTGTCTTCTGTGCTTAGGGAACCCTCAGCTATCTGAACATCTGGGTTCAGTAGTTGGAGCAGTTTCCTTCCAGAACTTTTTCCTCAGACATGGCTTTGAGAGCCTTCCCCACCTCCCTCTCTCTTTCACTCCTTGATGCTTTCACTGCCAATCAGGACTGTTTCCCAATAACAGGAAACGTTCACCTTACAAGATATTAGTGGGCCCATTTTCAATCTCACTTAACCTTTAGAGCAGTCACACACTTTTGCAGACTATTCCAGCTAAAGGCAAAAGTCTTCTCCACCTCCCCTGTCTTGGCATTTTTCATTCTGTGTCAATTAGCATGATGAAGGCAATCTAATAATGATGAATTGGCTAAGCTGGTTCTGGTGGCAGGAGCTGACTCCAATGCAAGAAGGGCTATTTATGAAGGGGGGGCCAAGTCTATGTCCTGCTCTGGGTGCCTTCTGAACCCGAATCTTCCAGACCTTATGGAATAGCAACAAACATTAGCTCCAGAATAAAAACTGATCTACCCAGCAGAGGACTGTCAATCCCATGATCACAGGATGTTAGAGCTTGGAGATCACCCAGCCCAATTATATGGATCAGAGAATGAGGTTTAGAAAGAAGAAATGCCTTGTCTCAGATCACACAAATAATTGGCACAGCTGGTTCCCTTCCCTGCTCCCCTCCCCACCCCATCCAAATTCCTACTATGATGGACTTTCCACACACCACACAGTCTCTGTTTTTGTACCCAGCCAAAGAGGTTGTTTGTTTAGTTACTAGGCTCAGCTGGAATTGGTCAGACTAATGGAATTTTCTTAGCCTCTCTTTTCCACACTGCCTTATTTTAACTACCATATTGAAGGTATAAGAATTTCAACTGTCTGAAGTAATGTTCTAGCCCAGTGGTGTCAAACTCTAACAGAAATAGAGGCTACTAGTTGATACAGAAGGCTGTCTGCTTACCAATAATAGGAAACATTCTCCCTATGATAATAATAGACAACATTTATGTAGTATTTACTATGTCCCAGGCACTGTACTAAGCATTTACAAATATCGTCTCATTCAATTGTCACAACAGCCATGGGAGAGGCTACATTTTACAGATGAGAGAACTGAGATTAAGTTACTTGCCCAGGTTCACATAGCTAGTAAGTGTCTAAGATCAAATTTGAACTCAGGTCTTCTTGACACCAAACCTGGGCTATCCACTAAGCTACCTAGCTGCCTACAAGATATTAAGGGGTTTATTTTCAATCTCCTTTTATAGGGTGATTATTGATTTAGTTTTAAAATATAATGGTATCTATGTTCTCTTGTATTTTTATTTATTTTACTATTGCTGCTTGTGCTTTATACTCAAAGAGAACCAATGACATCCCAATGATGGGGTCAAGGTATGATGAATCTGACTGTGGTTAATCAGCTCAATATGAGCTCAGAAGCCTCTTCCATAGGTTGGGGCACAAACAGTCATTTTGAACATTTGGGATGAAGATGTTTCTAGTTTTGCACATTTCATATTTCCTTTGTGCTACGGCAATTCTTTGTGCTCACAGAGCACAGTACCTTCTTTTGATGTAGACATACCATGCTGAGCAGTCCTGTGTCAGTGTCTCCCATGTCCCACAATTAATGCTAAAGTTCTTCAGAGGGACCTTGAGAGTGTCCTTGTAAGACATCACCCATCATCTGCTATTTTGTTATTTTGCTATTTTATTAAATATTTCCCAATTACATTTTAATCTGGTTCTAGCTACAATTGGGCTGTTTGACACCTCTGGTTTAGAATGTTCTTCTTTCTAACCTCTGCCTCCAGGAACTCTCCCCTCCCCTTCAAGGCTCGGCTTAAGCATCTCTTCCTACAAAAAGCCTTTCCTGATTCCCTACCCTCAATCCCAATCATCTTAATTTTGTGTATACACACACATATATACATGTACACACATATGGGTGTATGTATATATCTGTGTCTATGCATATATGTATTTTTATACATGTTTATCAATAGGTAAAGGCAGTATTGCATAGTGGCTAGAGAGCTGACCTTGGAGCCAGGAAGACTTGGGTTCAATTCCTATATCTGTCGTGCCCACAGGTGGCAGTGGTGCGATCCTTAGCAAGCTATTTAACCTCTCTGTGTTTCTAAGCTACTCTTTAAAACTGTTGAGTATAGAGAAGGGTCCAACCTGCACTGGTAGAGTTTCCTATACCAGAAGAATCATGAGTCAATCCCTATCCTTTATATTTATTTTTGTGTATGCATATTGTTTCCTCTTTCTCCTCCTTCTAGTAGAACACGGTAAAGACTGTTTTGTTTTTGTCTCTGTATCTATAATTCCTAGCATGGTGCCTTGCACACAGTAGGTGCTTAATAAACAGTTGTTGAATTGAACTGAATTAAATTGAGAAACCAAGGTCAATTGGGAATGCCTGTTAAATTTGCACCAATCTCTTCTCTTGAATAAACCTGGGAAGAAATTAAATCGAACCAATGGGATGGACATAGGTCACAATGGGTACTCAGTGTGCACAAAATCAAGCTCTACTGCCTGAGCCTTGTTGAAAAGGCATGGAAAGGATATGCAGGGCATTCATCAGGGCATTCATCAGCTGGTATAATAACTGTACTCTCTTATTCTGGACCAGATCACTTTAACTTTAGAACAGTGCCATCTGGTGGTTAAACCAAAATAAAACCAAACCAAAACAAAACAAAAATACTTTGGATCTAATTCCCCAGATAAAATCTTATTGCAGTTGGTGAGGCTTTTTGTTTGGTTTGAACATAACCATCCCCAGGTGTTTGGGGTGGAGATAATCATCACACTGTGTCTCTCCTCTCCCTTCCTTTCCCTCCTTCTCCCCCACTAAAATATCCAGGTGAAATCAGATTTAAAAGAACATCTAGTGCAGCCTTCCATAATGTAAAGAATTCACAAAAGGGGAAAATTAGGGCAACCATTCAAAAGAGGCAGGAACTTTTTCTCCGCAATTCCTTATATAACCTACTGAGTGGGCAGATCTTCCTGGCTCAGTTGGTAATCATCTTTGTCCCCTATCCCCAATCACAGGGACCAAGGGACCAACCAGCAGCTGCTGACCATATAGGTCCATTTAGTATGGTGTCAGAGCATGTGCTAGATAGACAGATAGACAGACAGACAGACAAATGATAGACAGATTATGGTGTCCCAAAATAAAGTATATTTTAAGCTTTTTGACCTTTGGTCCACTATATACATATGTGTACATATATAATGTGTGTATCCAAGTGAATTATAAATAATTTTCCTTTGTGAAGTCCATAATAACACTTTAAAAAATGGGAGATACCCCCAAGGCTTTGCAAAAACATAATACTCAGCAGAATAACCTAGATAGATAAAGTAGCTGCCCAGGTAGGATGATTTCAGGGACCACAAATATGCTTTGACCTCCACATTGCCAAAAAAACTAAAACAAAACAAAACAAAAAAACACTTAACACATAGCTCTCTGATGATGGATATTCTGATGTTACAGATTCCTTTAGGTTGAAGTATTATTTTTCATGAAAATGCATGTACTCTGGGGCAGGATAAAACCCTAAATCCCATTGGTCACTTGCCCCACAGTGTGACTAAGTTTATTAGATCATCTCCTGGGAACAGGATTGGATTAATAGGGAGGAAGAAAGAGAAAACACATCACTAGGGGCCTGAGCAGGACAGATGGGAGGGAGTCAAAGAAGATAAGGTAAGAAGAGGTTAGACTCACTGGGGAAAGGGCCTTTGATTAGCAATCAAACCTGGTATTAAATCTGTACTATCTATATGACCTTGAACAAATCATTTCTATTTCTCCTCCGTGGAACTCAATTTCCTCATCTGTAAAATGAGTTAAGACTAGATGATATCTAAGGTCTCTTCCAGTCTAAAAAGTATAAATACAAACTTCGTCGATGTCACAATTTTGCCAAAGGCAAAGGAATCATAACTCTTGAGGTCATTCTCTAAGGCAAACAATGTTAAAGCAGAGATACAAATAGAAAGTGCTGTTTCTTCACTGGTGGTGGTGATGGGGTCAGGGTTCAGAAAACTTGAGTTCAAATTCCAGCTCTGCCACTAAGTAATGATGTGACTTCAAACAAGTCATATCACTTTTCTGGACCTCATTTTTCAAGTATAAAATGAAGAAGCTGGTCTAGACCAGGGTTTCTTGAGCTTTTTATATGTGGTGGCATTCTAGGGAAGACTACGGATGTCTATTATTTTATTTTATGCATTTAACATTTTAAAATACATACATTAAGATACATAGGATTACAAAGGAAGTCCATTATGCTGAAATACAGTTATTAAAATTTTTTTAAAAAATATTTTTATTAAAAATTTAGTTCATAAACTCTAGGTTTAGAATCTCTTATCTAGATGATCTCTTAAGGTCTACTTCTATCAAAAAAATTATTGTATATATTTTGAATTTAATTATATTTTATATGCTATTTGAGAGCATGAAGTCTTTCATTTTTGTCTTTGTATATAGAATAATAAATGTTTATTCAATTGAGTTGAAAAGAATTTCACTTCTGAACTTTTATAATTCTCATAATAAATACTGAAAAGACACCCATATAGGGAAGCCACGTGAATGGGCAGACCATAAGTAAACATTTTCCCTCCTAATGAGGATGTAGACTATCTCACTAGGGTTTCCCTTAAAAAATGCTCCATCTATGGTTTAGAGGCTATATCCTTTACTAAGCCCTGAGGAGAAGGTAGCTTATGGCCTTGCTCCTCATCATAACCTTGGGCTAGCTTCCCCCACAGGTGTGGTAAAAGACAGGACCTATAGAAAATGGACCTGGGCAACCACTCTCATTTTGGTACTGTAGATTCCAAAATGCAGAATAGATTTCACCCATTTCTGAAGATGCAATTCCATTCTGAAGGTGTGATCATGAAGGGATAGTAAGAATATGCTTGGAAGTCAATGTGTACATGCTTACTTTTGTGGTAGAGAAGGCATTTTTGTGCTGTACCGTCTGCTACCTTGGAAATTGTTGTAATGAGGCTCCAGTTACCAGATTGCTTATAGAATCTATATGTTCAAATAGATAGAGTAATGAAAAATACTGATGCTATGTAAATCAGGCAAGCAACATACAGGAAGAAGAATAAGAACCAGGCCAACAAAAAAGAAATCTATGATTAGTAGAGTGAGGACTTCATCCCACCCCAACCCCTTGCTTCAGGAAAGTGCAGGCTTTCCACCCAGCCCCTGAACTCAAGGAAAACAGCCATATCTCTCTACAATCTCTTCTTCTATCCTCTTCTCTTTAGGGTTTCTCCAAATGCCTTTTATGCTCTTGTAAGATCCCTAGGGGCTGCCTTCTACACCCAAAATGGTGTCCAAAGACATGAACTCTCTCTGCTTCTGCACTCTTGGGAGAGAGAAGAAAGAACACAAACTTATAAATGTGAACATT
The DNA here is from genome assembly GCF_003287225.1 of Phascolarctos cinereus. Lineage (NCBI taxonomy): Eukaryota > Metazoa > Chordata > Mammalia > Diprotodontia > Phascolarctidae > Phascolarctos > Phascolarctos cinereus. Next base: position 207,064,772 of record NW_027555847.1, read on the forward strand.
GCAGCTTAGAAGAATTGATGGGTCAAGAAAGAAAGTGTGTAGCTGGGATGCTCCCACAAAACTCAATCCTGTAAATGAAATTGCTAGAATTATGCAGCAGTTCTTTAAGTGTGGTCTGGGGACCCTATGTGCCTCCTATAAGTTAAAAAAAATATCATAATAATACTGAAATATTTTAATTTTAGAAACAATGGTAATACAATAATATATTATATTAACATATACTATATAATAATAGGATATGTTAATGTATATGTTGTAATATTTTAATATTTACTATACAATAATGCAGTACATTAATATATTCTGTGTAATACTATATACTATATCAATTTCATGCTATAAAGTAATAAATTAATGTATAATGTTTGTTCTATTTTATACCATTTAATAAATAATACATTAATGTATAACATTGAATATATTATTGTATAATATGGGGCAGTTAGGTGGTAAAGTGAATAGGGCACTGGGCCTGGAGTCAAGAAGACCTGAGTTCAAATCCAGTCTCAGACACTAGATAGCTGTGTGACTCTACATAAGTCACTTAACCTCTATTTGCCTCAGTTCCTCATCTGTAATGTGGGGACACACTGGACAAGGAAATGGCAAACTACTCCAGCATACTTTGCCAGAAAAAGTTCATGGGGTCATATAGAGTCAGACACTACTGAGCAACAACAACAATATATAATATATAATAATATATAATAGAGTAATAGGAATATGGTAAATATCACTGGATATAACTACATAAACAAAATCTCTTTGAGGGGGGAAGTCCTCAATAACTTTTAAGAATGTAAAGGGATCTTGAGGCCAGAAAGTCTGAAAACTTCTGGAGTTCTTACTTGTAGCACTGTCCTGTGTTCCCCTTACAGTAAATGGTCAGAGACATAATCATGGGTAGGAATTGAGTTTAAGCATTCATTTGTTTGACAAGTATTTAAGAAGTATCTACTTCACATACTATAGTAGGAGCTTGGGATACAAAGACATAAATAGCCACTGGTCTCATGGAGTTTGCATTCTATTAGGAAGAAACCACATTGAGATGATTAAATATAAACTGCTTATAAAGTAATATGTGAAGAAGGCAACTGGGGGAGTGGGGTGAGCCCCATATAGGAAGTACCACTTGATTTGGACCTTAAAGAATGGTAGAGATTGGTAGAGATGGCAGAGAAGGGAAGATGCAATGTATTTCAGCCCGCACAGTGGCATGGAGACTAGAGATGGAATATGTTGTATGAGAAACAGCAGGTGGGGGAATCTGACTAAAACATAGAATGAATTCATGAAGGGGAGTAATGTGCAATAAGCCAGGAACAGTTAGTAGAGAAAACAATATGAGGATTAGACATATGAAAAGAGAAAGAAAATTCTAATTTCTCTTTGAAGGTCCAGTCTCTTGAAAAGACTCAGTCTCTCCCTGCTTATTTGACCTCTGTGAATTAACGATTTTTTTTTTTGTTTTAGTATCATGGAAATATCAGATCCTATAATGTCATCCCTGGAAAGGATATTAGGAATCACTTAGTTCAATATTTAAAAAAAAAAACCTAAAATTTTTTTTTTCAATTAAAATTGCTTTATTTTTTTCTCTCTTCTACCTTTTCACTTCCACTTTAAGACAAAAGAGAAAAGCAAAATTCTTGTAACAAACATGCATAGTTTAGAAAAACAATTCTCCACATTGTCATGTCCAAAAACATGTCATTCTGGATCTTGAGTCTATCATTTGTCTGTGAGGAGATGCACATCTTGCTTCATAATGGGTCCCCTGGAATCATGGTTGGTCATTGAATTGATCATAGTTATTAAGTCATTCAAAATAACTTGGCTTCAGAAGGTTATTATTGAATAAATTCTTCTTCCGCTCACTTCATTCTTTGTTAGTTCATACAAGTCTTTTCAAATTTCTCTGGAAATGATTGCTTTCATCATTTCTTTTAGTTGTTTAGTAGTTTTTCAATCATGTCCCACTCTTCTTTGGCCCCATTTTTGTTGCTGTTGTTGTTGTTGTTGTTGTTTTGTTGGGGGTTTTCTGGCGAGGATACTGGAGTGGTTTACCATTTCCTTCTCCAGCTCATTTTATAGATGAGGAAACTAAAGCAAATAGGACTGACTTGCCCAAGGTCACACAGGGAAGGGAATTGAAGGGTTGCACAGGTAGTGAGTGTCTGAGGTCAGACTGAACTCATGAAGATGAACCTTCCTGACTCCAGGCCTGGCACTCTATCCACTGTATCATCTAGTTGCCCCCATCACTTCTTACAGTACAATATTATATTACATTCAAATATCACAGCTCACATAGCCATTCTCCAATGGATGGGCAACCTTTTTATTTCTAGTTCTTTGCCATTATAAAAAGAGTTGGTACAAATATTTTATATGTGTTCTTTTTCCTTTTTCCTTTGATTTTTATGGCAAGCTCCTTATTTTTACAGAACAAAAACCTAAGGACCAGTGAATCTGAGTGGCCCAAGGTCACATAGCCAAATTAGTAGCAGAGCAGCAACAAGAACCCAGGACTTTTGATTCCTAATGCCAGGATTCTTTTCTCTAGTCTGAAGGAAGGCAAGGGCACTTGCAGAATACCCAAAACTACTTCACTGATCCAGTCTTAAATGGATCATAATGAAGATTTTACTAAATCCAGATAAGGACAGAGAAGGGGCCCATGGGAAGTAAGGTAGGATTTTCCATATAAGAAGTGAATAGGTAACTCATTCACTCAGGGAAGCATTCCACTTAGTAACAGTGGAAGGAAGATAACCCAAGTTAATACTTATTTGCTATTTTTATTTTGTTTCTTTGGGCCAGACCTGTGATTTCATTGATACATCATTAAAGAGAAAATCTCCCTGTACTTCTAACACTTGCTTTGAAAATTACAGTCTTATGGAGTTTCGTAAGGCATTGAGAGTCTAAGTGACTTGAGTACAGTAATATAGTCAGTATGTGTGAAAATCAGGACTTGAATCTATGTCTTCCTTACTCCAACGCTGGCTCACCATTCACACATAGGTGCTAAACTCATGGCTTGGCCTGCAAAACTCCTGAACCAGATTAGTCCAGGATAGCATAACCAGACTAAAACAGAATTGGGAAATATTTAACAAAATTTTAAAAAGTACAATACAGCATAGATAATATTAATTTGCAGGTTTTTAAAGACAACATATGGCCTGCAGGGATTTACCTCTAATTGAGTTTGAAACTACTGCACTATAACATGCTTCTTCTCAACTAAACACTAATAAAAACTAATTCAATTCTACTTATTGGATCATAAATTTAGAGATGGATACAACCTTAGAGATCAAGTCCAAGCCCCTCATTTTATAAATGAGTAAACTGAGGCACAGAAAGATTTAAGTAACTTACCCTGGTTTGCACAGGTTGGAATTATTATATATATATGTATATATATATATATATATATGTATATATATATATATACATATATATATTATATTATATACAGTATATTCAAACCCAGGTCCTCGTATTTCCCAGGTAAGTGCCCAATCCATTATACTTTGCTGCTTCAATTCAATTTGTATCTGAAAATAGATACTGAGGGCCTACTATATGAAAAGTCTTGGGCTCAATAAAACATATAGAAGACCTGTTTGCAAATGGGATCATCGAGAAACACTTGAGTCATGTGTTTTGAAGCGGCTGCTCCATCAAACAGAACCTTCTGTCAGGTAGAAAAGTCCACTGCTTCCTAACAGGGTCAGTAAATAGATATCAGATCCATCAAAGCTCCAGGAGCCTGAGAGCCATTCTTCACCAGTATAGAGTCTAAACAACCAGAAAAATGATTTGTTTGCTTGGGTATTTAAAATGTCCCCAGCCTCTCCCTTGAAGGATGGGAATTTACAAGGATGAAGCTTTCCAAATACCTCTTACTATAGTTTTGCATTTTCTTAACAGCTGCACCTGAGCAAAGAGGAACAACGGAAAGAAAGGCCCAAGGATTTTCAGATTAGTTCAAGCATTAGCCACTATCCCCAATTCTAAGAAAGTCCACATTTGTCCAACAGAAGCAAACATTTCATGCAGCCTGTAATTCTACCTTGATGTATGTGCCAGGGCAAAGGGTCAACAAAGAATGAAATAAGCTTCCTTAGGGGTTTCTTCTTTATTTAGAAAGAGGGAAAGTACTGGGTTTAGAGGCAGCTCTCTACTTGAAACCTGGTGGAAGGAAGGAGGGAAGGAGGGAAGGAGGGAAGGAGGGAAGGAGGGAAGGAAGGAAGGAAGGAAGGAAGGAAGGAAGGAAGGAAGGAAGGAAGGAAGGAAGGAAGGAAGGAAGGAAGGGAGGGAGGAAGGGAGGAAGGAAGGAAGGAAGGAAGGAAGGAAGGAAGGAAGGAAGGAAGGAAGGGAGGGAGGAAGGAAGGAAGGGAGGGAGGAAGGAAGGAAGGGAGGGAGGAAGGAAGGAAGGAAAGAAGGAAGGAAGGAAGGGAGGGAGGGAGGGAGGAGGGGAAAGAGGAGGAAGGAAAAAAGGAAGGAAGGAAAAAGGAAAAGAGGAAGGAGGAAGATGAAAGAAAGAAAGAGTAGACGCTTTTTGCTGATTGATTGTATGAACTTGAGCAAGTCACTTCTCTTAAAGCCTCAGTTTATTAGTCTGCATAATGGAGAAAATACTTCTATTACCTAACTCATGAGGTCACAGGAAAATTGTTTCATAAATCTTTAAGTGTTCTGTAAATTTTAAGTGTTGTACTTGGTGAGATACATGTAGAATTTTAATAAATATACAACCTTTGTTTCCAATGACCCAAAGTGGTCTACTAGAAGGTCTTGAATGTTTATTATTCTACAGCTAATTTGCTTTCTTTCCATTCCCATTTCTAGGGAGAAGTGAGTTTCCCATTTCTAGTGTCCCTCCCTGATTTTGGGGGAAGGGAAGTTCTTATCCCTTCCAGTCAAGAGTGGCTGGTGCCAGTTCCAATCGGCTCTCATGAGCTGATTGTTAAATTTTTGGTGTGAGCATTTATAGTTGGGAAATTGGCAAATGCCACAAATCAGGACTTGATTTATTGCTTTGTTGATTATCTAGACTTCAGAAAGTGATGGGGAAAATTAGTAATGCAGGTTAAATTTAAAAACATATCAGCATACATTTCATTGCCACCATCATCAAGAGATAGTTGTTAAACATTTGCCGGCATGCCTCTATTTCCAGCTTTTGCATGGTAGCCATTGAGGTCCCAGATAGGCATATGAGTTTTCATCCTCCAGAGGCGCAAGTCCTATAGCGTTTCTAAAGAAAGGTCCGAGGTTGTGATGGCCCCCAACAGTCTCCCAACAGTCTCCAATCCCTTGTTTTTCTTGTTTTACTCTCCCTCCCCGCCCCCACCCCATACATACAATCACTTGGCCCCTCTCATAAATTCTACCTGTACAATATGTACATCCCATTCTCTCTACTCACACAGACATCACTTTCACTCAGTCTAATTACCTCTCCTATGGACTATTACACAAGTCCCCTGATTGGTTTCCCTACCTCACCTCTCCTGTCTCCAAGATATCCTCTACACTAGGATTGCACAACCTGTGGCCTGCCAGAGGATTTCCTCTACATTTTCCTCTACATTTCCTCTACATTTTTCACAGGCCACCAAAAATCCTTTGGCAGGCCACAAGTTATACAGGCCTGTATGCCTGTGTACACTGATGCCAAAGGTAAAAGCATTGGTCTGACCATGTCACTCCTCTACTCAGTAACCTACAAGGGCTCCTTATTACCTCTAGAATCAAACACAAACTTCTATTTGGCCTACCTCCAATCTACATTTCCAGTTTTACTATACATTACTCCCTTTCATACACTTTACAGTTCAGCCATACTAACTTTCTTGTTATTTCTCCCACATCCAGTTCTATTTTCAATCTCCATGTTTCTTCACAAACTGTCCCATTTTCCTAGAATGCATTTGTTCCTCATACATGCATACTGTCCTTCAAAGGCTCCTGCATGAGATCTCTCCTGACTTCCTTCCACCTCTCACCTGCTGGTGCCTCCCTTTTATTTTGTGAGGCAGGACCTATAACACATACTGGATATTTTACCTTAGGCAAATCAATTAACTTCTCAGTGGTCTATGAAACTCATCTTCCTGAGTTCAAATATGGCCTCAGACACTTCCTAGCTGTGTGACCCTGGAGAAGTCACTTAACCCTGTTTGTCTCAGTTTCCTCATCTGTAAAATGGGTTGGAGAAGGAAATGGCAAACCACTTCAGTATCTTTGCCAAGGAAATCCCAAACGGGGTCACAAAGAGTCAGACATGACAACAAAAGGTCTAAGCAACTCTCTGAGACTATAATTTGCAAAGAAGATGCCTACTTCCATTAATAGAGAGTTTCTACAATACTCATGAAATCTCAGGACTATTCCCTATTGCCTATCCTATTTATTTTATATATTCTTACATAGGGGCAGGTAGGTGATGCATTAGATAGAGTGCTGGGCTTGGAATCAGAAAGATCAATTTTCCTGAGTTCAAATCTGGCCTCAAACACTTCATAGCTGTTCAACCCCGAGCAAGTCACTTTACCCTGCTTGCCTCAGTTTCCTCAACTGCAAAATGAGCTGGAGAAGGAAAGGGAAAACCACTCCAGTATCTCTACCAAGAAAACTCCAGATGGCATCAGGAAGAGTCAGATACCACTGAACAAAAAGAAATATTTTTTGTGTAAGAATATGTATGTGTTGTTTCCCCCAACAGAATATAAGAGTCTTGAAGACAGGGAATGTTTCATATCTGTCTTTGTATCTCCAATACCTAGATAAGTGTCTTACACATAGTAACTACCTAATTAATGCTTGGTTTTTTTTTTTCATTGATTGATTGATAATGATTTTAAATTAAATTCTACCTGATCACTTTAGTTATGCTCATCCTGTCAGACAATCAGCAATTGAACAGCTGCTAGGTGGTGCAGTGGATAGAACACCAGGCCTAGAGTCAAGAATCCCTGAGTTCAAAGCTGGCCTCAGATAATTACTAGCTGTGTGACCCTGGGCAAGTCATGACCTCTGATTGCTTCAGTTTTCCCACTTGTAAAATGGAGATAATAAGAACCTACCTCCCAAGTTTGTTGTGATAATAATTATAAAGTACTTACCACTATGTCTGGCATATAAAAATGTTAGTTATCATTATTAAAGAAGTATTCAGTGAGGCAGATAGATGGCACAGTGGAAAGAACACTGGACCTGGAGTTAAGAAGACCTGACTTCAAATCTGGCTTCAGATACTTCCTAGCTGTGTGACCCTGAACAAGTCACGTGACCTTTCTCAACAGCTTCAGCTTCCTCATTTGTAAAAGGGGGTAATAATAACACCTATCCCCCAGTCTTGCCATGAAAAATCAAATAAGGTAATATTTGATGTGCTTTGCAAACTAAAAGCACTATATGAATGTCAACTATTATTATTGTTATTAGCCAATGACTTCTCCAGTACATAATCATGGAATCTCAGCATTAGGAAGAGAGCCTCAGAAGCCACTTGGTCCAATCTGTGCCTGATCAAAAATACCCTTGAAAACATCTCCAATAAACTTTTGCTTGAAAATCCCCATGAAGTATCCACTCCTTCTCAAGGCTTTGGATGGCACTAAGGATTAGAAAGTTGTTCCTTATCTCAACCCTTGCTTCACACTGAGGCATTTCTCTGTAGTGAAAAAAGCAGTAGGCTGAAAGTCTGGTCTCTAGCCCCAACTCTGTCCCTGACTAATGACATGACCATGGGAAGGTCACTTTAGCCCCTTACGAACCTCCATTATTTGTCAAACCACAGATGGAATGGGAATTTGGAAAAATAAAGCTCTTCAAAGGACCCTGTCATGGTTTTCATTTTTCTTAACAAAAGACATCTGAAAAGAGAGTAATAAAGGAAAGAGATCCAGGAGGAAGCACTCCAAGACCAAGGAGCTGAGAAATGAAGACTTTGTGAAAATATTTGTGATAATAGCTAGTGTAAGAGCATCTGTGAGAATCAATGCCAAGAGATATGATTATACTGTGTTTGGCTTTTCCTGGAAAGTCACTGAGGTGAATCAATGACCAACAAAAGCAAAAACAATAACAACAAAGCATGCTGGGGAGGTTTTAAGTAGAAACAGTGCCTTCCAGCTACTCACATAACAGGGAAAATTGTGTATGTGTATGTGTGAAAGAGAGACAGAGAGAGACAGAGACAGAGAGACAGAGAGAGAGAGAAAGGGAAAGGAGAAAGAGAAGAGGAGGAAAAGATACAAAGAAGAGGAGGGAACGGTGAAGGAAAAAGAGAGGAAAGACAGAGAGAAGGAAAAGGAGGAGGAGATGATCATCAACAAGCATTTATTAAGCAATTTGTCCCAGGAACTAGGGATACAAAGACAAAAATAAAAATAAAATAATCTCTGTTTTCAAAAAGTTTACATTCTACTAGAGGGGAAGAGAAAAATAACCTATGCAAATATAGCTATAGATACACACACACACACACACACATATATATATATATACACACACACACACATATATATATATATATATATATACATTTTGTATGTATGTATATATGTATGTATATGTAGGTATATATATATATATGTATGTATGTTTGTGTGTGTGTATGTATGCATGTATGTATCTTTAAATGCCAAACAGAAGCATTTATATTCGATCCAGGGAGTAATAGGTAGCCACTGGGGTTCATTGAGCAAGGCAATGACCTTTGTTTGGCCCATGGTGTATAATTCCAAATATAGTGCTCTTTTAATTATAAAATGGATTGTCTCCACAGGTTTAAGTATATGCAGTCATGAACATATTATATACAAGATTAGCTCATCAAATTAACTTGCTGCCACCTTGCCAAGAACATTCCCTGAAGCACTGGGACAAAGGATAGTAAGTTTAGACAGGAGAAGAAGCAGGAGGGAAAGGGTCTATAGCACAGTCTACCAAATATAATAGAAATGCAAGTCTTGTGACTTGTACCACCTCGTTATACTGCTCTTTTCCCTGCATTGTCTGCAGTGTGACTGCTATCAGCCCTGCCAGTATCTCCCTGTCACTCTCTTGACACTGCTAAGCCATGACCTAGAGCTCACAAAGGTTCTTCCTCCTTACTCTTGGATCCAAAATATTTGTCCTTAAAGGAAAGGTTTCTCTTTTTCCTTTTTTTTTCCTGAATTTTTTTCTTTTTCTGACAAGAGTCCTTTTATCCTCATTATTTCTTCTCTCTCTGACCTGTGACATCCTTGTGTCCAGCTTATTCCTTTCAAACATCTCAGGGCTTACCTTCCCATAATTACAGGCAGTTAGGAAAGGGCTCCCTTGAGGCTGTAAGTAGGAGTAGTAACAAAGAGATTATCCTAGGTGTCCAAAAGGCAAATGAAAAAATGACCAATCACCTCCAGGAGATTAATGGTGCCCTTTCCTTTGCTAAAATCCAAAATCTCTATGAAGACAGAGGGGTGAAAGATAGTGACTGGCTGGTTTAGCAAGAGGACAGCAGCATTATTTAAAGGTAAAACACAGCATTTAGAACTGTCTGATTGTCGGGAGATGTGTTCTCCTCCCTTGGGAAATTACTTTTCAAAAACTGCGTTTCGGAGAAATGAGTAGATTCATATGAGAGCCTTATATGACATTAGAGATCATACATCCAATCTTTTTATTTGGCACATGAAAAAATTAAAGCTCAGAGAGGATAGGAGGCCTTCCCAGGTATATGCCAGAGGTAGCTCAAACTAAAAGAGCTGATTGTTAAATTTTCAAGTGAGCATTTACACCATAGAAATTGGTGCTACAAACTGGTACTTCTTGTTCTGGTTGTATAAATTTAATATAATAATAGATAAAATGCTAATAAGGCAAATTTAACTTAAAAGAGCATCCTACTTACACATATTACTCCAGTACCAAAGCCCTTTGATATAGGATTCTTTCCTTATTGATGGAAATGAATGTCCTTGCATGAGAGGCAAATAGGGAGCTCCAGCCTTTGCCAGTCCCATTTGGACTCTTCAAGTGCCAGTTCCTTCTGGGTTGATGACGAGAGGCTGATGGAGGCAGAGTCATTTTCAGTCACTAAAGAAACCTAAAAATCAAGCAGAGACATTAGGGCCAATGGTGTGATTCCCAAGGGTGGTAGCACCTTTCTAGGGCAGAAGGGGCTGACACAGAATCCCAAAGGAGACTGGCAGAAAGCTGGAGTTCTCTGACCTTTCACACAGAGCAGGGTCTTCATCTCCACCAATAAAGAGAGAGTGCCAGATCAATAGGCTTTGGGATAGGGGCAACATATGATGTTTTCCAGAGGGACAGTTGTTAAACATTTATCAGCACACTCCTGGGCTCACCCAGGGTCACATAGTAAGTGTGGGAGATATATCCAGACTCCTGGTCTTTCCCAAGTGGACAGATAGACTCAGTGGGTTCTAGGTTTTATTTGTTCTCATCCTTGTTATGGTTGAAGTATTTACTTAGAAGCCCTTTGGAGAAGGCAAGAATTCTCTCACTCTTGTATGGGACAGGGTTATTCATTTCACATAGGTAAGTGTAGGTTGGCAGCTGGGTGGTGCAGAGGATAGAGCCTCAGGACTGAAGTCAGGAAGATTTGAATTCAAATCAAGCTTCAGACACTTAATAGCTGTGTGACCCTGCAAAAATCATGAAACTTCTCTCTGTCTCAGTTTCCTCAACTGTAAAATAGGGTTGTTGTAAGGATCAAATGAAGTAATATTTTTGAAGTGTTTAGCACAGGGCCTGGCATATAGTAGGTGCTTAATAAATGCTTATTCTTTTCTCTTCTTCTAGAAATGGTTCCACCTGCATTGGTAGAGGGAATTTCCTCACCAGGTCTTCTCTGAACACAGGGATGCACTGAAGCCAGCATGCTCCTGAGAGCAGCTTGTTAAATTTTCACTGTGAATATTTATACTTTGATGATTTTTGTTTTGTTAATTGTCTGTACTTAAGAAAATTGTAATAATTCAGATTAAATATAAAAGTGTGCTATGTATACATTCGGCTCCCCTCCAAAAAAGCTGGTTGTTAAACATTCAACAGCACACTTCTGCTTGTGCTGATGAAATCAGTTCAGCCTCTATCCCTATCCAACACATTACTACATTGCTTCCTGTTCCATCTGAGCACAAAAAGCTACAAGGTGCTCCAGCTGGCCCCTGATGCTTGACCTATGGACTACCACAGGAAACACAGAGGCAAAGAAAATGCTTGGCTAGATAAATTCAATATTCTTCCTCTGCTGTAAGTAAGCAAATCTCTTTGTTGTTAACTCAGATCTTTTGTTAGTATTTAATTTTGTTCCAATACCAAGCCTAAACTCTTAAGCACAGTATAGTGTCCTTAATAACTGCTTATTGGCTTAATAAATAATTTAATAATATAAATTTAATAAATTAATTAATAAATTAAAAGCTTAATGAATGCTTATTGACTGACCTGAAATCAGGCTTGGCCTGTGATGCCTACAGACTCTTCAGAGATTATAGGACAACAGCAAGAAACTCCATAGCGATTCAAAAGAGAAACAAGTCCTTTTAAAAGAAGAAAATAGGAATTAATTTAGATAAGAAATCAGAGTTGTCATTTTCTTTAAAAAAAAGAAGCAACAAAGTAGTAAAAGTTGAATATATAATGGGAAAATTCAACACAAGACTTCCTAAAGTAGAGAGAAGAGTAACAAAAGACCAAAACACTAAAAGAAAACATGAATTCTATAAAAACCAAAACAAACCAAAACAAAAAAAACAACTAATGTTTCAAACTTCAAATCACACAAGGGAAAGGATTAAGCATTTATTAACCACCTACTATGTGCTAAGTGCAGGCAGCTAGGTGGCTCAGTGAATAGAGTACCAGGCCTAGAGTGAGAAAGACTCCTCTTCCTGAGTTCAGATCCAGCCTCAGACACTAGCTGTGTGACTCTAGGAAGGTTGCTCAACCCGAAGAGTTGGAGAAGGAAATGGCAAACCATTCCAGTATCTTTGCCAAGAAAAATCTATATGCAGTCATGGAGTGGAGGACACAACTGAAAAAAATGACTGAATGACACAAAAACATGCTAGACATTGTGCTAGGCGTTTTATAAATATTATCTCATTTGATTAACATAGTGGTTAAATGTCACAGTTTCAATAACAAACCACACATTTGGTAAGCATCCGTGAGAAAGAAACTCAAGTGTGAAGGAAATGCGATTTCAATAATAATTCAAGATTATTTGTTAGTTATAAGAAACTGGATAAGAAAAAGGTATATTCTAAAAAAATCAAAGAACCTGAATAACAATAGAAACATAAAAAGTAATTAAATCAATTGTTTTTTATATAAACTGTTGTTTGTTTTTAAAAGGGAAAAATTGATCTTTTGGGATGAAAAGATGGAACAAAGAAAGATTATCAAAGGATAACAAAGACCTAAGGGGTTAAAATTTTGAAAAATTAAAGATTCAGAAGAGAAGGAGTAAGATTTCATGGACTAAATCCTTCTGGCTCCTTATGACCAAATCAATGTTTTTTGTAGGAAGGAATAATTGGGTGGGAAGCTGTGCAACTAGGATGATGGGAAGTAAAGGACAAAAGAAAGCAGGTAATATGTGTATGTTTGTGTGTGTGCATTGTGTTGTGGGGGGTGTGTGAACATATAAATAAATAGTGGGGGCCTGGGAGAATAGGTTAAAAACAGCAGAAAGGGGGGCAGTTAGGTGGTACAGTGGATAGAGCACCAGCCTTGGCATCAGGAGGACCTCAGTTCAAATCTGGCTTCATACACTTACTAGCTGTGTGACTCTGGGCGAGTCACCTAACTCCAATTGCCTAAAAAAAATGTTATTTGGGGCAGCTAGGTGGTGCTGTGGGTAGAGTACTGGCCCTGGAGTCAGGAGGACCTGAATTCAAATCTGGTCTCAGACCAGACACTTGACATTTACTAGCTGCGCAAGTCACTTAATCCCAATTGCCACACACACACACACACACACACACACACACACACACACACACACAAAGACAATGGAAGGGAGGAACAGGGTATGAGGATCTGAACTGAGAGCAGATGCTATGCCCAGAAGAGGAAAGGAATGGCTGGCACTAAGGAAGGTAGCCATGGGAGAAGAGGCATATGTCCGCAGTAAGAAACAGGAATATTAAATAGGAGTCCATACAGAAGGGAGGAAATTTCCAAATTAGCGGAAAATTGCTCTGAGAAATGATTGTATTTCTTTGAATAGTATCTCACTTCAAGAGAGGTCCCCAAAGGTACAAAGTGGTAGAAGGATTATAGAACAAACAATAGAATTGCATGGCCCTAGGAATGGAGAATGATAATGGTAAGTACAAGAAGAAGAGCTGGGTCCCATGACTTTAAACACAGAGTGACTCCTACCACACAGTATGTTTGTACCCAACATTGCATCTTCCTTCTTGAATTTATATTTCTAAGAGTGAGGCACAGAAGAAAATTGGAAGAGTTAGGCAGTTTACAAAGTAGAAAAAAGGAATCTGGTTCTTCAGAAATTTTGCAGAACAAGAAAGGGTATAACATGTATCAAAAAATAAAATTCAGATCAATTTGGAAAGAAAGAGAAATAATGAGGGAAAAGCAAAGAAAAGTTGCTTAGAAAAGACAGAGCAAAATTATTACTTAAAATAAGTGGTTGAAGAGGAAAGAGGCAGGGAGGGAGGGAGAGAGAGAGGGAGAGAGAGAGAGAGAGAGAGGAGAAGAAGAAGAGAAGAAGAAGAAGAAGAAGAAGAAGAAGAAGAAGAAGAAGGAGAAGAAGAAGAAGAAGAAGAAGGAGGAGGAGGAGGAGGAGGAGGAGAAGTAGAAGAAGAAGAAGAAGAAAGAATGAAAGAAAGAGAGAAAGAAAGAAGGAAGGAAGGAGATGGAGGAATTTTGAATGGAAGGAAGGGAGGGAGGGAGGGAGTAGGAGAGAGAGGGAGAGAGAGGGATGAAGGGAGGGAAGGATGGAGGAAGGAAGAAAGGAAGGAAGGAAGGAAGGAAGGAAAGAAAGGAAGAAAAAGAAAGAAAGAAAGACTGACAGACAGAAAGAAAGAAAGAAAGAAAGAAAAAGAAAGAAAGAAAGAAAGAAAAAGAAAAGGCATGGATTAGCAGACAAGGAAGTGTATTTCATTTAGGAGGAGTGAGCAGCATGAAGGCAGAGGAACAGGTACCAGATACCTCACTCTGCAATGGGGCTGAAAGGAAGGAGGAGCCTCCAAGGAAGTGAAATCATGTTTGTAAAAAGCAGTCCCCTTGGAAGCCCTTAACTTACAGTCCATTAAGTTCATCAGCACTTACTGTCCAAGGTAAGCAGCACTCATCAGGTAAGTTTGGTGGGGGGGAAGGGGAGAGGGATGCTGATGTGCCACCTAGCCCTGAGATCATTAAACTGACAATGACATGGACAACTCAGTGTTTATTGTTATTATTGGCTGCAGAAGGGGTGGTTTGAAAAATGATCTGCAAATTTAATTTTTAATTAAGCAGAAGCCCTCAAGGGCCTCTGTAGTTCAAGCATGAAACAAGAAAATCTGTTGCTGGTGATAGAGCTCTTAGAAGCTCACACCCTGGAACTATGTGTCATGGGGGTCTGGCAGTCAGTCAAGTGAATGAGAAAGTCTGAGTTAAAGGTCCTCAAATCATTCTGTGCTCAGTGGTCACTTAGGCAAATGCAGCTACATCATGAAGGGTCCTGGATGATCTTTCAGAAAAAAAAAAAAGATCCAGAAAGTTGGAGCATAGAGCTAGAAGGGAGCTTAGAAGTGAGTTTGTCCAAACTTCTCCTCTCAGTGACCAATTAGGTCCCCCTGCTTAAGTTCCCAATCAGTGTCAGGGAGGTAGGAGGGTTTCTTTTTTCTCTGACAGGTTCCAGGCTGTAGAATGTGGAGCTATGCTACTCCTCTCTATATATTATAGCATATAACAGAAAGCCCTAGATCAGAGGGGGCAGGGACTGGGTGGTAGAAAGCATGCCTGGGTTCTAGTCCCATCCATCAATGACTTACCATGCTCCTTGGAAAAAAAAAATCACTCTGTACTCCTGAGCCTCAGGTGTAAGCCATTTGTATAATGAAATAGTATTATCTGCCCTATTTCCAAAGGTTGATATATCAGAGCCATTAATCTTTAAAAGGGCTTTCAAAAGTACAGACACAATAGAAATTAAAAATATCATAAACCATCTTTTAAATTGTCTTTTGTTTTTATAGCACTTCCGTATTCAAATATAACCTGCCTTCTACCCCTAGTCAGAAAGTAATCCCTTATAACACAGAATAGAAAATATAGAGAAAAAATAGATCATTAGAACCAACCATCCATATCAATTGTGCCTAACAGCATATTTAGTATTCCACACCCATAGTCCCCCACCTCTGCAATGAAGTGAAGGAGGTGCATTTTTAAAATCTCATTCATATGAAATTGGTCTCAATGACTAGAAAACTAGGAAACAATAGGCAAATTTATTTGCCTAAAAGTAAAAGAAAGAGCTATGAAAAAAAATTCTCAGTCATTTAGTACCCTGTATTTGCTGAAAATTCCCAGTCTAAGGCATAAAGCCCAGAGGAGGTCTTAGCCACCGAAGCAGGCAAAAATCCTTCATCTTATCTCTAGTCTGTTTAGAATCAACAAAAAAAAAATACAGATACGTTAAATAAAATACCAGACTAGCCACATTCCCTTAGAATTACCCAGTATGCCTCTAAGGTGTGGGGCATCCTGTCGGCTGCTCATAAAAGGCAATAGAGGAAGATAAAGGGGATGAGGGAAAGGAGGAGACAAGGTTTTTTTCTTCACCAATCTTCCCTTCTGAAGAAAAAGGAACCATTTATTAGAGAACTAGAATTATACTTTCTGTCAAAAAACACAGGATAATTACATTGGGGAAACAATGAGCTATATATAAAACAAGAAGGAACTGCATATTCCATGGAGTGGGGGGAGGGAGGAGGTGTGGTATGTAGTACTTAAAAGCAAAGCAAGAGGGGCAGTTAGGTGGCACAGTGGATAGAGCACCGGCCCTGAAGTCAGGAAGACCTGAGTTCAAATCCGGCCTCAGACCAAACACTTGACACTTACTAGCCGTGTGATGCTGGGCAAGTCACTTAACCCCAATTGCTTACAAAAAAAAAAAAGAAACAAATCAAAATGGATTCATAATTACTCTATGTTGGAAATCCAGGATTATCTATTTGCCTACATACTATTTGTTTTCCCCTTTTAACCAAAGCCACATGAGTGCTTTTCAGAAGTTTTCAGCAAACATGATGATGAATCCCTGAAAACTTTGGTGTTTTGTTTTGTTTTGTTTTGTTTTGATGGAGGGCAGAGAACTTTTCACAAGATAAAAATGTAACTGTCCATTAAGTTAAAAAATTGAATAGTTGCTAGATACAGTGAAAATAGTATGGAACATGGAGTGCTAAATTCAGAGTAAGAGGACCAGAGTTAATAATAATAATAACAGCAAACATTTACGTAGCTCCTATTATGTGCCAGACACTTTACTAAGCACTTTACAAATATTATCTCATTTGATTCTCACACCAACCCTGGGAGGTAGGTGCTATTGTTGTTTCCATTTTATGGAAAAAGAAACTGAAGAAACAGAAGTTAAGTGACTTGCCCAAGGCAAGTCTTGTCTGAGGCCAGATTTGAACTGGTCTTCCTGACTCCAGGCCCAGGATTCTATTCCTTGTGCCATCTAGCTTCCTAGTTAGATGTCATTTACTGTCTGTGTGAATTAGATGGCCTCTGAGGCCCCTAACAGCTCAAAATCTATGCTGTCTCTGAAGGACAATCATGGACATGGTCAAATCCTGCCTCAGTCACTTTCTAGTGATGTGACCTGAGGGCAGTCACAACCTCTGCCTGCCTTGCTGTATTCATCTGAAAAATTGAGGGTGATGGACTGGATGATCCTTTCCAGCTCTAAATCTATGCTCCTATATCCTCTGTTGCTGCATATGGTCCATGAACAAAAGAGGCCATCTGTGATAGAAGCCATTCTCTGTCCCTCGAGTGACTGAGCTACATTCCTCACAACTCCACAGCTCTCTCTGCTTATCTGACGCCAATACAATCACTTTAAAAATGGCAAATTCCATCAGCCAACTGACTATTTTGTACAAAGGATGCCAAATAACTAGTGTGGCTCTTGGTTTTTTGTTTTGTTTTTTGTTTTGTTTTATCTTCCACTTAATCAACTGGTTGTTTGATGGAATTGATGGGATCCAAACAGACATGGTCATCAGCCAACTTCTGTCCCACTGGCCAGACCTGATGCCCATTCATGACGTTCTAGTAAGATGCAGAGTTTCTACCTGGAACAAACTTTGCTATTGAGGAGGGGAGGGATAGGGAGAGAGTCATGTTTTATGCTCTCTATCTCTCTGTCTTTTTTATTGTGTTTCTGGATGTCTTTATCTTGTCTGTTTGTTTCTGTCTTTCTCCAATCTCTGGTCTCTGTCTTTGCTGTCTGTCTCTATCTCTGTCTCTGTCTCTCTGTCTCCATTTCTGTCTTTTTCTGTCTCTCTCTCTCTCTCTCTCTCTCTCTCTGTCACAGCCATCCAAAGTGAAAGAGATGTATGATATGGCAGAAAGGACAACGTGAGAGTCAAGAACCAGGTTCTAGTCCTAGTTCTTAGCTAATTAGCCAATCACAATTCATATTTATATAGCACTTTCAGGGATACGCAGTATTTCCTTCATGACTACTTTGTAAGGTAGTAGCAAAAATCATAATATACCCATTTTGTGGATGAAAAAACTGGGGTTCACAAAGGTAGTTCAAATAACTTGCCCATATTCCCATAGCTAATTAAAAGTGGTGTTTTAGCCTAGATCTCCTAACTTCCAAGTCCAAAGTGTCACTAACTAACTGTGTGACCATGGACAAATCTCTTCTGTCTCTGGACCTTAGTTTCTTCATCTACTAAATGAGAGAAGGATTATATTAGAATTCTGCCCCCCTACCCTAATTACCTTGTGGCTCAAACATTCTATTCTATTTCTAAGCAGCCATCATGGCCCTGTTCTAAAGCTTTTTATATGTATATTTCCAGGAGGGGAGAAGAAAGAGAAGTTCTGAGGACTGAGTTTTTAATGGAAGATGGGGATAAAACATCTCAATACTCCAAACTCCATACCTATGGCTGGTGATGCCAAAGTAGGCCAAGGCTAGGGAGCAAGAACTCTGGCTGCTCTGCCCCTGCATGAGAACATGGTAATACCCCAAAGACTCTGAGTTAAAAAAAAATCCATAAAACACAAACCTGCTTCATTCAGCTGCTTCAGTTATTTATATGAGCATTCCTGTATTCAAATTGCATGATCAAATCAAATTTCTCTGGTTTATGCCTCCTTCAGTAATTACTTGAAGGCAGTTTACTTCTCTCTGGAGGAACATCGCAGAAAGGCCGATAGACAAAATCTCATTGACTTGGAGACAAAGACTTGTTAACTGTATGCTCAGGCCAGCAGAAGTCACTTTCTCAAAGTTCTCTTTGGGCTCCAGGGCTGCCTTTCAGTCTTCTTTTGCAGCCCTCACTTAAGTCCTAGTCAAGAACTTAAGGACAAACAACAATAACAGCTCTAGAGCAATAGGAGAGGGGGTGGAGGGCAGGGCTTATAACTCAAGTAGACAATACCATTAACAAAAACTGAGGAAATGGTCCAGTCTTCTTCTTCCTGGAACGGCAGTGATCATTCTCCCTTTGGTATACCATAGAATCCCAGAAATCCCAGCTTCATAAAATGTTAAGTTAGAAGAGGCCCTAGGTATCATTAGATCTGACCCCTTCACTTTCCAGATAAAGAAAAACTTACCCAGAATCCCTCAGCTAGTTCGTGAAGGACCAGAGAAAGCTGGGACTGGAACCTGGATTTCTTGTCACACTGCCACCTCTTTCAATCTCATCACCACCTCCCCACCACCACCACTCCTGCCCCCAACTGCTGCCCAGTTCTTGTGCTCACCTTATTAGCTGTTCTGTATAGTGTTAAAAAAAAATTAAAAAAAAATTGGACCTCTGATTTCATTCATTCATGGACCTCCCAAGTACTTACTCTACAAATTAAAGTCAGAAAGTTGCCTAGGACAATGAGAAATTTAAGCAATTTGCTGAGTCACACAGTCAGTATGTTTCAGAAGCAAGACTTTAACCCAGTCTGACCCTCTGTTCATTGTACAGACACCTCTCAGTGTCCTATCAATCCCCGTGCTTTGACAAACTCAGTTGCGTCTGGGGCAATTAGATGGTGCCATAGTGCACAGAGTGCTGGGCCTGGAGTCAGGAAGATTCATCTTCCTGAGTTCAAATCTGTCTTCAGACACTATGTTACCCTGGGCAAGTCACTTAACACTGTTTACCTCAGTTTCCTCAACTGTAAAAATAAACTGGAGAAGGAAATAGCAAACCATTCCTCTATCTTTACCAAGAAGACCCCAAATGTTGGACACAACTGAAAAATGACTAAACAACAACAAACAAAAGAATTGCTTCTATCATTTTCCTCCTCCTACTCATGTGCTGCTGAAAAAAACTTGAGGAAATCATTTAATTGAATGGGTCCACTATGGATATGTTTATCTAATCTCAACTGGGCTCTTGCTACAGCAAGGCTATCTTTGTTGTTGAGGCATTTCAGTTGTGTCCTACTAACTCCCTGTGACTTTATTTGGTGTTTCCTTAGCAAAGATACTGGAGTGGTGTGCCATTTCCTTTTCCAGCCCATTTTATCAAATGAAGAGACTGAGGTAAATAAGGTTGAGTGACTTTCCCAGGGTCACACAGTTAGTCAGTGTCTGAGCGTGGATTTGATCTCTGGTCTTCCTGACTCCAGGGCTAGAGCTCTATTCACTGTACCACTAGTTGCCCAATCATTTTACTAGTACCTCCCAAATTAAGTTCTTTTTCCCACTCCCCATAAAGAGTATTCCAAATGTTTGGAATCCTCCCATATAACCTCTACTGCCTTCTCAGCAAGACTTAACCTCATAGTTTATGGGAAAAAACAAAACAAAACAAAAAAACCCTTTCACTGTAAGCTTCTCTTTCCTTTCTCTGTATCTCAAAATCCCTTAATGTCATCCTCCATTGTCTTTTCTGCACTGTCTAATGACATGAACTTTTCTTCATGAAAGCCAATGCCTCTATAGTACCCTTGATCCTCTTGCTTCCCATCTATCTACTCCAGCAGATTACCCCTACTCTCAATCTCCTTTCTCCCTACCTTTAATCTCTCCTTATCTATTGGTTCTTTCTTTGCTATCTACAAAGACATCCAAGCTTTCTCCAACCTGAAGGAAAAAAAAAACCCAACCATTAGTTCCTACCATGCCTTCTAACTATAAGCCTTCCTTTCTAAGCCAAACTCCTAGAAAAAATTTTTCCATACCGACCTTCTCCATTTCCTTTCATCTTACAAAACTATAAAATAATAATAATAATAAAGTTAGCATTTACTTTAAGGTTTGCAAAACACTTAACAAATATTATCTAATTCAATCCTTATAACAACCCTGTAAGGCAGATGCTATTATTACTCCCATTTTACAGTTGAAAAAATAAGGAAGTAGACAGTGATTATGTGATTTACCCAGGGTCACACTTATAGTAAGTGTCAGGGCACTTCAGGTCTTCTGAATTTCAGGCTCAGCACCCTAGCCATTATTCTACCTAGCAGTTTGGGTGAGAAAGAACAAGGAGCCATGTGATCCTACTATAAGCAGCAACACAGTGGGAGGAAGAAAGCTCTTACTGAATGGAGTAACACAACACTTATTTCAGAAAAGACAGTTATGTCTAAAGATAGAGGAAAAAAGTAAAAGGGAGAGGAGGAGATATCTAAAAGAAATTAATGGAAAGAAAAACCAATAAAATAGGCTTTCAAAAGAAGAAATGTAACTTATCAAAAATGTTCCAAATCACTAATAATAAGAAAAATACAAATTAAAGCAATTCTAAGTTTCCAACTCACAACCACGATATAATCAAAGAGGAAAATGGCAATTGTTGGCGGGGCTGTGGAAGAAGAGCACATTAATGTGCTGTAGGTAGAGCTGTGAATTGATTCAGCCATTCTGGAAAGCAATTTGAAATCATAGCCAAAGAGAAACTGAACTGTGCATATTTGATGGTATTGTATCACTGTAAGGCATATATCCCAAAGAGGTCAAAGACTGATGGAAAGTACCCAAGTATGCACAAATACTTATAGCAGCACTTTTTGTTAATATAAGTAGAGGAAAGAAAAAACAATTAGATAATGACTGACTGCAGGGGGGCAGCTAGGTGGCACAGTGGATACAGCAACAGCCCTGAATTCAGAAGGAACTGAGTTCAAATCCAGCCTCAGACACATAACACTTACTAGCTGTGTGATCCTGGGCAAGTCACTTAACTCCATTGCCTAGCCAAAACAACAACAAAGCAAACCAAAAGAAAGATAATGACTGATTGCATATAAATGTAATGAAATATTATTGTGTTGTAACAAATGAGAAATAGATAGGATTCAGAGAAACCTATGAAGACTCATATGAACTAATGCAAAATGAAGTAATCAGCAACAGGAGAACAATTTTTATGTATTAATTCATGTTGCTGGACTGTACTTATTATAAGGGCTTTTGGGGGTGGGAAGGAGTTTTAAGAAGAGAAAATTAGTGGATAGTGATAGGGTTGTGAAAAAAGGAAGAAAATAAAACAGTATCAATGAAGTATTTTTAACTACACAAAAGAAAACAGAAGGAAGTTCAGAATGGTTCACAAACAGAAGTGTGGTCTCTATGCTATTTTCAATGACACATGGAATAGAAGTTAAATTACTGACTACATAATAGTAACAGTAATAGGTAGCATTTATATATCACCTTAAGATTTGTAAATGGCTTTAAATATTATTTCATTTTGTCCTCACAACAATCCTGGGAGGCAGGTTACTATTATTATTCCCATTTTATGGATGAGGAAACTGAGGCAGGCAGAGGTTAAGTGACTTACCCGTGGTCACAAAGTCTGTGCTTGAGGCTGGATTTGAACCCAGGCCTTCCCAAATCCAGGTCCTGAACACAAAACAAATGAGTTTCAACAATAAGATTTTTCAGAAGGAAAAGGAGAATATCAGAAACTAGATATCTTTATTAGTATTCAGTAGTGACTACAAGATTTTTGCAGAAATCTTTGTGCAAAAGCTGAGGAGAACAGAAGATATGGTACTTACTGTTGTTCAGTCATTCAGTCATGTCCATCTCTTCATATCTTCATATTATCTGTCCGTGGAATTTTCTTGGCGAAGGTACTGGAGTGGTTTACAATTTCCTTCTCCAGTGGATTAATGCAAATAGGGGTTAAGTGACTTAGCCAGGGTCACAGCTAGTAAGTGTCTGAGGCTGTATTTGAACTTAGGTCTTCCTGACTCTACCCACTTCTTTTATCCACGAGTCATCTAGCTGCCTCCAGGGCAAACATGGTACATATGACTAAAGTGGCCTACCTTAATACTAAAACTGCCTTAATATAGATGAATGTTATGTAGCTCACTTAACGTTCTAGGGATTTGGCATTATGGGGTTATCAATTTAGCACATGGGCTGGCCAAGTGCGATCCCTTGCTTTTGCCACATGACCAGCTCTGTAAGGAATGCTGTAAAGAGGTCAGAGGGTAACAGAATCATCAATTTCCAGATGGAAAGTTATCAGACTCCATCTTGTTTGACGGTCTCATTTTAAAGACAAAGAGACTGAAGCTCAGAGCAGAAAAGTTCCTTGATGAAGGTCATAGTCACATCTTACCATGTGAGCTTCAAAACATCAGGACAACAGGTTACAAGGAGATCTGAGAGTAGAGTAAAGGCCAAGTTTTGTGGCCAATTAGTCCAGCATGGAGGCCCCAAAGAACAGTAGCTGAAGCTTGGACCCAGGCTAGGCTTTATTTTGAGATAGACTTGATGGGACCAATGCTATGTAGAAATAACCTCAAGTTTGGGCCTACTCTGTCCCCAGGGCCTAAAGCAGTACAGTGTGCCAAACCAAAAGGTGATAAGCTTCTCTGAATTCAGTTAAGGCTGGTCCTTGATAGACAGACATAAAGACGCTTGATTGTTCCATACTCACATCCTTTCCAACTTGATGGGACTGAATAAAGTTCTATTAGTACAGCCTTTGAGAACCCAAGGTCACATATGATGAATGATGAGACCGAAATACAGGCGAGTATGGAGCTATATCTTCATTTTCTCTACTTCTACACACTTCTAACATACGCAAGGTATATCTATAAAGTCAGGATACCTCAGCTGTTGTTTTTGATTTAAACTCACATACTTAAATATGTACATAAGGAAAACCTTCCCAATTAATTAATGGACTGCAAATTCAGTATGAGTCAGTCATATGACGTAGCCATTAATGCAATCTTAGCCTGCATTAAGAGATAAAGAGCTTGAAGGAGTAGGGAGGCAATAATTCTATTGTATTCTGATTTGTCAGACTGCATTAATAGATTTGTAGTTTCATGTGCAATCATCTTTTTTATTATTATACTATGTTATAGAAAAGCTCGTTTTATTCCATAAATTAAAAAAAATTAATAAAAAAAGAATATTGGGATCAGGCCTAGATTCTATGTTTTAAGGATATTGACAAGCTAAGGGTGCACAGGAAAGAGCAACCAGAGTGCTGGAGGATCTTGAGTTCATGACACATGAGTATCAGTAGAAGGAACTGGGGATGTTTAGCCTGGAGAAAAATGGACTCAGGAGAGAGATGATAGCTACCTTCAAGTATGTAAAAGGCTGTCATTTAGAAGATAGATTAGGCTTGTTCTGTTTAGCTTTAGAGGGCAGAATCAGAAGCAACGGATAGAAGTTGCTAACAGGTAAATTCAGGCTTGATGTCAAGTAAAAGCTTTCTAACTATTAGAGTGTCCCAAAGTGGGTTCTCCCTCCTTGGAGGTCTTTGCAAAGAGGCTGGATAATCATGTGTAGAGTTAATTATGCTGAGGATTCCTTTGGTGTATGCATTGGCACAGATAGCATGTGAAGTCACTTCCAACTCTCAGATTCTGTGATTCTATAATAAACACTATCATTCAACAGAATGAGCTTTCTCAGGAGGTAGATGACTCCCCCTCAGTAGAAGTCTTTTTTTTTTTTTGCTAGGCAATGGGGTTAAGTGACTTGCCCAGGGTCACACAGCTAGTAAGTATTGTGTGTCTGAGGTCGGATTTGAACTCAGGTCCTCCTGAATTCAGGGCTTTATCCATTGTGCCACCTAGCTGCACCCTAGAAGTCTTTAAATAAGTGGGATGACTATTTGTTCAGTGAATGGTAAAGGGGACATTTCTTCAGATATGGTTTGGACTCAAAAGGCTTTTGAGATCCTTTCTAACACTGAGATTCTAAGATGCCCGTGGGATCTGTCAGTGCTTATAGTTTGCTTTTGAGAACCCAAGGTTAGCTCTATGCCACAAAGAACATTAAAATAGAAGATTAGTAGAACAGTTATGGAGCAGTGGGGTAAGCTACTGGAATTGGTAAAGACACCAATAAGACTATTAGGTGGTAAAAAAAAATTGCATGGTAATTTTTTTTTAGTGATCAGAGGAATATAAGAAGACTGCTATTGTAGCTCTCTGATATATATGTATATATATATATATATATATATATATATATATTATATATATATATTTAGTCTCTAGGATCTCTAATTTAAAAATAATAAATGTGCAATTTTGAAGACAAAAATTGGTTGGTAATACCCATTTAGGGTGAGAGTTAGAAAAGATATTTGTGACTTACGTAGATGACATCACTTTGGAAAGAGTAGAAAAGCAAGGAAATTTTAAATGCATAGAGACCAGGCCAGGTAATCGAAATCAAGAGTCACCACAACAAAGTGAAAAGTGATGAGAGCCAAAAGGAAATTCAGTAGTATTGAAAATGTAAAAGTATAGAAAAACCCAGTAGGAATTCTTGGCATATATGCACTTTGCAGCAAGATGATACTAAAAAGAAACAATGGAATGAAAGTGTAGAAAATGGAAAAGAAAGTAAATATGGGAAAGACGGTAATTGAAAGACTGGCTAAAACTGATCTAGCAGTTTCCTGGTTCAGGTTGTTTTTTTGGAGGGTGGTAGTTTTCTGTTTTGTTTTTAGATTTTTTTTGCATCAATTACATGTTAATCTCACCATCAAGATTTATAGTCCCAGTGATAATGATGAGGACAATAATGATGATGATGGCTCTAAGGAATATCAGGGTAAACTTCTTCCACAAATCTCCCCCGGAAGGTAGAGGATGAGGCATATTTGATGAAGACTGCCAATACCATTTAATGTAAAGACAATAGTGGAAAAGCAAGCTTCAAATTTCCCCTGCTCCTGTTGAAATAATCATGGAAAGAGAGTGTTCTGATGAACAGATAAGATTTTTGAAAACAGAAAAAGTAATTTATGGAAAGGTGATTGGGAGATGTGGCATATCATAAGATTAAGATCAGAAATTTTTAAAAATAAAATTAGGTTGATATTATAAAGAAAAAGAGAAACAAAGTAGAACTATAGTTAGGAGGTAGGGAATGGAGTTGGGGTGGGGAACCTGCAGGCTCAAGGCCACATGTGGTCCTCTAGGTCCTCAAGTACAGCCCTTTGACTGAATCCAAACTTCATAGAACAAAAACCCTTAATAAAAGGATTTGCTCTGTAAATCAGTCAAAAGACCACACCTAGGGACCTAGAAAGCCACATGTGGCCTGGAGGCAACAGGCTCCCCACCCCTGACTGGACCTATGATTTAATTGATCTGGGGAACTCCATCTAACAATGCAAGGAGGTACTTATTCTGAAATGCATAATCTTATTGAGCTGCCTACAGCAGTGTGAGGCTAAATTACAGGCTCAGGGTTCTACCATCCTTATGTATTGGAGGAAAGACTTGAACCCAGACCTTGTTGGCTCTCTATCCACTAGTCTATGCTGCCCAACAAAGCAGAACTATCACATAGAATTCCTTGCAGATCAAACTAAGTGTTAAAACCAGCATAAAGTTCTGGTGCAAGAGAGATAAGACATGCAGAAGAAAAAGGTGTGAAGAGGAGACATAGGCAGTCTCTGAATATTCCTGAGCAAAAAAAGTCTTTGAGACCTTTTCCAAGACTCTGTATGGACAGGAATGAGCAAACTGCATTTACAAAGAACAAATTTACATTATTCAAAGGAAGGAGAAGGAGAAGGAAGCATGAGTTGGGGGACAAGAACTCTTTAAGACAGCTGAAGCAAGGAAGTCTATAAATGTGATAAAGTTGGGAGAAGAACAACCAGAAAGGCAAAGTATAGAAAGGAGCTTGCTGAAACCACTGTAGGGAAAATAATGAACATGTAAGAATGTTTATAAGAAGTTATCATTTAGTATTTAATGCCACTTCATTGCTTTGATGAAGGGAGATAGAAAAGTTACATACGTGTGTGTGTGTGTGTGTGTGTGTGTGTGTTATGTTTTGTTGTGTGGCCAAGGTCTCTCTAGATGTAGCTCACAGGGTTGCATAGTCATCTCTAGAGTCTCCTCTACCCTCTCTACTAAGGGCAGCTATGTGGCACAGAGGGTAAAGCACTGGGTCTGGAGTCAGGAACACCTGAGTTCAAATTTGATCTCAGATATTAGCTGTGTGATCTTGGGAAAGTTACTTGACTTCTGTCTGCCTCGATATACGCATTTGTAAAATGAGGATAATAACGACACCTACCTCTCAGGGATATTGTGAGGACCAAATGAAATAATCACTATAAAGTGCTTAGCACAGTGCCTGGTATATAGTAAGTTCTATATAAATGTTAGTTATTCTTGTTCTTATTCTTATTAATCACCCTTCTCCAAGGGAGACTTTGATTCCTGCCAGGAGGGGAACAGGAGATTGGCACCACAAGGCTCCCCTAAATATCATTAGCCTAGTGGAAATAATTTTTAGATTCAAGCTGAGCAGCTGATTTCTATCCCTTAACGAGGAAGGAGTGCCCCAAGCTATATATACAAGACTTAATTCCTTTCCCACCAAATACCAGTTCTACAATGAAAATACACAACAAACAAGTCCATTAATTCAAGCCAAGAACAAACAGAAAGCAGAGAAGGTGTACAGATAAGAACATATCCTAAACGATACACAGAGAAAAAAAGCAATCCCATTGGGAATGAGATAGTTCAGCTCACCCAAGAGTGATAATCCCACATCTCACTGAAGAGGAAATTCCCCAAAGTCTCTAGCATAGTAAGCAAGTTAGGAACATGATCAAGGTGCTGGCTTCTCTACACTTTGGCCTCTTCCCAGAATCTCTTTCTCTCTTCAGAAACCTGAACAGAGCCCGAAACTGTTTGTCTTCTGTCTTGAAGCTGGAAGCCAGAAGATCAGAATCTCTTCTTCCTTCAAGATCAGAGTTTCTTCTAACATCTCACCAACTCTACTCCTCACAAAAATGGTACTGTGAATAATTGATCTTCACTAATGGAGAAAGTCCACGATAAGTGGAGTTTGAGCCATAAATACATATACTTATAACAACACATGTTTACATATATTTTATAACAACTTGAGAAGACTGGATATACTTAGAACTATGAAAATTATGAAAAAATATGAAAACTATGAAAATTACTTTGAAAAGTTTAAAATGCTATACAAAGGAATAAATACAAAAGGTTAAAAAAAGCAGTTATACTAAGATGAAATACTAATATTGAGATACACTAAAGTACACTGAGAGGCAGCATTGTGTAGTGAGTCATCCTCAGGGTCAGGAAGACCTGGGTTCCAGTCTTTTCTGGGGCAGCGTTATTTACTTGGGTAAGTCCCCTAACCCTTCAATGTCTCCAGGAAACTCTAAATTTACAAATTTCAGAACAAACAACAATCTGCAGTGTTCAAGAAAGTCTTCTCATTGATATTTTCCTCTGCTAATGAAATCCAGTTCAAAGTCCAGTTCAAAACAAATAAAGTATCATTATTTGTAGCTGTTTCATTGGCAGGCGTTACTGTTGTCTTTGGATCCTTTGCTAGAAGGTCTCTAATTAGTGTGCCTATTTCTTACTCAAAGAAAATACTGTCCAGAACTTTGGGGTATCAATATTTCTATCATGGCATTCCAGCCCCTTCATAATCTGACTCCAGTCTCCTTTTCCAGCCACACTTCATACCATTCCAATACACATATGCCCAATTTTACCCAAAGTGGACCACTCTTTGTTCTCCATTCTATTTCTGAATTTTTACCCTAGATGCAATACTTCGTACCTGAAGTAGACTCCACTCATCCCATCTTTATTTGTTAAAGCCACTCCCTTCCTTCAAGGTCAAATTCAAGTGCTACCTCCTCCCTGAAGCCTTAAAGCAATCTAGTCTAGATAGGATGTGAACTCCTAGAGAATAGGGATTGTTTCATTCTTGTCTTTGCATCCTCAGTGTACCTACTAGGAACTTAATAGATACTTGTTGGTTGTTTAATGATTCCTTGAACCCTATCCCCTGTGCAAGTAGTCTTATCCTGCTCACATTTCTTACAACATTTTATCTGGACCTCTCCCCCCCCCCTTACCACACTCTCCTTTGTATCTAGTTATTTGGGTGCCTGCCTTTCTCTGTTATTAGACTGTAAACTCTTTGAGGGCAAGATCTGCCATATTTTTCTGCATATCACCAGCACCTAAGAAAGAGTCATTCACAGAGTAGACATTTAATATTAATTAATAGTAAAAGGAAAGAACTAGTAATAGGGAGAAAAGGTTTAAAAATATTTTTAACTGAATTGCTCAAGAGGGACATATTTCTTTCAAATTGTAAATATAGAAACATTTTTTCTAGAACTGATTTCCAACAGTAAATATTTATTGAAACTATGTACTAAAATAAGGTGTCATGGAAAACTACATTTGTTTGAACAAAGCCATAGAAATAGAGGCATAT
Organism: Phascolarctos cinereus; assembly: GCF_003287225.1. Taxonomy (NCBI): domain Eukaryota; kingdom Metazoa; phylum Chordata; class Mammalia; order Diprotodontia; family Phascolarctidae; genus Phascolarctos; species Phascolarctos cinereus. The sequence goes on from NW_027555847.1 coordinate 207,093,777, forward strand.
CTTGCATAATGTTGTCCCAACCAACATCTGTTCTATGGTAAAGTTGTCAGTACATGGTAACCAAAGCCCTCTATAATGTTATGAAATCTTGCTATGACATCATTTGACCCATAGCCTGAAATACATTGTCCAGCTGGAAATAATTGCCCTTGACAGCATTGTTTCACCTAATATTGTGTTTTCATAGTACCAAAGAATATCATGAGGCAAGGTAACTCTAGATGTCTTTGTGGACTTGGTAAATATGCCTTACAAAAGGAAAGTGATGTGATGTACAGTGATAGAGATGCTAACTATCCTGGGTGGAAGAATAATATGAACTTATAACCTGGGGCATTATAGAAGATCAGAAGGAAGTAGATAAGAATGACAGTATCTGAATGGGCTGAGTGGAACAGGAGGTAGAGAAGAAGAATAAAGGGAAAAGTAATGGGACGGAGTTAGTGACAAATATTACAAAAATTAAATAAATATGTATTAAGCATCTACTATGCACACAGTATTATGCTAGGTGCTAAGAATATGAACATAAATATGGGAAAACCCTTACTCTCAAAGAGTTAGCTTACTATATAATGTTGGGGATAGGGAGATGCCTTAGAGAATAGAGAAGGGAAGACCTATAAGGAAGCTCTTGAAATGGTTTGGCCAGGTAATAATGATGGCCTGTGCTAGGGTAAGGGCAGTGAGAATAGAGAGGACATTTGGTGCAAGATAAGCAATATCCTGAAGAGGTAAGAGTGCTGAGTTTGGAGTTTGAGGATCTGTGTTTAAATTCTTGTTCAGATGCCTACTACCTATGCAACCCTGCACAAATTGTTTGAACTATCTGTGACTCAATTTCTTTATTTGCTAAAGGAGGGAGGGAGGTTGGATTAAATGACCTCTAAGTTCTCTTCTATCTCTAAATCTGTGGTGTAGACAAATAAAGATGAGTAAGTACAAAACAGAAATCCAGGGGAAGGGCTATAAGAAATGTGGATATGGAATGATCACTTCTAGCTTGTGGAAATAAGGGAAATAAGGGGCTCCTTTATAGAGGACTGTCATTCCTTTGGTTTTGAATGAAGGTTGCACAGATGAGGCATGGGGGTGGTTGAGAAATGAGTCTTTTTCTAGGTATGGGGATTAATATAAGGAAAGACATAGCAATAAAAGAGAATAGAATAAGAATGGGGGATAGAAAGCAGTCCATCTTCATGTATAAGTAGAGTTGACAGGTATTTGAAAAGCAACTGACACTATTCTGTATTTCAATCTCATTTCACTTCTCAAATTCCCTAAGGGGTTATGCAACTTGAAATAAAAAGAGAAATATTGCATATTCAATCAGACATCAACAACAAATCATGTTGTTGCACAACATCAGAACCACAAACCCATCAAGATCCCTTATAGCTTACAGAGTGGGTAGCAAGTTTATGTTTATGCTTTGCCCTGAAGATGTGTTTCACCTGATTATCCAGCATCCAATGCCATCTGTTCTGATGGCAGAAGGTATTATTATCATATGCCATAAGCAGGAAGTGCAGATTTTTGAAAAGTTCCATCGATGAAATAATCTCAAAAGAAAAAATCTGAAAAAAACCCAATCTTATTTCCTGGCCTGGATTTACTTATGGAACAATTCTGAATAGTGTTTCCTTGATGTCTAATGGAGAAGGATGGATTTAGGCAATTGTCATCTTATCAGCCACCAGCAGGACTGTTTGGTTGGGCAATTGCATTGGCTAGCAATTCCTGCCACAAGATTAGCTTTTATTTTCTTTTACTTTGGCCAGTGGGCTTAGGTTTGGTTTGTCTATTTAAGAGCAAAAATCATCCAGTGTATTATATTTCTGAAGACATATTTGGGATTCTTCTCTTCCATCTGCCATGGCCCATTTTGTTATTATCCATGATACCATTACTGTCTTTATGGTTGATTTGGCATAGCATAGGCTGATTCCCAAGAAAACCTCATGGACAGTACTGGCATGCTGTGGTCCATCAGGTCACAAGAGTCAGACACAACTGAGCAACTGAACAACAGCAACAGGCTGGTTCCCAATGTGATAGTTATTTACTGGAATAGCATCTTTAGGACTTCTGCTTCCAGGAGCCAAGATGGTGGAGTAAGAAGTAAGTCACTCTTATGCTCCCTTATTAACCTCTGAAAGTCCAGAAAATATTGCCCAAGAAAAAACCCTGGAACAGCTGAACCAGAAGAAAGATGGGGTGCAACAGTCCAGAAGCCCAGGTAGATTGAGGAATTAATGGGAAAGGCCTGTCTTGCCTTGGGGGAAGGGGAGCAGTCCAGAACGGGAGGTGTCCCGGCAAACTAGTCGAAAGCCCCACCTCAGCAAAACAGAAGGAGATCCTGAAACCCAGGTAGTAGAGCAGGCAAACACCAACACCAGGATGCCCAAGTGCCTCAGTGAGGGCAGGGAACTGGTGGAAACCAGCTTGGAAAACCACCAGGTGCCTAAGCATTCTACAGCAACTGGGTCTGCCAGTGCCTCAGCAAAACTAAGGGAAGCAGTGCCCCAAGGGGCCCCAGGTGATTAAACACCCTGAAACTTCCATCTGAAAGGAGCTGAAAAAAGTGAAAGGAAAGGGGAAGCTAGGTGGCACGGTGGATAGAGCACCAGCCCCGAAGTCAGGAGTACTTGAGTTCAAATCCAGCCTCAGACCAAACACTTGACACTTACTAGATGTGTGACCCTGGGCAAGTCACTTAACCCCAAATGCCTAAAAAAAAATTTAAAAAAAGGAAGGAAAAAGAAAGGAAGGAAAGACCCAGATGAGCAGGGAATCTCCAGGGGCCACACTACCCAATCCTACCCCTAGAGTTTCAGTGTTGCTGATTGCAGCCCAACACCAGGTAAGCTGCCAGAACCCTACAGCCTCCAACTGCCAACATCAGAGGGCCCAGCACACAAAGCCAGTGACCAGGCCCTAGGCTCCCAACACAAGAAGTTTGGGTCAATGCCCTCTGCTCCCCAGCTGGAGAGCTCAATCTCTTTAAAGGCCAGGAAATAAGAAGACACCAAGAGCAAAAAGAAACATACTATAGATTCATATCATGAGAACAGTGAAGATCAAGGCAGAAATTCTGAAGAGGACAACATTGTCAAAAAATGCATATCTGGAACCTCAAAAGGGAACATGAACTAGTCTGAAGCCCAAAAAGCCTTCTTAGAAGAACTCAAGAAGGATTTTAAAAGTCAAATGAGAGAGGTAGAAGAAAAAATGAGAGGTATGCAAGACAAAGTCAATAGCCTCGAAAAAGAAAGACAAAAATTAACTGTAGAAAACAAATCCTTTCAAAATACATTTGGCCAACTGGAAAAAAGCCCACTGAAGAAAACAAGTCCCTAAAAAATACAATTGGCCAACTGGAAAAAAAAGTACACTGAAAAAAACAAGTCCCTAAAAAATACAATTGGTCAACTGGAAAAAATGTACATTGAAGAAAACAAGTCTCTAAAGAATACAAATGGCCAATTGGAAAAAAAGTACACTGAAGAAAACAAGTCCCTAAAAATACAATTAGACAAATGGGGAAGGAGGTACAAAATCTAATAAAAGAAAACAATTTGTTAAAAATTAGAATTTGGCAAATGGCAGCTAATGACTCTATGAGACAGTAAGAATCAGTTAAACAGAAGCAAAAGAATGAAAAAATAGATGAAAACATAATACCTCATTGGTAAAACAACTGACCTGGAAAATCAATCCAGGAGAGACAATTTAAAAATTATTGGTCTGCCTGAAAATCACAGTGAAAAAAAAAAAGCCTGGACAGTATTTTTCAGGAAATCATCAAGGAAAACTGCCCTGATGTCCTAGAACCAGAGGATAAAATAGTCATACAAAGAACCCACCAATTACCTCCTGAAAGAGATTCCAAATTGAAAGCCCCAAGGAATATAATAGCCAAATTCCAAAATAACCGGGTCAAAGAGAAAATACTACAAGCAGCCAGAAAGAAACAATGTAAATATCATGGAACCACAGTCAGGATTACACAGAACCTTGCAACTTCTACATTAAAAGACTGGAGGGCATGGAACATAATATTCTGTAAGGCAAAGGAGCTTGGATTACAACCGAGGATCAACTACCCAGCAAAAATGAGCATGATCTTTCAAGGGATATTCAATGAAATAGGGGACTTCCAGAACTTCTTGATAAAAAGACCAGATCTCAACAGAAAATTTGATCTTCAAATACAAGACTCAAGAGAGACATAAAAAGGCAAACAGTATGAAAAAAATACAAACACATTGTTAATAAGGGCAAACTGTTTGTGTCTCTACAAGGGAAGATGACACTTGTAACTCTTGAGAACTGTATTGTTATTACATCATGTTAAAAGGGTATACATAAAGGGGGTGAATGTAAGTTGACTTTGATGTAATGATAAAAAAAAGTCTAATCAAATGGGTTAAGTGGATCCAAGTAAGGGTATTCATCTGATCTAAGAAAATGTACTGAGGAGGTGGAGCCAAGATGGTGGAGTGAAATCAGTGACTTGCTTGAGCTCTCCCCCAAACCCCTCCAAATACCTATAAAAAAATGGCTCTAAACAAATTCTAAAGCAGGAGAACCCACAAAAGATGGAGTGAAGCAAATTTCCAGCCCAAGACAACATGGATGGTTGATTAGAAAGGTATATTGCTCTGGGCTGGGAGCAGAGAGCAGTGTGGCATGGGTGCGCAGGCCACAGTGAACCTAGAGCAGGCCTCAGAGGACTGAATCACAGGCAGCTGTGGCAGATTCCAGACTTCTTAACCCATGAACAAATTAGAAGGTCAGTGGGAAAAGTCTGTTTCTGCGGTGCTGAGAGAGCAACGAGGGGTCTCAGATCCAGTTCCCCAAGAGCATGACCCTGGCGGAGGGGGCAGCTGCCTCCTGAGCTTCTGGACCACAGACTGAAGGGGAATCCAGCAGCTGCTCAGAGAGGGATTGCAGGGATCTCTTTCTCAGTGCTGAGGCAGGAATCTCTTGCTTTGCCCTTGCTTGGATCTGGGTCACAGTTCTGGGTGGTGATCCTGGGGTGAGAAGCAGCACTGGTGTGGAGCTTGTAGTGGCTGTGAAAAGTAAACCCTCCTCACAGTTCCAGGACAGAAAGGAGTGCTTCTGGTCACTAATAGATCAGAGAACAGGCCAGGAAAAGAGTAAACACCTCGCCTCTTATCATACCACCTTGGAAGAACTGAAAATTTATAGGTCCCTACAAGTATCTCTGAAAACAGCTACACAAACCCCTGAAGCTTGGGACAGTACATTCTCCACACTGGAAGCAGACTCTTACTTTAACAAAGAGTTTAAAACTCAAGTAATTGGCTGGGATCATGAGCAAGCAGCGCAAAAAGAGTCAGACAGTATTATCTTACTTTGGTGACAAAGAAAATGAAAACATGCAACCAGAAGAAGACAACAAAGTCAAAGCTCCTACATCCAAAGCCTCCAAGAAAAATATAATCAGTCCCAGGCCTTGGAAGAGCTCAAAAGGGATTTTGAGAAGCAAGTAAGAGAAGTAGAGGAAAAACTGGGAAGAGAAATGAGAGTGATGCAAGAAAATCATGAAAAACAAGTCAACAGCTTGCTAAAGGAGACCCAAAAAAATACTGAAGAAAATAACACCTTAAAAATAGCCTAACCCAAATGGCAAAAGAGGTTCAAAAAGCCAATGAGGAGAAAAATGCCCTAAACAGAAAAATTGGCCAAATGGAAAAGGAAGTCCAAAAGACTACTGAAGAAAATACTTCCTTAAAAATTAGAATAGAGCAATTGGAAGACAGTGACTTTATGAGAAATCAAGACACTGTAAAACAAATCCAAAAGAATGAAAAATTAGAAAACAATGTGAAATATCTCATGGGAAAAACAACTGACCTGGAAAATAGATCCAGGAGAGAGAATTTAAAATTATTGGACTATCTGAAAGCCATGATCAAAAAAAGCCTAGACATCATCTTTCAAGAAATTATCAAGGAAAACTGCCCGATATTTTAGAACCAGAGGGCAAAATAGAAATTGAAAGAATCCACAGATCTCCTCCTGAAAGAGATCCCCAAAGGAAAACTCCTAGGAATATTGTAGCCAAATTCCAGAGTTCCCAGGTCAAGGAGAAAATATTACAAGCTGCCAGAGGAAAAATTCAAGTACTGTTGAAACAAATCAGGATAACACAGATTTAGCAGCTTCTACATTAAAGGACCAGGGCATGGAATATAATATTCTGGAGGGCAAATGAGATGGGATTACAACCAAGAATCACCTACCCAGCCAAACTGAGTATAATCCTTCATGGGAAAAAATGGTCATTCAGTGAAATAGAGGACTTTCAAGCATTCCTGATGAAAAGACCGGAGCTAGAACAGAAAATTTGACTTTCAAATACAGGACTCCAGTGGAACATGAAGAGGTAAACAGGAAAGAGAAATCATAAGAGACTTATTAAGATTGAACTGTTTACATTCCTGCATGGAAAGATGATATTTAACTCATGAGACTTTGTCAGTATTAGGGTAGTGATTAGTAATTAGGAAAAAATTATGTGTATGTAGATAGATAGATAGATAGATAGATAGATAGATAGATAGAGGGCACAGGATGAGTTGAAGATTAAGGGGTCATATCTGGAGAATAAAATTAAGGGATGACAGAGGATTATACTCAGAGAAGAAGAAAGGGAGAGGTAGAATGGGGTAAATTATCTCACAAAAAAAAAACAGAAAAGAAAAGACTCTTACAGTGGAGGGGAAATGGGAGGTGAGAAGGAATGAGTGAATCTTATTGTCATAGGATTTGGCCTAAGGAGGGAATAACATACACATTCGATTGGCTATGGAAATCTGTCTTACCCTACAGGAAAATAGGGGGGAATGGGACAAGAGAACAGGGGGATGATAGAGAGGAGGGCACATTGGGAAAGGGGTAATAAGAAGCAAATACCTCTGAGGAGGGACAGGCTCAAAAGAAAGAATAGAATAAATGGGAGGGCAGGATAGGATTAAGGGAAATAAAGTTACTTTTTACAGCATGTCTACTATGGGACTGTTTTGCATAACTGCATATGTATAATCACTATATTGAGTTGCTTGCCTTTTCAATGAGGGTGGGTGTGGAGGGAGGAAGGGAGAAAATTTGGAACTCAAAGTTTTCAAAACCTATGTTTAAAACAAATGCTTTCACATGCAACTGGGAAATAAGAAATACAGGAAATGGGGTACAGAAGTCTATCCTGCTCTACAGGAAAATAGAAGGGGAAGGGGATAAGAAAAAGGGTGAGAGAGAGAAGAGAGGACAGACTAGGGGAAGGGATATTCAGAATACATGCCCTCTTGGGGTGAGGGGAGGGGCGAGATAAGGGTGAAAATTTGGAACTCAAAATGTTGTGGAAGTAAATATTGAAAATTAAAATAAATAAATTTGTATGGTAAAAATAAAAGAAAATGTACTGAGAGAAAAAGAAAAGAGGAGGCAGACAAGGGTAAATTACATTACAGGAAAAGGCACAAAAACCTATTACAGCAGAGGGAAGGAAGGGAAGGAGATAGATATTGTTTGAACCTTATTCCCATCAGATTTAGCTCAAGAAGGGAATAACATAATCAGTTAAGTATAGAAATCTAACTAGCCCTATAGGCATTATGAAGGAAAAGGGAAAAGAAAAGGGAGCGGGGATGGAAGAGAGGGAAGAAGTAGTAAGGGTAAGAAAGGGGAAGAAAAGGGCAGGGGCCAATAGAAGGGAGGCAGGACTGAGGGAGGTGGTGGTGAAAAACAAAACACTAGTGAAGAGGGAAAAGGAGAAAGGAGAAAGAAAAGCATTTGAGAAATGGTTGAACAAGTTGTGGTATATGAATGTAATGGAATACTATTGTGCTATAAGAAATGAAGAATAGGCTGACTTCAAAAAAACCTGGAAAGACTTGTAAGGTCTGATGCTGAGTGAAATGAGCAGAACCAGGAGAACATTGTACACAGTAACATCCATGTTGTGCAATGACTGATATTGATAGATTTAACCCTTTACAGCAATACAAGAATCTAAGACATCTCCAAAGGCCTTATGATGGAAAATGCTATCCACATCCAAAGAAAGGATTATGGAGTTTGAATGCAGATCAAAACAAACTTTTTGCTATTTTTTTCTTCCATTGTGTTTTATTTCCTCTTTCTGGTGGTTCTTCCTATCGATTCTAATTCTTACCTACACATCACTAATTTGAAATTATGTTTAATAAGAATATATATGTATAGCCTACATGAGATTGTGTGCCATCTTGGGGAGGGAGGTGGTGGGGGGAGAAAAATTTAAAACTCAAAAGTTTGTGGAAGTGATTATTGATAATTCAAAACTCGTTAATTAAAATGAAAAAAAAAAAAGAATACCAGTATAGAGATTTGGTCAATCCATGGGAGATATTATGCATCCTATAATGAAAGTGGCAATCAATTTTCAGTCAGAAGCCTTTGATTAAAATCCTGACTGATATTGGCCTGTTCTACTACAATGCTTTCAATGTAAAATGAGGGGGATTGGACTAAGTGATCTCTAAACACGCTTCTAGCTGTGGTTCTATATCCAAAAAGAGAACTAACAATAATCCCATGGCCTCATGTGTCTGCACAAAAATACAGAAAGTATGGGTAGTAAAAATGAACTAAATAATGCAAGATAGTAAGTCACTGAAGCTTGATGAGATAGAATACATGATTGGAATATGGCTTTGGAAGGTTACTTATAAAGCTCAGAATATATTAAAAAAAGGAGATGGTAGAGATGCATTTTGTATTAAGACATATTCATCTGAAGAAATTGAAGGAACATGATGGAGAGAAACTGGGTAAAGACCAGTGGAGGGAGAAACGGGAAAGATATTGTGATGTATGTATGCTACAGACCATTGATGAAAAGAAGAAAATAAATGAGTTCAGAAAACAGATTACAAAGCAGAGCCAGAAGCATAGTATGGTAATGGCAGGATACTTACATTCTCCAGATACCTACTGTAGTAGGTCTTTCTCTGCCATAAACAATGCAGTGGGTAAATTCTTTACTTGCCATCATGATAATTTTATTTTTCAAAAAGTGGGGGGAAATGACCAAGGGAGGTGGATTTAGATCTGACTCTGATCAATAAAGAAGAAGTGGCTGTTGAATAAAAAAAAGAGATCACTACAACTTAGAGTTTATGTCAGGAAAGGAGAGGAAATACAAGAATAGTCTAACACATGTGATATAATGTATACATCATTATGTTCTATCATAAGAATTGAGAAATGGGATTAGAATTTCAAATGGGTTGAGGGCAAAGCAAGCCCTCAATGTCCATTAATGTCTATATCTATATGTCCATATGTAATGTCCATATCTATAAATAAATAATGTACACATATATAAATAAAACACTGAAAGAAAAAATGTAGGTCTTTTCCCACATGTGTAAAGAGACTGAAAGGGTTCTGTGAGCTGGAGCAGCTCAAAGTCAGAGAGCCACCTTGTGAATTAAACAGAAAATTGCACCCAGAGCAACCACTCCAGCTCAATCCTCTAGAGGGCATGTGTGATTTTTCTGCTCTTTTCCTATCTGCATCTTTGACTCTAGTGACAACGTAAAGCAAAAGATACTCCAGTGGAAAGGATCATCCATGTTTCTTACATATATAGAAGACAAATGCAAGGACAGATACCAAAGATGGATATAGAAGAGTCATATAATCATATAAAAGAAGAAGAAAGAGAAGGAGATGAAAGAGGATGAAGATTAAGAGATGAAAAATGATGGAGGAAAGGAAGGAGAAAGAGTAGGAGGAAAAAGGGGAAGAGGAGGAGGAGGAAAAGGAGGAGGAAAAGGAGAAGGAGAAGGAGGAAGAGTAGGAGGAGAAGAAGATGATAAAAAGAAGAAAAAGAAGGAAGGAAGGAAAGAAAGAAAGAAAGAAAGAAGGAAGAAAGGAAGGAAGAGGGGGAGGGAGCTTACTGGCTTTTTTAAAGATGCTGACAGTTCCACCTATACAGCCAAAAAGGCTCCTCCCAGCCATGTTTTTAGTCAACCAGAATCAGCTGCAGAATGGCCATGTATATTCCATGCTTTTTCTAAGGCATCTCCCCACATGTCATCACAATTCTCCCAGAAGGAAGCTTCTCAGGTTCCTGGTGTGGGGAAGTTGCATCAACTGAGCAAGTTGATGGAGTCTGAGCATGTACCAGACCCCCATTACATAGGAGCAAGAGTTAGGTTATTAGGTTATTACTCTGATCACAGATAGGATTACAATAATATTGAAATGATGAAATGGTTATTATATATATTGTATAGATACACAATACACAATTCAATTCAATAAACATTTATTAAATGCCTAATGTGTACCAGGCACTGTGTTAAGCACTGGGAATACAAATAAGAAAACAAAAGACAGTTGCTGACCTCAAGAAGCTTGTAATCTAAATGGAAAAAACAACACATGAAAGGAAACTAGAAAGTAGGGCGAAGAGGAGGTGGGGGAGCAAGGGGTTATAGAGCAACAGGAATAAGAAAGGGGGGGGCAGTATCAGGGAAGGCGTGTCTTGTTCCTTGGAGTCCAAACCAAGCCAAGCTTCAGATAGAAAGAAGAGTAAGTTATAAAGTTCAGGTTCTACCTTCTATAAAGGAACACTTTAGACGGAGTTTAGTGCTCCACTCTCTAACTCTGAAATCAGCAGGGAGAGGAGGTTAAGGAAATTGGGAAGGTGCTGAGTATCTAAAACTGAGTTAAACAGTATGATGATTAGCTTATCCTAGAAGAGGTATCTAATTCGGTGAAGTTCAGACCACGTAGAGCTGCAGATGGAAACACTATTTATATAGTGTATGTATATATGTGTGTGTGTGTGTGTGTGTGTATGCACATGTACTATATACATATACACATACATAAATCTTTACAGACTCCAGCTTAAGAATTCCTGACTTATTCCTCAATTGATAAATGATCAAAGGATATGAATAGGCAGTTCTCAAAGGAAGAAATGAAAGCTACCTATAGTCATGTAGAAAAAATGTTCCAAATCACTATTGATTAGAGAAATGCAAATCAAAACAACTCTGAGGTACCAGACTGGCTAACATGATAAAACAGGAAAATGATAAATGTTGGAGAAGATGCGGGAAAATTGGAACATTAATGCATTGCTGGTGGAATTGTGAATTGATCCAACCATTTTGGAGAGCAATTGGGAACTATGCCCAAAGGGCTATAAAACTGTACATACCCTTCGACCCAGCAATACCACTTCTAGGTCTGTATCCCAAAGAGATCATAAAAATGGAAAAAGCACCTACATGTACAAAAATATTTATAGCAGCTCTTTCTGTGTTGGCAAAGAATTGGAAATTGAGGGGATGCCCATTAATTGGAGAATGGCTGAACAAGTTGTGGTATATGAATGTAATGTAATACCATCGTGCTAGAAGAAGTGATGAGCAGGCAGACTTCAGAAAAAACTGGAAAGACTTATATGAAGTGGTGCTGAGTGAAGTAAGTAGAACCAGGAGAACATCGTATACAGTAACAGCCACATTGTGCAATAACTAACTTTGATAGATTAAGCTCTTTTCAGCAATTCAAGGATCTAAGACAACTCCAAGGGACTCATGATGGAAAATGCTGTCCACATCCAGAGAAAGAACTATGGAGCCTGAATGCATATTGAAGCATACTATTTGCTCTCTTTTTGTTGTTTGTTTCTTCTTTCTTGTTGTTCCTCCCATTTGTTCTAATTCTTCTTCATAACATGGTTAATGTGAAAATATGTTCAGTATGGATGTATGTGTAGAGCCTATATCAGATTGCACTCCATCTTGAGAAGGGGGGAGGGGAAGGAGGGAGGGGGATAAAATTTGAAATTCAAAAGCTTATGAAAGTTAATGTTGAAAACAAAAAATAAATAAATTTTTTAAAAAAGAATTCCTGACTTAGGGGAATATAGTAACTACATTAACATAGAGGGTCATAATATGGAAGACTGGCTAGGTTTGTACTGCTTAGCTCTGCAGGGCAAAACTAGAAGCAAAGGATAGAAGATCTGTTGGTCTCCTCTCCAGTCACATAATTATAACCTTAATTCAGGCCCTCATCATCAAATGCCTGGACTGTTGTGATAGCTTTCTAATTGGTCTACATGCCTCAGGTATCTCCCTATTCAAATCCAAACCCTCCTCACTGTCAAAGAGATTTTTCTAAACTATGAGTCTGCCCATGTCACTGCCCTGCTCAGCAAGCTCCAGTGTCTCCTTATTACTTCCAGTATCAAATATAAATTCCTCTGTGTGGCAGTTACAGCTCTTTATAATCTAGTACCTTTCTACCTTTCTAGACTTCCTGCACTTTATCCACCATTACGCACTCTGAGATCAAGCTACGTTGGCTTTATTTATAATTTATCAAACACAACTCCCCATTTTCCATCTGTGTGCCTTTGTACCAGTTTCCTCCCATGCCTAGAATGTTCTGTCCTTTCCCCTCCATCCAAGAGTATGATAGTAAATATTTAACAACCAGCCCTGAAGTGCACTTTAAATTTAATCTGCATTCTTAATATTTTCTCCATCACTTTCTTAAGCCTAAACATCGATAAAACAATAAATCAAGCCCTGTTCTGTAGTGATTGCTGATCTCTGAGGTGTAAATGAACATACTGAAACTTTAATATTTGGTTTTTGAGGGTTCAAGGCTCTGGCACAACCTTGGCTCCATTTCTTGGTTTCTCTGGCTTCCTTCAAGACAGTTCAAATTCTGTCATTTGCAGGAAGCATTTCCCACACTCATTCCCCAATTGCTAGTGCCTTCCCCTATCAGATTACCTTTCTTGCATTCTCCATATATTTCACATGAGAAGGTAAGTTCCTTGAGGGCAGGAACTGTTTTTGCCTTTCTTTCTATGCTTAGCATTTAGCCCGGTGCCTGTCATGTAATAAGCTTTTAATAAATGCTGCTAGACTATGGGCAAGGACTCTAAAGACACTAGGAATCCCCTCCCCCTAGTCTAAAAATATCATCACTCACCCTACCACTGAGCTTGAAATTTTCATATTACTCACTACTTTTTCTTGAGGCACTAAAGGTTTACCCTTCTTAATATGCACATGTTAGTAGGAGTGTATTGGTAAATGTTTAACAACCAGCTCTCAAAAATGTAAGCATGACATACTTTTAAGTTTATTCTACATTATTAACATTTTCACCATCACTTTCTTAAATTTATGCAATCAATAAAACAATAAACCAACCCTTGGTTTGTAACATTCACCAATTTCCAATGTGTAAATGTTGACACTGAAAATTTAACAATCAACTCCCAGGCTACAGCAAGCTCTAGCACCCCCATGGAGATTATCCATGAAGACATCTATCTGAGGGAACCTTTACAATTCAGTTATTTTAAAGACAAGAACATTGAAACTCACAAAAAATGAAGTCATTTGTCCAAAGTCACACAGCTTTTGAAAGGGCTAGCACATGCCCAGATCTCCTGACTCCAACATCTCCTACTCTTTGTCTTTTCACTGTCCCTCATCCCCACTTGTCCTTTGTTCCTTGTCTTTTTAACTACCACAACAAAACCCATTTTGGCTGAAAAAACTGTGTGATATACCATCCTATGCACTTGCCACCTTAGCTGGAAATGATCACCTTCTCTATGCATAGACTCTTTGGTCTGATTCCAGACAGAGCATAGGTGGTAAACGTCTACTCCAAAGTGAGCTCCCACAAAGACGCTTCCTCCCATACACTGTCAGCTCTTAGCAAAGAGTACAATTGGATCACAGAAAAGACAGACACTGTTACGGGAGTGAGGGGGTAAAGGGTGTGCAGAAGGCCAGAATTTGTGTGCATCACAACCACTAGGGCAGGTCAGAAAGGTTTGACATCAATGAAGCTAAATTCTCCTAGGTGGAAAAATCATCCAAATGTCTGTGAGTAGGTATGTGTTATACAAGTTCTCACTGTGTTGGAGACATTTGAATTAAAATTCCAGGGCTGAACTTATAAGGCCAGCAACCACAGTGTCAGAGGCAGTGAGATTCAGAAATCAATTAGCACCAGGGAGTGAATGCCAGCTCTGCTGGAGACTTGCAGGAAGCAAATTTGGGAGGATGCATTATTTATTTGATACTAAGCACATAGAACTATATCAGTCACCTGTTTCACCTTTGGAGAAATGGATTATCACAGAAGAAGAAAGAAAATTCTAGGTTAGGACTAAGGCAAAGAGCAAAAGCAACACTGTTTTGAGGAAAGAGCACTGGATTTGGAGTTAGACTGCCTGACTTTCATATTCTATCCTGTTACTTTCTACCTGTGTGACATCAGCAAGTCATTCCTCTGTGAGCCTCCCTTTTCCCGTCTGTAAAGTGAAAGAATTGGATTAGGTGGTTCCAAAGCTCCCTTATATCTCAGAAACTTTATGCCCCTCATGATTTTTATCCAGGATATGTCATGAGGAGATTTTAGAAATTCCACTTGCTGTCTTAATATCTAATGTTGAGGCAACCAACGCACCATGCCCCTCTACCTTCCACCATCTCCTAAAGTCTGTCCAAGCTCCATGTTTACTGCTTCCATGACACCATCTATCCATCTCATCCTCCTCATGCTGCTGTCCCTTTCTCCTTTTGCCTTCAATTTTATCCAACATTAGGTTCTTTTCCAGTTAGTCCTGTATTCTCATTGTGTGGGCAAAGTATTTAAGCTTCAGCTTCAGTATTTGACTTCTAGTCTAAGTATTTGTAAGATGAATGATAAGAACTAGAGAGTTGATCCATGGCCAGGGAACAGAGAAGCTGGCCTTCCTACATGTGGTCTCTCTTTACCACAATGCTTTTACAAACAGAGTCAAAGAGCCAGAGGTATAATGAAGCACAAAACTCCTGAGTGTAGCACAAAACCAGATTAAAATGCAATTGGAGAATGTTTAACGAAAAAAAAATTTAATGTAATTTCAATCATTTTTCAGTCATGTCTGACTCCTCATGACCCCTTCTAGGGTTTTCTTGGCAAAGATACTGGAGTGATTAGCCATTTCCTTCTCCAGCTCATTTTATAGATGAGGAAACTGAGACAATTAGGGATAAGTGACTTACCCAGGGTAACACAACTAGTAAGTGTCTGAGGCCAGATTTGAAGTCAGGAATATGAGGCTAGGCCCAGCACTCTATCCACTGCACCACCTAGCTGCCCCCAAAAGTAATACAACATAATGTTAATTTGTGTTTTTCTGAGTCAATACGTAGCTATAAGTATCCATTTCTAGTTGAATTTGATACCACCAAACAGCTATAGATTCCAAAAGTACTATAGGAAAGTCAAGGGAGGTTATGATTGTTGCTTTACTTGCCAAATATTTTTATGAGTATAATCATTAACACCTGAAATGCATATATAAGAAAACAATGTGACTTTTCACTGGTCAAAATACAGCAACAAAATTAGGGAGTGTTGTCATATGTATGTATGTGTGTGTGTGTGTGTGTGTGTGTGTGTGCGCACATGTAAAGCTAGACAGGCAAGTTAAGTGGATGAAGAAAAAATGGATGTTACCTCCTTCCCTTAACTTCTGCTCTGACTCACATAGATTTGTATGCTAAGCCAGAGAACATCTTGGGAATTTTTAAACCTAAGAGAGATAGCTTCCTGGAACAAAGGATTATGACCTCAGATCAAGAAAGAGATGCTAAAAAAAAAAGCTTTCATCTTAACCTGAGGAAACTCTGAGTGGATTTTGTTAGAGGGAGGTGGTAACACATAGTTTTTGGCTATGGCTTAAGACTTTGATCAGAGAGAGGCATTATAGTTACTATCATACACTACACCAGGAGACTAAAGTTGAGATGGACAACAAGGGGCCCTGAAGAGTTTACAACCAGAAACTGGAAGCAGAGGAGAATACTCAGCAATAGCCTTGAGACCAGTAGAGTGGCATGCTTAGTAGAAAGGAGAGTGAGAGATATTGGGAGCAGAAGAGATAGAACATTATTGAAGTGGAACAAAAATATGCCATAATACCCAGGTGCAAGCCCATCAGGTAGAAGAACCCAGCAAGAAATCTTGGGGAGAATATCATGATAATGTTATTAGATGACATCAGCAACCCTACACTTATAGAAAACTGAGTTGCCCCCTTCAAGCATGTACTATATGTATATGTGTTTGTGGCATGTATGCCTTTCTATACATGCTTCTTGTCCATATGTGTTTTCTGTGTATGTGCCCTGATGTCTGAGCCCTATGTGTATCTACTTTTCCACTGCTGTGTGTTTATTTATTGGAGAATGTGCCTCAAATTCTGGAGGGAGATTCTCCATTGCTACTTTTTTCATTATGCTATTTCATTAAATGCCTTGCCTGGAACTATTGTGTCCTCTGATGAATAAAATTAAACACATTTGACTTCTGGTTACGATGACAGTGTGAAAGGTAGTAGAAGCCATTACACCCACATAAACTCCAGAAAAGTCTTAAAAGGACCCAAGAAAGACCAGTGATAAAACTGAAGAAAAACACAAGCTTCTCCATCCAGTACAGAACAGCATAAAAAGATTGATAGAAGAAGAGAGAGGAGCTAAACTATGGAATCCAGAGCAGGCTGGAACATATACAGAAGCTGAAAGAGGCAGGGAGTAGAGCCTCATCAAGGAAACCAGAGGAAACTTCCACAAACAGAAACGTAAATACATTTGAAAAATTGGAAAGGACTATATGATAATTATTTACTTAAATTCTATTTAGGGGAGAAAAAAGCAAATCTCTGCTTAAAACCCTAACGCTTCAAGTATCATGAAGGAAGTTGAATAAGATAGGTGAGACCCTGTGGATAGTTGTACTGTTTTAATGGTCTTAGGAGAAGGAAGATGAGAGGGAAAGGGGAATATACTGGAGAATGGAAGAAAAGAAGGCAGTAGAGTATAAATAGATCACTTCTGTTACAGATCACTAATTTTAAGACACTCCTTATCTTTTTCCATCTTCTTACAAAGGGCAAAAATAGGAAAAATATTAAAGAAATAGAATGGATAAAATACAAAATTAGTCATTATAACCATGAACATGAATGCTATGAACTCACCCACAAAATGGAAGAGGGAAGGCAGACTCCAACAACATATTGTTTACAAGAAGTATATTTAAAATATAAAGATTTAAAACATAAAATTATTTAAAATATAAAGAGATTTCAAATAAGGAGCTGGAATAAAATCTGTTATGCTTCAGGTCAAAAAGCAGGAATGGCTTTCATGATCTCAATGAAGGCAAAAGTAAAACTAAAAACAATGAAAAGAGATAATCAAAGACGTTTTAAAGCTCCATAGATAATGAATTAACATCAATACTTAATACATATTCAGGAAATGGCATAGCATCTGTATACTCATGAGAAAAGTTAACCAAATTTCAGGGAGAAATAAACAGTAAAACTGTAATAGTAGTGCAATTCAATGTACTCCTTTTAGACCTAAGCAAAAAGATAAACAAGAAAGAAGTTAAGGAAATGACTAGAACTTTTTAAAGATTAGATAGGATAGATCTCTGATGATTACTGAATTGGAACAGAAAGGATTATACCTATATCTCAGCAGGACTTGACAGCTCTACAACAGCTGGCTATGAATTAGGCCATTGAAAACTCACAAAGAAATAAAGAGAGGAAGACATATTAAATAATTCTTTACTCACAACAATTTAAAGAAAAATATTCACTAAAGAATCTTTGAAGAAAATATTAAAACATGATTGGGGACTAAACAATTTAATCCTGAAGAATTTGTGGATCAAAGAAGAAATCAGTCACAATAGAAAATGTCAACAATGAAAATTATAATAATGAGAAAAATACTAAAAATTTGGGGATGCAACTAAAGCAGCCCTTGGGAGAAATTTATATCTAATGATTTAATCAAAAAAGAGAGAAAGAATAAATTAGTGAGCTGTACATGTAAGCATTCTTTAAAAAGTAGAAAAGCAACAAATCAAATATTCCTAAAACACAAAATTAAAGTTCTAAAAGTCAAAGAAGGAAAAAATCATTGAACTGTTTAATAAAAGTATGGACTGGTTTTTAAAAATGAATACAATTGATTAAAAAGAGAAAGAGAACCAAATTATGTAAACAATTTTTGAAGAATTTACATGTGAAACTTTTTAACTATCAAAAACTATTTTTCTCAATTATCTGCCAACAAAGTGATAACTGAGATGAAATGGATGAATGCCTATAAATATATAAAATATTCAGATTACCTCAATTAATTTATAGATTCAGTGCCATATCAAACTAAAGGGCAACTTTTGAATTCTAAAAGAATATATAAAATTTATCTGGAGAAACAAAAAGTTAATTATCTCAAGGAAAACAATGTGAAAAATGAGAAGGAAGGGGGCCTAATAGCATCAGATCTCAAATTATACTACAAAGCAATAATCACCAAAATAATTTGGTATTTGTTTAAAAAATCAGAAAATTGATCCTTGAAACAGATTTGTTACATAAGATCCAGATGCAACTGAACATGAGAGCACAGTGTCCAAAAACTCAGACTCCAGCTTTTAGGATGAGGACTTCACTATTCAACAAAAACTATAGGAAAAACTAGAAAGTAATCTGGTAGAAATTAGGTTAAACCAACATCTCCACACCATATCACACCAAGCTCCAAAATGATATATGAGCCAGGTATAAAGTCATATCACAAATAAATAAAAGAGAAATGCTTTTCACAACTAAGGATGAGGGAAGAATTCTTGATGAAACAAGAGATAGAGAGGGTCACAGGAGATAAGTTGGATAGATTTGATTATATAAAATTGAAATTTTTGCACACATAAAATGAACAGAATTAGAAAGGAAACAGTGAAGTGGGAAAAATAATCATGATAAATTTCTGCGATCAAGATATGATATTTAAGGTACATAGGGAATTGATATGTAAGGTGTATATGTTGCCTATGTAGATTACATGTATGTTTGTATTGGTTGTCTAAATGAGACTCATAGGCAAATATGAATAAATATTTTTGGAATCTTCTCCATCCCTCTCCAAAGAAGACTTTGATTCCTGACTGGAATGGTACAGGAGAAGAGACTATCAGGCTGGTCACTCTGTTCTCTTTGGAGAGGGAGTACTGGACTAAAATTATATCTATCTGCCTCCTTAACTGTTACTAGTCTAGGGAAATGATTTTTTTCTTATGTTAAAGTAAATTTCCTGGTTACTATTCCCTCAAAAGGAAATGAATATCTCAAACTTACATACAAAAGTTTGGTCCCTTCCCACCAAATATTTGTTACACAAAAGACCATCACAAAAAGTGAATAGCAAGTAAACACATTTATTTAAGCAAATAGAAACTAAAGAAGTTATATAGATTAGAATATACACCAGACAATACACAGAATGAATGTGCTTTTCCACTTAGAGTGAGATATCTGAGAAAGAGAGAGAGAGAGAGAGAGAGAGAGAGAGAGACATACACACACACACACACACAGACAGAGACAGAGACAGAGACAGAGAGAAAGAGAGGGAGAGTTCACAATCTCATGTAAGGGCAGATTCCCTCAAGTCTCTATGGAACGAAACTGGAAATCAGGGATATTTTGAGAGCTGGCTTTCCTCACATGTACACTTTACAAAGTCTATCTCTCTCTCCCCAAAGTCAGTCCCAAAGAGAATCTGGAACCTCATCCCTCCTCTCACCAAATATGCCAGCTCTACCTCTCATGAAAGCACATAGCGAGTAATCATTCTCTTCGACACCATGATCCATGAGCAGCAAACATCACAGGACTGTCCTTCCCACCCAGTTTGGCTGGTAGTTGAATTACACATATAAACGTATAAGAGTAAAAGCCATTATCCAAATATATATATATATATATATATATATATATATATATATATATATATATATATGTATGTATGTTTACACACACACATATATGTGTGTGTGTTCTCAAAAGAATAAAGGCAAACTATTAACAACCATATGGGAAAAATTGCTCTAAATCATTTGTCATAAGATAAATTTAAATTGGAACAACTTGGAGGTTCCACATCACATTTATCCGATAGGAAATAACAATTGTTGGAGAGACTGAGAGAGAATAAGGGCAGTAATATACTCTTGGTGGAATTGCTTCAACTATTGTGGAAAGGAATTTAAAACTATACTCAAAAAGTATTGGCCTATACATTCCCTTGGAGCTAGAAATATCTCTACAAACTTTATAACCCAAGGACATTTTTTAAAAGGAAAAGGACTCATATGAAAATATTTTAGCTAGCACTTTTTGTTGTGATAAAGAACTGGGTGTAGAGGAAGTAGGTATTCTTTAAGTGGGGAATGGCTGAACACATTATGGTATATACATATAATGGAATATTATTGAGCTTTGAGACATGACAAAAAGGAAGCATTCACAGAAACCTTGGAAGACTTGCATGAACTGATGAAGAATGAAGTGAAGAGAACAAAGAGACCAATTTATACATAGAAAACAGCTTTGAGAGACATAAAAATTCTAATCAACTGAAAGATCATCAAGACTTGAAAAGACTCATGGCATACCTCCCATCTCCTGGCAGATAGGTGAAGATTTAGAAAAGAAGTATCAAGCATGTTGCCTGTGAGCTACATGTGGCCCACAATACTTGTGAGTGTGGCCTGAACCAGATTAAAATTTAACAAAATAAATAAAAAATACGATAAGACATAATATTACAACAAAACAAAAATGCAATAAAACATAACATTAAATTTTAAAAATGAATCAGTAGGGGCCTGCAGAGATCCTTATGTATAGTTTAGTAGCCCCCATTTTCTATTTTTGAATTTAAGCACAAAAAAGAGTACAGAATGAAAAAGAGGTACAGAATGAAATATGCAATTTTCGGACAGGTCAATGTGTGTCTTGGTTTTGCATACCTATATTTATATATTACAAAAAAGGGCTTTTTTGGTAGAAGGAAGTGGAAGGGAGTGATAGTGATACTAAAAAAGAAGGAAACAACATCAGATGTCAAACAAAGTTTAAAATAAATATGAGAGCAGAAGGAAGTTCAGAAAGGGATACATATAAGTAGGGTAACACTGGCAATACCATGATAAATTTGAAATAAGCAAAATAAAGATATACATAGGAGAGAGACAGTTTCATACACAGTTTTCTTTCATTGTATTGGAAAAGGTATATATTTGTTTATGCCTATCAAGTTCATAATAACAAGAGGGAATTTTTTTTTAATTAAACACATTACCAGTTACTTGTGAGCTAGGTTTTGTATCGATGCAGATGCATAAAGTACCTTGAACCCAGAAGAGTTTTTCTGGAGGCCCAGGCACAAGATTCAGTCTACAAGAAAGAGCAGGATGATGGAAATTAATGAATTTCAGCTAGAACAACCATTTGCATTTCGATTCCAGATATAACTAACATGGTGGACCATTTTTTTCAGTTTTTAGTTTTGAGGGAGTTTTTAGTATTTCTTTTATACTGTTGTAAGGAGCTCATAGTAAAGAAATTCCTTTAACCAAAGTGGATTAACAACTACTCTACAATTTATAATCTTGAAAGATTCCCTTGGACACCAAGATCTTGCCCGTGGTCAAATAGCCAGCATGTATCAGAGAAAGGACTTATTTACCAGTCTTTCAAACTCAAAGCCATGCCCTCTATTCACGCTGGCTACCCCTCTTCAATTGTAATATGGGCAACTAAGTGGCACAGTGGACAAAGAGCACAGAGCCTAGAGTAAGAAGAGCTGAATTCAAATCTAGCTTGCTATCTGTATGACCTCGGCAAATCACTTCACCCTGTTTGTCATAGTTTGCTCATCTGTAAAATGAGCTGGAGAAGGAAATGGCAAACCACTCCAGTATCTTTGCCAGGAAAACCCCAAATGGTGTCACAAAGAGTCAGACACAACTGAAAAATGACTAAACAATAGCAAAGATAGGTAATGATGGTAGATACAGAGAGATGATGATGGTAGATACATAGATACATGATAAAGATAATGATGATGGTAAATTAATGATAGTAGAGGTATATAGTGAAGACAGTTGATAGATAATGATGATAGTTGATGTATAGAGATAGCTATCTTCTGTTTTTACATTTTCATTTCTATATGCTCCCCTATCCTTACCCAATAAGCCATCTCTTATAACAAAATTTTTTTAAAAGTGGCATGAAGTGGGGGAGTATCTGAGTAAAACCAAACATTACAACCACCAAATGTGACCATATGTCTATGAGATATTTCATACCCACATAGCTAAAAAGGGAAGTAAATTCATTTTCTCAGCTCTTCTCCAGGGCCAGCATTCAGTTTCATTTCTTATCGTTCTTTCCTTTTACATTGCTGTGGTCACTGTGTCTATTGTTTTCCTAGTTCTCTTTACTTCACTCTGTGTCAGTTTGTCTTCCCATCCTTCCCATCTTCTTAGTCATAATTTGTTTTTTTCTTAATTTTTTAATTTTTTAAATTTTTAAATTTTTAAAAATTTTTAATTTATTTTTTTATTTTAAAAATTCATTCATTCATTTATTTATCTATCTATTTATTTATTTATTAATTAATATACATTTATTTATTTTTAGTTTTCAATATTCACTTCCACAAGGTTTTGAGTTTCAAATTTCTCACCCCTCACCCCACCCCAAGATGGCATGCATTCTGAATACCCCTTCCCCTGGTCTGCCTTCTCTTCTATCTCTCCCCCCTCCCTTCTCTTATCCTCTTCCCCTTCTATTTTCCTATAGAGCAGGATAGACTTCAGTACCCCATTTCCTGTATTTCTTATTTCCCAGTTGCATGTGAAAACATTTTTTTAAAACATGTGTTTTTAAAACTTTGAGTTCCAAATTTTCTCCCTTTCTCCCTCCCCACCCATCCTCATTGAAAAGGCAAGCAACTCAATATAGGTTGTACATGTGCAGTTATGCAAAACACTTCCTTAGTAGACATGTTGTAAAAAACTAACTCTATTTCCCTTAATCTTATCCTGCCCTCCCATTTATTCTATTCTTTCTTTTGACCCTGTCCCTCCTCAGAAGTATTTGCTTCTGATTACCCTCTTTCCTAATCTGCCCTCCTCTCTATCATCCCCCTGCTCTCTTGTCCCCTTCTCCCTCTATTTTCCTGTAGGGTAAGACAGATTTCCATACCCAATTGAATGTGTATGTTATTCTCTCCTTAAGTCAAATTCTATGAGAATAAGATTCCCTCATTCCCTCTCACCTTCCCCTGTTTCCCCTCCACTGTGAGAGACTTTTCTTTTCTTTTTTTTTTTCTGAGATAATTTACCCCATTCTACCTCTCCCTTTCTTCTTCTCTGAGTACCATCCTCTCCTATCCCTTAATTTTATTCTTCAGATATGACCCCTTAATCTTCAACTCACCCTGTGCCCGCTATTTATCTACATATACATACATACATTTCTTTTCTTTCAACTACCCTAATACTGACAAAGTTCTCATGAGTTACAAATATCATCTTTCCATGCAGGAATGTAAACAGTTCAATCTTAATAAGTCTCTTATGACTTCTCTTTCCTGTTTACCTCTTCATGTTCCACTGGAGTCCTGTATTTGAAAGTCAAATTTTCTGTTTAGCTCTGGTCTTTTCATAAAGAATGCTTGAAAGTCCTCTATTTCACTGAATGACCATTTTTTCCCCTGAAGGATTATACTCAGTTTTGCTGGGTAGGTGATTCTTGGTTGTAATCCTATCTCCTTTGCCCTCTGGAATATTATATTCCATGCCCTGTGGTCCTTTAATGTAGAAGCTGCTAAATCTTGTGTTATCCTGATTGTGTTTCCACAGTACTTGAATTGTTTCCTCTGGCAGCTTGTAATATTTTCTCCTTGACCTGGGAACTCTGGAATTTGGCTACAATATTCCTAGGAGTTTTCCTTTGGGGATCTCTTTCAGGAGGAGATCTGTGGATTCTTTCAATTTCTATTTTGCCCTCTGGTTCTAAAATATCAGGGCAGTTTTCCTTGATAATTTCTTGAAAGATGATGTCTAGGCTTTTTTTGATCATGGCTTTCAGATAGTCCAATAATTTTTAAATTCTCTCTCCTGGATCTATTTTCCAGGTCAGTTGTTTTTCCAATGAGATATTTCACATTGTTTTCTAATTTTTCATTCTTTTGGATTTGTTTTACAGTGTCTTGATTTCTCATAAAGTCACTGTCTTCCAATTGCTCTATTCTAATTTTTAAGGAAGTATTTTCTTCAGTAATCTTTTGGACTTCCTTTTCCATTTGGCCAATTTTTCTTTTAGGGCATTTTTCTCCTCATTGGCTTTTTGGACCTCTTTTGCCATTTGGGTTAGGCTGTTTTTTAAGGTGTTATTTTCTTCAGTATTTTTTTGGGTCTCCTTTAGCAAGCTGTTGACTTGTTTTTCATGATTTTCTTGCATCACTCTCATTTCTCTTCCCAGTTTTTCCTCTACTTCCCTTACTTGCTTCTCAAAATCCCTTTTGAGCTCTTCCAAGGCCTGGGACTGATTCATATTTTTTTTGGAGGCTCTGGATGTAGGAGCTTTGACTTTGTTGTCTTCTTCTGGTTGTATATTTTTCTTTTCTTTTCACCAAAGTAAGATAATACTGTCTGACTCTTTTTGCGCTGCTTGCTCATGATCCCAGCCAATTACTTGAGTTTTAAACTCTTTGTTAAGGTAAGAGTCTGCTTCTAATGTGGAGAGTGTACTGTCCCAAGTTTCAGGGGTTTGTGTAGCTGTTTTCAGAGATACTTTGTAAATTTTCAGTTCTTGCAAGGTGGTATGATAAGGGGTGAGGTGTTTACTCCTTTCCTGGCCTGTGACCACAAGTATTCCTTTCTGTCCTGTAACTGTGAGGAGGGGTTCCTCTCCACAGTCACTACAAGCTCCACCATGCCAGCCCTCCTCCTTACCCCAGCACTGCCACCCAGAACTATGACCCAGATCCACACACAGGCAAAGCAAGAGATTCCTGCCTCAGCACTGGCAAAGAGATCCCTGCAGTCCCTCTCTGATCAGCCACTGGATTCCCCCTCAGTCTGTGAGCTGGAAGCTCGGGAAGCAGCTGCCCCCCACCAGGGCCAGGCTCTTGGGGAATGGAGCTGAGACCCCACCTTCCTCTCTGACCACAGACAGAAACAGATGTTTCCTACTGACCTTCTAAGTTGTCTTGGGGCACTCGTGGATTGAAGAGTCTGGAAACCTGCACAGCTGCCCATGATTCAGTCCTCTGAGGCCTGCTCCAGGTTTGCTGCGGCCTGCATGCCCACGCTGCGCTACGCTCCCAGCCTGGCGCGATACACCTTTCTGATCAATCATCCAGGTTGTGTTGGGCTGGAAATTTGTTTCACTCTGTCTTTTTGTGGGTTCTGCTGCTTCAGAATTTGTTTAGAGCCATTTTTTTTATGAGTATTTGGAGGGGTTTGGGGGAGGTCTCAAGCAAGTCACTGTTTTCACTCTGCCATCTTGGCTCTGCCCCCCCTCCATAATTTCTTATGTAATATTCCATTGAGCCCATATGCCATAATTTGTTTAGCCATTCCTAAATAAATGGACATCTCTTTTGTTTCCAGTCCTTTGTTATACTGAAAAATGCTGTTAAAAATATCATGGTATGTGGGGAACTTTCTTTCTGTCTTTGATCTCCTTGCCTTCCCAAGCAAGTCCCTAAGAATTTAAGTTAGAGATAGCTATTGATTTACATCAGTGAAAGGAGCTTCATTGTCAGGGAACTACCTACACCAATAAAATAATTTCTGGATAAAAAAAATGATGAGGAAAAGCCTCCTTGTCTCCCATCTCCCCAGCCACCTCCCTGTCTCCATCCTATTTCTCTTTTGCTTCTTCTCTATCCTTAAAAACCCTCCCCCTTCCCTCTCTCTTTCTGAATCTCTTTATCTCTCTTGCTCCCTCTGTGTCCCTCTGAATTGCTTAGCTTAGGAAAGAGAACAAGTGTGCTTCTGAGTCTGTCAAGAAAAAACATACCTTGCCTCAGGGTCTCACCCACTGCCTTGCTGGAGCTGCTGAGGCTAAGTAAGTAACTTAGCAAGTTGGCATCTGGAGCACTTTGGAATGCACCTAGCCCAGCTCATGTGGCTCAGGCTGTTTATCATGACCATTATCTCAGGTCGCCAGATAGAATCAGAAGCAAAGCAGGAGTCATGTCAGGGCCACATAGCATTTGGTCTCTGCCCTACTCTGAAACCCTGGATGCCTCACCAGCAACTCAGCCAGAGCAAGAGCCCTGCATATATCACTTTCAAAAAAAATGAATTTCATTTTTTCTGAATTTAAGCACAGAAAAGAGTATTTCCACATATACAGCAGAAAAAAAGAGAATTGTATATGAAACTAGGAATCTCTATTCACACAACTTGCCTTTTAATATAATACATACTATATATTTTATTCCACATTATTTTCAAAACCACTCTGCTTTGCTATGGTTCCTTCTGAGTTCTTCTGCTCCCATCTATACATTTTAAAAATGTTTCAATGTTTCTCTTTTTTGGCATCACTGTTGTTACCCACTTCCATTTCCTTCCCAATCCCTCCTCCAATTAAAAAATAAAAAGGGAGAAAACACTCTTTTAATAAATATGCATAGTTGAGCATAATGAATCCACACAGTGACCACATGCAAAAGAAATGTATGTCTCTTTCTGCACCTTGAAGAAAGATATACTTTCTGCATCTTTCTGTCAGGAGGTGGGTGACATATTTCATTATAGGTCCTCTAAAGAAATCGTTGGTCACAAAGTGATCACTATTCATCAGAGCTAGGACAGGCAACCATTTTGGACAAGACATAAAAGGCTAAGGCAGAATGAAGGGCACTTTTAAAATACTATTTATTAAAAAGTTATAAAAGGCCAATATATTTAATGCCAGAAAATTTTGCTTTTTGTGGCATATATTCCTAGTTTGGGCAGAGGTAGGAGGGGAAAGAGAGAGAAGAAAAGGGAAGGGGGAAAGAGGAAAGTAAGAAGGAAGAAAGGAAGGAAAGAAGGAAGGGAGAGAAGGAGGAAGGAAAGAAGGATGGAAGGGAGGGAAAAGAAAGCCAGAAAGAGGGAAAGAGAGAAAGATGTTGCAGCAGATTTGTTACTTAATCCATATATGGAGCTCCAGTGAGGAAATTCCTCTATCATTTCAGATTAACGCCTACTCTGCAGCCTACCTAGGACACGAAGAGTATCCAAGCAAATTGTTCAAAATTACAGCCAGAGAACAGTACTCCATAGCAGCGCAAAAGGCCATGTGGGATTAGCAAAAGCAAGAAGTGATACTTCCTCTTGTTCCTAAGAAAGGGAAAAGGCCTCACTGGAACCTACCAACCTGTGTCTACTTCCTGAAAGTGTGATCTTGGCTTTCTTCTCTCTATTCTCAAGGGATGATTCCCACAGAAGATGAATGAGCCAAATCTAAATCTAGTCTGCTTTGGGATATGTGATAAAATTTAAATAAATGAAAGCATTTATTGAAAAAAAAAAGGGGAGAAACCATCAGAATATATAGATGAAGAAGATACCAAGAATCATAATAAACAGGATTGAACTTTGTAAACAACCAAAGCCTGGGGCCTTCACAGCTACAACCTCTTTTAATTCCCTTTCACAGAATGCCCTGCATCTTTGGGTTTCGTTCATCTGCTGCGAAAAAAACCAAAACAAAACACTCCACAGATTTTGTACAAGAAAACGTCTAGTCTTGCTCCGGAGCTTTGACTGCTAGACCACATTTGTGCTGCCAAACATTTGTTGAAGTCGTCTGTGCCGTCCAGTGTGGCTGCGTCACTGAAGAGATGGGAGCAGGGATTCTAGGTGTAACAAAACCACACGGCTGTTGCTCTTTGGTGAGCCACAGACAACTGTTGCCAGCAATCAAATAGTGTACCGAACAGAAGAGCATGAAGTAAACTTGAGACATGGGCCAGGCGGAGCAGCAGAACTGACTCAGTTTATTCATCTGAGGGTACAGGATATATAGAGAAAATCTAGCCTAACTTCAAAGAGTCCTCACTGTGAGATACTCCCCAAAACATCTGCTGAGGATGTGACAACATACATTTCCTCATTATCAGGGTTCCTAGATTGGGTTGTATTTTCCAAGATTTTCCCAGGTGCCTTGGCGTCACCTGCACAGAGGAGTGAATGTGTAAATCTAAGGTTCAAAGAGTGAGAAGGAATGTCTCAGGAACCTCCTAACAGGGAGAGATTGGAGAGCTGTGCCTTTTAATCGTTGAGCCCTTTTGGGTAAAAGCCTGGGCAGAGGTCAAACTCTGCCCTGGATCTTAAGCCTATATCAGACTCTTAAGATCGGCCCTCAACAGACAACCAGCATCATTTGCTGCTCTGGAAGTGTACCGATCTCTCTGAAAAACACCATGGATGTTTTTTTATGTGCTGTATTTTTCTTTCGGCCTTGAGGGAAAACTCTAGTGTATATCCATCTGTTTGAGTAGTTGACCTACTGAAACATTAAAATGTGAATTTCCAAACTTTTGTCATAGAGGTGTTACTAGCTCTGGCAAAAAATAAATAAACAAATAAATGAAAACAATACTTTAGTCCTTACAAACCTTGGCAGATTAGAAGAAGGATATCAGGTTGTCCTTTTCCCAGGTGGATTTATGCCAAAACTAATTTCCCAGCATCAAGAACCCCGAAGCCAGTCTTTACCCCTTTCTTCAAATCGAATCAATATGAATTATGCCTTGTTTCATTTAGGCAGACTTGGATTGTTTTAAAGAGAACCTCATTTGTGATGTCAGAAGTCACTACAAGTAGCGTTGAGATTGAAGCTGAGAATGCTGTGTTGACTGGAAACCTTGATGTCATTCTGTGTGCATAGAATGTAGAAGGGATATTCAGTGTTACTGCCATGTCTGTTAATGTACATGAACTTAATTAGCATTGCAATGGCCAAATACACCTTTCGTGATCTCTTTTTAAAAACAAACAAAAAGGCACTTCCCTGTCCCCAAAGCAGCTGCTTAACCATGGGAGCCCAGCCCTTGCATCTCCTGATGGTGTGAGTGTGCAGGTGGATTGCGTAGCTGGGTGTCTGCAGGTGTGTCTGTCTTAGTGGGAATCCGTGTGTGTGTGTGTGTGTGTGTGTGTGTGTGTGTGTGCGCGCGCACGCACGTGTGCGTGTGCCTGCCTGTGCACATGTTCATGAGAGAGGGCTTCAGAAGGGGCTGCTTCTGCAGGTGTTGTAAATACAAACACCATTTTAATCAAGCATGTACAATAAACCAAAAAAAAGAAAATAAACAGAGAAAGCACTTGAACCCAAGTCCTTCTGATGCCAAGACCATCTTGTTATCTGTTACACCAAAGTCTTTTAGGCCTGTACCTAAATAATTGTAATTTTACAGTTTTTGCTTGAGCAAAATTTTATGAAGCAACTACTGTGCATCTTTGTACTGGGCTAGACATGAAGAATACAGCAGTTCTTGCTTCTAAAAGAGGTTATAGTGTAGTAAGGGGTGGGGTAGGTATATTGGAAGCAAAACAAGTCAATAAATAAAATTTTACAAAAAGTAATTTCAGAAGAGAAAAAAATACAAACAACTGAGGGGATCAATCTGGCTCCTTTTTGAAGGAAGCTAGGGATTCTATTTCTGCATTTCTAAATGGAAATTAATCCTTCCCTCTTTTTAGATGGAAACTTGTTTTTCTAATTTTATTGGTGGAGAGATAGGTACAATTTTTTTCAGAACTGCTCTAGAATGAAAAGGAAAGATGGAAGATTTGGGTTCAATCCCCCACATGTGGCACCTACTTTGACCATGGACCAGTTACTTTATATGTGGCTTGTAAGCAGGAATTCTTAACTTGGGGTCCAAGCATTTCTTTGCTTTTTTAAATAAGTTTTTACTGATATCTTCTGTTTTTTACATCATTCTAGTTATCCCCAGTGTCCTCCCCCCATCCTCTCCCTAAGAACTATCTCATATAAAAATACTATTTTTTAAAAGAGGAAAAACTCAGCATAACTAATGAATACATTTTATAAATCTGAAAACGTATGCAAAATGTAACACTCATGTACCTCCAAACTCCATGAAGGTTTCATCTGAGGTTGTCTTTTCATATCTCTTCCTTTGAGTCTTGCTTAATCTTTATAATTTTGTTATATTCACTTCTGATTTTTTTGATGTGTGGTTGTTCTTGCCATTTTCTTTTCTGTAGTTTGTTATTTTCTTAGTTCTGCTTTCTTTACTCTGCATCAATTAATGTAAATCTTTCCATACTCCTCTGTACTCATCACATACATCACTTCTTACAGCACAGTATATTCCATTACATTCATGTGCCACAATTTGTTTAGCCATTCCTCAATCAATGGGCTTCTACTTTCTTTCCAATTCTTTACTATTGAGAAAAGTGCTGCTATAAATATTTTGGTGCTTATAGGGACTTTCTTTTTATCAATAGCTTCCTTGGGGTATAAGCCCAGAATGGAGTCTCTGGTTCAAAGGGCATGGACATTTTAATCACTTTATTTGTGTAAGTCTAAATTGCCTTTCAAAATGGTTATACTATTTCTTAGCTCCACCAAAAATGTATTGGTGTACCTATCTTTCCATAACCCCTCCTCTGTTGACTGCCACCATTTTTGTAATTTTTGCCAATTTACAGGTTATGAAATGAAACCTCAGGGTTGTTTTGATTTGCATTTCACTTATTATTAATGATTTGGAGAATTCTTTAATCAGGTTATGAACACTTTACAATTCTTTTGAGAACTATTTGTTCATATCTTTTGAATACTTTTGTGTAATGGCTGGTTAACTATACGTATTTATTCATTGTTTATATAGCTTGGATACTAAACTCTTATCAGAAAATTTTAATATAAAGTTTTTTTTCCCCATTTGACCACTTCTTTTCTTATCCTAAGTGTATTGTTTCTGTACAGAAACTAGCTATTAATTTACCTATCTCTCTATTTTTTAAAGCTATTTAACCAATACCAATGGTTTTGCTGACTGCTGCTTTATAATATATCTTGAGATATGACATGCTATTTCCCCTTAATCCCTACTTCATTTCATTATTTACCTTGATGTTCTAATTCTTTTGTTTTTCCAAATGAATTTTGTTATTATACCAAGTTCTATAAAGTATTCCCTTGGTATTGATTGGTGCGGCATTAAAAGTGAAAACTAACTTTGGAAGTACAGTATTGTCATTTTTATTATACTGGCATGGCCTAGCCATGAATACTGAATGACCTTTCAGGTATTTAACTTGTTCTTTATTTTTTATTATTGCTATTTCATTACTTTATTTTTAAAAGAGCACTTTGTAATTAGATTTATACAAGTTTTTTGTGTGCTTTGGTAGGTTAATCCCCAGATATTCTATGCATTTTTTTAGTTATTTGAAATGGAATTTTGCTTTCTTATTTTGCTTCTTGGGCTTTGTTATTATAATATAGAAATGTCGATTTTTGAGAGTTTTTTAGCTTGTCATTTTGCTAAAACTATTAATTGCCTCAACTGGTATCTTTGCTGATTCTCTATGATTTTCTAAATGTGTCATCAACAAATAGGGATAGTTTTAACTCCCCTTTGCCTGTCTTTATAGCTTTAATTTTTTCTTTTGTCTTATTGTTTTTGCTAGCATTTCCAAAACTGCATCAAATAATAGTGGGAAGACTGGGATCCTTGCTTCCCCCCCATATTTATTTAAAAGAGTTCTAGTACATCCATGTTGTATTTGATCCTTGCTTTGGTTTTAGATAGGTTTTTTTTTATGATATTAAGGTCCCTCTATGCCTATATTTTGTAGGGCTTTTAGCATAAAAGAGTACTGTACTTCGTCAAAGGCTTTTTCTGCACATATAAGGTAATCATGTGGTTTGGGATATTTTGGCTTTTAATATGATTAATTATATTAGTTGTTTTCCTAATGTTGAACCATCCTTGCATCTCCTGGTATAAATCCCACTGGATCATGATAAATGATTTCTTGAATAAAGTCTGGTATTCTGCTTGATAGGATTGGTAGGGGAGATAGATATGTGTATGTATACATGTGTACATATATACATGTATATATATTATATATATATATGTAAGATATGTGTATATAATTTGGTACCTCCCCAGGAGCCCGTTATTCAACCTCTCTGAGTCTCAGATCTCTCTCTGAGGGTATAGGCTGTTTATAGCAGAGATTCTTAACTTGGGGTCCATGCATTTGTTTGCATATGTACGTGTATGTATAGATGTAAACATAGATATAGATGTAGTCTATACACACACACAAGTATACATACACATAATGTATATATGTGTATACATATACACATACATATATACACATATATAATATATATATATATGTATATATATATATATATATATATATATATATATATATATATGTACATATAGTGTATACCACATAGTCACTTTATTTGTATAATTCCACATTGCTTTCCAAAATGGTTACACCATTTCACAGTTGCACCCACAATGTATGAGTAGCTATCTTTCCACATACCTATATATGTGTGTGTATGTGTGTATACACATACAAACATATATGTTTATACACACACACACACACACATAGTGATTACTATATTCCAGTACAATTGACTGTCCTTGTTATTCTATGTATTTATTTGTAACTATGTAATTCTAAAAGTTAAGAGCCCCTGCCAAGCAAATGAGAGCCTTGTACTAACTGCTTGTTTGGGCTTGAGTTCCCAAGGGGGCTAATTTGTGAGTCTTTCTCATCTGCAAGAAAGAAGCTTAGCAGGAGGTAGGAAGAGAAGCCTTGGATCAACTCTCTGGCTGTGAATCCCTGTGGATTCACATATCACCCCTCCATCCAAGATGCCAAGTACTTGTATTTGTTTTTTGCCGAAGAACATTAGTCAATTAATAACCATTTATTTAACTACCACCCTATGGCTGGTCACATTGAAAGTGTCAGGTGAAAAAACTACTTTTATTTTCCTTGCCTCAGTTATTTCTGTATGTTGACACTGCCATGAAGATGTAATGCCCCTCACCCCAGAGTCATGAGCCCAGCAGGCTCTCAGCCTATCAAGAGTCATTTCTCCCTCTGAATATGAAGCATGCAGAGTCATGACACTGCAGTTTAGGGAATCACCCAACCTATTCGGGAAGGGGAGAGAAAGAGAGGTAGTGTTACAAAGGTGTGTATATGAGGGTGTGTGCGTACATCAAACCATCATATGCTAAGATTTCAGCACCAAATATTCAAGCACCTAGTTAGGACATTGTGCCAACACTGTTTTAGGATGTTGGAGATATAAAATCTTAGGGAACAAAGGTTTCATTTGCTTTCTAAAGCATTCAGTGTGGTACTACATGTAATGTCCAATGACACACTATACAAAACTTGTAATTTACGTGCTATGCAATATATGAAGGCTATCATTCTCTCTAACATCTTTCACTTCCATCTCTTTCTCTCAACTTATATTGTTGCAGCCCTAATTCAAGCCCTCATCATCTCTTTCTTGCCTGGGCTATCATAATAACCTCCTAATTGGTCTCCCTGCCTTAAATCTCTCACCTCTTCAATTGATCCTCCAGATAGCTGCTATTTCTTAAAGCATAAGTCTCACCTTGTCATCCACCTATAAACAAACTAGACTGGTTTCCTATTACTTTCAGAATAAAAAAAACACACTCATCTGTTTGGCTTTCAAAGCCCCTCACAAACAGGCTCCAACCTACCTTCCCAAACTTCTTATGTGTTATTTTCCCTTCACCCACTTAATAGATCAGCAAAACTGACCTTCTTACTAATCCTAACATGTAGCGTTCCACTTCCCATCACCATACCTTTTCAAAGGCTTCCCCTAGTGCTGGAATACATTGTCTTTTCCCCTTTGCTACTGAGAATCCTTAGTTTCCATCTCTGACAGTGAGGAACCAATCTCCACACCAGGACCCAAGAGACAAATTTCCTTCTACTTTAGTTCATGATTTATATCTAGGTTTTTGAAAGGAGGAATAGAAAGGTACTCATCATAAGATATGAATTAAGTATGGAACATGTATTTTATTCTTATGTGGAAAAGAAATGTCAAATATATGACTCACAGTGCACATTAACAGAAAGACTTAAAACAGGCTTCAATAACAACTCATAACTACTTTATAATCTTCAGAGAAGCTTATATTTAAACTTAATCAGAACATGAAACAGCTTGCCAGACTGCTGCTGAGGTATTTTACATTTTATCTCAGGTCTGCACTGTCCAAACAACTTCTAGTTAGTGTATGTCTGTTGACAAAATGGCCAGACATGTGCCAATTCTCTTGTGGAGAGTCCCCTGCACTAGCAGCCATGTGAGTGGGTTCACCATGATGTGGAGAGGGTAAGCCCTTCCCCCTTTGTCTCTCTAAGTCTTTTTTTTTTTAAGAAGGCAATTGAGGTTAAGTGACTTGCCCTGGGTCACAGTTAGTAAGTATCTGAGGCCAGATTTGAACTCTGGTTCTCCTGATTCCAGGGCCAGTGCTGTCTTCACTGCACAACCTAGCAGCACCACATTCTAAGTCTTAAAGTAAAATGATACCAACTGGAGTGTCAAAGCAAGAGAGCACAACTTAGAAGCTATTTCTTCTTTTAACTGACATAGCACCTTACCCTCTCGCCTCCACAGGGCAGAGGAGGACCATTCAGGATTTACTATATTGTACTAAAACACCAAATTCTTTCAGGGCTGGATCACCACATGTCCAAAGGCAGACCCCAAAACCTTCCATATGGTCAACTAGGACAAAGAAATGCAAATGTGAGCAAGATCCCTGAGATGACCCTAGTTGCCATTCAAAAATCAGTTCAAGGGCCTCCTACATGAAGCCTTTCCTAATCTCCCCACAAACTACTAGTATCTCCTCTCTCACAAAAAATTGTCTTGTATTAATTTTATATGTACTTATATATGTTTGTATTATTTCTCTTAACAGAATGTATGCTCCTTGAAAGCAAGGATTCTTTCAATTCTGTCTTCATATCCCTAGTACCTAATAAAGTACCTGGAACATAGCAGGCTTGTTGATAAATGCTGATTGATTAATTATAATTATGAAGTTAAGAAGAAAATTCAGAAAATTAGCCATATAATTCAATCCTTTTGTCACCACAAAGAACATATATTCCCTCCCCCGCCTGCCAAAAAAAATGACAACCAGTTTGCCTCAATTTCCTTTTTATTTTGGGTGAAAGTAAAATTGTTTTAGACTTGCATCATCTGCACAAGTGAATATGAATATATATATATATATATATAGTTGAAGTCAAATATAGCACTTCTAAAATTGCTTTAAAGTAGCAAATGAAAGGGAAGATGTTTAAAAGCAGTAACAGAAGACAGACTTTTTAAAAACACAATTAGGTTCAGTTTTGCAGCTTAAATCTACAATTCCTTAAGCTAGCTATATCTTCAAAATAGATAGGTCAATTCTTACAAAATTCTCATCAGAGAATCTCAGCCTTGGAAAGTACCTGTAAAGTCATCTAATGAAATACATACCTGAACAGAATCCCCTCTAAAAGTTCCCTGAAAAATTGTTATCCAGCCTACATTTGAAGAGGGGGTAGGGAGAAATCTACCTCTTCCCTAAGCAATTCATACCACATTGGGATGGTTTTAATAGTTAAAAAGTGCTTCCTCATATTGTCTCTGCCTTTGCAACTTTCATATCTTCTCATAATTAGTCCTGCCTTCTGGATCCAAGCAGAACAAGTATAATACCTCCATATGATGCCTTCCAATTTTGGGGGATAGTTATTATATCCCACCATCTAAGTGGTACTTGTTGACTTATCTTGACCTATGTCTAAAGATCACCAGTTCCTTTAACCCACTCTCTTAAAACAAGATTTCTGGTCCCCTCACCATGGTGGTTGCCATCTTGGGAAGAATTCCAGCTTTTCAAACCTTCCTAAGATATGTCATCCATGAATGATAACAGAATTCTTGATATACTCTGACCAGGGGAGAGTATGTTAGGACTGTCACCTTTCTGGCCTTACATGCTACTCCTATTAAGGCCATTAGTTGCCATTTCACATTTCTAAGTCATATCAAGTATGTTTAAACAGTTTTGCTTAAAAAATAAACAAAGAATATTGTTGACATACTATAATAGAATTTAGAAATGGTAAAGATTTTAGAGATTATCTACTCTAAATCTTATTTTATAAATGAGGAAATTGAGGTTCAGGGAAGTTAGGTAAATTGCCTAATGTGATACTGTAAAACAGGATTCAAACCCAGGGCCTCTATTCAATGCTTTCCATTATACCAAGAGCCTTCTCATGGTATACCCTAGTTTCAATAAAATATCTGACATAATCTCTCACAGTATCATTATAGAAGATGAAGAGATGTGGCCCGATGAAGAGAAGATAAAGAGATGTGGATGACAATTCAGCTAAGTGGATTTGGAACTGGTTAAATAATTGACTTGAAAGGGTTGTGACCAAAGTATTGATGTCATCCTAGAGGGAAGTGTCTAATTGTGGGCTCCAGGGATCTGTCCTTGGCCCAGTTCTGTTCCACAATTTTATTAATGATTAGGAAAAAATAAGCATGTTTATTAAACTTGCAAATGACATGGAGCAAGGAGAAAAGGATAATACATTAGATGACAGAATTAAGACTCCAAAAGATCTTGCCAGGCTAGGATACAAGCTGAAAAGAATATTATACTATTTAATAGGGCTAAGTGGAATCATCCACATTTATATTAACAAAGCTGTTTAAATAGACTTGATATGAGTTAGAAATGTGAAATGGCAACTCATGGCCTTAATAGGAGTAGTATCTAAGTATTTGTATGACCAGAATTTTAAGAAAGATGAAAGACAGATAGATAGAGCTAGATAGCTAGATGGACTGATAGCTGGATAGTTAGATGGATGAATAATTATAGATAAATAGATAGAACATTTATCAAGTGCTTATTATGTGCCAATCACTCTATTAAGTACCAGCCACAAAAATAAAAGCAAGCACTCAAGGAATGCAGTCTAATGGGGAAAGATAACAGATTAACAGAGTTGGAATGGTAAGTGATATAGCTGGAGGTATCTGAGAAGTGTTGGAAACAAGCAAGAAAAGACCAAAGCTGGCCAATGAAAGCCCAGGGTGGATTCAGGGATGAAGCATAATTTTCTAGGAGGGAGGAAGTAAAGATGGCATAACTGGAGGTGTCCAGAAAGTGCGACTATCATATCCATCCTGAGTGTACTTCTCATGGAGAACAAGGATGTTCAATCTCCATTGCCTGTCATCCAAGTGCCTTCATAATCTAGACCCATCATTTTGTTCCTCTTTATCTCTTATCACCAAATATTCTATGCTCTAACCAAACTGGACTATTCTTGGTCCTCAGATATACCCTGTACATTCCTCGCCTTTCCTTTTTTCCATGTAATTTCTTACACCTGGAATGTCTACCACCTCCTTTTTGTTGGTTTTCTGCCTATTCTTTAAATTGGAACTCAATTTTAACTGCTCTAAAATAATCTTTGTTTATCCTGCTCTGTATGTGTAGTACTCCAACATTCTATCAACTCAACTGGGAATTTGTTTTGCCCCTCCCTTATGCATTCCAAATTTTGTGGAATAGTTGTCTGTGTCTATGTCTATGTCTCTATCTTAACCCCTACAATACTGTGACCCCTGCTTTATATCTTCTTCAGAACCTAACAGTAGAGTTTGTTTGAATTGAAAGAATGAACTGATATGAGAGCTTGGTATCTGTTGAATCGAGGCATATTTGAATTTACAGAAATGCTTGGATACAGTGTATCAGATTGAATAATCATATGTTGTATTTAAGCATTTTTGAAGTTTTTCTTTTTTAAGAGTTATATGAGAAACAGGATCGTTATTAGCAAAAAACCACAAAGTCAGATATGGTCGAATAGGTAGAAAAATAAAACAATAAAAACCAAGAATTGTGTCTTTCTTAGACAGTCAGATGACAAATAAACAACAGCAGCAACAACAACAAAATTAGGACATTGAGCAACAAGGACTCAATATACAGTTGTGTCCAATCCTCTGGGGGTAGGGATTCTTTGATTTTAAGGATTTCCCTCTGGTCACTCTGGTAACTATGGCTAGAATGAAATGGGACATTTGTGGCCCAGTGATCAATGTTTATCTAGCCACGTTAGAGAAAGGACATTCACAACATAGAAAAGATATTCATCAGATATAAAGTGTTGATACAGTTGTACATAGCTTCCTGATGGTGTCCGTGCTGGTGGTTTGTGGTCAGAAGCCTGAGATTAGAAGCTCTTCCTCCTTGTGTCTTAGCTGTATATGTAATCAGATGAGCAAGAAGCTACATCAATAGCCTGAGTCCCTTGCCAATTAAACCTCAAGGACAGTTTCAATGATTTTCAGTGGAAAATTTGCCTAACTTACAACTGTCAAATCTTTGGATATTACTCCCATCACGCGCAATAGACATCCAATTGTATAGGATTATCTTTTACTCTATTATATAACGTGTATATATGAATATATATATATATATATATATATATATATATATATAACAGAAGGGTTCAAGAATAAAAGTGATTTTTTATTTTTATTTTTATTCATAGGTTTTGTTTCATCACCTTCATTTTTGAATGATAATGATAATAACTAACATTATTTATTATATTATTTATATGGCACTTACTATGTGCTAGGCATTGCGCTAAATGCTTTATAATTATCTTTTTTGATCCTCACAACTGTGGGAGGTAGCTGCTATTGTTGTTCCCATTTTTACATATGAGGAAACTGAGGGAGAAGAAGTTAAGTAATTTGTTTAGAATCATTCAGCTAGTCAGTGTCTGAGGCAAGATTTGAACTCATGTCTTCCTGACTCTAGGCCTGGTACTCTATCCACTGAACCACTTAACTGCCCTTACCTCTCTCTTGCCTAGCAAAACATTCCTTGTAGTGAAAAACTAAAAAGAAAGAGAAAATAATAAGCAATCTGGCAAAACTAATCAGCATATCAACTAAGTCTGACAGTATGTGTGATGTTGCACAGCTATGGCTCCCTACCAGTGAAAAGAAGGGAGTGAAGTTTTTTTTTTTAATTATCTCTTTGGAGGCTAAGTCAGTCTCTTTGTTTACATAACATTAATTTTCTTTTCTTTTTGTGTTGTTATTCCCATGACTGTGTATATTTGTTTGTTTTGTTGTTCAGTTGTTTTTTATTCGTGTCCAACTCTTTCTGATGGTATTTGAGGTTTTCTTGGCAGAGAAGCTGGAGTGGTTTGCCATTTCCTTCTCCAGCTCATTTTACAGGTGAGGAAACTGAGGCAAACAGGGTTTAAGTGACTTGTCCAGGGTCACACAGCTAGTAAGTGTCTGAGGCTTGATTTGAACTCACAAAGATGAGCCTTCCTGATTCCAGGCCAACCACCCTATGCACTGTGCCACCTAGCTGCCTTGGTGTGTATATACTTCACCCTTTATTAATTCATATGTCTTCCAAAGTTCTCTGATTTTTTAAAAAATATTTTAGGAATGTCACATAATACCTTTTGCATCAAATTCTGGTTTGATTCATAGCTATTTTATGTATTTATCATACCCACTATTCCCCTTCCCTCACTAGATTGTAAACTGCTTGAAAATAGGAGCTTGGTCTTGTTCAAGGCAAAGAATGAATAGAAGTTACTGGTCATGACCAGCAAGATGAGGAAGAAGCTAATACATTTTTCCAAGATAGTATATTACAATACCTACTATACC